>NW_026126470.1:22315833-23065000 GCF_943737965.1 Phodopus roborovskii | reverse complement strand
GCCTGACAGGCATTATTGGAAGTTATGAAAGTTAATGCTGTTAGAATTGAAAACTATTCTCTACTGACTAGTTTTCCTACGCATGTGCCTGTGTGTGCTTGCGTCCGTACATGTGTGATGCCTGTGTGTGTGTGTGTGTGTGTGTGTGTGTTCACTGAATGCATGAAGCTGCCTATGGAGGACAAAGAGGGCTATGGATTCCTTGGCATTAGAGTTGCAGACACTTTGGGGTGCTGGAAAATGAACCTGGGTCCTCTGCAGGAGCAGGAAGTGTGCTCGACTGCTGAGTTATGACTCCAGCCACTTGTCTCCCTAGTCTTCTAACACTGTGATGATTTAGCGAAACATCATAGAAGAGAATAAATTCATTCCTTTTACATTGGGGAATCTGAAATTTTATTAAAGTATATACATTATTATAAATTGCTAAAATATTGGCTTTGAAGGATATTATTATAATGTGGTGCTCAAAACCCCCAGAGTACTGGGGAATTAGAATATTCCATTGGGGAATTTTATCATACTCCATTCTTTTTAATGTATAAGCCTTTATGTTTGAATATGATTTTTGTGCACTATTCTACCACATCACGTACAGATTATCATAAACAAGTTGGGCCACTTAATACTCTTTTCCACAAGAAAAGGTTAAACAATTTGATTCACTTTTAATTTGTTATAATAAGAAATGAACTCATTTTAAATTTATTCTTGGGAAAGTTTGGTTGATTTATTTTTCCAGCAAGCTCTGTCTTTAGAAAAACAAAATTACCTACTGCTATTGTTATACAGGAGCATCCTGAGTTCAGCTGGGTTTACCTGCCAAGGATTATCACAGCTAGGCTCACTGAGTCTTGGGTTTTCCTCATAGAATGAAAGGTTGGAAGGGTCAGAGAACCCTTATCCAAATGTATAGTCCTCTATCCAAACAGTTGAAGGCAACTCTGACCTAACTACATGTGGCCTCAGACAGGGGTCAGAAATGGAAAGCTGGGAAGAATAATGGAAGGGGCTCTATCTTCCCAGAGTGGGAAAGTCATCATCCATGCTGGATTCAGACACTCCAGTGTGGCTGCTTTAAGATGTCCCATACTCTTGCCCTTAACCCCTCACTCATTGTTCTATAAATAATTCCATAAACGTACTCGCTCTCCCAGTGAACTTTGGTACAATTATTCTGTGTTTTGTCATGAGGACTTATGTGGTGGAGAGGTAGATGTTGTCTACATCTCCCCCCCACACACACACAGATTTTCACAACAGTTCTTAGAAATTCTTATGTCTATATGTAAAGATTTTCCTAGCAATTTTTTTCTGAATCTTCATATTTTCCACAAGGGCCTTTGCTTTTCTAAGGCTTCTCTTTACTTTCCTGCCTTGTTGTGATTGATGTCATTAAATTACTACACAGACTAGTCATAAGTATTGTATTATATTGTATTATGTATCTACAAATTGAGTCATGTCAGAGAAGAAGGGAAATATTACACAATTTTTTGTATTTACTATTTTACATAAATATCACTTAATAGGAAAATAATGTCAAGATATCTATACTAAATTGCTATGGTGAAGCTGAGCTTAGGAAAAGTGCCTTGTAAATATTATCACAGCGTTTTATCAGATTCTATCTTAAACAGGAAAAGCTATGTTAGGAGTAGAAAGTGTTATTTCTGAGCCCTGTTATAAGCGACTTTCCTGTTATCATTAAGACCCATTTACACTCATGATTATAAAATGTCATTTTGTTTAATCAATAATTTAGTTCTAGGGTTGTTGAGTTTTTTCATTGTTTTGTTTTTGGGTTTTGTCCTGTTTTTAACAAGGTAAAGGAAGCAACTTTCTACTCCTCTTACACACACACACACACACACACACACACACACACACAGTGCACATGCATGAGTGTATGTGTGTACAATACTGGAGATTGAGCCCCGGGCCTCGCCCATGGTATGGAATTGCTTTGCTGAACTTTCCTAAGCTTGGCTTTACTTTTAAGTTTTATTTGGAGAACAAGTCTCACTAGGTTGCCCAGGCTGTCTGGACTCACTATGTAGCCCAGGCAGGCCTTGACATTTAATCCTCCAGTCTAGATGTGGAGATAGATACGTGCCACCATGCCCTGCTGTCCAACAATGCCATCCCATTGTTGTATTAACTAACTGGAATTAGCTTCAGATTCCTCAGTGTAGGTGCTCAATCCCATAAGTTTTTCCTAGCCTCTGATGCCAGATGCAAATCTCCAGTTGTAGGGTGAGCAACATTTCCCTGTGCCTTGGCTAAAAATATCCCTTCTTCCCTACTATGGGTCTTGGGCATTTGTAGGAACCATTCAACGGAACTCAAAGAAACACATACTTGCTGTTACTGGTGTATGCTACTGCTATTGACTACTATCAGAAGGAACCAGATGTAAGATGCATAAAGTGAAGTGTTGGGAAGGGGAGCTGGCACTTTCAGAGCTTCATTCCTGTTGTGATGTTGAGAAGACCACTCAGACACAGGTTCAAGCCAACAGCAAGTCTTTATTAGCTTCCCAGAAGCTAGGGTATTCAGGACCCTGGTGCAGTCCCCAGCATTTTCCAGGGTGAACTTTTAAGCACAAAGTTCACATCCTGGACTGACACACCCTAGTTAGCAATGACAGCTGGCCAGAATGAGAACTATAGAAGCCAAAAAGCAAGGCTTATATATTTCGGGACTTTCCCGGAACTACGAACTGTGATGGATTAGGCCTTTGTTCTCATTTGGCAGGTTGTGCTGCCTGCACGCTGGGTTCCCAGACCTAAATGTTCCTCTGACTTGGCAGTTGTGCTAAGGTCTGGGGTTCTGTAACAACGCTTATTCTTGATACACCCTTGTCCCAGCACCTCAGTGTGTATACCAGCCTAGGAACTCTCTGAACCAGTTTTGTTTAGGGTGTGTGTGTATTTGTGTTCTTCTGACCAACTTCTGTAGTTAGCATATGAAATGGTAGATTTCACTATGATATCTTCAAACGTACATATCAATGTACTTCGGCCATATCCACCCTCATCACCCTTTACCATCTTTTCTCCATTCCCACCGCTCCCCTTTTTCAGATAGTTGCTCCTCTACCTTCATGCCATACAAAATTTTAAATCATATGCTCACAACACTTCCAGCCATGTATGTGAAGCTACCTATCCCCAGGAGTACTGAGGGAGAGGAAAAGTCAGAATGGATCTAACTATACAGCAATGACACAGGTACACATTTGGGGTGATGGGTCTCTATTGCCCATCGCTGGCTGTGGTATTCATGCGGATCATATGTTATTCTGACACAGAACTCTGCAGTCTTTAGTCCGATGTCAGTTTTCTCGGTTCGATATGATTCTGTAGTTTCCTACCAGGCAAGCATTGGAGGAAAGTGAGTGAAAGTCACACCAGACCTTTGCAGTCTCCCCAAATTTATAATTATTCCAATATAAAAACTTAAAGGAGGAAGATATATGCCCACCTTGCAAAACATTCTTTCAAGGGGAGAAAAAGATCCTAAAAGTTTTTTCAAGGAGTAAAGATGCTGAACGGTCCAGGCTAACAGCTTCTCTCCTTCCTGACCAAGTTATTTCAATCCAGAACACTGTGGTGCTCTTTCTTTGTTCCAACTGATGGCAGAATAAATGGTGCCTCAAACTGCATACTTCAACTATACTAATTTACAGTTGCTAGTGGGCAGCAAAAGGACAAGGACACCAGAATTGTGATTTCATCTAGAAACACTCACCAACCTCATTTAACGCACTGCTGCATCAACCAGCAAGACACTTTTGCCAGAACTGTCAACAGAGGGACAAAATGCAACTCAGTTCCCACTTTCTTCTGTCTGAGAAAGGAGGATTCATGAATATGAGTTTGCTCCAATCTGATATTTTAACAGTTTGCAGAACATACACTTTGGAGACTCTCTGCTTAAATAAGTGAGCCATTGATTATTTCCGGAGCATAAATTAACACCCCCCCCCTTGGTTTAATCTTATTTAAAACTGAAAAATTACAGCACAAAGGTGATTTCCAGATAACTTTTCATTTTCTTCCTTCAAATTATCTCCTCCTACAAATCTTTCTCTCTGCAGAGAAATATTTATTAAATGACTAGACTCAGCCATTCTTTAATTACTAATAGGAACACTTGCAAATTTGCCTCCCGCTCAGCCTTGTGATTCCATAGCAAAGTGAAAATCCCCGGAAGAAATAAGAGTGTTTGGGACTGACTCCTCAGTGGCTTTCTGTTTTTTTAAGTGAGTTGGAGGAGACTCTTAGAGATGAAATGTCTTTTGGGCAACACCACCTCAGGCCCTTTGTCTGTACTTTTACTTTTCAGAATACTTACAGATTTCAAAAGTGCACCTGAGGATCGATTGGTGCAAGAATAGGCTTTGAAGCAAATGGTCTCTAGGTAACGTGTACATATCAACATCCCCATGTACACTGTAAAAACACGAGTGTTCTCAGAATGCAACAAGGCTGCCTCAGGGACCGTCATACAACATGACACACACGTACTGTCATTTCCAACATTCCAACCTTTTTGGTTTGCAAGATACCTTGCTTTGGGACGGAGATGTTAATCATAGAAGATGTGGGCTAGATGCTCACAGCTCTCACTGGCAGTAGGAATCTATTTATCTGGCAAATGAGTCGAGAGCACAAATCCATGACAGGGAATCTGGCAGGAGAGGCTGATAAACACCAAGCTGACTGTCATTTCAAGAGTGACAAAACTGAGAGTCTGTGCAATTTGTTTGGGGCGCCCCAGCTGCAGTTAGCAGGTAGTCTGGCTTCAGACGCCATGGCTTTAAAGCTAAAAGACAGCGGTCATGGCTCAACTCCTTTCAGACCTTTGAGGCAGATGTGCTCTTGTTTTCCTTCTCAGGGGCACCGCAATCGCAGGCATTGTGTTTGGAATCGTGTTCATCATGGGGGTCATTGCGGGAATCGCCATATGCATCTGCATGTGTATGAAGAGTAACCGGGGCACCCGGGTGGGTGTCATCAGAGCAGCCCACATCAACGCCATCTCCTCTTACCCAGGTAAGTAACAAGGCTCAGTCTCCAAGGGTGGAGCAGATTTCTTAGGCTCTACTCCTTAAGAAGTATTGAAAGACTCGCTGAAATCATCTTACATTTTCCAGAGCACTTCCAAATAAGTACACATTGAAGCTGTAGCTTTGAACAGACATCCTGGTGAAAAGAAACAATTTATCTTATCTTTAAATATAGTCATACTCTCAGTGACATGTCATTAGCTGCAATCTCCAGTCAGCCATAATTAAGATAAATAGACAGTTCACACCCACTATGTCCACCTGCCAATGAGTTCTGACAAGTAATTATGGGGAAAATGTGCAATCTGTCTCAATAAACTGGTGTCTAAGGCAGCAGGTACAAATGTCTCTAGAAAAAAGTATTGAAAAAAGTTTTTAGTGTCCTCATTAAACATGAAGTACAGCTTCCACATACTAAAATTCTCAACAAAGAGCAAAGGTGATATATTAATAACTCAACATCTACATATTAAGAATCTCCTAGAAGTTCTATGTAACTTTATTGAGTGTATGAGATTCTGTACACAAAGCCCTTCATCTTGTATTAGGAATCAGACCAGTGTTTTCTATGTCACTTTGTATTTGTTCCATACAACATATAAAAGGTGGGCAGTTTCATGAACTCACAGCAACTGTAGTTACCTGTTCAAATTCTGACACAGATGTCTAGATGATCTCCAGACTCTAACCCTCACTGAAGAGCAATTGAGAGTCAAGAGATAGGGAGAATCATTCCTCTATGAGGATGTGGACACTTATAGGTTTCCCATATCCATACACTTATGGGCAGAACCAGCTGGAATGTAATGGATGTGGCTGCTTAAATGAAAATGGCTCTTATAGGTTCCTAGGGAATGGCGCTATTAGGAGGTGTGGCCTTGTTGGAGTAGGTGTGGCCTTTTTGAAGGAAGGATGTCACAGCTAGTGGGCTTTAAGGTTTCAGATACTCAAGCCAAACCCAGTGTCACTCTTGTTTTTACTCTTTACTTTTTGAGGGACCTGTGATCCAGCTCCCAAACAAATCATGCAGAGTCTTATTCTTTCTTATGAATGTCTGGCCTTAGCTTGGCTTATTTCTAACCAGCTTCTTTTAGTATAAATCATCCTGTCTATCTTTTGCCTCTGGTCTTTTGCCTTCTCTATCCTATATTAATTTCTTTACTTCTTATTCAATAGCTTGCTGCCTAACTGGGCAGCTGCCCCTAAAGACCTCTTCTTCTTCTCTTCCCAAATTTCTCCTCCTTTTTATCCTCTCTACTTGCCAGCCCCTCCTCTTCTTTCTCCTACCTATCTATTGACCATCCAGCTCTTTATTAGGCCATCGGGTGATTTATTAGACAGGCAAAGTAACACAACTTCACAGAATTAAACAAATATAACATAAAAGAATGCAACACAACTTTACATCATTAAATAAAAGTTCTTCTGCATAAACAAATGTAACACATCGTCAATTAATATTCTATACCACACTCTCTCTTCCCACTGCCTTTGGATCAGGGTTTAGAACTCTCAACTACCACTCCAGCTCCATGTATGTCTGCCTGTATGCCGCCATGCTCTGTGCCACAATGACAATGGACTAAACCTCTGAACTCTAAGCCAGGCCCAATTAAATATTTTCTTTACAAGAGTTGTGGTAGTCACAACTCTTCACAGCAATAAAAACTCTAACTAAAACAGTATACTGTCAGAAAAAGAAAAAGACTTGGCGTTGAGAAGGGGGCATGTTGGGAAGATATGGAGGAAGAGTGAGTAGATACAATATATTTTACTGTATACCCATATGAGATTGTCAAAAATAATGAAAAATTAAAGAATGCTCAACAATAAAGGCATGGTGAGCAGTTTCTAAATTTGCTGGCTTCATAGGATATTATTTTCACATCCATACCTACGTTCCCTCTCAGTCCCACAAGAAAAGGAACAACACAACATACCTTCTACGAGCATCCACTGCCAATCTTTACTTATCTTTATCTTTTTCTGCTCAACATGATGAAGCGCATTTCAGAGGAGTGTACAAATAACACCACCATTTGTCCTTTCTCCTTTTCTGGTACCCACTCACTCTTGTATCTTCTTCCATACGCTGTCTACCACTCCACGGTTGGGTCATTTGCCCTGCTAATGCTTCCCAGAGTTACATATCTCCATTCCCAAACTGCTTTTCAGTGTTTAAGATTTATTTTATCTCATTGGACATCTCCACAGAATATCTAATCACTATGCAGAAATGAACATGCTGAATACTCCATTTCTCATCTTCTCTCCACTCACAACATATACTCCTCATCTTTTCAGTCTTCCGTCTTTCAGAGCAACATCTTGGAGTCACCCATGATGCCTCTCTTTCACCCAAATCTATAAGCTCTCGACAAGGAAAATTTCTCAGTGGCACACAGAAAACGTATTGTACAGCTGACTACTTCTCATAATGATAGGTGCTGTTAATTTGTGGGTGGAAGTCTGCAATAGTTTGACTGAGACTGGCCCCATAAGTTTATATATTTGAATGCTGGATCAGCAGTTGGTGCAACTATTTGGGAAGAATTAGGAGTGGTGGCTGGAGGAGGTGAGTCACTGGGTATGAGCTTAGAGGTTTCAAAAGCCCGTCTATTTCCATTTAGCTGTCTCTCTCTGCCTCCAACTTAGAGATAAGAACGTGAGCTCTCAGCTGCTTCTCTAGGGCTTGCCTTCCTGTTTGCTGCAATGCCCCACCCCATGCCACCATGATGGTCATGAATTCTCCTCCTGAAACTGTAGGCCCCCAATAGTTTCTTTCTTCTGAAGTTGCCTTGGTCATGATGTCTCTTTGCAGCAACAGAAAAGAAACAAAGACAGAGTCACATGGCCAACTTTCATCTGCTACTACAGCAGTATCCTAATTTGCCTTCCGGCACCTAATGCCTGATCCTTGGTATCTACCCTCAAAAAAGTTGCCACAGCAGCCTTCAAAGGTAGATGTTGGGGGGACCTGGGTAGTGGTGTTGCACACCTTTATTCCCAGCACTAGGTAAGCAGAGGCAGGTGGATCTCGGTGAGTTGGAGGCTAGCCTTGCCTACAAAGTGAGTCCCAGGACAGGCTCCAAAGCTACAAAGAGAAACCCTGTCTTGAACCGTCCCCAAAATAGATAAGTAAAAACTAAGTAAAAAGTAGATGTCAGGTTATATCACACTTCTATACTCAGAATCTTCCAATGGCACTTTATTTCCCCTACAGAAAACCCAAAGCCAGACGTTTCTCATCTTAACCAATGCAAAAGGCAAATGCTTCTTTTTGAGAGCCCAAAGCGCTTGGAGAATTATCCTTTCCCTCACACAAGCCTCACTTATTTTTCTTCATTCCCTGCCACACTGACTCCAGCAGTCTGTTCCCTGCAGTTCTGTTAACACAAAGGAGATGCTCTCATCTCAGGGCTTTGCCTAAAATTTAGACTTCATTTAAGACCTTACGGTCAATTGGTCTCCTCCCACTCCAGCATCTGACTCCTCCTTTTGCTGATCTACATTTTTCCCATGGTGCTTCTCATCTTATAAGAGACCTTGTGTTTCCCTACTGACTGTTCATCTCCTCCTAAATTGACCTTGATCTATTTCTTTTATGTCTCTGCCCCAAGCATGTGACACAAGACTGGACCCAGAGTGAGAACTTGGTGAACCTGATTGGTGAATTAACACAACTCACAATACTTGATTTTGTCATGTGTCAATATCTAGGAAGCTGACTTAAAGTTCTGCCTAGGATTACATAGGTTTTACTCACTAAAAAAACTATTTGTGAGTTCAGATAGTCCTATCTTGCTGATGATATTGTTGTGGATAGTATAAAGGTATGGATATTGAGAAAACTACTGATAAAACTACATTTTATTCATCATTCCCTCCTTCAGTGCCCATCTCCCCAGGCCAATATATAACTCAAGAAAACAAATGAAAGTCAAACATAGACATTAATTGGAGGGAAGGCAGGAACTACTTTGCAGGTAGACGTTTTAGGCACACATTTCTTTGATCAAAAAAGGAAGACAAGGTTTAATTAAAATATATTTTAAAACAGTGTCTTATTCAGAGTTCAGGTGCTGTGGAGAGATACCATGACGATGGCAACTCTTATAAAAGAAAGTATTTAACTGGGGCTTGCTTACACTTTCAGAAATTTAGCCCATTAGCAACATGGCAGCAACATGCAGGCAGATACCATGTTGGAGAACTAGCTGGTAACTTATAAATTGGGCTCTTGAGTTAAGAATAATTAATGTAATAATCCTATAAATTACACATTGTCATTTCAAGAATGATTTCTTAGTTGGGTGTGGTGGCACATGGCTTTAATCTCAGCACTGGGTAGAGGGAAGCAGGCAGGTCTTTGTAAGTTCAAGGCCAGCCTGGTCTACATAGGGAGTTCTAGGTGGCTCAAGACTACTTGGTGAGGCTCCGTCTCCAAAACCAAACAAACAACAAAACAATAATTTGTCGAGGTTGCTTATTTTGCTACATAATTTTCGACATTCTAAAGTTTAAAGCTATATGTAACACCCTTTTTTCACCTTTACTGCTCTACAGTTTGAAAGTATTAAATCAGTCTTGTTTTCACATAATTGATTCATAACTATTCCATTTCTGAGTTTACCCTGTTTATTTTTCATAATTATACACTTTTTTTGAGACAGGATATTTACAGTGTAGCCCATACTACCTCTGATCTTCCTGGCTCAGCTCCTATTGAGTGCTAGGATTATCCAGATGTGGGCCACAGTTTTGTATTTGGTTGATGTAGTCAAATTTATTTTTCTTCTAAGATGTTAATCTTGGTTAACCTGAATATCTAAATATGACCTATTAAGTAATCCTTACTGCTCACAGTGTTGTGTTTTTGTTAAAATAACTTGCTTTGTCTCTGTGGGCCAGGTATATCTGTTTATACCAGAAGCAGCTTATTTTAATTATTATTGATTTTTAAATAGATTTAATGTCTGGTAGGAAATAGTGAATCACTGTGTGTACATTTGTGTGTGTGTGTGTGTGTGTGAACATGTGTGTTTGCATGTATGTGTGTATGGGTGGTGTTGTATGTTTGTCATTTATGTACTTGTGTAAACTTCTTTTCACTCACAATTTTTAGTAATGTTGCTACAAGCCAGCTCTCCTCTCCTCTGTCCTCCTGAGCCCCACCCAGAGCAGAAGGCTCATGAGTGGCTGGCAGTAGTGCCACTGACCCACCCTCTGACGCACCACACAAATAACCGCTGTTTATACTCCACAAAAATCCAAGATGCCAAAACACATTAGAACTTTTATTCCCCTTCCTCTCAGATAACATCAGCACAGGTCAGCTCTTGTCCTCATCCTCATCACTATGAGGAGGACAGTCTAGGGACAATCTAGGACATCCTTCATTTTAGACTTGTAATGCGCACCTAGTCTGCCTAGTTCCACCCCCCCCCCCCACACACACACATACACACAACTTGCTGTGTGCTCAGTGGAAAAAGTCCTAGGTGTCTTCCTGTTCTTCATCCCTTCAACTAAGAAATGAAGACAGTCTTTTCTAACTGTGTCTGATCTGTGGTGTGTGTGTGTGTGTGTGTGTGTGTGTGTGTGTGTGTGTGTGTGTGTGTAACCAAAAGTATCCCTTCCTCAATCACTGAGTCAGACTCTGTCATTAGGACCTGGAGCTTACCACTGACTGAGCTAGGCTAGCTGGCTAGCAAGCCCATGAGAGCCTAGCCTGGAACATAAATACAAGCCACCATGCCTGGCTTTTTACCAGCTGCTGGAGATTCAAGTCTAGTCCTTCTGCCTGAACTGACAGCCCTTTATCATTCACCATCTCCTACAGCCTTAACAGTGGCCCACTTCTCACAGAAACATGAACTGTTGAGATGCTATTTGCTGCAGGTTCAGAGGACTTTTGAGTTTGACGAAGGAAGAGGAATGTAGGACTGTTATCTGAAGGGGATGGATGTGAACTTTACCTTCCCATTTGTCTCTAATTAGAAATTTGGTTTTTGTATTGACAAGACAGCTCAAGGAGATAAAGGTGATTGCCCTACAAGCCAGGCAACTAAGCCTGATGGCCAGAACCCACAATAATCTGGAAGAAGAGAATCAATTACACAGAGTTGTCCTCTGGCATCCACATATGCACTGGGACACAAGGACACACAGATATCACACAAACACAAAATAATAATTTTTTTTTAAATCGTATTTTCCCTCAAAAGATGGCTTCCTCTGCCACACTATCAAAACAGAATTATTTTTCTCCTCATCCTACCAATTGCAGGGCCAGTGCATACACATGCTTGTGATGTTGAAGGTATTTCTCAAATCATGATCCCATTTTCTGTTTAAACTTTCTGAGCTCTTTTGCATTACACACGTCATGGAATTCTAATACTTTCTTCCTCTCTCTATTTCTATATCTTATAGTATCTGTAACTGGTCCTGTCCCAAATATGTGTTCACTGGGACTTAGCATGAAGTCCATAGTTATCAATCCACCCCAACATCTGCAACCATTTCTGTCCACTAAAACATCCATGTGACAATTTCTCCCCCTTTGTCATTAGCGATTATAGTAATATTTTATAAATCCTTATTTTAAAATATGATTCCTGCCTTTTATTTTTTTCTGGAATACTCATTCCCCTAAGCTTGAACCTTATGTTGACTTCCACCATAACGAGGGCAAATTAAAGAAAGCAATTTAAAATGATGTCACCTCTCTTCCTTCTGCCTGTCCTTTATCAGCTCATATTTGTGCACCATTACCCAAATGATTTCTTTGCACCTGTTGTCCATGCTCTTAAATCATTCTGTCTGCAGAGTAACCATGATGGGAGGGATGACTAAAGAGAGACACATGTGAGTCTTTCATGGTATCAGGGTGTCAAGGCATGGATCCCTAGAAATTAACATTTCTGCCAGGAATCTCTACCTGAGAACACAAGGCTTCAGCCTGATCTCAAACAGAGGAGGAACTTGTCTCCTGGAAAGAGATTTCATACAATTTTGACAAGTTGTTATGACACCTTGTAGGAAAGAGTAGATCCAAGACAAGAATGGGTCAGTGATGGGTGGGGCACCACCTTGGCCAGGACTGCTAAGCTGTGTATGCTTCTTGCTCTCTTATTTAATCTCAGCCCAAAGATGGACTGATGGTGAGTGGGAGAGATCCTTGGCTCCCTTCACTTGTTCCTCTTCCCAGTGTGGTCACAATGAATGGACACCCTTGTTTTGCTTCTCATTATTGCCTGTTAATTGGCCCATTGAGGGCTGATGGCTGAACATAGCTTGTTAGGGCTGCCAGGGCACAGGCTCTGAATGGAACAACTCTAGCAACATGACCGCCTGGCAGTACCCAGGCTCTTATTAAGTCCAACATTTAAACTACCCTGTCTCTGTATGTAGGAGCTTAATGCGACTAGACAAGAAACCATGCAGACTGGTCTCACTTTAAAACAGTGGCCTTTTCTTAGATGTGTTGGCCACTGGTGATGCTTAGAAAGCATGTTTTATGCTAGGCACATCATGCCTCCCACTTCAAGAGATGGGTTTCTTGCTCTCCTCATTCTCTTTCACCTCAAGCATATCCTTATCCTGCTTTTCTCTCAGCAAAGACTGGGTTCTTATTTCACTGAGAAAACAGGGACAAACTGAATCCCAGCACACATGTCAAGAAGCTCCCCAGGAATCCAGTGCCTCTGTGATACCTTGTCGTTTCACGCCCCATCTATGCACACACACATAAATAAAAATAAAAATTTAAAAATCTTATAGTTATATTCAAAGTTTCAATTTTCAGAAAGACAAAATACAAAATTTCAAGCACCAAAACAGAGTAGAGATGTCATAAATTCCAGCCTTGATAGGAGAAATGATGGGATGAAATAGCTATGTTTTCTCACTTACGATTTTTCTAATACCAAATGACAGCCTGCCTGTGCCAGGTCAGTGTCTGCAGAGGATTTCACAGTTCACCGCGGCAAGCATCTGCAAATAATAACACTTAAGTACTGCTTAATCCAGACTTCTAGAATTTCATTCAAAGGCATCACCCAGAGCAATAAAAGTCCCCTGTGAGAAGATGCTTGTCAGTCATTCATAATAACAAAGACATTGACTCTGAGTAGTAGATAAATGTGAAGTGGAATAGTATACACCCAGAAATAGTAACATCCTGGGGAGAATATACAGCAATATAAGCTGTGCTATTATACAAAGTGGCAAAGATAGTACCATTCCCTGTGACTGTGAAGGTATAAACGCACTGGAGATATTGGTGTGACACCTCACTAAGATGTCACTGAGATGACATACTGAGATGACAAAATTTGGGATTTTTTTTTTTTGCATCCATATTTTCTTTACCTTTTGAATATTACACTTGAGTGTATTGAAAGCATTGCATTTCTTCTCTGAAATTCATATGTTTCCTCAGTCTCTGTTTGTTTATCTGTTTATTCATTTAGTCAGTCAGTTCTGAGACAGAGTTTAGCTGTATATACCAAGCTGACCTGGAACTCAGTTTATATCCCAGGCTGGCCTCAAAATCAGGATCCTCCTCCCTTGGCCTCCCAAATGCTGAGATTACAGAGTTCACCATTACACCCAACAATTTTTTTAAAAAAATATTATAGACACCTGTATTTGACATTAAAGATGAATAGCATATTTATAATACTTGCATCAGAGATTTGGAATTCCAGATATGCGAGAGTTTCAGAGGTCCCATCCATAGAAAGGCATATCCTCATCTTCCAGAAATCATATGTCCAACTGAAAAGAGCCAAGCCCCTTAGGATTAATTAGGAATCCCAAAACTGATACCTTGGATATTTGCTCTCTTATGAGACCTTACTCTCACAAAGAAAGGTAATACAGTCCCTTTCCACTATGTCATAAATGTCGTCCAGAGACTATATTAGAAAAGATGCACCACTTTCAGGAATAACAGGTCTCCCACCACCACTCTCCAGCATCATTTCCATTTCACCAGAGTTCAAAGGTTCTGTGACTGAAAGAACACCGTTTCACAGCAGAGATTGTCATGTTTGACACACGGCAGCATGAACCGTGAGGACTCTCACCAAAGTGTCCTCGAGTAGTGTGGTATGCCGTGGCAGAGCAGAACACACATAGCCTTTCACAGATGCACAAACACACAGTATGGGGTCATGACACAAGGAGGTGGAGGCAGTCCGTGGACCAAGTCAATCCGTGTTCCCCATGCCAGGGGCAGAGAAACTTGAGCATGGTAACAAGGGGGAGCCATATGTCCACAAGAACCAGCGTGACAGGGAGCCCAATGGGACCTACCAGCTCCTGGAGGGCCTCCTTTCTTGGTATGCATGAGACATTCTGTGAACCTTTGTATCTGCCCTCTTATTTTTAAAGAGCCAGGAAATGGGCACAGAATCCAGAGGGAATGTGTATGCATGTCACAGGAATTCCTCCGTTCTGTTGTAGCAGACAGAGCTTACAATCAGGCAGGTATGAAGGAAGGCTAAGGAAGCTTTGAGTATCTGCCAATGTCTTCACTTAGCCAAGTTCCCTGACCAATGAAAGATACTTGTCTCCCCTGTGCACTAGGGAGCAGGCCTCTCAGGGGACATGCTGCTCATGTAGGAGGATTCGTATTCCTCTTTTCTTGGGTTCCTTAATTCTCCTTTCTCACTCTCCCTTTCTATCCGGAGGTCAGCAAACAACTCCAAATATAAGGATCTTTGTAAAGACAGACACACCAGAGGGATCTGGGATAAGCATTGTTTCTATGTAGTAATTGAAGCCTCCTGTGTGCGTGTGCGCCTCTTAGTGGCTGAGGCCTCCTGTGTGCCTATTTATCAGAACACTGTTAGGTCCTTGGGGGAAGAACAGGCTGCTGTCACTGCAATGCCAAAAGCTTGGTGATTTAGTCACATTACTGTGACATCAGTCTAGAGATCCATACGCATTCGTAGTGACCTGCTAAGGCCTGTCACTTCCCAAGTCGGATCTGGGTCCTGAGGATGATTGTATTTTTGGCTTATCATCATGAAGACATGGATGATTTTCAGCTCCCAGGTCCCCTCTCCCCCTCCCTTCCCTGAAGACATGACCACTACAGATTAGGGATCCAGGAGAAGCTACTATCAAGTACAGCTTATGTGGTTATTAAACCCACTGACTTACATCACAGTAAATAAAATTAAGACAGATTTTTAAAGGAGATTTCGAAAATGAAACACTTCATCTCCATCCCTAAACTTGTTTATCTTGCAGGTTCCAGGAGCCCTCATGTAGCTGGCCAATACGTTCATCCACCCTTTCATCCTCCTATTCCTTCCTACATTCCCAGTTGCCTACACTCAGCAGCTTGGTGTGTTACGACTATTTCCCCCTGGCTGTTATGAATGCCTTCTAATTCCTCCTCTGTACTGGTCCACCACCTCGCATTTCTGCAGTCTGTCGCTCTATCCTCTGCTGAGAGAATAGCCTCACTAATCTATGTTTCTAAGGGCCATGAAGATACTTAGACACCAGTATCTACGGGACCAGCCAGAATCCAGCAACACAGAGGTGGACAGAATGTGGTCCACAGGCAACAGAGTTGCATCGAATCACAAAGGAAAACGAGATCAGGTTGTTTGAGAGGAAATGGTGTAACAGGGGAACATCATAGTAAGGGAATTTCAGCCAGTCTCAGAAAGACATTGTGGCTCCCACTTGTGGATCCTAGATTTTAGCTAGAAACCTAGCATCACATGTGCCATGGAAACAGAGACCAAACAAGGAGAATGACAGCAGGTGGGAGAAAGGGGAGGTTGGAGCCCGTGGGAAGGACATGTGGACATGTTCAGTGGACCATGTGTCTTTGTATGAAAACTGCCCTTTATAAATAGTATTGTATTCATTCAGTTAATATATGTAAAAGGAATAATTTTAAAGACATAAAGTTTACTATATCTTTCCTAAGGATGCCACATCACTTACTCTACCCAAGGCATCAAGACCAGCGTGATGGTGGTGAACCTGCTTCTCGGCCTTCTTTCTTTGCAAGTCTCCCCGTTTGCTGCTGTGATACAGTACACTCCTGCTACTGAGCTTTCAGCCAAGCTTGAATTACCTACCCTCTGCTCCTTCAGTGTCCTATTCCCGAGGGGCTCTTCATAAACCCCAACTCCAAATGCCCTCACCCAGGGCACCACCTCACAGAGATCACACCTGTTCAGCCATACCCGTCCACGTTCTAAACAAATGTTAATAGTTTCGGAAGAAGAAAGTACCTCCCTTCTCAAAGTAGCTAGCACAGTGGTTTAAAACAGTGGCTGATGTATTTGCTAAATGCCTGATCTCTTTCCCCTCTTCTTTTCAGCGGCGCCGCCCCCCTATCCTTACGACCACGAGATGGAATATTGTGCAGACTTGCCTCCACCTTACTCTCCGACGCCACAAGCTTCAGCCCAGCGCTCCCCACCCCCTCCCTATCCTGGAAACTCAAGGAAACATTCCTCCTCCCACAACAGAATATGTTCCAATTAGCAATTTTACCCAGAATGAAATGCCTTAATTTAGAAACATGAAAAAAACAAAAAAAGATTGTCTACTGATTAAGGACAGATACTATATCTCAGGCAGAATTCCCATGCAGAGAGAGACCAGGGTTCCTACCCTGCTCAGAGCTGACGCTAGGTGGAGAATTCTGCTTGGTTCTAGGAAGTTACATAGTAAGGGATCTGCTGATCCTAGTCAAGGACAGTCAGATTAAAGCAAAGCACTTTGCAGGCCAGCTGATATGCATGTTGCGTTAGGACTAGCTTAAGGAACTTTCAGTGTTGAAATCCAGAATAAAGAACAAAGGATAATCTGATCCCCACCAGGAAACAGGTGTGTCCCACATAGCTTTAGGAGAACTAGAATTGGTCAGTATTGCATTTGTTCACAAATACATACGAAGTGCCTTAGAGTCTATTCTGTGCCCGGCACCAACAGAGGCACTGCATGGAAGTAACCAGAAGAGAACTTCGGTTTTACTACAGGCATACCTCATCATGCTGCACTTTACCCTTTTGCACTTTCTGGGTGTTGCCTTTTTTATTTTATTTTATTTACAAATTGAAGGTCTGTGGTAACCTTGCACAAAACAGTATCATTCACCTAGTAGTAGGAGCTCACTTTCCATCTTTGTATCATATGTGGTAATTCTCACTAAATCGCAAATGTTTTCATTGTTGTTATTGTTATGTCTGCTGTGGTAATCTGAGGTCGGGAACAGTTGATACTGTTAACAGTAGTCTTGTGATCTGTTTTGAACCCTGCCCCTGTAAGGCAGTGAGTGATAAATATTGTGTGTTCTGTGTGTGCTCCCATGGAAAACTTTCCTCCTTCTGTCCCCCTCCCTTTTCTGAGAATAGTATTGAAATTAGGCCAGTTAATAAGCCTACAGTGACCTCTAAGTGTTAAAGCTGAAAGGAAAGTAATACATCACTTGTTTTAAACTCAAAGCTGGAAATAATTCATCTTGGTGAGGAAGGCTTGGTCAAATCTGAGACAAGTTGAAAGGCTAGCCTCTTACACCGGTTCACAAGTTAAGCTGTAGACTTCCTCAAGGGAACTAAAACCGTCTCTCTCTGAGCCCATGAAAAGAAAGAAAAGAGAAAGGTGAGCCATTGTTTATAAGGAGGACTCTTTAGTGGTGTGGGTAGCAGATCAAGTAGCCACATTCCCTCAAATCATAAAGCTTAATCCAGAGTTAGGCTCCGACTGTCTTCATCCTACAAAGGCTGGCAGGGGCGAAAAGGCTGTAAGAGCGGGATTTGAAGGCAGCAGAGATCAGTTCCTCAAGTTAAGGAGAGGCGTTGCTTTTGAAACATCACAGTGAAAAGTGAGGCAGCAGGCAGTGATGTGTAGGCCTTGGCCAGTTCTCCCAAAGACATAGTTAGGATCGCCTTTATGGCTGCAGTAAACCTGGGTCTAGATACAAATGAAAGACCCTACTCTTGAAAGACGTGCTCTTTAGAACTTTCACAGCCAGAGGAAAGAAGCCATCCCAACTCCAAAGCCTTGAAAGACATGCTGGCTTTCTTGTTAGTGTCTGTGACACAAATGGTGACTTTCAGATGAAGCCAATATTCAATAATCATTTACCAGTGAAAACATTTAAGAGTATGCTAATTCCACTCTGTCTATAGTTTATAAATAGAACAACCAACTCAATTTTCAATGTCGTTTAATGGATATTTTAAGCCAAGTGTTGGGACCTACTGCTCAGGGGAAAACAAGGGTTCTTTCAAAATTTATTGCTCATTGACAGTGCATTGATTGTCCAAGAGCTCAGATGGAGATGTGCAAAGAGATGAAGATATTTTTTTATATTTAATTATGTCCCAAGCCCACTCTGTGTCACATAGATTATTAGTAACGTCAACTTCAAGCTTTACTATTTGATATTTGATAAAGCCTTTTATATGATCATAGCTGACATGAGGACTTCTGTAGGCTTGACAAAGTAAATTAGATGCATCCTGGAAAGAGCTCACCATTGTAGAAGCCATTAAAAGCATCCATGATTCATGGAAAGAGGTCTGGATATTGATATTAATATTCACCTGGAAGAAGTTGATTTCAACCCTCATGCAAAATTCTGGTGGTTTTAAGGCTTGGTGGAGGAAGTACCTACATATGGTAGAATCACAAAGGAACTAGAATTAGAGATAGAATGAAGATGTTACTCAATTACCCCTCACAGTACACTACCAAATGAACCATTGCTTCTTATGGGTAAGCAATGAAAAGTGGTGTCATTGAAATGTACTCCTGGAGAAAGGTGCAGGAGGCAGAGATGAGATGATAGCAAAGTGTTACTTTTAAGTTATTTGATAAGTCAGAAGAAGGATTAGAGCTGACTACAAATTTAAGGGAGACACACTGTCCATTAAAAGCTATCAAACAGCATCACATGCTACAAAGAACCCTTTCATGAGAAGTTTCAACCCATACCACAGGCTTCACTGTACTTTGAAGGAACTAACAGCTCTTCAGCTTCAGCAACCATTAGCCCAATCACTGAGCAAATCTCACCCCACCACCACCAAAAAGATTCAAACCCACTGAAAGCTTGGGTGTTAGTTACCAGGTCTTAGCAACAAAATATTTTTAATACAGGTGTATACATTGCTTTGAAGAAACTTAATAAATAGTAGTACAGTGTATAAACATTACTTCAATCTGCCCTAGAAAACGAAAATGTATTCATGTCTTTCTCTTGTGAAATTTGCCTTATATGAAAGACAAGCAGCTTCACTGGGGACATGGAAGAGCTGTTACTGATACAGGTAGAACATCAAACCCATGCCATCTCTAAGATATACCTGTAAAAACAAAACAACAACAACAACAAAACAGTTGCAGCATTACTGTTGACTAGATAGCTTGGCCATCATCAAGATTCCAAATAAAATTTAGCTATGCAGTAAAGAAATATTCTAGGAATGATATCCAAAATGAATAGCAGATTAGTCCTTTTTTAGCATCAAACTATTTTTTGCCTGTTTTGGGTATGTGTGAAGTGACCAGTTGAGTCTCCAGTAGATGAATCTTATTCATTAGTTTGATTATTTAAGCAAAAACGAAGGTACTCAACAGGTTCTGGGAGCTAAAATCTGCTTAGTTATTACTAGCCCTTCCTAAAAACCACTTGGTTTTAGTCACTAGCATGATGAAGGTTGCTCCGACTGCAGAGTAAAAGGTGAGAAACCATATTCCCAGGAATTTTATATCAGTAATAAAATGCCAGAATTTGGCCATATACAACACACTTTTTTTTTAAAGGGGAGATAAAATTTGATTTCTTTCTATAGAAATATGCTCATGTGTAATAGCCAATTTTCTGTATTTTATAAACTTTAAATAATATATTCTTTTAGAAAAACCATGTAATTAATGGAAAAGGTAAGGAGCCAATTGTTATCTCTTACCCAAGTAGAGATTTTCATGAAGTGCTTACCTTCAAATGTAAGAGCAGTCAATAAACAATTCAAACGTGCCTTAGTCTACTGCAAGTGGCCTTAACACATTCACTTTTATGTGGGTCCTTCTGTGTATTTTTAAACTGTTTGCTGAACACTGGGGTTAAGTGAGAGCTTCATATCACTTTAGTGAGGACCCTAAAACAGTCAATGCAATATCATGATTATAATTCAGTGACACCCCAAAATGACACTAAGAAACTTGATAAATAACCAGAAGAAATACCTTGCAGTATAAGTTGTGGAGTTTGTGCTTACATTTGGGAAAGAATATGAGTGAGTAGTGGCTTTTATTGTAACAAATATCTACATTAGAAATGTGTTGATCTGATGAACATGGTCTTCAGTGAGGTACTAAGGCTAGATTGGTTTTCAATGACTTGCTTGGTTTGGCAGAGGATAACATTAGGAAGACAAGAAGCCATCAGGGGTTCCTGGCTGGAGTGAGAGGCTGCTTTGCATGAAGTATTAGCACAGTGTTGACTGTCCATGGGTTTTAATTTATTTTTCTTCTGCAAATGTGATTAGTCACTGCTACTCTACAACTCTAATTCACAGTGCCAAAGTCTCTGGGGTTTGAGAATGTTGTTTGCAAATGCACTACACCTTCCAAAGAAAAAGTGGAGCAACAAGTCTATCAAAATGGAATACTCATCTTCACACTAATATAGATCCACCATGTGCCTCCTATGTCCTATAAATATTACCTGCCCGGGAACCATTTCTGTCCACACCATCTCTCTTTGAGTTGTTCATGGTGACTGGTAAGGTATAGAACAGACCTATACATTTACAACAAATGAAGGGTTTTACTGTTTTTATTTAGTGTCATAATAACGTAAATGAATATATCATAGATATTTAAAGTTCACTGATGTATATTGGAGAAAAACAATATTTGATGTAAAAATGTGTGTTATCGCTATTTAAAACCTAACATTTACTATGGCTAAATTGTCTATAATGAAGAATAAAACAAAAGAACTTACTATAACAAGGACCACATTTTACCTGTCTTGTGTCATTACTCCTCCCTTCTATTTCTGCTGACTTAGCCTTCTTTCTCTGCACAAGAAATAGGTCTGGAGCCACCCTGACTTTTTAACCCTGTCCCTCACCTTATTTGAGGACGGCTATGCTATTTTTGGTAGCTAAATTTCTGTCTATGAAATATGAATGATATAATAGGTCTCAATGGGTTTTCTGAAAACTGGATGAATATATACAAAAATTCTAGTTTGGAGCCCGAGACTTGGAAAATATCCTATCCGTATGAGCCCAGATTAATTTTTTTAAAGTATGCAATAAAATTATAGCCTCTAGACCTGTGCATTTACATTTAAATGAATTGGAGTTAAATTAAGTGTAAAAAGTTATTCAGTCTCACCGTTTAAGTGATGCATAGCCTTGTGTCTTAGTTTGGGTTCTATTGCTGTAAAGAGGCACCATGACCACAGCAACTGTTATAAAGGAAAACATTTAACTGGGATTGGCTTATAGTTTCAGAGGCTTAGTCCATTATCAACACGGTTGGAAACATGGCAGCACACAGGCAGACGGTACTGGAGAAGGAGCTTAGAGTTCTACATCTTGACCCACAGGCAGCAGGGAGTGAACTGACTCCAGCTTCTGAGACCTTAAAGCCCATCCCCACAGTGACACACTTCCTCCAACAAGACCAGATCTCCTAATAGTGACACTCCCTTTGGGCCAAGCATTCAAACACATGAGTCTATGGGGTCCATTCACCTTCAAGCCACCATACCTTGTGTGGCCAGTGTCTGCCATTCTAAAGAGGGGTGCACTAAAGAGATCTGTGAAAACCACGAGGTAGCAAGGAAACTCTAAAGGATTCAATCACCTCCAACTGCAGAGTTAATTGTGATGCTCTTCAATATTGTGGGAATAAAGTATTACGATGCTAACAGTCTATGTTGTGCAGAGGCCCCATGAGCAATGATGCCTGCTCAGCTCCTTCCAAGAATGGAGATGGGAAAGCTATTGCAAGAGTTAATGAGCTGATGGCCTGAGATAGACCATAGGTCTCATTTGGGAGTTGGTCAGACAACCTCAGTATCTCCTAAGAGTCAAATGCTATCTCAGCTCAGGACACCACAGGCATATGCAGGGCCAGCCTCACCTTAAGGTGAATCAACACATCATCCCTTCCATTTTCTATAATCTGCCAGCCACTCCAAATAACAACAACTCCTCATATCTACACTATTCCAATCTTGTCTTTGTCTAGCAAAGTCCATTTTGACAAATCATGGTCGTAGGCCTAACACCACGACATACTATCTGTATTCTTTCTCTGTGTTTTTACATTTTTGTTGCATGTATTCATTGTTCATGATATTTTGTTGTTCTGATTTGTTTTTTTATTAAAACAACCTAACACCTGATTCTAAAGCCACACAATACAGTGCTAATCAGCTAATCACCACAAAGGTGCCTAAGGACTTCTCAGTTCCACTGTGTTAAGTTTCGTTTCAAACTGTTAGCATCTTCAAGAAAGGAAAGTGACCTAGGTGACTAAAAGTTCTTCAGTCAGTCTGCTTTCTAGCCTCTCCAAGCCTGTCCCCACCCTTAATGCCACCCCCTAATATTGAGAAAAGAGCCCAGCTTAAGAATAAAAATTTGATTTCTCTTTCAGCCTCAACCATGTTTTAACTATATGCTCTCAGCCGCGTGCGTGTGTGTGTGTGTGTGTGTGTGTGTGTGTGAGAGAGAGAGAGAGAGAGAGAGAGAGAGAGAGAAATGTATGTACTGTTACTGTCTTTCAAAATATGATCAACATCACCCTTGCCAGATTGTTGCAGTTAATACAAGTAGTGCATGAAGGACAACTGTCCCACAGACGTTTTCTAGCTTGGTGACTCAGACATTAATGTATACACAGATTCATTTTCCATCGTCACAGCCCATCCAAGGCCATTCTGCTTCTAAAATCAATGATATAATTAATTACCTGTGGCTGTGTAACAAAACACCCCAAAACTGAGTGGCATGAAACACCATTCATATTTCCATTTCAACAGGCCAGGGCTTCAGGTCTGCCCTACTATGTCTTTGGGCACAGGAGCGTATCAAATCGCAGCATATCAATACACAACTACAGAAGTCTGCTTTGAGTTCACTCTCTCCCAGGAAGAGTGGCTGTCAGGAATCAGTTCCTTGAAGGCGTTTGGATTGAGGACCTCCTCTGCACGTTGGCTATTGGCTAGAGGCCGCCTTTACTTCCTTACCATCCGGGCCTCCCCACAGAGCAAGCCAATGACAAGATTCAAGGGATAAGTGTGTACATAGTTCCAGAAGGACTGGCACCACAGGGTTTGGAAACTTCAGGTATCTTGGAAATGAAAGCCCACAATTTCTACCCTAGCTTTTGCTTAGAATCAGGGTACTGGATTCAGCCCACATAAAGGAGTCTCACCAGGGCCCAGAAAGAGGTGGAGAGTGCCAGGGGCCCTCTCAGTTCTCTTTCCCACAAGCCAGGCATTTTATACGTTCTCCTGCAGCTGCTATTTGGACTTCGGATGATGTAGAAAAAATGTTTCCTTCCAACAAGAACATAGCGACTCAACAGCTAAAGGAATATGCCAGGGCAGTGTCCAGCTATAATCAAATTTCTTTTATTGAAGTGACAATAGTAGACAGAACCTGGCAACACTCAAAGGCCATGCTCACTAAATTCCTAAGCAATATTGAAAGAGACACACGAGACCATAAATTTCATCTATGCTCTGCGTGTTGCCTTGGCACATACCACTCACCCCAAACCTCTCCAGACACGTCTCAGCACAGTCTCAAATTCTAACCTTTTGTTTCCAGTTCATTCCAAGAAGTGTGTGTCATCTTCACCAAGAAACCTCCCAGACGAGTTTCCAGAAGAATGTTCATGGATCAAGTTGCCCCTTAGCCCAACCCTGAGTACCCTCTGTAAAATTAAAAAAAATGGGAAGTTGAGGAAAGGCTTGAGGCTGCACATCTGTGGTGGAAAGCTGTGCCTTATCTGCAGCCCAGAGGTGCATCAAGTGGCTCTCAAATCCATTTCTTTCTGCCAGGGCCCTCCTCCTCTCCTAAGTGAGTGGCCTCTGGCTGTGGAGAGATGTCATTTCCTCTCATGTATTTGGCTGTGGGTGGTGAATGAATGAGAGATCTGGATGTGTTCCCATGGCCTGAAACATGGACGCTTTCATTTTTCTCTAACTAAAATAAGGAGACACAAAACAAGATGAGATGATTCCCCTTGCTGTAGCTTCTCAATAAGTCACTCTCTGCTCTTCAGAAGCAGATCTGAGTTCAACACCTCCACACATGCCTTAGAAAACCACCCTTCTGAGTCCTTCACCATCATGCAAACTAGAACGTTAGTTCCCTTACCTGCTGGCCTTGGGGTTAGCTGATTCTCTTGCTTATTCTGTGGAATAATACATGATGTAACTGAAGGGCCCAAACTCTGTGATGACTTCAGTAGTTTTTTTTTCAGTCAGAATTCACTGTGTCCCTCCTCCTATGCCCACTTTTATACCCATTTTGTATTCTTCATAATCAGGATTATCTGTCTGTCTCCCCTCTGACCTACAAACTCTCTGAAAGAGAAAAAAACTGTCTCTTGAACATTTTCTATAGTCTCCTGAAACAACCATACATTTAGAACATGATACAGCAGGGTAATAATATCTAGTCAGATAGATATTTGACATTTTAAATTATTAAGATTGAGTTGGGGTGAGAGCTCAGTTGATAATTTACTTGCTGTGCAAACATGAGGACCCTAGTTCAACCCACATAACTGACATAAAAGAAAAAACTAGATATGGTAGCATAGGTATGTGAGCTCAAGACTGGGAAAGCAGAGGGAAGGCAGATCTCTGGAGCTCACTGGCCAGGCTGCATTACTCAGATCCGGATGAGAGTGAAAGACCCTATCTCCAAAACCAATGTGGCCAGCTCATGAGGAATGACACCTGAGACTGTCCTGTAGCCTCCCCATACATGCAAACTTAGGCATTCACCTGATACACAACTTGGGTACCCACAAACAAGAACCCGTATATACAAACATACAATTTCAAAGGACTGAGCTAGTAGTAGATAGAATATTCTGCCCAGTGTCCAGCATCTGAGATGTGGATCAAAAAAAAAAAAAAAATGGACCAGTGCTGGAGTTTAGTAGTCTTTAGCTGATGACACATATCTATCTAGACACAAATGAATTGTGATGATAAATACAATGTACATGTCTGTCCATGTAAATGAAGGTGCTCACCTTGACTGACTCCTTTAAAGGGAATGAAGCTACGTGCCAGCTTGGGAGAGTCACTTGTCTAACTCTTAAAACTGAATTTTTCATATTTTACATCAGAAGAATTGCTTCCTTGTCACACTTCCATGGGACGGATTCTAATGTCACTCGGACTTTAGCTACAGTGTACAAACATTTGTACTGAAATGAGACACCAGGATTCTCTCATTTCCATTTCCTCAGGGTATACTGAGAAAACGGAATATTCCGAAAAGAAACAAAATCAGTTAAAACGGCACAAAAATGAGGCGCAAATGGAAAGCACATTCATTTTGTGCCGTTACTGAGTATATGGATGGCAATAGTGGATTGACTCACATTGTAAAGTGCAGAAACACCCTTGTAAAAATGATTCCCAATAGACTCATCTCTACAAGTGTCACGCTACATAACAATAATGGCAATATCCGTATGTGTGCATGTGGGCTTCTATGTGTATGCCAAGCACTGTTCTAACACACTTCACATTCAAAATACATTTGGCCCTGCTGAACTCTGTGTGGTGAGGACTATGAACGTCCTTGGGTTTTCACAATTAAAAACTGTACTATGTGATTTCATAGTTAGAAAGAAAAAAAAATTTTCTTTTAGCAACAATAAACTGAAAGAATAAGTTCTTTCAGCAAGAATAAACAAAACTAAACAAAGAATACAACCAGATTTGCTCCCAAGAAACTTTGTTCCTGGGCAAGTCTTGGGCCTGGTGGGAGGGGCTTCAATTCCTGCACATGTTTAAACAGTATTAATGACTCACATCCTTTCATTTGTTCATCCATTGCAATTCTTTCTTTCCCTACACTGGTTCCAGTTGTTATGGCAATATGGGCAAGACAAGAGAGTCATCGGACTCTTACCTCTGAGGCAGCATCTGGGCCCAGCACCCAGCTTTAATAGATAATCCTCCAGGTTGCCTGCTAGCTGACTATTGGATACCACAATGAATTGTCCGTTCTGTATGTCCTGCAGTTTTAGCTATCTACATCCAACTATGATCCAAATATAATGAATGAAAAATTCCAGAAATAAACAATTCATGAGTTTTACATTATGCACTCTTCTGAGCGACATAACAAAAACTCACCTGTCTTGCTACATTCATTATGGCCATGAATCCTTCATGTGTCTTTCCCACTGGTCATTTAGTAACAAGTTATTGACTGGTGTAGTAAAGCAGTGCTTGTGTTGAAATTACCCCTATTTTAATTAATAATGGTCCAAGATATACAGGGAATGTGGTTGGGGCTGCTAAGTCAGATACGTTCAAGACAAACCAAATGCTTCCTTTAACTGAAAAATTAAAAGTGTAAGTAGATGTTCTGAGAGGATGCATTCATATAACATTCCAATATTCATATAATATTCCAATTATATTATTATTGGTGTTAATTGTTTACTATGTCTATATTATAAATTAAACCTAATCATGGGGGGTGTGCATGTATGTATATATGTATATATGATAGGTTAAAACAAAGACTACATGGTTTAGTCTTATCTGTGCTTTCAGACATCCACTGAAAGTCAGGTCTACTTTGTCTAAATATCCTTGTGAAATTTGTAATTGGCATTGTGTTACCCGTTTTTAAAGTTCCCCACCTCCTACAGTCTATACACGGGTGAATTTTCTCATCCTTTGGAAGACTTTTCTGGCACTCCATCTGAATAGGTCCCCAACAAAAGATGTAGACATCTTACCAAATATGCATCATTTACTTGTTCCATCCCATATTCTTTCTCTACAGGACTTTAAATTCTGTAAAAGCAGAGTGAGGGCATTCCTGCTGCATGCATAGCTCCCAGGACCCAGCACAGGCACTCCAATAAAACAAGACATGCTGAACTAATTATCTAATGTGTCTCACAGAACAATAATATGGGTTCTAATAAAAGCAAAGCTGGATTTAAGCTCAAACTTCAATTAAAAGTTTCCATCACAGGCTGGAAATATGGCTCAATAGGTGAACGATTGCTATGTCCACATGAGAATCTGAGTTTGAATGCCCCAGACCCGGGTTGAACTAGGTGTGGTAGCATCTATAATCGACAAGTTTTTTTGTGTATTTGTTTGTTTTGTTGCTGTTGTTTGTTTGTTTGTGTTTTGCTTGTTTGTTTTGACATATGGGAATCCTGACACATGGCAGCTGTGATCAACAAAGCCCGTTTCAATCAAGAACTGACCCGGAGGTTGTCTTCTGATCTTTAATGTGCATGTGCATATCCATGCCCATGCTCACACTCATAACAAAAGTGCATACAAGCACACATACTCCAAGTGTTTATCACAAAAAGTGTTTATTACAAAAACTTCTGTCTCTCCCCGTATTCCTCTCCATGCTGCCTTTCCTCTGAACACAGCTCACAGGTATTTGTAACCCCATAATGGACCCTTAATGGATACCTTACCTAGAGAAATACTACTGATACTTAATATACCATGAAACACAATTTTACCCAAGTACCAAGGGATGGGGGCTCAATTTCTTCAAGGTTTGCTTTCTGAAGGTACCATAAAGAAATTCGGAATGATTAACCTAATCATTCCTACAACATCATTACTTTACAAATGTTACCAAAGTGTCATGACCTTAACTGATGCCATCAGTCACGATGTGCTTCTCTGGCTGTGATGGTCTGGGCAGCAAAGGAATATTGAGAAAGCTTAAACTGCACTCTCATCTTCGGGCTTCAGGGACTGGTGGTTAAGTAGTGAAAACTCCCCTAGTGGTATATTGGCCTCTCTTGCTACAGTTTCACTGTGACAACCATCTTACACTCAAGTCATGGCTCCACGTCACTGCCTCCCAGGGAAATGAGCAAAAAGCCATTGGTCAAATATGGATGTTCTCTAATAGCAGCCTACATTCTAACCCCTGAGAAGCTACCTTTCATTGTTGGTGAGAAGCAATATGTGGATGCCTAAGGTGCTGAAGTAGCATGGCTGACACTGGAGAGAATGTTTGGGGATCTTCATTTATTAACAAAAATTCGAAACCAGCAGTGCTGTTTCCTGACACCAGATCTGAAGCATGCTTTCAGGAATGGGCTTAAGTGACTTCAGCCCCGTAACTGTAAACCAGCATTAAGATTAAAATGTTAAAAGCCACATTTCTATTTACATTAGGAAGACATTTAGAAAACATAAATTTGGAAGGGTTGTTATCTGTGACAGCTACCTTCCTCTCTGCCTCAGTTGGCCCACACCCTGTAGCAAAACCCCATGGTTCAGATGTCTGTAGCACCAAGAGGCAGTCTGGGACAGGTTTCCTCTACTCTGACAGCTCTTCAGAAATTAGGCAATAGTAGGAGACAGCTGAGTGTATTGCTGCATATGTCAGCCTCAACACATGTGAGGCACTGAACACACTGGGATCTCCAGAATCAGTGAAAGATGGACTTAAACCCTCAAACCTCAGTTCTATCTCCGACACACACCTCAGGACCTTCCTGAAGTGACAAAACTCCCCTGAGACTCAGTTCATCTGACCTGTGAGTTGTAAACCAAACACTATGCATTATAGTTTTGTTTATACTTCCAACATTTACCTGTGATTTCTTTGTTTCCTGCCTATGTTTCTCAGGTTCTCCTGGAACTTGGGTGATGGAATTATAGATCCCAGCTATATCCAGCCATCTTATATTTAATTTTATATGATGTTACTCTGTTTATGGTGCCCAGTTGTTTGTTCAAGCATGAATACATGTTACTCTGAAAGTATTTATAGATGAAATGGACATTTAAAATGAGTTGACTCTAAGTAAAGCAGACATTGTGTTGGCAAGCCTCACCTAGTCAGTTGAAGACACAAAAGCAAACAGGACTCCAGAGGAATAAGGAATTCTAAGACTTCAACATGGGACCCTTGCTGAGTTTCCAACCTCCTGCTCCACATGGCACATTTTAAACTTGGAAGCCCCAATGATCCTGCTTCTTAGAATATACACACGGTCCCACCAGTAGATGAAAAGCTACAGGGGGCCAATGGCTCCTAAAAGAGGATAAATCAGTTCCCTCCTTTGAGGAATTCCTGCATATAATGTCTAATCACAAGTAGCCAGCCCTGGACACATGTACATATGAGCAATGTGAAATAAAATTGGTAAGTTGTATATGCACAAGTATATATATATTCACAAAAATTAGAGAGAATTGTGAATTTGGGGCCACACAGAAAGAGTTGGAGGCAAGAGGGGGAGGCAGGAGCGATACAGCTAGAGAGCTCACATATGAAGTTCTCCAAAAATAAATAAGAAAAAATGCACACATATACAACAGATTCTATTTTCTGTATACTCAATAATACACTGTCTGACCTTGCTATCTGATCCATACAATGTAAGAATACCTTAAGTGCTCAGGATTATTCCATTGCCTACTTCCCAATAATTATTATAAGACATCCACACATGAAAATATCTCCACATGAAAACTGGCTTTGATGTTTGTCTTCCTAGGGGGATCAAGGAAGGTGTGAAGGGGAGAAGATTCCATTCTAGGGACTCCCATGAAGAGATAACTGCAGGGGTCAGTCTTTCTTCTGCCACTGTGCTTCCACAGGGACATCTCATGCCAAAAAATAAAAATGAAATGAAATAATGGAGTCAGTGTGTCACTGACCATCATTTGACCTAGATTCAGCCCCAACCAAGGTCTCATTCTACCATAAGAGGAGGCCATAGTCTCTTATTTCAAGGGATAGCTGTTGGCCCAGTTTCTGAAAACCATCTCATTTCAAGTTCAGGACCAAGCTGTGCTTCACTTAGGCTCTGAAAAAAAAAAAAAAAAAAAAGTAGAGAAGGCTTTCAAAATAGCCCCATAAGAAGGAATGCTCAACAGTGAGGTCAAGGTTTCTCTTTGTTAGAGAATGTAATAAAAATAATACAGTTCCCTCAACACCATCACCTCTCGATGAAAATTCAAAGGAAAAACTCAGTCTGAAGCTAGCTCCTTACAGGAGACTGACTTCTTATAAGACTGACGGATGCAGTATGGCTACCCAATAAGCACAACTTGATTCTCTCCTCACTTGACAACTTCCTGTTGTTTGTTCAACTGAGGAAATTTCACCTGGGAAAACATTGATGGGATCACTGTTTAAGAACACTGACACAGAACTCTGCAGTTGAATTAAATCAATTCAAGACTTCAAGTTTGGGCAGTCTTCTTAATGTTAAGAAAACCAATTTCCTGCTAATAAATACGTGTCTAGAGACGTGGGAGACAGGTGCAGGCGGCATCTCTTAGGATGACAACACCGCAGCTCTGCCTGAAGACCAGGGAAGTGCAAAATGTGCATCTTTACCTCCATGCCTCCTTTTAAAGGAAAGGAGCTGCGGGAAACAACAGGACAAATAGGCAAAGACGTGCTGATAAGTACTACAGTTGCAATGTTGACTGTAACATTGAATCAGCATGGTTATACACTGTGATGAACCACGCCATAAAATAGTCTGCATATGCCACCATGATACGTAAAACTACATGATGTTCACACAGCACAAAACACAACGAGAGGGGGGAGAGGGAGAGAGAGAGAGAAGGAGAGGGAGGGAGAGGGAAAGAGAGAACTGACTGGGTTTTAACTTATAGATGCCATGTAAGCTCCCAAAGGATCAATATTCCTACCTAGCTGAGATGCTTTGATGGACAACAATGACCAGCATGGCAAGATAACACTAAGGATACAACAGTGGCATTTATATCTTGATAGTAATGAACAACTGTCTAAATAGGCTTAAGCCTGACTCATCAGAAGGAAAAGCATGCCTCATACTGGAAATCTACCCAACTTTGTAAGGCTAGTGAAGTCATGTATCTTAGAGGAGACTTCTATCACCATTTTAGTAAGCCAACATAATTCCTTAACAAATTCTACAAATTTTTCCTTCTCACCCCTCATCAAAGAAATTTTTATTTACAACAGATGGAAAATATTACAAAATATTACAAAACCCACAACTGGTAAAAATTCAGAAAACAGTTGACTATGGGATGTCTAACTCAAAAAAGAAAAAAAAATGCAATACAGCTCCTGCATCTAAGGCTTAGAGAACATTGTAGAAAAGGGGACAGAAAGATTGTAAGAGTAAGAGTGCCGTGAAATGTGCTTATGCTGCTCAGGTACAATAGGGAAGCTACACTCAGGATACCTCAACAACATGGCTACCAAAAAGGACCTGACTAAATACACTATCATGCTAACCTGTGCCGTGAAATACTATTTTAAGATGTGTTACTTTTGTTTATGATGTGGAACATTTGTTTTAATGATGCAAAGATGCCTTGCATTCTTTTATGTTGCATTTGTTTAAGTCTGTGAAACGCCATTATTTTGCCGGTCTAAAATCACCTTATTGGTCTAACAATGAGCTGAACGGCCAATAGCAAGGCAAGAGAAAAGATAGGTGGTGCTGGCAGGCAGGGAGAATAAATAGGAGGAGAAATCTGGGAGGAGTAAGAGGAGGACATCAAGGGCAGCCGCCCACCTGCACAGCAAGCCATCAAGTAAGAAGTGAAGAAAGGGATACAGAAACAGAGAAAGGTAAATGCGCAGAGGCAAAAGGTAGACAGGACAATTTAAGTTGAGAAGAGCTGGCAGGAAACAAGCCGAGCTAACGCCAGGCACCTATGAGTATGAAAAAAGTCTTCTGTGTGATTTATTTGGGAGTTGGGCAGCAGGTCTCCACAGAGTAAAACCAACCAACAACAAACACAAAAGGTGACAATCTCTCAGGGTCCCACCCCTAAACATAGGAATTCCATAGGCAAGTTAGAAATGTTTGGAGCAGGAGGATGAGGCTTCCCCAAGGGAGAACCCCCTAATTGGTTAGACAATACTAATTGGTGAGCCCTGAAATCACATACATACAAGTAACACTAAATAGATCGAACACGTACAAGTAACACTAAATAGATCGAACACGTCGTATTTATGTGATTGTATGTAACAATAATAATTATAGAAAAAAAAGCCATTAATTTGAGAGGAAGCAAGGGGGTGCCTGGGAGGTTGAAGGAAGGAAAGGGATGTAGGAAAATAATGTACTTATATTTTAGTCTCAAAAAACAAATGAATAAATATTATGTCTAGACTATGGGAGGAAATGTCTCTATTACTTCTTTTTAACAAATAATATTCTAGATAAAAACAATCACTGGCACCTATAATCAAGGAACAATAGATCATTATAATGCAGGGTTTTTTTCCCACACTTTTATGTACTTTAAATGGATATTTTTAATCAGAGGAGTTTCGGAGATTTGGAAAATAATTTGTAATTAATGTCTTAATGTCTTAAACAGGAATAGAATCTTTTTCCGATTAAAACAAAACAGAGTTCCCAGAAATCAAGTGCTTAATAATCTTCCAAATGCGAGCACAGACTGGCATCGCCCAGCTCCCAAGCTCTCTGAATCTGTGGAGGAGCATGAGCAGTTTGTCAATGAGCCAGTTAGGGGTCGTGAGGGCTGACTCCAGGCACTGTCTGCTCTGAGGGCTGTGCACTGTGACAAAGCTTTTGTTATCATCTCAGCTGGAGCTGTTTTTACATTGTTAGCTGGTGTAGAGATTTCTCTCTAGATAGTTTCCCATTGATTTTCAAAACAAGGCCTTCTTAAAAAAAAAAAAAAAAAAAAAAAAAAAATGAACCTCAAGCCTGATATGCCTCCTCATGTACTGTGTGATAAAGGGCTCAGTCACTTTAGAACAGGGCTGGCTTGCAGAATATGATGTTTTTTTTTTAAAGGAAGAAATTGTATTAGGGTACTTTAGCAACACAGAGGAGATACTCCAAATGGAGGTTTGATAGATTGGCTTGCACAGTAGGCTCTAGGTAGTCCAACCAGACCTGTCTACACACTGATCCTTGTAGCTAGCTGCTCAGTCTGTGAACTTGATGCCTCAGCAGCCCCAATCTGATGCTGAAGGCCTGGAAGATTCCTGGAGAAGCCCTGGTCTTCCATTCATGTTGGAAGACTGAAGAACATGGGCCCAGACAACAGCCAAAGATAGTAGAAGCAGGAACGAGAAAGGGATAGATGGGTGCACCAGGACGGACGTGCAAAGGGGACCAGACCCACACAGCCTTTCTCTCATACATCTCTATGGGGGGGGGGACGACACAAATAGAAAGCTGTGCCCACTCTCACAGAGGGTCTTCCACCCCTCCCCTTAATCCTTACAAGATTAGCTCACAGACCCACACAGAGATATGAGTTGATTCAGAGCCAATGAAGTTCACAATCAAGATTATTCATAACAGAATTAAATCAATAAATATGAGTCCATGCAATTCAGCAAAAGAGAAGGTCCTGTTCTTCACCCAAACTTTGGTCGTTGAGTTTCTGTGTATTTGGGAGGTAGAAATGAGTCAGCCAAGAAAGAATGCAAGGAGAATTATTGGCTTCAGAATCACAGAAATTTGGCAAATTTATGGCCACTCGTTCTCACTGTATAACTTTGGTTTCTGTAACTAGGTTTGTGGCTAGTTCTGGAAATGCCCTAATTCCTGTGTGTATTTCCTCAGACTTGTTTATTGCATGTGTGGATTTCAAGATTTATGAAGAATATTGTTGCTCACACTCAAGGGGTAGGTAGGGACAAGACTCCTGCTAAATATATTACAGCTCACACAATCATCACCTGACCCCAAATGTCAACAATACCCAGTTGAGAAGCAACGCCGTCAGCATTGTATAGAAAATCTGTAGCAAAGACTTCTAATAACATTCCTCATCTGAAGTCAATGATACCTCAACACCAAATAAAGACTTCAGTACAAAATGACAAACAAAGCAACTTAGACATTGCTAACACCCATGTTCACCATAAACATTTTCTTGTTTTTTCTTACCAAAATCTTTTTTTACTCTAGAATTTAGTATTTATGCTCCTGGAAATGACTGATTATTGGATACTGTCTAGATATCTTTGCAAAAGCTATTTTAAAGGATTGTGCATTTAGATTTTTTTTAATTTTTATTTTACATATCAGTGTTTTGTCCACGTGTATGTCTGTTACCACATGCATTCCTTCCTGGTGCCTGTTGAGGCCAGAAAAGGGCACTGTATCCCCTGAAACGGGAGTTACAGATGGTTGTGAACCACTGGGCAGGTGCTCGGGGCTTAACTTTTCCTCTGGTGTAAAGGTTAACAAAACATGTATCTATAATCGTTAAAGATACAGGCCTCTCTATCTGTAGTGGGTGTTCTATAATTAATTAAGATGAGAAGACCCACCCTAAGTGTAGGTTACCCAATTCCTTGGTCTAGGACCCTAGACTGGAGGAGGAGGAGGAGAAGGAGGAGGAGAAGGAGGAGGAGGAGACTGGAGAAGAAGAAGAAGAAGGAGAAGGAGAAGGAGAAGGAGAAGGAGAAGGAGAAGAAGAAGAAAGCAAGGAAGGAAGGAAGAAAGGAAGAAAGAAAGAAAGAGTAAAAGGGTGAAAGCTGAGTACCAGGGTTCATCTTTTACTTGAGCATTACTTGTATATAGTTCAGTGCCGTCCAACAGTTAACATACCAATAATACATCTTAAATATCAGGAACAAGATAGAGCCACTCTTTCATCTTTGTATTACAAGATGTATCCCAAAAGTGTAGCAAGTCTTTCTCTGTACTGCCAGATCCCAAATAGTAGCACAGAGACTTTTTATTAATCATGAAAGCTCAGCCTTTAGCTTAGGCTTGTCTCAACTAGTTCTTATAGCTCAAATTAACTATTTCTATTTATTGACATTCTGCCATGTGGCATTACCTCTCTTCCATCTTGCACCTTCTGTTTCCTCTCCAAGTCTGATGGACAACTCCACCTTTCTTTTTCCCAGAGTTCTTTCTGTCCCTGGAAGTCCCACCTAACTATTAACCATTCAGCTCTTTATTAAACCAATCACAGTGACGTGTCTTTACATGGTGTACAAATATTTCTCCATACAAAAGAATCATCTCAAATTGAATATATTGTAAGTTGAAAATATGTGTAGTGTGATGAACTTTCAAATAGCATCATAGCACACCATCAAATAATGGTCATTCATACTTAATGATTGTGAGTCTGACTCCATGTTATGGCTGACAGCCGCTGCCCAACATCATAAGAAAATAAGCAGCCACCTTTCACTAGCTCAGGAGATCTAAATTCAAAATCCTAATGGATATGGCTCTCACACTATTATAAAGTCAAAACTCATTGTGTCAAACCATTGTTATATTAGGAATAATTTGTAATGAATATTTTCAATTAGTTTGCTCCTGGAACGCTTTAGTCAATCTCTGGAGATTTGGGACTACAGATATAATACCATCTATTAGCCAGCTACCTGTAGAATGTAAATTAACAAAACTCTTCAAAGTTATATCTTTTACATAATGTAAGTGACAAAGCATAAAACAGCAGACTCCAGGCTTAGCAAAATTTTGAAAACTCCTGCCATATTCTTCAACTGCAAATGCCCACAGGGTTGCATGACAATGTTCATGTTCTTCCTGCTACTGACATCTGAGACTAAAATTGTCAAAATGGTCAGTTCTGGATTATTTATAACTACCAGGGAAAAGCAAGCCCCCAAAATGAAAAATTTCACACTGAATCTCTTTCTAGAATTATGTGGATTTAGTAACGTTTTTCTCAATCTAAAAATCTAAGTAATTGCATTTTCCTGTCCTCTGTTTAACTTTGTGAACTGTATCTGCTCATACCCCTACCCCATGTGATGGAAGCCCCTTCTGCCCCTGTCCTGGCTTAGCTTTTGAATGGCAGCTGTTACTTCACAAAGACTCATTGTACATGAGGACTCACACCACCTTTCCTAAGTGGTGCAGTTCCCCTGTGATTCTGTGGTGTAGTTTCATCATTGCTGAATTTTAGAGGCTACGTGTTGGCTAGGTCAGGCCATGAAACTATTGCCTAGAAACTGTTTCTGGTCCTCTCAACATTTACTGTAGACCAAAAGGGTGGAAAGGTGCCCATCATCATTATATTTCCATGTGAAACATCCCAGCAGAGTTTTGAATACTTGACGCAATAGCCAGTGATGCAATTCTGGACAATTGTTGAAACTTTATGGGGAGGGGGCCTAGTTGGAAATGAGTCACTAGAACTGTGCCATTCGTTGAGTATTAGGCCAGGTCTACTCTTGGCTCACTTTCTCTCTTTGCTTGCTGTCTTCAACAACAATTCCCCTTACCACATGTCCTTGCTATCATGAAGAGTTGCCCAAGCACAGGACAAACAAGTGCAGATTGAAATCTCTGACACTGTGAGATGACACAAGCAACCCTCCACTTGCATTTTCTCAGCTACCTGTCACAGTGATAAACAATGTAACTGAAACAGCTATGTGTCAGAATACTAAATGAACACAGGTGTTTTACACACAGATACTCACACAGATTCACACACACACACACTCACACAGAGATACATACACACAGACATACGCAGATACACACACACACACAGATACACACACACACACACACACACACACACACACACACACACACACACACACACACACTGCTACTAGGTAGAGAAGCCTTGGTCTAGAAAGTACTCAATTATACCCAGAAAAAAAAATATGCCTGATCATGTCAGAAGAAAGATTCTTTGTTTCAGGTAGACTTCTGGGAAGAAAGGAAGAGAAGGAGATAAAGACCCAATTTGAGCCAAGTGCCATATCAAAGTATGACAAAGTATGACAATGAGTCAACCTTAGATAGAATTGATCCTGCCTAGAATTATGTTTTATGTTAGGCTTACATTCTTCTTGCTTTTCTTCTTGGCATTCTTCTTGTTTTGACTATCTGAAGCTTGAAGATGGGAAACTTACCAGCACTGTAGATGAGCTAGCACAAAGCTTGAAGACCTGTATCAACAAGACTAGCTGTATTATTCATTCATTCTCCAACAAATCCAGTCGAAATTCCAGGATGAAAGTCAGTTCTATGGACCAGCTATGAAAGCAGTGACTCAATACTTCCAACACTCTGTACTCTATCCATGCTGTAAATTACAAGGGACATTTTATTGTTGTTTATTTTGACTTTGCCTCAGGGTTTTTTACTTTTCTTTCCTTCTGTATGTCCTACTTTCCTGCTTCCTCTGTGGTTGGCTGGCTGGACCATGGCATCTCCCTGACATCTCTTTCTTTTGGAGCCTATACTCCTCCTCTCACTTACTCTCCCTGTCCAGAAGTCTTGCTTATACCTTTTCCCTCACTATTGGCATTCAGAATTTTATTAGACCAATCAGGTGTCTTAGGCAGACAAAGTAAGACAACAACACATCTTTGCATAGTTAAACAAATATTCTGCAACACAAAACAATATTTTTATAAAGAAAATATTTTACTGTCTGAGAAAATAATCTACCAGTTCCCCAAATGAGTTTATTAACCACATAAATTTCAACTTCTTATGAGCTAATTTTTAATTGCTTCTGACAAGAACATGAAAGGTCTTTAATGCAAGAAATGAATAAAGTTGATTATTTTAGTCTAAACACTCATTAAGTAGCAGAAGCAATGGTTTTTCCCTATGTTGCATTTAATAAGCTTTATGCTTACTAAAGTCTAAGACACTTCTAGGTATTTCCAATTATATTGTTCTGAATGTGGTACTTATATAAGACCATGATAGAGGTAATGTTATCCAAATTAAAGAAGAGAAAACTCCCATTGAGAGATATTATACTAGGCATTTTAAAACTACTTAGAGGTTTGCTGTATTAAGAGACATTTCAATGATGGGAAAATATTCTTTATAATTTTGATAATAAATCATTTGTTTTGAAACATCAATGTCCCTACCTATGACTTGATTACAGTATCTGAGAATATACTTTTAGTCTGTAATACACATTTTTTTCCTCAGTACCATTCCCCAAAGTATATTTCCTGAGAATGTTCACACACACACACACACACACACACACACACACACACACACACACCATACACTTTCTAAATAATCTGAGCATTGTGTTGAACTAAGAGATGAATAAATTCAAACAAATGAAAGTTGTGATGTTTTATAAACAAAACCAAGAGTAAGCAGCAACAAAATCCATTTAATCTGTCACTTAGAAATTTTACAGATTTGAGCATCAAAACATGATACTTGCAGCTGATGGGAGATGTTATTCTGTAAATATGTTTCTCATATTGGTTAATAAATAAAGCACTGTTGGCCAAAAGGAAAGCAAGATAGGCAGGACTAGGAGACAAGGATGATTCCAGAAGGAGTAGGGAGGAGTCAGCATGTAGAGACTTGAGAGAACAGAAGTCCAGGCCCTCCGGTAAAATGAGACCACGTGGAAATACTTAGATTAATAGAAATGGGTTAATATTTCAGACAGAGCTACCTGATAAGAAACTAGTAACAGGCCAACAGAATTATATCTAATGCAGCGTCTCTGTATTATTTGGGGCTGGCATGGCAGTGGGACCCGACCAGCAGGAAAACAACTCATAACATGCAGCCCTTTAACCAATTACTGATTTATCCTTAGTACAATCTTCCAGGAGCTAGTTAAGCTAGCAGGGAACAGTCTACCAGCCTGATTTCTTGAAAGTAGAGAATCTTGGATGGTGACTTTTCTCCAGTACTCACCCAGATCATTTTAAAAATACAAACATATGAAGCCTGTGGACTTGCTGAGAACATTTTGATCCTAGTAACTCTCTGAGGGAGACAATCCCTGAGAAGCCCCTTTAGTCATGTTGAGTGTCACAGACCTGACAATACACAGAATGAAAAATGGGAAGCTGACCCTGCAGTTGAAATCAATCTGTGCCTTTAAACTTTGCAGCTGGAAGGGTTATTTGTCATTCACACTGACTCCCCAAGTACAGCCTCTTCTCATAACAGCTTTCAGGTCACTGAAAGGTATTATCTTTTTTCTTTTCTTCCTGTAGGGATACACATCCTGAGCTTGACATATAGTCTAGATAGTAAGCAAGACAAAATAAATAAATAAATAAATAAATAAATAAATAAATAAAAGGCATGTTGCAAAGAGTAAATTGACTGAGTTCAGAACTAAGCTCAGAGCTTCTCAGTAGGACTCATAGAAAGACAGCAGTTTGTCAAGGCATGCTGGTGCTCCCCTTAAATTCACAGCTTGTGTGCTTCATTTCAACCCACTTGTGAAACTGGGCCATAGAAGTATTATCTGACATCATCTTGCTAATCTAAGAGGAACACTATTATTAATCATTGTAGAAGCATTACACCTTGCTGTCCCTCTGATGCCATAGTGGAGTTCACTACAGCCGTCTGGGAAAAAAAAGATAACTAGAAAACAACCAGCCTCAAAAGGTAAGTATCCTGTCAAGAGGAGGAATGAAGAATTTCTTGGTCTAAGAGAAAGAGTGGATAAGGGCAAGGAAGGAACCTATACTCCAAAGATTTGTCCCCTTAGCTACCGTCCCAAATTTGAATGATTTGTCTCATCTCTGTGACTCAAGTTTGTCATTCACACAGTGATGAACAAAATGATATCTACGTTCCTACTAAAGTCAGAGGCTTTAACATCTACAATTGCACATAGGTCAATAAGAAGTAAACAAATGCTTCTTACACAAATTACTGCCAATTCCATATATGTTGCCTGTGTGTGCTTTTTTTTTCAGTGTTGAACCTTGAACAGCACTTGGCAAGCACTTCATTAAAACCATAAATGACATCCTTTTATAGTGGCTGCCATGTCTCACTTTACACATAACTATATCAGTTTTATAGCTCCAGTCTTATATCCCAGAAGGACCCCAGTCCAGATAAAGCAGGAGCACCAGCTACCCAGTGATTCTGTTTTTCACCAAATTAAGCCTGTCACTTCTACCATGTATCTCTTCTACAGTGATGGCTTCCTTCAATTAGGAGTTCTGTTCCCTCCAACTACTGATTAAATCACAGACAACGTTGTTTCTACATGAGGAACTGTAATTTCTGTCATTTAAAGACCCTGAAGGAGCTTGGACAGCTGATTGCCTAGCTATAATCTATTCTTGTGCTAGGTCCGAAATCCTACTCTAACCTCCTGACCTCTTAGCTACAACCTTGCTAACCTGTGGTGTCTTTTCTCTGCTGAATCTGTCCTTTGCACTCTTTAATGAACTCCAGAGTCCTCTGTTAATGAACTAAGCTTCGCACCGATCATGAACTCTCCTGCTCCCCTAACTTCTAGGCAACCCCCAAACCAGTAGACTTGAACTAAGCCACTAGAAAACCTAGATCAAATGGAAATGTCCTTTACCCTTTGAGCCCAGGCAACTGTACTTTTTCAACTTTGTTTTAATGACTGGTTCTTTTCATTCCTAGATTTCCCCACTAGCTAGAATTACTGGATACTTCCGTATGAGATATGAAGTCAGAATCCAAATAATAACTAGATTCTCCACTCTGGAATCGAACCTGTCAACCCAAGCATCATATTTATCAACTTTGCCTCCCTCGTTTTCAGTTCCTTGGGGGAGCTTGTGGTATAGCAGGTAGATTAACAGATTTATTGCTAAAACATATGGTAGGTGCTTGTAGGCAGGCTCCTTGTGTATATTCAAAACAGTTGTCCCCAAGTCTCATTGCAACACCTCTACAGAAATGACTAACTCAGTAAGAGCCTAAGAGGTTAACATTCTCAGTCTTTTCAAATGCTTAATGGCCAACTAGAAGTTCATCAATCTTTGTTGTACATGAGTTATATTATTATTATTAAGCATGAAAAAAAAATTGTTCTAGGAGAAGCCAGAAGTTTAAGCTTCAAATGATGTTTTCAGGGGACTTTACCAATAATAAAAATAATAGGAATAATAACTATTATTAATATTCAAGATAGCATTAGTACCATTACCACTATTACTATAGTAGAGGGCACCAATACAATTGGAGTCTGAGTGTCAATAGATACTATAAATGTCTTAGGGTTTCTATTACTGCTACGAAACACCATGACCAAAAAGCAACTTGGGAAGGAAAGAGTTTGACTTACACTTCCACATGGTTGTTCAACACCTAAGGAAGTCAGGACAGGAACTCCAACAGGGCAGGATGTTAGAGACAGGGCAGGATGTTAGAGACAGGTCATGGAGGAGATGCTGCTTACTAGTTTGCTCAGCTTGCTTTCTTACAGAAGTCAGGATCACCACCAGCTGAGGGATGGCACCACCCACAATGGGCTGGGCCCTCTACCACTGATCACTAATTGAGAAGATGCCTTACAGCTGGATCTCAAGGAGACATTTCCTCAACTGAGGCTGCTTCTTCTCTGATGACCCTAGCTTGTGTCAAGTCGTCACAAAACCAGCCAGTGCAATAAATGAAGACTTTGTTTGAATCTAGGGCTTGGAATGTTTGCTCAGTTGGTAAAATGCCCACTTATTATTATGCACAAATCTCTGACCACTGCATCACACAAACTGTGCCTATTAGCTGATGCATCTGTAATCCCAACACTTGAGAGGTAGAGGCAGAAAGAACTGCTAATAGTTTAAGGTTATCCTTTGCTATGTAGCAAGTTTGAAGCCCACTTTGGCTACAAGAGACTGTGCAAAAATGGGGAAGGGGTCAGTGAAGAGGAGGAGGGAGCTGAGAAGAGTATACCTAACCCTAATTCACATTTGTCACCAGAACTTACCAGTCCTCAGTAAGAGGTCCAGGCAATGACGAGTAGGACTTGTGTGTGAGGTGGACATGATCACCCCTACACTATGGAAACCAGCTTAGTAGACCTATTGTGGAGCTAAGAGCTCCCTTGTCCCTAAGAAGGTCCAGATAGTTGCCATGTGGCCACTGAGGGAAAAGTTAAGGTCCTCTCCCTAAGTTTCAAGGACCTCATAAAAGAACCGTGTGAAGTCATAAGGAAAATTCTGACAGCCAAGAGTTTCTCATTGGCTCGTCTCAGCAGCTTCTTCAGAGGGCGGGAGGCAAGTGTGTCAATAAAAAGGAGAAATGCTAAATTAACAAGAACAAAGAGACCCGTGCTTGCTACCTCCTAGATAGAAAATGTCACACACATAGGGACATCGGGGATAGAGCAGAGGGCAGGAACAGAGGCAGTGGAGAGGTGAGGAGCCATACGGCAGGAGGCCAAGAGCAGCTGAAGCCAGAAACTGCTGAAGAGGCAGACTTGGCAAACACCCTAGAACAGGGCAGCAGAGCACAAGGGTGAGGCAAGGAAAGCCATCCATATCAGAGCTCCAGCCAGCTGAGTGAAGGCAAAACTGAGCCTGCGTACGTAAAACAAGGTCGGGCCAGGACCCACAGTAGTGGTACAAAGGTAGACAACAATGATACAGGTAGGGGCCTATGGAGATGGGAGAGAGTTGGGTTCTTCTCTGCTGTGACCTCATTCTTAAATCTTCCTGGAGGCATGCATTGCTTAGTTATTGTCTTAGCATATCTCTACTGTGTTTGCCAGGAAGGTTATGGACATGCAACGCCTCTATAAAAGTGAAGTATTTAAGTCGTCAACTCAAATATCCCCAAGACTCATCTAATCGGCATCAGTGGAGGAAGGGGAAGGCCACAGCACTGTGCCCCTACTGAAAATTTTCACTGTGTCTGAGACTGAGGGGATTTGGCTGAACTCAGTGCATATGCATGTGCATACCACACAACATACATTACACATCATACACACACCGTATGCACTACACATGCATCATAAGCACACACCACAAATACACACACATCACACACACACATACTACCACACACACACACACACACACACACATACACGGAAGAGACAGGCACAAAGCTCAAAGCTAAGAAAGATACATAAATTTGAAAATTTCAAACATTACCTAAATATTTAGAGACAATTTCTTTATCTTTGAGGCAATAATGTGGCCATCTCAGTTTTATCATAAGCATCAAGTAAGGAAATTAGATGGGGAAAGGGTAATTGCTACAAATGCATATTATAATTACCTAAGGTAATACGATGAACATTTAATTTCAGTGGTATTGCTGTTTCATTTTCCTTTATATTGTTTCAATATTTTCATAGGTATATTTATTACACACACTAACAATGTTCAATTCGATATTTCAACTCAATAGTGTGCATTGGAAATGGTACAACTGCATGCATATTATTGACTTGTATATATTAGGCCATATATTCAACCATAAAGAATGAAATCCTATCATTTTCATGAAAATTGGTGAAACTGGATATCACGTTAAATGATATAAACCAGACTCAGAAAGAAAACCCTGCACGTTCTCTACCACACATAGAGCCTTGAACAAGATCAGGCCAAATCTCTGTCTTTTTGTAAACATATATTCATCTTCCAGACCAAACACATTTGCCATCCCAGTGAACATGATGGAATACAGAAAAGCTTACCCCTTACTCCCACTGCTGGTGGGAGAGCAAACTCCTACACTTGTACAGCCAGTTTGGAAATCAATATGGCGGCTCCTCAGAAAAATGGGAATCAGTCTACCACAAGATCCAGCAATTCCATTCTTAGCATATACCCAAAAGATGCACGCTCATGCAACAAGGACATCTGTTCCACTATGTTCATAGCAGCATTGTTTGTAATAACCAGAAACTGGAAGCAACCTAATTGCCCCACAACTGAAGAATGGATGAAGTTATGTGGTACATTTACACAAATGGAGTACTACTCAGCGGGGGGAAAACCAATAAACAACAAAAAATGGAATCTTGAAATTCATAGGCAAATGGATGGAACTAGAAGAAACCATCCTGAGTGAGGTAAGCCAGTCACAAAAAGACAAACATGGTATGTACTTACTCATATATGAATTTTAGACATAGAGCAAAGGCTTACCAGCATATAATCTACACCACCATAGAGGCTAGGAAACAAGGAGGACCCTAAGAGAGACATACATGGCCCCAGAGAAGGAGTAAGGGACAAGTTCTCCTGAGAAAATTGGGAGTGGGGGATATGGGGGCAGAGGGAGTCAGGAGAAAGAGAAAGGAAGAAAACGAGGGGAGAGGAGAACATGAGGGCACAAGAAGATTGAGTCCGGTGAAGAATAGAGGAGAGCAAGAAAAGAGATACCATGATAGAAGGAGCCATTATAGGTTAAAGAGAAATCTGGCACTATGGAAATGTCCAGAGACCTACAAGGATGACCCGCAACTAACAATACCCTTCCCCAATAATGAGATTGATGACTACCTTATATGCCATATAGAGCCTTCATCCAGTAGCTGATGGAAGCAGAAGCAGACACCCATAACTAAATGCTGAGCTGAATTCCTAGGATCCAGTTGCAGAGATCAAGGCGTGATGTGCAAAGGGGTCAAGACCAAGCTAGAGAAACCCACAGAAACAGCTGGCCTGAACAACGGGGAGCTCATGGACCCCAGTCTGATAGCTGGGAAACCACATAGGACCGACCCAGACCCTCTGAATGTGGGTGTCAGTTAGGGGACCTGGAGAATCTATGGGGCCTGGTAGTAGATCAGTACTTATCCCCAGTATGAATGCACTTTGGGAGCCCATCCCACAATGAATACTCTGTCAGCCTAGAAACGTGGGGGAGGACCTAGGCCCTGCTCTAAATGATATGACAGTCTTTGAAGCCCCCCACCATGGAAGGCTTCACCCTCTCTGAGGAACAGGAAAGGGGTGGGATGGGGGGTTAGTGGGGGACGCAAGGGGAGAGGGGAGGAGGGGAAGGAGAGGGAACTAGGATTGCTTAAAAAATCTTGTTTCTAATTTAAATTTTTAGAAGGAAAGTAACACAGAAAAGCCAAAAGGAATTTTGAATATCAGGTTTGGCAGAAGCACTATTCATTCAGAGCAGTTTTGAGCGGGGTTTACACCAGCAGAGAAGTTCGTGATGGTCCCCAAAACTCTCAAACACTGTAGACCCACTCCTCTGTCCATACTTCCTCCCAAAGAGAACATTTCTTTCCCTTCCGAAACAGCTTTTGACCTAACTATCCACCAAGTAAGCCTTCTTGCCCAGGGGATTTGAAGCCATGGGCTTATGTACAGAAACGTTATTAAAAATATGTGTCTGCCTCCAATGTTTCACAACACTGTGACAGTGTCTCTTTTCAAAGCTTTCTTATGAAGCCCTTGTTCTTGCTTTGTGCTCTCTTTACATTTAAGGAAAGGGAGGAGGAGTGAGCTGGTCAATCAGGGAGTTGGGAACTGTGGTGGCTTCGTGCTCTGTCCAGCTTGATTAGATTAAGAAACACCTAGGAAACTAATAAGGTTCACAGTTGGGTGAGTGTGATGGCTAGAGTTGCTGTTCCTAGAGTCACCTAGAAGATGTATCTCTGAGTATGCCTGTGGGTGAGTATCTTGATTGCATGAGTTGATATGGGTGAAACCAATACCTGGTGTGTGTGTCTTGGAATGTACAAAATGAAGAGAATGTGCTGAGCACAAACACACATCTGTTGTCCTTATTTGTGGATGCAGCTGGTTCAGTCCCCTGCCATCTTGACTTTCTCAACATGATATACTGTCCCACTGTAATCCTTTTCTCCCTTAAGTTGCTTTTATCAGGGCATTTAATCACAGTAACAGGGGAAAAATAGAACTGTGCAGGATTTGTGTGAGAATACAGAGAATTGACTGATGGGAAATGCTTGCTTGGATGTGGAAGACACCATACTATGGCTAGGATTCTGGAAAAAATAAAAAGAAAAGAAAAGGAGAAAGAGCTCTTGGGGCCAGCTTTCATCTCTTTCTGCTTCATGGTCCACCAAGAAGTAACAAGTTGCCTCGTGTGCCCACTGTCACAGACAACCTGATCAGGCAACCATGATGAATACATGTCTCCTCAAACCATGAGCCAAAATTAATCCCACTTTCCCCTAAATTGGTTTTTTCTTGATTTTATCTCAACAGCAAGTAAAATACTAATTTAGATATGTTATAAATCTCTGTTAGTGCTAGAATCTTCTGTAGTGAGATATCCACCCCACCCACACAAGTATCTATCACTGACCACACCCATTTGGGCACTGTGGTCACAGGTGACAGAGAATGGTTTTAGGTCTGGATGGGGCACAGGTGGCTCTATCTTACTTCCGGTCAGGTCACAGGGGGGCAGCCTGGGTGAATCCTTGGAGCTGGAACTTTTGTAGTCACTTGCTTCTTGTGTAAGTGACTTCCCTCTGAATAAACTTCATGTAACCTGTACCGAGTCTAGGGAATCTTGATTCCAGAGCATTAATCTTCCTTTCCCACATCTTTTTATCTAGCTGGTTACTAAACTTGCCTTCAAGATTTATTCCCAAGCTGGCTCTTTTCTCTTTAATTACCATCAGTCTATTCTAAATCCTAAGACTCAAAGTTTTTACAACACATTTTTAACTGCCTTCTTCTTCCTCTTCTTGTAGTTCTTCCTTCATTCTGGTCAGTCTTTAGCTGTCATCAAGTGTCCCATTTAAAGGCCACTTTGCTAAAGGATTAACAATATATCCCCCAAGCCTTGAGTCAAATCACATACCCAGCAGGCTACATGTGAACACCCTCTGCCAAATATCTTTTTCCTGACTCAGAGCGGACTATCTGTATGTCTCACCAGGGTGTGACTTTCTTAAAAGAATGATCACTTTAAAATCACTTTGCAATTATCCTATGGTTCCAACTCTGAAGATTACCTTTCTTCCCAAAAGATCCTTCTGCTCTATATGTAAAATTATTATTGTCGTTGCCAAACTCACAGCAGGGGAACAAAACATTACCAAGTCTGAAAGAGAGAGCACTTAAGGATGTGTTCATTTAACATATGCTCATGACATGTCCTTCACAGTGATGAGTACAGCAGACCAAATGATTCCAAAAATAATGTGCCATGAATGGAGTTGATTGAAAAACACAATTGTATTGTACCATAGTTCTGGATGCTGGAATCCAAACTCAAGATGTTGGCAGGGCCATGTTCCCTCTGAAAGATCTCATGGCTCTGGTCACTGTGTGAAGAGGCATGGAATTCTTCTTCTGACAAGGAACTCTCCCTGTGTCCATACCTCCATCCAAATGGTGCCCTTTTATATGGCTACCAGTCATACTGGATTAAGGTTTATCATAATGACTCCTATATGTGGACTTTCTTTGGATCACCAGCTCCTAAATAATGACACAAGGACTTCTTATTGAGTGTCAAAGCTTGGCCTTAGCTTAGGCTTGTTCCCAACTAGCTCTTATAACTTAAATTAACCTGTTTATATTAATCTATGTCCTGCCACATAGCTGATTATCCCTCCTCCGTGTTATGTGTCCCTTTTTCTCCATGTCTGGAGGTGGGGATAGGCAGATGCCTAGGACTCACCAGCTAGCTACTGTAGCCTAATCATTGAGCTAAAAAACCAATCAGATGCCTCATCTTGAAAAACAAGAGGGATGTCAACTCAAGTATGGCACTTGGGATTGACCTCTGACCCCTAACACACACACCCACAAAAAGAAAACACAACTATATATTTGTTGCAACTCATAAAACAATAATCTTAATATTAGTTTCTTATTCTATATATAATTTATCTTCATTAAAGTTATTTTTGGAAAAGTTGAAAAGATGTATATTAGAAAAAAACAGAATTTAATATGCTCTCCTGTGAGTACTCCAGTGCACTGTGAAGGTATTTCCTTCATTCTCTTTAACTGTGCTAAATCTTGGGTGTTAAACTCAACAAAAGATACCATTTGTCCCATTCACTGTCATACATGACAAGTGATGTATGGAATGATGATCATATTGTAAGCCACTTGAGTTCGCAACAAGAACTGACTGTTTTTTTGGAACACAAGACTGTCAATCTAGTTAAGACCACATAATGCAGTGAGAGCCAATGTCAAGGACCGCACAGAATTTTAAGCCACTCGACTTTGGCCTTATCAGTCAAGTACAATGTCAGGGAGGAAGTCTTAGAGTGGGTTGTTGGAAACATCATAAATCCAGGAACTTACAACGCAAAGGCATTTTAAGGGCCAGTGAATGATAGTTTCTTTTTAGAGGCTTGGAGAGGTCAGCAGCTGTGCTCGGGGCCACACTAAAATGGGGACCGGACACCAGGTTCCTGACACCGGACTCATGCTTTGGGCATCCTCAATGCTCGTTGCTAGGCACTTCAGAAAATTCAGAAAGAGAGAAAAGTTGAAACTGGTCACCATACAAAGGGAGGGACAGAATTTCATATCCAACACTGTCAAATCTTATTTATTTATAGGATAAAAATGCAAAAGGGCAAAGGATGAGCTACATTGAAACTGAATAAATTATATCTCCATATTTGGAGCTACCTTCATCATTAATGTCATTTTTCAAGAAATTCCTGTCATGCTCATTTGTGTGAAAACTTGGAAAATATTGATTTTTGTCCTAAATAGTTCTCAAAGTATATTTCAAATATAATTATAAGAGTGCATGTATTCAATTAAAATATATTCATTTTATTTTCAATTATAAAAATAGCTCCTTGGCTTTAAGCCTAGAAGAAAATGCCATAGCTTTCTAATATTCAAATATAACAAAGTAAAATGTACCTTATTTGCCTCACATAATATTATGTTCATCATTAAAGCTGTAGTTTGGCCTTCTCTCAGAAAATAGACATCTGAAGACCCAGTCATTTCTAATATGACCTTTGTGTATCTAGTAAATATACAAAATACTTGTATTTATTCTTGAAACCTGTGTAGTTCTGGCTGTTCTGGAACTCACTTTGTAGACAAGGCTGGCCTTGGACTGACAGAGATTCACCTGTCTCTGCCTCAAAGGTGCTGGGATTAAAGGTGTGTGCTACCACTGCCAGGCTGCATTTAGTCTTTTAATTTGCAATGAAATGAAGTTTTATAAGGTATTTGTTTCAGATCTGGCTGATCACTACCATAAAGTTTGAGAAATAAAACTATAAAATGGCTTTTTTTCCAGTTTACTTCTCAGAAATAATTACTTAGTCCACAACTCTTAGAACAAAGAAACAAGTCAAGGCCAGGAATCAAATGTTCATCACCATAAAAATTCTACCAGGACGGATGTGTAATGGTAAATGGCATTCTGTAAATATGTTTCTCTTATTGGTTGATGAATAAAGTAATGTGAGCCAACAGGGAAGCAAGGTGGGTCTAGGAGATGAGGAGGATTCTGGGAAGTGTAGGTAAGGGGAGACACAATATAGACCACAATGGAGTAAGGGGCTCAGACCTTTTCTCAGGTAAGATAAGACCCCATGGAAATACTTAGATTTATAGAAATGGGTTAGTAATACATCTATAGAACATTCCATCCAAACACAAAAGAATATACCTTCTTCTCTGCTGCACATGGAACCTTCTCTAAAATCGACCACATACTAGGTGACATAACAAACCTCAACAGATACAAAAAAAAAAAAAAAAAAAATGGAATTGTCCCCTGTATCTTATCAGACCGACGTGCTTTAAAATTGAAATTCAACAACAACACAAATTGCAGAAACCCTACAAACTCATGGAAACTGAACAATGAACAATTGCACCATACCTGGGTCAAAGAAGAAACAAAGAAAGAAATTAAGGACTTCCTAAAATTCAACGAGAATGAGGACACAACATACCCAAACTTAGGGGACACCTTGAAAGCAGTGTTACAGAGGAAGTTCATTGCATTAAGTGTTCATATGAAGAAAACAGAGGATAGTCACATTAGAGAATTAACAGCACAACTGAAAGCCTTAGAACAAAAAGAAGCAAACTCACCCCAGAGGAGTAGACTCCAGGAAATAATCAATTTGAGGGCTGAAATCAATAAAATAGAAACCAGGAAAACAATACAACCAGGAAAAAATCAACAAGATAGACAAAACTTTATCCAAATTAATGAAAAAGCAGAGAGAGAGCATGCAAATTAACAAAATCAGAAACGAAAAGGGGGATATAACAACGGACACAGAGGAAATCCAGACAATTTTCAGGTCATACTTAGAAAACCTGTACTCCACAAAATTTGAAAATTCAAAGGAAATGGACAGATTTCTGGATAACTATCACTTACCAAAATTAAATCAAGAACAAACAAATAACTTAAATAGACCTATAACCCCCAATGAAATAGAAGCAGTCATCGAAAGCCTTCCAACCAAAACAAGGCTCAGGGACAGATGGCTTCAGTACAGAATTCTATCAGAAATTCAAGAAAGAGCTAATACCAATACTCCTCAAATTGTCCCACACAATAGAAACAGAAGGTCCATTACCAAACTCTTTCTACGAGGTCACAATCATCTTGGTACCCAAGCTACACAAAGACACAACTAAGAAAGAAAACTACAGACCAATATCCCTGATGAACATTGATGCAAAAATACTCAATAAAATACTGGCAAACTGAATCCAAGAATACATCAGAGAAATCACCCACCATGACCAAGTAGGCTTCATCCCTGGGTTGCAGGGGTGGTTTAACATACAAAAATCTATCAATGTGATCCACCATATAAACAAACTGGAAAAGAAAAACCATATGATCATCTTCATAGATGCTGAAAATCCTTCGTCAAAATTCAACACCATTTCATGATAAAGGTCTTGGAGAGATCAGGGATAACAGGAACATACCTAAACATAATAAGTGCAATTTACAGTAAACCAACAGCCAACATCAAACTGAATGAAGAGAAGCTTAAGACGAATCCTCTTAATCCAGAGCAAGACAAGGCTGCCCTCTCTCTCCATATCTTTTCAATATTGTACTTGAAGTTCTAGCTAAAGCTATGAGACAACAAAAGGAGATCAAGGGGATCCAAATTGGAAAGGAAAAAGTCAAACGTTCTCTATTTGCAGATAGTTTACTTAAGTGACTTAAAAACCTCTACCAGGGAACTCCTACACCTGATAAACACCTTCAGCAAACTTGCAGGATACAAGATAAACTCAAAAAAATCAGTAGCCCTACTTTATTCAGACGACAAAGGGGCTGAGAAAGAAATCAAAGAAACATCACTCTTTACAATAGCCACAAACAAGTATCTTGGTGTAACACTTACCAAACAAGTGAAAGACCTATATAATAAGAACTTTGTGTCTTTAAAGAAAGAAATTAAAGAAGATACCAGAAAATGAAAAAATCTCCCATGTTCTTGGATAGGTAGGATAAACATAGTAAAAATGGCACTCTTGCAATCTACAGATTCAGTGCAATCCCCATTAAAATCCTACCACAATTGTTCACTGGCCTTGAAAGGATAATAATCAACTTTATATGAAAAAACAAAAGACCCAGGATAGCCCAAACAACCCTTTACAGTAAAAGAACTTCAGGAGGCATCACCATTCCTGACTTTAAGCTCTCCTACAGAACTATAGTCCTGAAAACAGCCTGGTATTGGCACAAAAATAGACAATGGAATTGAACTGAAAATTCTGATTTTAACCCACACACCTACGAACACCTGATTTTTGACAAAACAGCTAAAATTATACAGTTGGGGGAGGAAAACATCTTCAACAAATGGTGCTGGCACAACTGGATGATGGTGTGCAGAAGATAGACCCATGTCTGTCGCCATGCACAAAACACAAGTCCAAATGGACCAAAGACCTCAGTATAAATCCAGCCACACTGAACCTCTTAAAAAAGAAAGTAGGAGGTACCCTTGAACAAATTGATATAGGAGACTGCTTCCTGTGCTACTCCAGTAGCACAGACACTGAGATAGACAATAAATGGGACCTCCTCAAACTTAAAAGCTTCTGTAAGGCAAAGGACACAGTTGACAAGACCAAAAGGCAGCCCATAGACTGGGAAAAGATTTTCGCCAATCCTACATCTGACAAAAGGCTGATCACCAAAACACCAAATGACCCTATTTAAAAATGGGGTACAGAACTGAAGAGAGAATTCTCAATAGAGGAAATCAAAAAGGCTGAAAGACACTTAAGAAAGCACTCAACATCCTTAGCTATCAGGGAAATCAAAACAACTTTGAGATACCATCTTACTCCTGCCAGAATGGCTAAAATTAGAAACACTCATGACAACTCATGCTGGAAAGGATGTGGAGAAAGGGGAACATTCCTCCACTGCTGGTGGTAGTGAAAACTCATACAGCCATTTTGGAGATCAGTATGGCGGTTCCTCAGGAAAATGGGAATCAGTTTACCACAGGACCTGGCAATCCCCCTCTTAGGCATATACCCTAATGATCCACATCCATGCAACATGTGCTCAACTATGTTAATAGCAGCATTATTTGTAATAGCAACAACCTGGAAGCAACCTAGATGCCCCTCAACTGAAGAATGGATAAAGAAGATGTGGCACATCTACACAATGGAATAATACTCTGCAGGGGAAAAAAATGGAATCTTTAAATTTGCAGGCAAGTGGTTGGAACTTGAAGTAACCATTCTGAATGAGGTAACACAGTCACAAAAAGAGGAACATGGTATGTACTCACTCATATGTGGATAGAGCAAAGGATCACCAGCCTATATAATTCACACCACCAGAGGAACTAGGATACAAGGTGGATTCTAAGAGAGTAATATAAGGTCCCTCACAGAAGGAGGAAGGGACAAGTTCTCAGAGCACGTGGGAAGTGGGGGAGGGAACTAGGAGAAAGAGAAGGGGAGGAGAGGAAAGCATGTGGGACTAGGAAGATTGAGTCAGGAGGAATAGAAGACAGGAGAGAGAGAGAGAGAGAGAGAGAGAGAGAGAGAGAGAGAGAGAGAGAGAACATAAAAGAGGGAACCATTGAAAAGAAAAATAAACCTAAAGAAATGTCTAGAAACTTACAAGACTGACTCCAACTAACAATTTGAGCAACAGTGGAAAGGCTACCATAAATGCCCTTCCCTGATAATATTCTCAACAACTAACTAACTAACTTACCCACCATCATGGAGCCCTCATCTAGTACCTATTGGAAACCAAAGCAAATACCCACAACTAAACACTGAGGCGAACTAGAATCCAGATGCAGAGAGAGAGGACAAGACCAGGTTTCAGAAACACACAGAGACAGCTGACCTGAACAAGGAGGAGCTAACGGGCCCCCAGACTGATAGCTGGGAATCCAGCATGGGATTGACTCAGACCCCCTGAATATGGGCCTCAGCTAGAAGGCCTGAGCAGTCTAAGGGACCTCACACAGTGGATCCAGGATGTATTCCTGGTGCACAAAAGGACTTTGTAGTCACATCCCCCATGGGGGGGTGTTCCGCCTTAACCTAAAGATAGTAGTCCTAGTTCCCACTTCAAATGACTCCTGGATGGCATCACCCTACATATGGAGTAGGGGGGTGGGAGGGGAGGGTGGTCAGGGTACATGTGAGGGTGGAGAGAGGGAAAGAGGGAGGGAGGGAGAGGAAACTGGGATCGATATGTAAAATAAAATAAAAAAAATGTAATTAAGAAAAGAAAGAAAACAGTAAAAGCAAAAACACATAAGTTGAAAAATGTCCAACAAGAAGCCCTAGTCAACGGCCAACAACTCTATAATTAGTACAGTGTCTCCTGTGTTATTGGGGGGCTGAAGCAGTGGTGGGACCCAGTTGGCTGGTGGGATAGATGTGTTCAGTTCATTTATTTTTTTCCCCTCTAGCTTGTAGTTGTGGTAACTGCCCTACACACAACAGAGAAATAAAACGAAGGCCCTGACCCCAGGAAGCTTTCTTTTCTTTGGGGGGAAAAAACTAAACTAAACAAATAAATACACAGTATAATATGAACCGATAAAGGGCAATAAAGCAAGTAGAGATCGTAGTGGTAAGGGATGGGGGGTAGCTATTTAAATAAGACCTAGAAAGTCCTCTCTGAGGATACATTTGCATAGCGGCCAGAATAATATTAGGAAACACTGTCTATATGTGGGTGGAAACTGCCCTAGACAAGGACAGAGCAAAGACATAGGTCTAGGTTGGAATTCAATATTTAGTATTTTTAGTGAACAGAAAGAAGAGTTGTGTGGCCAGGGCACATGGAGGTGGAATCATCGAATTCATTCTTTGCGTTTTATAATAAATGGGATGGAAAGTCTCTGGGATGCTTCTGAGATAAGAAGCAATGTAATGTCATTGGCATTTCTAAAAGGTCACTTTGCTCTCTGTATGTAAATCAGACTTCAGGAGAACAAGAGCAGAAGACAAGCTGTATGGCTTTTGGTAGCAGTCCAAGTAATGATGAGGAACTTAGACACAGTTGGTCAGGGCCCTAAGTGGCCAGGTGGACAGCAGTGTCATATACTGAACTGCAGAGAGATGGGGAGAGGAAGTTACCCTCATCACATATTCATAGGTAAGGGTTTGTCGCTGTGTAGGCCTTCTCTTAAATCATACATTTTAATTTTCATAATGGCCATAATAAAATTCGGCCCAGAGTGCACTTTTTATATTATCTAGAAATGTTCTGAAGGGGAAAAAATGCTGAGAAATGCAAAACAAAATTTAGTTTCCCTTGAGCTACCAAAAATCTTAGGTTGGATCTGCATCACATGGGGAAATGTAGCCAAGTACTGTGGACACTGGAAACACTCAATAAACAGGAGAAGCATTCAGTTTTGTGCCACAAAAGCCAGAGAAACCAAAACTTAAAGTGACACTAATACAAAGTTCTGCCCAGACATTTCAACAGCCATGTTTACAGCCCAGTGCTAAACCAAAGCAACTATCACTACACAGATAGTTAGGAAAAGAAACATTGCTTCAATGGTCACTAAGAACTAAGAAGATGAAGTTAACCAGTTGTTAGGTACGCAAATAGCGGGGACTTCCCTGATGTTCCTGTCCATTAAGCCTTTTAAGCTGGCACACAGAGCCCTGTCTACATGCTGTGTGCTTCCTCTACGAAATCATTTTGAGAATTTTCTTTCAGGCAAGCAACATTTACAAGGTCATTTTCTCTAATTGAAATACTTTGGGCTGTGCACTCCAGGCGAGGCAAGCCTTCCCAACAGCCAAGACTCCATTTCTAGGACACTACAGAGAGCTACTTGCCTTCAGAGCATGTTTTCTCCAGCCTCAGAAGCAGAGCTGGGTGACGAGGCCCAAGAACCTCATTCCTCCCTCTGTCCTAACTTACGGTCTTATTGATGTATCTTGACTTGAGGCCACAGGGATTTATTAAATCATGGCTCATTCCACTTCTAATACTAGCAAGTACAAAAGGCTAATTCTGAGGTAGCAGGTGTTTACCCCCAGAGCTCTCCTCACATGAGCTTCCTTTATTGCTAAACCTCTCTCTGAAGATCACCAAAATTGTTCCCAGCTGGTGATCCTCACCAGGAAATTTATAAATTCAAATTTCCAGATCCACCCAGCTCTGTCCAATGAAAACTTCTGGTGTGGGAGCAATCTGTGCTTTAGCTAGACCACAGATGTTCCCGGGGCATGCTAAAGCTATGGGTCACATAGGAAATTGCTTTTCTTCTCACAGAAAACTTACACAGGAGATGCCTTCATACCTCTTGTGCAAACTTTGCCAAAATAGCTATTTGCCAAAATAGCTATTTGTTTTTAATGTTGTTAATTATTATCATGTATTGATTTTAGATAATAATGACTTTCATTATAGAATTTTTATACATAATGTATTTTGATCATAATTCCCCACTTCTCTCTTCTCCCATTCCCATTCCTATCTATCTTTTTTTTTTTTTTTCCAACTGGACTTCCTTCTACTTTCAAGTCCTTTCCTATGTGTGACCCAAAGAATTTTATTAAGGTTGTTTTCAGGGGTATGGTTAAATGTTTGTAGGAGAATGTATGGCTCATGAGCATTATCTCATTAAGGACAATCTCTTCTTTATCAACCATTAACTGAGTATAAATCCTTGAGGAGATGCATGGCCTCTTACTTTCCATGAGAGTGTGTTGACATGCCAAATCCTGTGGCAATCTCACGCAGGTAACCAAAGTTGCTGTGAGTTCAAGAGTTGCAACCTTTACATCATAACTGGAGCTCAGTGCTCTGGGCTGCTCCCCCATCCTCTCCCTCCAGCTCTTATATTCTTTCTGTCCCTTCTGTGATATTCCTGGGGGGCCTTGGACAAAACAGCCATTCTTAGGAGAGGTCTAACCAGGACAGGAAGTAAATTCAGATCTAATGGGTCAGGGGAAATGCAAAGGAGGCACTTCAGCAAAACGTGTGAAATAATACAAACAGTAAATGCTATCTTAAGATCCCAGAGAGATGGGGAGACAGGCCCAGCAGACCATGGGGAAGAAGGAGCCGTGCAGGGTGTGCACACTCAACCAATGGGTGGAGCTCGAAAGAAGCAACCATCACCGGGCTATTGATGGATGCCTAGGGCAGTACCCAAGCAGACTTGCACAAGCATTTAATCAAAGGGTTTTTAGCGAACAGCAAAGAATAAGTGCCAGAGAAGCTGGAAGTCACTTCAAACATGCATTGTCCATACTTGGTGTGGGGCCAGCAGGGTGAGTCTAGCTGTCTCCCAGGGAGACAGTCAATGGGAGTAGAACGACCTGGAACAACCCATTGAGAAAGTGGGAGGAGGCAGACAATGGCAGCCATAGTAAGGGTAACTGAGCCCTCCTTCTTGCATGAGACAGCACAGCCCATGGGCGCTGGGACATCAGAGTTCTAAGAATTAACTAGAACATATCTCCTAAATAAAGGAGGCCCCATGAGCCACTGAGTGAGTCCGAATCTGAAGTTAGCAGTCTGAAGAAACACTACCACCCCGGATTTCCCAGTCCATCAACACCAACTTCATCCTTCCAACACAGAATCATGTCCACTTACTTCTTCGACTCTTCTTTCTCTGACTTCTCCCTCCAATCTTTCCAAGAATTCGATTGGCTTTACCTATTTTTCTTTTAAAATAGGGTGGTTCTCTTTTTCCATATACATTAATTATACAGAATAGTGAGTTCTTATGTGGCATTTGCCTATACCATCAAAAATATACGGTGTCGTAACTGTATTTGTCTCCCAGGTGACTCTGTTTCTCTCTCTCATCCCTGCTTTCCTGCCCTCCAATTCCTTAGTAACAGTCCCCTTCCGTTTCCATGCCATTTTTAGAGTTATTGCTTTTATTAAATTTTATCTATCTGGGGAGTGGGGTGACTGCCTGCCACGGTGCATGTGTGAAGATTTAGAGGACCGAGCACAACTTGTGGGAGTCCCGAGAAACAAGCCCAAGTCATCGGGTTTGGTAACTTTAGCGACTGGGTCATCTCTCCAGCCTTTGTCTGTTTGGTCTTTAATGTAATATTGAGGACTAAAACTTGGCTTCGTGGGTGTGTAAGCAAGCACTCTGCCTCTGAGCTGTATCTCCAACCTTCTACTTTCAAAAATAAACTCAGTAACACACCATTTCTTAAAACCATCACTGCACTTTCCTCTCTAGACCACTACCTTGATGGCCTGAATTGTGGAAGAGCATCCTTGCGGCCTCAGAATTCCACCGTTGCTGTTTAACTCAGCTGCCAGAGAGACTGGGCATGTCAACTCCTGTTACCTGCTCACACAGAACTCTCCAGCACACCAGTTTCCCTCGAGGTAAGAATTATGAACTTTACAATGACCAGCAGAGCCCATGAAATTCTAGTCTGCTACTTGTCTGAACTCATCCCCTGATACCCTCCCCTCCACGGCTCCCTGATAATCACAGTGACATCTTCGCTGTTCCTGTCACTTGTGAGCTTGTGTCTGATGTCCTCTGTTAACCCCTCTGGACACACTCTCCACCCTTCTAAACTCTGCTCTGTGTCCTGGAAAGATGAACTCTACACATTGCAACAATGGTAGCCCTGGCTTGCCTCTTCCGGTACTGCAGGTAGAGGACCCAGGGGAAGGCTCGACGCAGCATGGCTTCACTTTTACAGCGCTTGTCCAGGTACTTCGTCCTTGGAAGCCAGAGACTCTAAGCACAGTTCCTCACAGTCAAATTCCCCTCAGTCCACTCTGTATGGGAGGACCAATCAGGGGGCACATTCCTTCAGGGTTAGTGCATCTGTGGCTATTGTCATCCTTCCGGTCTTGTTTATAGAGTCATTTCTAGGAGGTACAGGGCAGGCTTCTTGTTATTCCGGCTCTTACATTCTTCCAGCTTCCTCTTCTCACATGTCTGAAGATGCAGAAGCTGGCCTTTTCCCCATACAATCTGTTGATGATTACATCATGTCCATGTGTGGTTTTCCTAGGATGGTCTCCATTTGCTGGAGAGACAAGCACCTTCACTCAAATGTCACCCTCACAGCCACAGCCAGACCTCCTCTCTTTTACTAACTAGGAATGCCATTTCCCTCTTCTATTCCTGTATGCCTTTCCTATTTATTTCTTTCCTATGGTACCTCCATTCTTTAAAATACCAATTGATTCCCTGTTTTGTTTGACTTATCCTCAGCTATAGCAAAAGCATTTAGAATAAGTCCTAGGAACAGGTGATCAGCATGTAATAAAAGGATTTTTTTCTAATTCATGAAAAATGAAAAATAAAAACTGAACACACACACACACACACACACACACACACACACACACACACAGCAACCATCAATTAAACGAATAAGCAAGCACCTTCCAAAGCCCTGCACAGTTAAGAGAGCATGAAGAGTTTGCAGGTTGGAGTAATCGAGTCTTGGTCAGTTTCTTCTTTTCCAAACTCAGGTGAACCAGTAGCTAGAAATTGTATGCGGGTGATTCAAGGTCCCTGTTTGAACCAGTAAAGTCTACTAAAGACAGCTCTATTCTTTGAACTCCGCTTTTAAGATGCATACTATAGCCCATGAATCATTTAAGACATTGAATTAGATATACAGCCAGGGCTCCAAAGTGTATCAAAGCAGAAGCCTCAGTTTGATGCATGAGATCATTTGGTGTTTTCTACCTGTTGGCAGTTTATTGAGCCTCTATTTTGTGAGTTTGCATAAAAAAATAAAAAGCAATTTTACTCATAGAACTTTGCATGGATGAATTCCCAATATCTCAGTGCAGTGCAGTTATTCATAATTGATATAGAAAAGCCAAGAAAAATTAACATTATTTGTATAACAAGTACATTATTTTAGTCATTATATACTAAAACAATAAAAGTTGTATTTGCTCATTTCTCAATTAGCAGTGGTAATTACCTTGTGTCCAATTTGCTGTGAACCTCAAATAAGAAGACATGTAAGGAAACAATCTATAATCAGAAAACCAAATACATATTTCAGGAGTTGTATTTAATAACTAGCAAGAGCAGTGTGAATATGCGAATAATTGTGGCTTCGGTGCCTCTGTAGATCCAGTGCTGTTGGACAGAGAGTCACTGTAACCATCTATACATTTGTCACGTGGAGCCACACTTCCGAAATACTGCTCATGGAGTGACTGGCCACATGCTCGGCCCAATTAGTTGCATCTTTAAAAAATAATATTTATCTTTTTAAAAGGTGTTTCACCCTTCTTGAGAAATTATTTCATACAAACATACACTAAACTATAATTATATCCCCTCTTCTCACCTCCAGTTATTTCCATTTCTTCCAACATGTCCCTTTCTCAACTTCATTTTTTTTTTTTGATAACCTATTAAGTTTAATTAGTGTCAACCCAATGTTTATTTTTTGTCACAGGTCTATGAACGCCACCGGAAGTTGTGCTGAGTCTTTACTGGCCTAAGTTCTCCTTGGCAAAAAAACCCCACAGATTCCAGGAGGCCCTAATGTAATTCTCCAGCAGAATGAGGAAATGCCAGTGGTCCCAGGCCATTTGCCACCTGCCTAGGTGAAGTCAGTGGCAGTAAGATGGGAAGGAATGGTGATTTGTCTCTCTTACCCTCTGGAAACATCAGATCATACATCTGAGCTCTAGAGCTCAGGACCAGCCTGAAATATGATATCTTCCAGCATTCTCAGTCCCTGAGGTAAAAAGAGAAGATTCTGCCTACATCAGTCACCTTACCACCTTGCCTCTACTGTCTTACCCTTCCTCACCCACCCCACCCCACTGCGATCGAATGCTTCTAAAATCAGAGATTGACAACATATTTAAAGAGTATAGATCTGAACATAACAATAAACAAACAAACAAAGAGAAGGATATTTGCCTGGTTCCTCCCTGTGATAATTGCTTGTGCCCAGACTCCAGGGAAAAAGGGAAGATCTGTTTCTGGGTCCTTGCGGTGGAAATTCTCAGGACATCATAACACCCACATCAGGCAGCTTCACAACTGCCTGAAAAGCCAACTCCAGGGGCCTGACCCCCTCTTCTTACCTCCATGGGCACCTCCATGCATGTGGAATACATGTGCATGCACAAACACACTCACACACACACACACTCACACATCATATGCACACACACACACACGTGTGTGTGTGTGTGTGTGTGTGTGTGTGTGTGTGTGTGTGTGTGTTCATGCACGCAGAGGTTTACTGCTTCCCTTTCCAAGGGCTCTCGTCTATGCCTTAACCTCCACTACTTCTGGAATATAGTTAGCGCTCAGTACAAGTAGGGGAGAAGAAATACAAAGAGAACGATGTAAGCATGGAGGTGAGAATGAGCAGAAGAGGAGAAACTAAATTATTGTTCACCGTGCTAAAGCCCCAGGCTCATTTTTCCTCTCTGCTTTTGAAAGCTCAGACTCTCATTTTCCTGCATCTAGAGATGGCATCTCCTCCATGCGGAGTTCATGCCTTCATTTCCTGCACACATCCCACGCAGCTCTACTCCTGAACTCCTCTTCAATCAAATCCCTGCCTCCAGCTCTCATTCATCCTCTGTGATCGTCAGATCTTCATCCTAACAAACGATCCATTACTAATCCTGGACAGATTGATCCTTTACCACAAGAGGAGCAAAAGAGAGGAATCCGTGCTTTACTTGTACTGCCCCCAGTAACCCAGCCACTTCTTGAGCAAATAAATACATTTTGAGCATCTGTTGTTTGCCGGACTCTGCCTCAGGTACAAGAAACACAAAAGGGTGATTATCCAGGAAACCTGGTTCCGCAAAACACTTGCAGATGAGTGGACTCTTTCAATCTCTTGAGTCCTTGCTCTGTGCCAAGCCCTGTTCTTGCACTTAGGCAACAAAAAGCAGACTGCTAAATGTTTAGTCTATTCTGTGGAAAAGGGAATGGAAAGACGCATTGGTGGCCAGTGGGAAATCAGTTGTCCACCTAGGCTGCCCATGAAGCATGTCTTGAGAGGTAATTTTGGTGCAACGTACTGAATTCAACATTGCCAACTGCATCTGCTAACAGATTGAGAGAGGGGTTATTAAAGAAAATGGGTCAATTAATAGGTTAAACTATGACATCAATAATTTTTAAGTAGGTACCTAGGAATAAGAGTTGATTTCACTAGAATGGAAAAAGTCATTAAGATCAGTAGATTTAGTCAAGAAAATAAGAAATGAAGTTATGAGCTAAGAGGAAAGAATGAAGAAAATGTGGTAAGCTATCAGAACAATTATTTGATTGTCTTCTCAATGGTTTGAAGTGGAAAGAATATGAAATAAATTTTTAGTTTCAATTATGATATGCTTGAGATATTGAAAATTAATAACAGCAAATATCAATGTACTAATTCCCAGGTAAGGGCTGGGCGTATAGATCAATGATAGAGACTTGCCTAGCAATTCCCATGTTCTAGGCCCCATTCCAAGTAGCTTGTACATATCATTTTATTTAATTATTATAATGGCCTATTGGCAAAGTGTCTATTATCATATCCATTTCATAGATTAGAAAAATGAAACAATAATAAGGTAAGTAATTTACTCATATAAATTGTGTAGACAAGATGAAACTTAAATACAGAAGTTGTGATTTCAAAGTCTGTGTTCCTACTTTGTCCTCTGTCCCATGCACAGGTATGCCAATAAATATATGTAAATGTGGCATTCAGATAACAGTATGAAAGCCTTCATCGGCATTTTGATTTTTCAAGCCATGGGATTAGATGAAATTACACAGTAATTAAGCACGTATAAGAAAACTGAGTGAACCTAGTCATGATGGCACACGTCTTTCATCCCAGCACCTGGGAGACAGAAGCAGGAAGTACTCCGTGAATTCTGGGCCAGTCTGATCTAAGTAGCAAGATTCAGGACAGCCAAGGCTACACAGAGAGATCACCTCTCAAATAGAAAGGAAAATGAAAAGAGGAGGAAGGAAGGAAGCTGAGCAAGTATGAGACATTATAGTGTTTCTAGCCAGGAATTAAGGAGGCCATGATTAATGAGTACATGCAGATGGGAAAGCATGAAACCCAAAAGAGTGGTGTCCCAGTGTTTAAGCATAACGCTGTCTCCCTTAAGACACTGACCTCCCAGATGAATATAGAGATTAGAGCATCATACAAGATGGGCAAGCATTTACTCTCCCCACTGAAATTTTAGACCTGAAAGAAACTGGTCTCTCTTGGAAGGTCTGGTTCATGAAGACATCAATCCTGTCTCATGTCCTAAGAAAATGAGATGTATCCAAAGAAAGAGGAATAAAGTAGATGGACATGAGTAAGAGAGGGAAGAGCCAACAGAGATTTTTTTGAATTGCATGTTCTTAGGCTACTCTTTAATTTGGGCACCTTGAATTTGTTTTCCAGCACACGCAGATGCTAGACTCTAAATAGCTCCACCCTCTAGAATGGCCAGCCTTGAAATGGACACTAATAGGACCTGAGGAGGTGAAGGAGAATGTATTGTTGCACACACCTCTTGTGCTTTAGAAATATCTACAGTGAAACTAAAAGGAGCCTGTGTTTATGCAACCTTCCAAACTCCTAGCCCTAAGATTAGATGTTGGTAAATGCTATCTGAGTAGGTAGTCAGTCCTCAGACACTAGAGGAAAGCCTTTTCCTTCAGACTTCATGAAGAAATGTCTCTCCCAAAATATACATAGGTGTGCATCCAAAACAGAATTGTGTGTGTCTTTGCTCCAGCGTTAGGTGAAACCAACATTACATTAATTGCAGATGAGATATTTAGAAATTTAAAATTATGAGGAATGATTGAGAAGAAATTCATGGAGCAAGAAACATGTGACAATGCTTGAACTAGAGATGAAATATTGGAATTAAAACTGGGGGCAGAGGGTGGGGGATTAGAGCAAAGCAGATATCACAAAAGAGAGCAATAGCAAACAGAAGGAAATCAGCTGAAAAGAGGTATCTTGAAAGCTGAAAGAAGCAGAACCAGATTGATTGAAAATGTCTGGGAAAGAGAAAGCTGCATGTGGAAATGACGATTAAAGGAATTAATTATTGCTCAACATGTCAGGCAGACATTCTCCACTGGATTATAAGGTCTGAAGAGATTACATTGAAAAGAATAAATACCTGTAGTTATCTGAACTTTGGAAAAGAGAGATCTGCTTGGATTCAGATTAGAAATGAGACTGAAAGAAGAATTGATATGGAAAATTAATGGTCACAGAAACGAATTCTATTCCATGAAAGCTTTCTGTTCCAGTTAAGAATATAATAGAATGCTAGAATTTAGCTACCAGCACAGAGGGCTCTCTAATGCATATGCATTTGTATAATGATCCCAATGTTTCTATAAGTAAATTATATGTATAGATATCATGTAACATTACCTATATAAATAATATAAATGTATATATACAAACATGCATATACAAACATTCATGCATCGAATACTGCATACATGACATGTGCTTTTGCTGAACATTGTGAGGATTATGAGGAAGATTAAAGGTTAAGATGACAAGGTTCCCATTTGGGGGAAAGGAACCCTGAGCCATGAGACCATTGTAAATAGTTCTAGAACCTTTTCTCTCACCTCCCTCCCTCCCTCCCCAGTGCTTAATTTTCACCTTTGTTCTCCAAATTTTCTATCCCCAGCCCTTAGCTCTATTCTTCTTTTTCATCTGTCATGTGAGTCTCATTAGAGAAATCTTTATTCACAAGCGAACCTTCAATGGCAGTATGGGGAACCAGTTTCCAAACTCTCAAAGAAATGATCATGTGTTTCAAAATGGCAGGTTTAATCAAGTTAATTTTTAGAAGTGTGTGTGTGTGTGTGTGTGTGTGTGTGTGTGTGTGTGTGTGTGTGTTTGGGGGGTTCATATGCACACACACAAGTGTAGGCGCCATGGCAGCCAGAGGCACCACATCCTCCTAGAGCTGGGGTTATTAACAGGTGCTTGCTTGTGACTACCCCATAGGGTTGCTTGGAGTCGAACCTTGGTCCTTTGTAAGAGAAGTACAGCCCTTACACTGAGCAATCTCTCCAGCCCTCAAATGTGATTTTAAAATGACAATTTGCCATGCATAACAATACATGTCTATAACTCCAGTACTCATATAGGCAGGAAATCAAGGCATTCAAGGCCAACTAGTAAGTCAGGCATTCATCTGAGCTACATTGAAAGACTTTGTCTTAAAAATCAACACCACCAACAATACAGATGACCAAAACCAGCATACAGTAGGAAAAACCTGAGGAGGAGCCACAGTCATTATAAAACATGTCCATTTTGTTCAGAAATAAATTGAAAACCGGAGATACCAGACACAGGCTGTGGTCGCACTGATAGACCTACAGGTTGGGAGGAGACCTGGCATCAGCCATGCCTGATGGCACAAGCCAATTATTCTAGCTATTTAAAAGGTCTGCAAACTCAAGGGGTGCTTAGATTACAGCGTGAGTTCGAGTCTGTGCAACTTCGTGAGACCCTGGCTCAAATAAACAGGATAAAGAAAAGTGGAGCTGAGGAACTGGAAATTGGACGACTCTGAGACCAAAGTCACTGTCAAAAAAACTAGAAAGGAAGAAAGGGAAGGAAGGAGGGAGGGAGGGAAGGGAGAGGGAGCAAAAACCAATGAAATGATTCCTCAGGATATTCTGTTATATTCATAGCTTGGTGCCTAGCCCAGTCGTCATCAGAGAGGCTTCCTCCAGCAGCTGATGGGATCAGATGCAGAGACCCACAGCCAAACATGTGGGAAAGGGGGAGGAAGGATTTTAAGAGTCAGGAAAATGTGGCCCACATAATCAACTAAGCAGGATTCCTAAAGGAATTCTGGAGCCAACATGGGTCTTTGTTAGGTTCCCTGCATCCAGGCTGTGATTGTTTAGCTTGGGGTGTTTGTGAGACTAACAGAAGGAGTGGGAGGTACCTCTGACTCTTTTATCTGCTCTTGAAACCCTTTCCTCCTACTGGGTTGCCTGGTCCAGCCTTGATGTGAGGGCTTGTGCCTAGTCTTGTTGCGTCTCTTATGCCGTGTTTGGTTGATATCCCTGGAGCCCTGCTCTTTTCTGGAGAAATGGTAGAGAAATGGATCTGAGGGGAGATGGGGAACGGAACAGTGTTGGGGGAAATGGAGGGAGGGGAGGCTGTGGTCAGAATGCATTGTATGAGAGAAGAATAAATAAAGAGGAATATAAGAATGAGGGGCAGAGCACTTGCTTGGCCTACACAAGATCTTAGTTTCACCCTCTACTGCAGGAGATGCAAAAGGTGAGTAACTAATTCATGACTCTCAACAGTACACATACCCTCTTTTGTGTATGGAGCTAAACATTTCAATGAAATTTAAAATGGCATGGTATATTGTGATGGGCAAGAAATAATGCTAAAATGTATGATCTTAGTATATGATGTGTGGGTGATTATTACCAAAAATTGCCAGAAGTTACTATTCATTGTAAGTTAACCAGAAATTATGGCAAACTATAACGGAGAGGCTGGATGCAGGCAGAGGGAATGGAATTTGGAGGAACTTGGTTCTTGTCTATCCAAGTATTGGCAGCAGAGTCCAACAAACACATCTGCATCGCAGAAGATGAGGGAAAGTAACCCTGAATAGGCAGGTGTGACAGAAGGGTGAGTCTCCTGTATATAAAATGCAGAAACTGCTTTAAAAGGAAAAGAATTTTCATAAGATATGCAGACAGAGACACTAACTACGATAATTCACTGAAGTCCCTGAAGACACATTGCTGTCATACCCTCTCCGCACATGGTACAGTCCTCAGGGAGGAAGATGCTGGGTGACTACAAGGAAGTCTAAAATCTTAGGGGTGGGGCAGGGTCTTTTCCTTGATGGGCAAAGAAAGAACAGCTGTAGGAAGACTGCAGGGGAAATTGGATGAAAGAGAATAAAGCAGGAACCTGGCTTAAAGGGACAGTGATAGAAGCAAGGCCTGAGCCCATTAGGCTCCTGGGTTACACAGATGGGTTCCTGGGTCTTCTGTAGTCATGCCAGATGGAAGAATGATCCCACAAAGAAGGCTTGGGTAGCCAGCTTGGTTCTGTCTTCCTTTTCCAATATGGAACCCTAATTTACCATGAGCAACCAGTGACTATGAATCAGGCCTTTCAACTCTAAGCCATTTGAATAGATTGACAAATGACACTAAAGAAAATAGGGTGTTTGCCCAGAGGATCAGAAACAATGGGCCTTCTCTTTTTCAATACATTAACCTTCAGGGAGGAAATGTGGCTTTAAGGACAGAGGAAGCCGCCACGTCCCAAGCATTAAAAAAGATTAAGGGAAATAGTATTGGACTGGAGCAGAGAAGAAATTATTCACCTGTCTAGGAGAGGACATTTCTGTTGTTATTGCCCCTATAAACCATCCTCACCCTCAGCGCCAAATCCAGCGGGGCTGATGGGATTTGTTGAGGCAATATATCAAATTAGGCCTGCTGAGGAAACTCCAGAGAGAGGCCTGGAGCCAGGGAGTGCCCTGAAATTTATCTAGGTGACAGGATAGTTAGAACAGCAAGCACAACCCCTTGCTCACCAGACACTGTGAGTACCACAGCCTAAACTATCCTAATTTAAAAAGTAGCCTGTGCCATTAGTTCTAGGGAAGATGTCCAAAGTTAACCAGCGACCACCTAAAATCCATACAGCCGGACATGAACTTGGGTGAAAATTAAAGGAAATATCATGATCTGAGAAAAGTCAAAAGCAGCATTAGAAGAAAATTCAAGGTTCATGCACTCTGCCCCCCCAATCCAATATGTCAGGAATGCTCAGCATTCACAAATATTGCAAAGCAAATCAATAGCTTATGCAGTTTTAAGGGGAGCAGAGGTGGAAAGATATTCATGAGCTGAGCTTACACCAAAAAAAAAAAAAAAAAAAAAAAACTCTGAGCATCCAAGGAGTCCTCCCATACCGGATGCTGCCACGCATTTATCACCCCAAGCCTGAGGAGGCATAAAGGAAGCTGAGAAAAGCTACAAGACACATCCAAACATGCCTCCATGGAAAACATTCTCTTAGTGGTCCACAGAGCACTTAGCTTTTCCAAATGGAGCAGCAAATCTTTCCCTCATCCTGCCTCTTACCAGTCATTCCTGTCTTTGTTACATCCCAGATCTAAGACAGATCTGTACAGCGTTAACTTACCAGAGGCCTTGAGAAAGAATGGCAAGGGAAGCAAAAATTGGCAAAATACACTGTTCAAACAGAAGAGTCAAGTAGCCCATGGGAAACTCTGAAGTAAGACCGTCCCTGAAAGCAATGATGAGCCGCGCCAAGATGGCCAGGGTTTAGCCTATCCACTAATCAGAGTTCCACTGTAGCCAAGGCAGCTTCACTCTAGTAGCTCAGGCAGCCCCCGAAAGAAAGGGCTGACAGCTGAAAGTTGGTGCCAAAGGCACATTAACAGCTGAGACAACGGATCCTCCCCTCCAGCCGAGAGTAGGGCTGCACAATGCCCCAGCTCCCACATGCCCTATAGGCTTTTCCCAGAGATGCAAGAAACTCCAGAGAAGGAATGGATAGATGCAGTTTGAATGCTCGGGTCTTTTTCAATACAGGAATCATAGAAGGAAAAGGCAAGATTGCTGAGCATGAAAAAGAGTGGATGCCAAGAGCCAAGAGGAATTAACCACCGTTTCTGGGTCTGCAATCATGAGACTAAGATAGAAAAATTCTTCTGTTTCAAAACAATGCCTTCCCGGGGCCAGCATGATGGATCAGTGGATAAAGGTGCTTGCTTCCAAGCCTGTCAGCTTAAGTTCAATCCCTTCCCTTGGTGTTCTTCTGAGAAATGATTGTAAGTTTCACTCCATAATTCTTTACTGAGAGTCTGTTCCATGCTCAGAATTATACTGGATGAGGCTGTGGGAGATCACAAAATATAAAAACAAACAAAAAACAACTCCAACTTACAGCTCCTTATGGTCTAGACAGGAGAGAAAATAGAACACATACTGCATAGGAGAATATTTCCTTGCTGTATTGCATCCTCCAAGAAGGTTGACATCATCTGACATAGCAAAATAATAGGAACTCAGTCTCAAGCCTGACTTTTGAATTTGGTGTTCTAAGCTGATCCTATTAAAGATGTGAGCTTGGCAAAGGCCCTCGGGTCTCCGAAGATAAAACTCTGTATCTTTAAATTGAATCTACCATATGTACTTACATTTGTGCTTATGAAAATTGAATGCACTGGCTTTGTAAAGCATGAAGTACAATGCAAACATCTGTTTCCTTTATTTTATTTTTTGTTTATTCTTCCCTCATGTATTACATCCCAACTGAGGTTCCCCTCCCTCCACTCCTCCCAGCCAGCCTATACCCACCCCCAAGATTCACTTCTCCTCTGTTTCCCTTCAGAAAACAGCAGGCTTCCCAGTGATATCAACCAGACATCAATGAACAAAATGCAAAAAGACCCTTATATCAGAGCTGGACCAGGCAACACAGTCGGAGGAAAAGGGTCCCAAGAACAGGCAAAGAGTCAGAGACACCTCTCACTCCCGCCGTTAGGAGCGCCACAAGAACACCAAGCTAACAAGCATGCCATATATGCAGAGGAGCTAGCACAACCCGTGTGGGCTCCGTGATTGTGGATTCAATCTGTGTGAGCCCCTCTGAGTGCTGCCTAGTTGATTATGTGGGCTGTGTGTCTCATGGTGTCTCTGACCCTGATGGCTCCTGTAATCCTTACTCTCCCTCTCCCACAGGGCTCCTAAAGCTCTGCATAATGTTTGGGTGTGGGTCTCTACTTCCATCAATTCTAGATGAAGCCTCTCTGATGACAATTTGGCTAGGCTCCAATCTGTGAGAATAGTAGAATACCATTAGAATCATTTCACTGACTTCTCTCTCTCTCTCTCTTTCTCTCTCTCACCAGTCATATGTGGTTCTATCCAAGGACTCTAGCTATCTATCCTCTGGTTCTAGCCATCCAGGCGGTGTTGGGCATGGACTTCCTCTCTTGGCATTAGCATCAAGTTGGACAGGTCATTGGTTGGCCACTCCCATAAGATCTGCACATCTTGCAAGTAGGTAAAAGGTTCTGTGACTGGGTTGACATCCCAGTTCCACAACTGGAAGCCTTGCCTGGTTACAGAAGATAGCCAGTTCATATTCTGCATCTCTTAATTTTAGGAGCCTTCACCTGGGTCACCCTCATAGAGTCCAGGGAGTTTCCAGTGTACTAGGTTTCCACATTGTCTTTGAAATGTCACCCAATTCTGGCAGTCTCTCCAAGTATCCTTCCCCCACCAATCCCTCTTGTTCCCATCCCCATCCAACCCCAGTCCACCCACAAAAGTCTATTCTACTTCCCCTTTGCAGGGAGATCCACATAAAACCCTAGAGCCCTCTGTATTACTTAGCCTCTTTAGGTCTGTGAATTATAGCATGATAATCCTTTACTTTAACAGCAGCTATCCACTTACAAGTTAGCATGTACCATATTTGTCTTACTGGGTTACCTCATTCAGGATAGCTGTTTTTTGGTTTTTTGTTTTGTTTTGTTTTCCTAGTTCCATCCATTTGCTTACAAATCTCTTGATGTCATTTTGTTTTAGCAGTTGAGGAATACTCCATTGTGTAAATGTACCACATTTTTCTTTTTTATCTGTTCTTCAATTGAAGAATATCTAGGCTGTTTCCAGTTTCTGGCTATTATGAATAAAGTTGCTATTAGCATAGCTAAGCAAGTTTATTTGTGGTAGGATGGAGTGTCCTTTAGTTATATGCCCAAGAGTGGTATCCCTGGGTCTTGAGGTAGATCAATTCCCAACTTTCTGAGGAAATGTTGTATTGATTTTCATAGTGGCCGTACAAGTTTGCAATCCCACCAGGAATGGAGGAGTGTTCCACTTACTCCACATCCTTTCTAGCATGAGCTGTCACTTGTGTTTTGTTTTGTTTTGTCTTTTAAATCTTAGCCATTCTGACATGTGTAAGATGGAATCTGAAAGTAGTTTTGATTTGCATTTCCCTGATGGCTAAGGATGTTGAACATTTCTTTAAGTGTTTCTCAGGCGTTTCAGATTCTTCCATTGAGAATTCCCTGTTTAGATCTGTACCCTATTTTTTAATTGGATAATTTGATTTGTTGATATCCAGTTTCTTTAGTTCTTTATATATTTGTATGCAAACCCTCTGTCAAATGTGGGCTTCATGAGAATGATTTAGCATTCTATAGGCTGCTGTTTTGCCCTTTGCCTTATAAAAGCTTTTTTAGTTCCATGTGGTCCCATTTAGTAATAGTTGATCTTAGTGTCTGTGCTATTGGTGTCCTGCTCATGGAAGTTGTCTCCTGTGCTAATATGTTTGTTTCTTTTCCTACATAACTCTTACCCTATCAGTGTTACATTTTGAACAAATGTCCCACAATGGCACTTTTGTTAAAGATTGGACAGGTGCCCATGGTGCTATTGGGAGATGCTGGAACTTTAGCAGGTGAATCCCAGTGGGAGGAAGTTGGGGCATTGGGGATATAACCTTGTTCTGGTCTCCTTTTTATTGTAGTGATAAAACAATGAGAACAAAACTAACTTGGTCAGGAAAAGGTATATTTCAGATTGCAACTGATGAGAAGTCGGGGCAGGAACTCAGGGCAGGAACCTGGAGGCAGGAACTGAAGCAAGGCAGCAAGGCATAGAGAAAGAATGCTGCTTACTGGATTTTTATGTTTGCTCAGCTTGTATTTTATACAACTCAAGACCACCTGCCAGGGTATGGCACCACCCTCAGTAGGCTGGAGCCTTCTACATCAATCAAGGCAGTGCCTCAGATACCTACATATAGACCATGCTGACGAAGACATTTTCTTGATTGAGGTTCCATATTAGGAACCATGTTTCAAACACACACACACACACACACACACACACACACACACACACACACTCAAAAGCACAACTACTGACCCCTTGTCAACTTGATATACAAATATACCACTGTTAAACTACTGTCTTTCCCTTTATGTTTATCCCCAAGATCTCATATTAATATCACAAAATAAAACATAGTATAACCTTGAGCCTCAAAATCTTTAAAATTTTCAGCACTTTAAAAGTCTAAGGTCTCCAAAGTCTCTTATCTGTGGGTTCCTATAAAGTTCAAAATAAGTTGCGTACTTGTCTAATTCCAAAAGAGAAGAACCAAGTCACATTTGCAATTAGATAAAAACAAAACCAAAATTCAACAGCATAAAAAGCACCATGTCTACTGCCTTGCATTCAGTCCACTGCTTTGGAGCCACAATCTTCTGGCTCCAAAGGGCTCGGACAACTGTACCTCTCTGCCATTCACAGCACACTTAGCTTTTCTCACAAGCTCAGGGGAGCTCAAGTTCACACCTGTGACTGTCCTTGGTGGCCATCTTGGTACCTCCATTATACTAGACTGAGTTCCCCTAAAACTGAGGCTTCATCTTCACCGATGGCATCATCTTACATCTCTCCAGGGACCCTGACCATGAGTCATAGTGCAAACCCTTAACTTCTAACTGCAACATCCTCAGACCTGCCAAAACCAGTGCTATGTGGAATACACTTACACATTGCCAACTGGAGATGTAATCTTGGCTGTGCTAGACCACATTTCTGTGTGCTGAACTTGAGGAAATACTTCCCAGAAGAGTTCACCTTAATGATACTGTCCTCTTTTTTTTTTATTTAATTTAATTTTATATAACAAAGTCCATTTAAATGAAAACAAACATTTATACACAATATTTGGGAATTTGGGCATCGTTTTTTTCCAAGCTACTTCCTGCTGGTAAGGGGCGCTGTCTTGGGGGGATTCGAAGAAGATTCAGATATCCGAGGGAGGGAGGTAGGGAGGGAGGGAGAGGGAAATGATACTGTCCTCTTAAAATGATTTCTCTGCCCCATCTGACCAGCATCAATTGTCCCAGTAAAGCAAAAGTATCACATTAGTGGTGCTGGTCTCTTGCAACTGACAAGAAACCATTGTTTCTTAATTTAAAATACAGCATGCATGATACAATAGAGGCTTTGAAGGATCTTCAAACTTTCCCCTGAAACTTCATAATCCAGCCCTCCACCATCTCCATTGCCACTCCCTACATTCTTTTCTCCTGAGCTTCCACAGAACACCCCACAGAGCTCAAAGCACGCAACAGTTTTTCTAGCCCAAATCCCCAAAGTCCTTCCACAGTCTTCCCAAAAGCAACACGGTGGTATCAGCCACAACAATATCCCATAAACCTGGTACCGATTTCTATCCTGGTTTGCTTTCTGTTGTGGTGATAAAGCACTGGCCAAAAGCAAATTCTGGAGAAAATAGGTTACTTCAACTTAAAGTTTTATAGTTCGTTGGGAATCTGGAGGCAGGAAGTAAAGTAGGGGTTACAGAGGACTGCTGCTTACTGACTTGCTTTCCGTGACTCACTCAGCTTACACACACACACACACACACACACACACACACACACACACATATATATATATATATATATATATATATATATATATATGTCCCAGTAGCACCTACTTAAGGATACCGCCATAGTTTCATATCAGTCATGAATAAGAAAATCCTCACACTTTTGGGACCCTAGTCCATATACCAGATTTGCTTTGCCCGGTCTTCGTACATGGGGAGGTACTCAGTCCTACTGCAACTTTGAAATGCCATGTTTTATTGATATCCACGGGAGGCCTGCCTTTTCCTGAACAGAAACAGAGGAGGAGTAGATTGGGGGGATGGAGATGGTGGAAGACTTGAAAGATAGGAAGGAGGAGAAAGTGAGACCGCTATAAAATAAATAAATACTATTTTTAAAAGAAAAGAAATAAGGATAAGGGCTGGAGAGGTAGCTAGGCTGATAAAAATGCTCGCCTTGCAGGCATGAGAACATGAGTTCACGCCCTGGAACCCACGGTAAATAAAGTCTGGTGTGGTGGGATGTGCTTGTGATCTCAGCACTGGGGGAGATGGAGGCAAGCTGATTCTTGCAGCTCACTGGCCAGCCATTCTTGTCCTCATATCCAACCATATCTCCTCTGGGAAAAAGAAGAAAAGAAAAACTCCACAAACACACCCACAAGCCCATATGATGGAAGCATGTTCTCTATCAGTTAAGGTGTCCTCTTCCCAGATGGCCCTAGCTTGTGTCCAGTTGACCAAAGCCAAACATCACAGGGATATTAGGACACAGCCCTTTCTAGTCCCTTATCTTTTACCCTCTCCTTGTCCTCCATGAGGGAACAGGTCTGCCCTGCCACAGGGACCCCTCCTCGATATGCTGTTTTTCCATAATCTAAAGCCAATGGGGAAATGAGTAGTCATACGCACTGAAGAGCCTGAATATGTTAATCAAAATAAACATTCTCTCTTCTTAAGTTGATTATCTTAGGTAATGTTGGTATAACAATGGAAATCTGGCTAACACAAAGAGAGGAAATTGAGAAAGCTGTTGATTTTAGAAATGATGTCCTGGTTCTTTGTACAAGGGCTTTAGGCTGTCAGTGTCCCCTAGTGACCCAAATACCCATAGGCTCTGAGATACATCTATGCAATGTTGAGTTTTGTGTTTATTTTGAATGCTTTTAGGAAAGGCATGCCCTTTTCTGCTAAGACAATGCAAATTATTCTATCTGTCTATAAGCCCACCAATCAGGAACAGGAAGAATGTAAAGACTCCAGAACTAAAAAGAATATAACCTTCCAAGAAGTGAGATACTTTTTTGCCAGTAGGCTGGTAAATTTTGTGTAGGCAGCTCCAGGAAGGTAAATTCCAGGAAGGCTTCCTCATGAGACTTCATGAGGAAAGTAGCAGACAAAAGGGGAATCTTCTCATTTTTCTGTTTGCAATGTCACCTTGTCCTTTCTTGTTCCAAGCCTGCTCACACGGTAGCTCTGTTCAAACAATACACAGGTGTTAGAATGGGTTTATAATTCTACCATAGAGTTATGACCTGGTCAAAGGGCCATCTGTTATACTTCATCTCTTTCATTTCAGCAAAGGCATATATTTGCATGCTTCAAAGGTGTCTCTGTTTGTGGCCATTCTTTAATTAAGGTAAGGTACATTGTAAGAGCATAAGATAGGGAGGGTTAATTCTGGTCAAGACAGGGAATATCATTCATGGAGGATATTCAGGATGAGATCTTTTATTTCACTTGTTTATTTTAGATGAGTTCTTGTTTTAAACTCTTGGGGACATGTGATCTTCCTCTTAACAATATCCCAGGTAGCTGAGGCTATAGGTAAATATTACCTTACCCATTCTGGAAGGGAATCTCTATGGATTAGACAGAATGTGACAAGTAGGAGGTAAAGGAAGGGTAGTCTCTGCTAGGGTAGTCATTCAGAAGTGTAGTCCTTAGAGAAGCTCAGTCTCACTAGAGGACTTGTTAGAAAGAGAAGAGTCTTGCTCTCTGAAAATCACCTTCTTTGGATGTAGGACCCCATTGTGTGTCTTTAATAATCTCTGTGGGTGATGCTGAAGCATACTAGATCTGAAGAGCTTAAGAGTATCAATGAGAAAGCTCATGAGTGCCAACAATAGTACAGTTAATAAACAATATAAAGACTATGCAAAATTTACGAGACATGAAGCTGAATTGAGCCTTGAAGTGGAGGGCAGGCATGAGGAGGAGCAGAGGCAGACTCGGGAATATGGCGAGCACAGGTGTTCTCTCTCCCAGGCATAATATGGAGCTTGGGAGTATAGGTGCAAACACTGTAGTGTGTTGATGTCAGTGACTCCCATATAAGATATGTAAAACCAAAGGAACATTATATTAGCCCCCCCCAAGCAAAGACTTACCACTCCCAACATTTGTCTGCAGTAGTTAAAAAAAAAAAAAAAAAAATGCTTCAAACAGTCCATCCGGAAATGTTAAGGGTATCAGTCAGAGAATTATGGTAATTGAAAGAGATATTTTAAAGCCAAATTGAAGAGGATGTAAGAGTCACATTAATCGTCCCGAAGGCAGCCTTTGTGTTGAATAAGAGAGCAAGACCTCGGCTATAAGCTTTTAGTGGAATTAAATCGCTTCACACTCAGCCAAGCTTTGGACTTGTATAATGAAGGACCAAAGCCCACCTCCAGGAAATGGATGACTACTATAGCTCGCCTGCCAAGGCCTTGTGAGAAGGCAGCGACCATCACCATATGATAATTTGGACTTACTGAAATAAATGTTGACAAGTGGAGTCATTTCAAATCTAGGGTCTAAAAATCCTAACCACCCTTCTCATTCATTCTGGGTTGAGGTTGTTTTTCTGCTAAGCTGATTTTGCCTGTGACCCATGAAAGCATCTCACCAGCTACCAGATCCTTTCTACCCCTCTGACAGCAAAGACTGTTTTGCGCACATATTCCCACTTATCTTTGTTTGTGTTATTCTTTGTTTGTTTGTTATTCCTTTTGTTTGTTTTTTTTCTTTTTGGTTTTTCTTTTGGTGGTGGTGGTGCAGACTTGGATCTGTGTTGATAGTATGTAACACATTTGCATGTCTCTGTTTACCCTCTGTACCTTGCACGGACATTACTATTAAGGATCTGGCTGTTACAGATCCCTTTACGGTATAAATAGCTCTTGAGTTCCTTTAACCGCACCCTGAGAAATTATCTAGCCACATCATTAGTGGCAAAAAGCAATAGCAGATGTTGGAGAAATGAGTCACTTAATGAGCTTGCTGCTCAGATGGGTGATGTTGGCACGTGCCTTTAATCCCAGCACTTGGGAGGCAGAGGCAGGCAGATCTCTGTGAGTTTGAGACCAGCCTGGTCTACAAAAGCTAGTTCCAGGAGAGGCTCCAAAGCTACACAGAGAAACCCTGTCTGGGAAAAAGAAAAAATGCTTGCTGCACTACATGGTATATATATATACACATGTAGGCAAACACTTATACCCATAAAAATATAAATATCTCTTTGAAAGAAAAAAATAGTCTTTTTATTATTATTATTATTATTATTATTATTATTATTATTATTATTTTAAATCAGGGCTCTACACTGAACCAGGGTAGCATCGGGAACTTGAGGAGAGAAAAGCTATGCAGAGCTTGAGCATAGCTCTCAATTTTATTTCCCAGGAAACCTTGACTTTATCAGATCAGATGCAGACTTGACAAAAGCATTCATTCAGCAGTGGTCACCATGCCCTTCTTCAGTAGGGACACAAACGGCTGCTTCGGGAAAAGAGAGCCAGCTCTTTTCTCTCTGAGAGGAGACTATTCAAAAGTACTGCTGTAGCATTCATTTAATTGGATGGCAGAAATCTTTTTCTGCTGAAATAAATGCAAGTCTCTTTCCTTTGTAGACCTGTAAAAAGAAAGTTGATTTTTGGTACCAAAATATTTTAGTATGATTTCAGTCTCCAAAAGAATGTAATTTGGGAAAAAAAATCATCTTTTAAAAGCCTGCATAGAAACCATATTGCTGTTAATCAGCATTTGTATTCAGTTATCATTTTCTTTTTTTCCAAGATTGCCTTTTGATTGTATATAACTGTCTGTACATCCATCTCAACTGTGATGAATTTTAAGAGATTTTTCTAAAAATGGAACCAGAAAAAAATAAATTACTGTATATTAAACTTCCATGGCACTAAGCATTGCAAATCATGAATGTATTGACTATTTGCATTCTGATTAAGATGGCCCACTATTTCTTTTTTTGATATTTAGAGCTTGTTAGAAACTCCTTATGCACCTTGCTGTCAAACTACATAATAAATGTGACTTGCAATCCTGTGTTCCTGTATACTGCTAGTGACTTTTAAGTTTTTGTCTTATGGCAGCCATAGAAGTTTCGTGGGAATCTTGACTCAAGGTTAATTATGGTTCTAATTGAGAGTGGGACTGCTCCTATGGGTCTCTGACTTTTTTTTTTTCAATTTTACATGTGGATCCCTGTTCCCCCTCCCTCTCTCTTTCCCTCTCTTCCCCCCTCACATGCACCCTGACCACCTCCCATCCCCCCCACCCCCATTCCACTTGTAGGGTAATGCCAACCAGGTAGGGTCATGCAGATCTGTCAAGTCATTTGAAGTAGGGTCTAGGACTTCTCTCCTGTCTCTAGATTAAGGCAGTTATCCCTCCATGGGGGATGTGTTCACAAGGTCCTTTTGTGCACCAGGGATACATCCTGGTCCCACTGTCTGAGGTCCCTTAGACTGCCCAGGCCTTCTGGCTGAGAGCCATATTCAGGGGGACCTGAGTAAGCCTCATGCTGGATTCCCAAGCTATCAGTCTGGGGGCCCAATAGCTACTCCTTGTTCAGGTCAGCTGTCTCTATGTGTTTCTGCAACCTGCAACCTCTCCCTCTGCATCTGGATTCTAGTTTGACTCGGTGTTTAGTTGTAGGTGTTTGCTTCTGTTTCCAACAGGTACTAGATGAGGGCTCCATGATGGTGGATAAGTTAGTTGTTGATCTCACTATTCAGGAAGGGCATTTATGGTGGACTTTCCATGGTCGCAAAAATTGTTAGTTGGCAGAAGTCTTGTAAGTCCCCCAGAGAACATGGGAAGTGTGGGGGGGGGGCAGTGAAAGGAGAGAGAAATAGGAGAAAGAGAAGGGTAGGAGAGGAAAACACATGCGACTAGGAAGATTGAGTCAGGATAGGAATAGAAGACAGGAAAGAGAGAGAGAGAGAGAGAGAGAGAGAGAGAGAGAGAGAGAGAGAACATAAAAGAGGGAGCCATTATTGGCTTGGAGAGAAAACTGAACCTAAAGAAAGGTCTCTGATTTTATAACGTGAGTGACCGCTGATGTTCTAAGCTGCATTCATTGTGGCTTTACTTAAAACAACAACAGCATTAATCTTTTTGTCCCAAATTTAGTAGGACACACTACAAGAACCACAGGGTTAAAATAAACAATACAGACCTTGAGAGATGGTTCAGCAGTAGAGAGTACTGGCTGGTCTTCCAGAGGACATGGGTTCAATGCCCAACACTCACAAGCATCTGCAACTGGTTCCAGGGCATCTGCTGTCCTGTTCTGGCTCTGAAGGCACCAGGCAGTACCAAGGCATACATGTGACAAAATACCCTGTATTAGTCAGGGTTTCCTAATGGAACAGAATGCAGAGAAAGAGAGAGAGAGAGAGAGAGGGAGAGAGAGAGAGAGAGAGAGAGAGAGAGAGAGAGAGTGCATGCACGTACACGCACGCTCGTGTGTGTGTGTGTGTGTGTGTGTGTGTGTGTGTGTGTGAGTGTGTGTTGGGGGTATGTGTATGATATTTATTAGAATGGTTTACAGGCTGTGCTTTAGCTAATCCAACAATGGTTGCCTATGAATGAAAGGTCTAAGAATTTTTGGTGTCTCAACTAGTCTTCATTATGTGCCAGAATCCTGACGAAGTAGGCGCTAGTGCCTGTGAAGAAATGGACTTGCTAGAGCAAGCAGTCAAAGAGAAAGAGAACTTCCCTCTCCCATGTCCTTTCTACAGGCTGCCAGCAGAAGGTGTGGTTCAGATCTCACCACCTCAAAGATCTAGATAAGAAGTGGGTCTTAATTAAGAAAAAAAATCCCTCACAAGTGTATCCAGTTATTTGAGTGTTATATATACCCATCCACATAAAAAAAAAAAAACTTTTTTCATTGTCTTATTTTTTTTTATAATTTTTTATTTAAATTTAAAACCAGCCTGTTTTATATATCAATCCCAGTTCCCACACACTCCCCTCTTCCCCTGTCTCCCCAACCAACCCCCATCCCATCCTCTTCCTGTTCCCTAAGGAGGGTGAGGCCTTCCATGGGGAGTCTTCAAAGCCTGTCATATCACTCTGAGCAGGGACCAGGCCCTCCCCCATGTGTCTAGGGTGAGGGAGTATCCCTCTGTGTGGAATGGGCTCCAAAAGTCCATCCGTATGTTAGGGATAAATACTGATCCACTACCAGAGGCCCCATAAACTGATCAGTCCTCCTAATTAACACCCACGTTCAAGGAGTCTGGGTCAGTCCTATGCTGGTTTCCCAGCTATCAGACCATAAGTTCCCTTGTTCAGGTCAGCTGATTCTATGGGTTTCTCCAGCCTGGTCTTGACCCCTTTGCTCATCACTCCTCCCTCTCTGCAACTAGATTCCAGGAGTTCAGCTCAGTGTTTAGCTGTAGGTGTCTGCTTCTGCTTCCATCAGCTAATAATGAAGGCTCTAGGATGGCATATAAATTGGTCATCAGTCTCATTATTAGGGAAGAGCAGCCTCTCCACTATTGCTTAGATTGTTAGTTGGGGTCATCTTTGTAGATCTCTGGACATTTGCCTAGTGCCAAATTTCTCTTAAAACCCATAATGGCTCCCTCTTATGGTATCTCTTTTCTTGTTCTCCTCTATTCTTTCCCTGATGCAATCTTCCTGCTCCCTCATGCCCTCCTCTCCCCTCTCCTCCCCATGCTCCCATTTTGCTTGGGAGATCTTGAACCTTTTCCCTTCTCCAAAGGACTATATATGTCTCTCTTAGGGTCCTCCTTGTTTCCTAGCCTTTCTGGCGGTGTGGATTGTAGGCTGGTAATCCTTTTGCTCTGTGTCTAAAATCCATAAATGATTGAGTACATACCTTATTTGTCTTTTTGTGACTGGATTACCTCACTCAGGATTGTTTCTTCTAGTTCCATCCATTTAACTGCGAATTTTAAGATTCCGTTGTTTTTGTTTGTTTGTTTCGTTTTGTTGTTTTGTTGTTGTTTTCCCCCTACTGAGTAGCACTCCATTGTGTAAATGTAGCACATTTTCTCCATCCATTCTTCAGTTGAGGAGCATTTGGGTTGCTTCCAGGTTCTGGCTATTACAAATAATGCTGCTATGAACATAGCTGAACAAATGTCCTACTTGTATATTCATACAAGTGTATCTTTTGAGTATATGCCTAAGAGTGGAATTACTATATCTTGAGGTAGACCGATTCCCATTTTCCTGAGGAACCACCATACTGATTTCCAAAGTGGTTATATGAGTTTGCATTCCCACCATCAGTAGAGGAGTGTGCCCCTTTCTCCACATCCTCTCCAGCATAAACTGCCTTTGGTGTTTTTGATTTTAGCTATTTTAGCTATTCTAACAGGAGTAAGATGTTTTGATTTGCATTCCCCGGATGGCTAAGGATGTTGAACACTGTTTTAAGTGTCAAGTGTCAGCCATTTTAATGTCTATTGAGAATTCTCTATTTAGTTCTGTACCCTACTTTTTAATTAGATTATTTGGTGTTTTAGTGACTAGCTTCTTGAGTTCTTTGTATATTTTAGAAATCAGCCCTCTGTCAGATGTAGGGTTGGTGAATAGATTTCCCTTTTCTGTACACTGCTGTTTTGTCTTATTGACTGTCTCCTTTGCCTTATAGAAGCTTTTCAAATTCAGGTGGTCCCATTTATTAATGGTTGATCTCAGCGTCTGTGCTACTGGTATTTTGTTCAGGAAGCAATATCCTGTACCAGTTCATTCAAGGGTACCTCCCACTTTCCCTTCTAAGAGGCTCAGTATGGCTGGATTTATGTTGAGGTCTTTTATCCATTTGGACTTAAGTTTTGTGCATGGCAATAGATATGAATCTATCTGCAGTCTTCTCCAGGACAGCACCATTTGTTGAAGAAGTTTTCCTTTTTCCATTGTATTAAGTTCAGCTTCTTTGCCAAAAATAAGGTGTTAGTCGGTGTGTGGGTTAATATCGGGGTTTTCAATTGGATTCCATTGATCTTCCTGTCTATCTTTGTGCCAATACCAAGCTATTTTCAGTACTATAGCTCTATAATAAAGCTTGAACGCAGGGATGGTGATGCCTCCAGAAGTTCCTTTATTGTACAGGATTGTTTTGGCTATCCTGAGTTTTTTTTTTTTTTTTTTTTTTTTTTTTTTTGGCTTTTTATATAAAGTTGACGGTTGTTCTTCCAAATTCTATGAAGAATTGTGCTGAGATTTTGGTGGGGATTGCATTGAATCTGTAGATTGCTACTTTATTTTTGAGTCTGTTCTCTGTACTTTGTATGTGGTGACTAGCCCCTGGGGATTTGGGTATGGCTAACAAGCACAGAGCCATCTATTTTTCAGACTTCTGCTAATGATCTACAGACAGTAAAGTTTGAGGTCCATTCTCCCAATCAGACAGCTCATTTCCAACATGCAGAACCTCTCTTTGCCTGTAACTACATTCTAGAGACTCTGGTTTTAAAATAAAACAAAACCCCAAGGTTTGGGTTTATAATTGCTTATGTTTTCTTCTAGGCTAACATTCATGCAGCATGAAATTTCAAAGCTTGGTTTCAATTCTGTGAAGAATTGTGCTAAGATTTTGATGGGGATTGCATTGAAACTGTAGTTTGCTTTTGGCAAGATTGTCATTTTTACTATGTTGATCCTACCTATCCAAGAGCATGGGAGAGCTTTCCGTTTTCTGGTATCTTCTTTAGTTTCTTTCTTTAAAGACTCAAAGTTTTTATTATATAGGTCTTTCACTTGTTTAGTTAGCATTATCCCAAGATATTTTATGTTGTTTGTTGCTATTGTAAAAGGTGATATTTCTCTGATTTCTTTCTCAGCCCCTTTATCATCTATATATAGTATGACTATTTTATTTTATTTTATTTTATTAGTTAATCTTGTATCCTGCGACTTTGGTGAAGGTTTTTATCAGCTATTGGAGTTCCCTGGTAGAGTTTTATGTAAACTATCATACCATATGCAAATAGTGACAGTTTGACTTCCTCCTTTCCAATTTGTATCCCCTTGATCTCCTTTTGTTTTCGTATTGCTCCAGCTAGAACTTCAAGTACAATATTGAAGAGATATGGAGAGAGTGGACAGCCTTGTCTTGTTCCTGATTTTAGAGGAATTGCATTGAATTTCTCTCCATTCAGTTTGATGTTGGCTGTTGGTTTGCTGTATATTGACTTTATCATGTTTAGGTATGTTATCCCTGACGTCTCCAATACCTTAATCATGAAGTGGTGTTTAATTTTGTCATCTGATAGAGAGAATACATGGATATTTTTGGTTTCCTGTTATTCCATATCTTCCTTTGCCTGTCTCTACTTTGTTCTGTACTCCAGGACTCCAAAGTCTGAGTACTATGTCTACAGACTTCCCAGCCCTGTCACATTCAGTTGGTCAATGGAAGATGCTTGCCAGGATATTTAAGGATTAATGGAGAATGAGATACTATTTTTATCTAACCACTGCTGTATTGCCAGCTCACTGCAGTGTGTCTCTGGGCCTCTACCCAAAGCCTTGTTTCCCTTGGGCAGCCTCTCTACTGGTCCCTCTGCTGCATTCTCCCACCCCCTTGGCCCTCCTGCTTCTGCTGCCTCTAGGGGACCCCACTATTACTTCCCTAATGTGATATTATACTTAACCCTGCCTACCTGGCTGTAAATATTTCCATTGTTAAACTCTCTTCTGCAAGCCTTTGAGTCTCTGTTTTTCTACCTGAATTCTAGATGCAACAAGAACAGGATATCCTGAGTTAAAGAATGTCAAAATGGAAAATAGGTCATACTCAACAAAAATATAATCTGGTTAAAAAAATTATTGGTGAATCCCATGGTATATAATTGGTTAGATAACACCTGTCTTCTGTAGACTGATTCCTAGAATATAGTCATTTATTCATTCATGAACTAAATTTGATGCTGGGTGAGCCATAATTGACCCAAATAGCAAAGGTCTCCTGTGTCATCTACTATATCATAAATTTCTCTCCACATACCATTTCCAGGTTACCTGTGACCAATGATTATAGGCAAATGAAAATGCTAAAGAATAGAAAGAACACATTCTAGCCTCTCATTAGAAAAGGAGTACAAAAGCTCATTAATTATAAAATAGAACTAACTGATAAGAGTAATGGGACTCAAAATAAGCAACAGCAGTCCACTCTGCAGAAGGCTCAACAGGGTGGGTAAAGAACCTTCTTCTTGGAAATTTCTGCACCTAGAAGATGCCTGGTGAGTAGGAAGACAGTGATGCTATGCTAAAAATTGAGGTGAAAGAGTCTCCAGTGCTTCGGAAATAGTTTCCCAAGTTGTACTACCTAAGGCACACACCATTCAACGGTGACTAAACAGTCAATTTAGTGAAAGTCAATCAACAACTGATTGAAATTCTGAGTACTGAAAGAATTTTTTCATTTTCAAGACAGTCACTGCAGAGAGAATATGAATTTTGCAGATGATTGCTTTTAGAATAATACTGATGTCTAATCTCCAAGTCATTACTTCCCTACTACAGACATCTGGAAACAAAATAAATGCTATAGAGCAGGAAGTTTTCAGGACAGTTGCGTGATTTAAGGCACTACTTCTAAAACATCCATAAGCTTTGCCTCAGTGTGCTGGTGTTATCACAGAAGCAAACCAAAATATTTGTTCAGGAAAATGTATTACTTAAACCAAAGAAATTGGAAGAAAAATATTCAGGATAGGGAAGAAAATGTGCTGAGCATAGCAAAAGTTAGAGATAGTGGTCTTCATCCTTAATTCCCACCTCCTGGTCCCATTCAGGCATGTTCATTTGTTATAAAGATTGTTAAGTGAATATAAATGGATGGAAATAACTTGTAGGTAGCAATCCTGTAGTTTTAAAAGGTCAGACATATTTGACATAGTATGGACAGGTATAGCAAATACATCTCTATAATAAAAGGAACTTAGAGTCTCTGTTTGTTGATACCCAAGACCCTCCAAAATGTAAAAGAGGCATTGTGGAGTCCAGTCTTTTCCATGATGTACTACTCATTCTTGTTATGCCCTCTGCATGAAGGATGGAAATATGATGAGAAAGGGTAGCATTGTAGGCTGCACATATGAATTTATCCTCAAGAGAGATGTGGAGGACAGTGGCTCATACTGTGTGCTCATACTGGGAACACATAAGTGTAGTAACAGAGAAGGTGCCAGATCCCAGTGGGGATCCAGTCCATCCCAAGAACTCATCCCTGGTGCTTCCAGATCACAGGGTGAGATACCCACAAGAGGTCCCTGTCTTTTCTCTCCCCTCCCTTCTGTCATCCCAGGATAGGGCAATGCTGGTTGCTTGGTCTCTGTTAAATAAAGCAGGGTTGGGAACAATACCTAGTACTTGGATTTTGACAATATTTGGGGGCTGGGCATTACACATCTGAAACCCCACCCCAGAACATGGGTCAATGCTTGCTATAAAATAAGATACATAAATGCTGGCTGTATGTGTGGGCAGCGGATCAGCACATTTTAGATCTGGCAAAGAGTGACATCCACTCCCCTCGCTAGCTATGAAAGTGTTACCACAGTAAATGACCTCATTCTGTGGGGAGAAATTTCACCTGAAAAACTTGACATGAGGTAAGTAAGTGTTTGGAAGGTAAACACAGAAAATGTGATGTACTCATTTACTGGATAAATCAAGCGCTTCTGTTTGCTAATGTATTCAAGCCAGAATGTTTGGTTCTTTATGTATAATCATTAACGGTCAAGTGTGGCCAAGGAGGAGTCTGCCTGTCCTTCAGTATGGGAAGAATATCACCATTTTATGACTGCAAGACTACCTATTTCAACCTTGACCAGTGATGCACTTGCTCAACCTGGCTCCTCCTCCTCCAGCCCATGCCCCCTTGCATGTGTATGTGTGAGATAGACTCAGACAACATGGAGAAGAAGGAAGGGATGATTGAGCTTCCACTTTACTTCTGAGTCTGTTCTCTGTACTTTGTATGTGGTGACTAGCCCCTGGGGATTTGGGTATGGCTAACAAGCACAAAGCCATCTATTTTTCAGACTTCTGCTAATGATCTACAGACAGTAAAGTTTGAGGTCCATTCTCCCAATCAGACAGCTCATTTCCAACATGCAGAACCTCTCTTTGCCTGTAACTACATTCTAGAGACTCTGGTTTTAAAATAAAACAAAACCCCAAGGTTTGGGTTTATAATTGCTTATGTTTTCTTCTAGGCTAACATTCATGCAGCATGAAATTTCAAAGCCTGGTTTCTGCCTTGAAACAGAGTAAAGGAAAAGGCAGATAGGACGGATGAAATGCATTCCCTCTGATTTTGCAATACAAAACTTAACTGCTTGGGGTAAAATTCCATCAGGATATTTAAATGGGAACTTGAGATATGAAAGCCGACTAATGCACAGGCCTAAGGAAGATGCCTTTTAGGAATTGTTTATTAATTAATTGTTGGCTTTGGAAAAAATAACTTTGCCTGTACATTTTCACTTGACACACCTGACATTCTAGCAGATGTTAGGATCACGGGATGGCAGTCTGTATGATGCATGAAGGTGTATCCATGTGTGTTTCCATATGAGATTCACTTTGCAGTATCATTTCTCTCCCAGAAGCTTAGCTGCTTGCAGAAGTAAATTTAGAACTCAGGTGGGATGTCTGTTAAATAAAAGCTCAAAAGGCCTGGCAAGCAGTCTTTTCTAATTTTGGAATATGCCTCTACCTAACAGGCACAATTCACCACAATGTTATACTGAGATTAACCCAACCTGTACACATACAACTTTTTATATATTCTGTCTGTCAAATGTTTTATTTTAAATATTATTAGGACTCAGAAAAGCATATCTCCAAGAGTGGAGCTTTGGCATGCCGAGCTGTAGGAATAATCTCAGAAGTATGTGCCTTTTAAGTTTCCCATGTTTTAGCCTTAAATTCTGGAAGGGGTTTTTATTCTAAAACAGCCCCCTCTGGTTAAGCCGATGTATGTGTGGGGGGGGGGGAGGGGGTCGTCCTTGTTTTTGAAATCAGTTGACCATCAGTCCACAATGGCAAAGGGGCAGAAGCAATGACAGAGAGCCTCGTAAGGCTCATGAACACAACAGAGAAAGCCCCCTGGCGGTCAGACTTCGGGGAGTCAGCTCGACTTTATTCCAGAGTATAAGGAATATATAGGATTGGGGAGCCTGGGAACAAACCCTAATTTGCATTAAGCGGCACATTCCTATCATACATCTTCCTATGTGGCAGCAAGGTACTATAGCAAAACTCTTAGTATAAGTCTTAGTTACCCTATGTGTATCAGGGGAGGCTTCTAGCAGTGATCTGTGCCAAGAGTCATGCTAAAGATAAACCAGGTACCTGCTTAGAGACAGCTTAGAGATTAGGTCAGCCCTCCAGGCCCAGAGACATTCTCACGCTAAGGGCAGGAAGAGAACTGGAAGCTTCACTGGGGAGGGAAGGAGTCCTGTGTTGTCAAGCTTTGAGAAAAGCTGCCAGGCCATGATAGCAACCTCTGACCAGCCAGCAAAGCCTTCCCAAAACACAATTCCCCCACTGCCTTCTCCATGGGTCATTGTGGTTTAATAAGAATCAGGAAAAGCAGATAGGCTGAATAGATGTTTATTTAAGGAGAAATAACTTACAGCATAGACAGATGAACACCAGCAGGTTCCTGGTCCCAAGGATGCCTCTGGATGCTCTCTGTCCCCATCCTGCAAACCAGAGAGCACGTGGGGCCCTTCCCCAGACCTAGTTCCCCCAAGTCTCCTTAGGCCCTGTCCCCACCCCCAATGGGCGTGGTCAGTGCCACAGGTGCTGGCCACGCCCATTGAGTGAGTCTCTCACTACAATGGGTATTTAAGCCTCAACCATTCACCTTTCCTTTCAGTTCCATGTTTTGTATGATTTCCATATCTTTGCATGCTAAATTTGTTATGCCTTTCCCTTGCTGACCCACGTTTTGTTAAGTAGGTGTCAGTCAAGATTTCTTGCCACCGTCGAGCTCCATTTTCTTCCTGTATTATACAAAGCAAGTTGCTTTCTGAGAAATACCTGGAATTTATTTTTCCAGTGATGGAGCAGTTCAGACGCAGTTTTTGTTTTGTTTTTCAAGACAGGATTTTTCTGTGTAGCCTTGTTTCTCACTGTGTAGACCAGGCTGTCCTCAAACTCACAGAGATTCTCCTGCTTCTGCCTCCTGAGTGCTGGCTGGGATTAAAGGTGTGTACAATTTTTAAAAATATTATATAGAATTATTTTATTTAATAACATCTATGAATTTTTTCCTAAAACAAAACAAAATCCCAGGAATCTTTGTTAAAAAAAAAAAAAACAAAAAACAAACAAAACCGAATTAGTACATGAGTGGGTAGGTGCCCTTGACATGAGGAAAGGTAAACAAAATATTTAAATGCATAGACAGATCCCTGAAGTATGCAACATGAGCTTGTGTAAGGTACTTTTTATCAAAATTTTGAACGTAATGGGATCCACAGTATATTGTAACCCAGCTAAACAGATAACTGTTTTCAAGAACAGTTATACATACATTATGTTTATGCATATTTGCCAAAAGTTCCAATGATGCTTTGAAATTTTATGTAGTATAAATGTAATTAGCACTGCTTTCAAGCACATCAAGTGCCCAACAATAACCAAAATCATCAGCTATCACTATATCCCCAACTGAGACCAACATCTATTCTAAATATGTATTTTCTAGTGACTGTTAAGAATTCAGACAGTAATCTGAAAGGATCTGTGCTTCAATACTCTTCTGCTTATTATTATTATTATTATTATTATCATTATTATTATTATTATGTGTTTGTTTTTGTTTTTCGAGACAGGGATTCTCTGTGACTTTGGAGGCTGTCCTGGAACTAGCTCTTGAAGACCAGGTTGGCCTCCAACTCAACTCACAGAGATCCACCTGCCTCTGCCTCCCAAGTGCTGGGATTAAAGGCGTGCACCACCACAGCCTGGCTACTCTTCCACTTATTATAAACTGTATTTGAACTCTTTTTTCATTTAGAAAAGGTCAGAGGATAACTTGGTGTGTTGGCTCTTTTCTTTCAGCTTTCCATGGGCTCCCAGGATTAATCAGGTTGTCAGACATGTGCAGAAAATTCCTTTACCCACTAATTCATCTGGTGAGTTCTGTATTCAAACTTTTTGTGAGTCTTTATATATTTCTTTTTTAGCTCAAAGTAATTGTATTTTGTGGAGGATGCAAGCAGTGTGAAAATCTATTTTAATTGTTTGTTAACAGATACGGTCTTATTGTGAATAAAGAACTTTAGTGGGTGAGTGGGACCTTTGATATATAATCTTTCTTGACTCTATGAACTTGACAAACAACTTCCGAAATGGTTGCTCAGTCTACTATAAACAAAACTGTTCCATGACATAACTTACGATTGCTGGATGCCTTCTTTCGGGGTCTGCACTTGGCTGGGATAATACGCTTGCTTTTGAAAATACTCTAATCCTTTAATATCTTAAAATTATCTGGATCCCACTGCTGCTCTCATCCTGAGTCCCTCCTATATGACCCAGAAGATACTCCAGCCCTGTGACTGCAACAGCTGTGATTGGCCTAGTGGCAATCCCAACTTGTAGTTAAATATATATTTTTTTACCTTATCTCATTTCTCTTAATTATACTTATTCTTTTTGCCGGAAGATAATGAGTCGGGTTGATGGTAGGTTGGCAGAAGCCTCTTTGTGAGCAAGCCATTTTCCACAATGGAACAAACCTTTCAATTCAAACCCTGAACTACTTTGAAGCACTGATCGTATCAGCAGAGCAGGCTGGGATAGGAAACAGGACCACACAGACAATGCTCCTCCTTGGAGCCTTGGAGCTGACACTTGTCCACGTGAGTCCTCTTCTGAGCCGGCCTTGCAAATTAGCTCTTCTCATCTAGTATCCCTAGTAGCTGTGTTTAACCTAAAGCTTTCTTTCCATCCTCTTTGTACACTTCTCTCTCCAGATGTGTCTACTGTGCACTTCTCCTTAGTGTTTGCCTTTGGAATTCTGAGGATCAGTTAGCTAAACATTTCAGTGCTGTGATCGTTGCCAGTACTGTGAGAAAAAAGGACATGGAGGTTAGCAAACTAGCTCAACCGTGACATTCTGCAGGAAGCACCATCACTTGTCCTTTGTTGGCCAACTCAAAGGACATGGTCAGCTGGGGAGCATTCCACTACTAGTGGAGGGCACAGCCTCAAGAAGTTAGCTGGGACTTTTAGGTTGCCCTTATGTTTGCCTCTTTTTCATCTCTGATCCTTTAGGAGGAGGAACATTTTCCAAAGTTGTGCATGTAAAGCTCAGGCAAAGGACAGATTTTACAGCATTATTTCTTAACTTCAAGAGACTGTTCACATGGCTGCATGCATGGGGAAGGCAAGGAAGAAACACATCAGCCTGCTTGATTTTTTTGTTTGTTTGTTTGTTTGTCTTTCAAGACACAGGGTTTCTCTGTGTAGCTTTGGAGCCTGTCCTGGCACTCACTCTGTAGACTGGCTGGCCTCGAACTCCCAGAGATCTGCCTGCCTCTGCCTCCTGAGTGCTGGGATTAAAGGTGTGGACCACCACCACCCTGCCCCTGCTTGAATTTTTAAAAAAATGGCTGGGTTGGGTCTTCACTCCCATTATCCACTTAGTTATTGTAGCAGGTAGGCTTGGCTTTGGCTCTAGAATTGCTGCTAAAAGACATGCCTTAGGAAACCTTGACATAGTCTTCTTTTGTATCCTGTTGGGTTCAATACTGACAAACACAGCTCATAACATACTCTTCTAAAATGGTTCCAAGCTCCTTCTCCCCTCCCACCCCACCCCTGCTTCTCCCAGCATCCTCTATTAGCCACCCCTTATTGCCAAAGCATTCTCTGTGATTCAAATACTTAGATGCTACTCAAGCTTGTTCATCATAAATTCATGGCAGAATCTATCATGACAAGTCAATGAATTTATTTTAACTTTCCATCTGTGAAAGATCCCTAATTGTTTGTCCCTGCTTATATTCTGTAAGTGTACTTGTGTAGTATGTCATTCCTGATCTGATATTTAAGAAAACCATCAGAATACAGAGTTTTCCTGAAAATGACCCAAACCACTTGAAGGAGAAACAGTAGCCAAGAGCATGTGGGTGGAAATGGCAAAGATATTACTGGTTTTCAGAAATAGCGAGACCATCTGCTATGTCAACAACATTTCTTCCACAGTCAAAACCAGCTAGTGAGAGGCATGGCCCTGTGGGATGGCAGACATTGAGATGTGAGAAGATGGCTGTCCAGCAGGCAGGAAGAGCAGGATTCAGAGGGTTTTGACAGCAGGGGGAAGAGCCAGCTGGGAGGTGAAGGCCATAACCAAGTCTATGTTTGCAAACAAAGCAGAGATCCTGCCATTGTTGAATGCTGCTTAATCCTGGGAATGTTCCAAGGATGCACCTATCCCATCACACATTAGCCTGTGTGCTGGGCTAGCCCCTGTGAATTTATCTTCACTTCTCCCCATAGTTGTCGCGGAAAAGAATTTGAAAGTAGTAGAAGGAAAATAGATATGGTTGGGCTGGGAGAGTATATTGAAAATATTCAAGGGAGTGTGCAGTAATATAGATGAAGAAGCATTCAAATGGCATACCAGGGCAACTGAGAGTATCCTCCCAAGGAAACATCCCCTGGAGCTATGTTTACTCAGAAAACAAGTCATTCCTACCCCTCATTATCTCTTTCTAGCCCCAATAGCTCATGATTCCCATTAATCTAATGGCCTCATAAAGAATGTCATTATCATTTTAAGACAGACAGAAGGCAATTTGCTAGGAAGTTTAAAAAACATATGCATTGGACCAAATATGGCATTAAAGTCTGATAAAGTGGAAAAGAAATGATTCAACTATACATTGTATCAACCTTGTAGAATCCTGGAGTGGATAGCCTTGCCATTTATGAGTCTAGGCTTCGGTATTATAAGAGAATTAGCTTTGGACCTTTTATAAACCTCCAATAAAATAGTAATCAATAATAGTAATATTGTAGGCTACATTATAAATTATAAGATATAAATGATACCAATATAATAGATATATGCATATAGTTATAAATATAGATGTTAAGCAGATAGATAAAAGATGGGTAGATAGATAAATGATAGATAGATAGAAATAGATGATAGAGTCTTTGTGTGTCTATTATTTATAAATGATCCTTCCAGCCATGAATGCAACTAATGACCAGCAAATATTGCTTTGTTTTATTATATTGTGATAAAGATATTTTAAGAAGCAAGTGATAGTCTCCATTTTGCTACATCTTGGATAGTTTCTTAAAAAACAAAAATGACTTTTTCTGTATAAAAGACACAATGGTCGTTATTTGACATTATTTGTGTAGGCAGTCTCAAACTATTATAAGTAGTCCCCACAACCATAAGGCTGCCCATCTAACTCTGTAGTCCAAAGGATAATCTGTATTTTAGAGAGATCTTCTGACATGACAGTTAATATTCTCTCCTATTTCTTTCTTAGCTATATTTGTCCTTAGCCAAGCATTCCTACCCACCATTTGCAAGGTGGCCATCAAGCTTCAATGCTGGTTTTTCAGGCTGAAGATATTTATGTACTTAGGAAAGCAACTCCTCAGTTCATTAAGTCGGGCTGTAAATCTTTCTCTGGAAATAGTGGCTTCACCAGCCTCAAGTCTTGGCACTGTGCTGTGTTAACTAGGCTACATGATGAGTTTAGCCTGCAGGTGGACTATTACTGAGACATCACGGGCTGGTGGATAGAAAATTAAGATAACCTACTTTCCCATCATGCCCTGAGGCTCCAGGCAACCTTGAGCAAGTCACTTTGCAGTCCTTTTGCGGGGGGGGGGGGGGGGGGTTACAGGGGGTAGGGGGTGGTTGCTCTCTGCAGTGATGGAAAAAACACATCTTTTTTCTTTGCTGTGATTTTTTTTAAATATTGCCTCAACTTTTCCTATTTCACTCATCCGTTTTATTGTTTCTTGGTTTAATATGCCATTGGATATGACCATTCTTATTCCTGGATAAGTATGTAATTATGTGAACTTTTGCCTTGAACTGGAAATTGGATTAGAATCATTAGGCCCCTGTAAAGGCTATGATTCTCCTTCATGTCTCCTTCCCTGAAAGTTTATCTACCATGAACTATATTTTCTTAATTGTCCTCTTTTTCACCCCACACAGGTTCCATAGACTCTTAGATTTTTTTTAAATACACCCTGCAGTGTGTGTGTGTGTGTGTGTGTGTGTGTGTGTGTGTGTGTGTGTGTGAAGTTTCTAAACAAAGGAAAAGGCTATGCGTTAATGAGTTCTGGTTATCAGAGAGGATTCATTCTTTCAGCAAATACACAATCAATAAGGACGAAGAGGTTCTGCCACACAGAATAAAGCGAGGGAAGAGTCTCGAGACGGTAAATTTGGACCTGCCTTGAGTGTTTTTCTCCCTCCATAGACGTGCTCAGCTGTGAGCAATACAGAATGGGAAAGAATGGAGCTGGCAGAAGAGGGTCGTACTGAAAAGGACGGGAGTTTTGACTGCAAACCCAGCAGCACAGGCTGGGCCAGCAGACCAGTGCCTTGTGCAATGGCTGCCGGAAGGACACTGACAGGTGAGAGTGTTGGGTCCCAATCAGTTATTTAAAAGAAGCTTGACAAGGGCGCACCAAGGCTCAGCTTGCAAAGTTTCAGAATCGCATCTAATCCCTGGACTTGATCACAGTCCCTAAAGAGAGCCACCACTACCCACTCTCAATAAGGGAATTTACCTAATAGCAAATATGGTATTTGACTCAATGTGTTGAGGTTTCAGTGATGTCTTAGCCTTAGGAGAAACTGGGACAGTGAGCATACTACATAAAGAGACAGATGGTGTTTGTGTTTAGTAGATGGCCCAGCACCCATAGTCAAGCCATCTCACTCTCCTGCAGAATAGAAATCTCATAGAATGGCAATATCAGAAAGGTCACCCTGACACTGACAAAGCAGGGGAGACAAGTATACTTCATAATTCTAAGTGAAGAGAATTACTCTGCCACCCAACCCCTCTTAGCCAAAGAAAGTGACTGTTGTGTCTGTAGTACTCTGCCCTTGTGGTAGAGAAGGACACAAAGCTGTACTTGCTCTCTGACAGTATCCAGAGTGAAGGTATATCTCTGTACACATCTGCCACACCACTCAACAAGATCTATCTAACACTCTTTTACCAAAGCACCCTGAGGGATCCTTGGGTGTATAGTCTCCCTTCCAAGCGGCTGCATTTCCAGTGGGTTTCTCAAGTGTGTTCCTATTGCTTTGCAGAGCCTTGGTGCACAGTTAGGGTAGAGACAGAGGGCCAGTTCTAAGGAATGGGCAAATGTTTAGAAAACAGACATCTCAGAGGTTGCAGTAAGTTAGAAGTTCAGAAGCAGCCAAGGCTTCCCCTCTGGCCAAGGAATCCAGGACTATTTTTCACCATGACTTAATCCCATGTCACACCAGAAGGTAGTAAATAGAGGGGATGTCAAAGCTCTGATTGCAGGAGAGTTGAAGTTTCCCAAGTTGTGTAGGCTTGCAGTGGGGAATTAGAGAGGGGCTACAAACAGGAATGAAGCAGCGGTTAGTGAGATGATTTGCTTTATAATACCAAAAGCTCTTCAATATGGCAAACCAGGCTCTGTATTGTCAAAAGTAGGCCTGTGAGCCCCCCATAGTTCCCACTTAAAAGAGCTTAAATAATAATAATGACAGCAACAATAACAATGACACAATTATTAAGGCCTAGGAAACCTTTGAAAATTTCAGCTATGAGGTCATATCTACCATATACCCTTAAGTACTGTGTTATCTCCCTTCTTTATCTCTTTCATATACAGATATCCATGTATCTTGATTCTGTTCTATTTTTAAGCTTTTACACTTATTCTGAAGTCTAGATGTTCTAACTCAATTTGTTCTTTGTCAAAGCAGTGGTTTTCAACTTTTGGCTGCATAATAAAATGCCATTGGGAATACTGATAACAAAAATCTCAAGGGGTTGGTCCCTTTAAAATTAAAAGCCCAGACCCCTCAGCCTTGTCTCTTTTGATCTTAGCCATTTTAGATCCAACCTGGGTTATAATCTGGGAGCTCTTGGAAGGGTCAATCAAATCTTTTTTGACCCTAAATAGTAATAGAAGGTAGAGAAACCTGGCTGGCTAATGCCGAATACCATAGAAAATGTTAGAATGGTGTAAGCTGTCAGAGCAAGTAATGGGAGTTGTGCTGGAAGAGATGGGAATCAGATAGGCCTTCCACATATGCTAGAATCCAGATCCTAACTGCTGGACCAGTGTCTCAATGTTCAAGGGAAGAGGTCAAAGAAGCCAGGAGAGTAAAATGCTGTTGGGGAACCAAAGACAGCTAAATACCTTGCTGGTGTTATAACTGTGTATTTGCTATTTATAAACACATTATATGATCAACGAATGCCTAAATGAGTGAATAAACTTTGCTAATGCAGAAAGCCTTTTACAACCACCCCAAACCTTTCAAAGGTGTTTTCTCTTTTGTACTATACCATCAAATTCGTGTCTGTTACTATGATTTCATCCTTTGTATTTTCACTATTGATTACAGAATACACAGACATGGTGGAAGGTACCATAAGGGCAAACAATATAAGATGGGGCTTCTGAGTTCCACAGTTACACGAACCTTCAAGTTTGACCCTTGTGTTATTTCACATCATGGTATGGAAACAACACTCAAAGGACCCTAGAATGGTGACATCTTAGGTCTTGTGGATGGCTGCAAGAGAGTATTTGGGTTCATGCAGGACTTACTTTTATCCTGTTCCTTGTCAATAGCTCCATAGTAATAGGCACAAAAGATGGAATTGCCTCTTCCATATCAAGCTGTGAGTTAACTGATGCACAGCTCTATAGTAGACTCCTTTTGATCCAGTTCATCAAAACTATAGTACAAATCTCAGCTCAATTGTCCTGAAAAGACCACTATTTGCTCACATTTCATCCAAAGCCAGGACCTCAGACACATTAAACCAGTATTACACCACTAACCTACATACACAGCCCCATGTTGTTTTTTGGGTCTACCTCTTAAAGAAAGTTAAATAAACCATAGGCAGATGATAAAGTGGCAAGAACTGCATTTTATTCCACAGATGACAAGTACAGTGAGTGACCTCTGCATCTTGAAATTCTTAAAAGTGATTTATTGATTCCAGAAAGAACTGTCTTAATTTAAAAGAATCTAGGACAATACACCTCCCTTATATTTTAAAATATATAACCACTATGCGGGATTTGATTTAGGTTTTATATAATCCTCACTACAACTTAATATAATACCTGCATTTTAATTGGTCTTGAAGAATTAATAATAACCACATGAGTCACAAATGGTGGTGCATGCCTGTAATCCTATATCTATAGTCCTCATGTGGGAAAACAGATACAAGGATTGTGCTCTTAGGCTGGCTTGGGTTATGGCGTAAGTTCATGACTTGCGTGGGTTGTACAATGAGATCTTCTCTTAATAATAACACAAAAAAAGTAATTTTTTTGCTAGTGAACTATCTACTGGATGAAGCTTCAGAGGCACGTGGTCTCAGAAGGAAGGGTGTCTTTTGCTGTGAGCCTAACTTTAAGGATGATTTCCCTGGGATTTCTCCAAGTGGTGCTTCTGTAACTATCTTGAACTTCTGTACATTGCACCATGTGTATTCTAATTTAGCTGTGACCTTTCTACTCTCTTATCTTAAACTGATTTTTTTCTTTTTGATACAGTGGCATTAATGATTTTTAACTATTAGTTAATATTTAATGCCATTCTGAGGACATAAATATTGGCCTCCCCTGTTAATGACTAAGATAAATTATTCAGTTTTCTACTGTACAGTAAAAAATCATTTTCATGTTGGTGTCAAGAAACAGACTGAGTGGCCATAATTTAATCATGTCACTACAGGGTATTACAGTATGCAGCTGTTATTATTCAGGGATTTAATTTGATGGTTGGTATTCTTTGTGATAAATGTCTGCACAATGTTGGATTCTACTCCAGGTATTTGAATATCCAAAGGGAACTTAACATTCTATTATTGTCAGCCTTCTGAAAATAAGCTTTGAGTTTAAATCCTTTTTATGTATTCTATCTCTGGCATCTCTCTGTTTCTGATTTTTAAGAATACCTGTTTCTATATAAAATGACTACATGAATTTGCAACTGGAATATCATATGCAGGAAATATGCTGGGAATTCAATGAACACATGCCACTGTGAATGAAAGGCCTAGATAGTACTATATTAAGTGAGATTGAAAAACTACTAACTTGCAGAGGGGAGGACGGGATCTATCCAGAAGGAAGAGTGTCTGAATATAGAGGATGGAGAAGAAACTCACAGAATCTAGCTCAGTCCTGTTGATGTGTTCCAGACTGAGGGCTCAGGGTGGAATGGGGCATTGGGGGTTGTTCATGATAATGACAATTGGGCTTATAAGACAAGGCCAATTAATTCAGAGATTTTTCAGTTGTAAGCAAGGGATAGAAGCCAAAATCAGGAACACAACAATATGGAAACAGATTTGAAACAGCTATCAATGGTAGACTATTTAAGCCACCTCTGAGACGTCAAGGTTAGTACTGCGTTCTATACCCCACACCAAAATAGCCACACCAGAAGAGGTCATAGATAGGATTGCTAGAGTTGTTCATATCTGGCACTTTTCCATTTGCTTCTCTGTGTGTTAGGACTTCAGGAACAGAGACCCAAACAACATTTCCAGATCCCCTCGCCTACAGGCTGGAGACTATTTTAAAAAATGGGCATGAGGGTTCTGTTGGAAACAGAAGCAATAGTAACAGAACAATCTGGTCCCAGAGCTTGAGACTTGTGTGTGCTTAGGAAACCAGGCCAGTTCTAGAGTATATTTGCACGCCACCAAACGTGTCCAAATGTAAGTTAGCCTTCAATAAAATTAAAGCAGGCTAGAGATAAGATAAATCAGACTTAAGAAGGTACCATTTGGCTCATCACTCTCGGGTACATCAGCTCATCATTCACTGAACTAGCGCTAGTGATATGCAAACTTTCTAACGATTTAGTTCCTGATTTAGCAATTTTTTTTTTCTCTCTAGGAACATAACCTTGATAACATTTTTGTGTCTCAATGCCTAATTCTCTGGCTTGGTCCAGCTATCTACTGTTCACATTATTCATAAGCCATACACACACACACCAACTCAGGCTTGGCCTTTACAGGCGTTTACTAGGGTGGTGATATCCTGCTCCCACCTCTCTTCACAAATCATTTCTGGCCTCAAGCACTCGCTTTCAATGATGGCACAGGTATAATATCCAACCATTACCACTCTCAGCGTACAATAGCAGAAAATTTCCTAGAAGTAGCTGCCCTGGACCTATCATTACCAATAACAGCAACAGCCCTCCAATCACATTCTCACTTCAGCAACAAGGCTTTCTTTCTCCAATCACATCTCCCATTAGCCCAACCTCCTTCTTGTGATTATCGGAGCCAAGAAATCTGTGGTCTCCTTTGAACTCTATGCTAATGAACCTTTCAAAACGAGCATTGGCCAAATAAATGGATAAATTGGTGTACGTTCTTATCACTTTTCCACTGAAGCTTTTTCTCAAATTCATAAGATTGGGGTTTGGAGATCAGAGTTCCAAAGGCAAAGTAACTTTCCTGACACCCTGAAACTAGTTCTTCTCAATGACAATTTAGACAAAGTGCCAGTTTGATGGGCTCTAGAGTCCCCCTGGGATGCTGAGAACATGCACAGTCTGTGAGAGTTCTTGCTCAAGGAACTGGGTTTGCAGTCCCAGAGCTCATGTAGAACAGCTGAACCATGACAGCACACTCTTCGAACCCCAGGACTGTGAGGTGATTCAGATAACGGGATTGCTGGGCTTGCCAGGCAGCCAGGCTAGATGAAAAGGCAAGCTCCAGGTTGAATGAGACACACTATCTCAAGGAAATAAGGCAGAGAGTGATAAAGCAGTACACCGATATCGCCCTCTGGCCTCTGCATATGCAGACAAGGATAAACAGGGACAGACACACACACACACACACACACACACACAAGTCATGCGTATGCCCATGAGTCATCTTGAAGACAAATCTCTGAACATGTCTGGGAAGAAATATCATTAGTTTAACTGAGGAGGGAAGACCCACCCTAAATGTACTGAACCTCATTCTCCAAGCTAAAAGTGGAAAAGGTAGCTAAGCACAAGTATTCATCTTCCTCTGCTTCCTGACTGCAGACATAATGTGACTGGCTTCTTCCTGGTCTTGCCATCAAGGCTTTTCTTTGTGGTGAACTGTACCATGGAACTATGAGCCCAATTGGATTCTTTCTCCCTCATTTTCTTTTGTTAGTATTGTTCTGTTGTTCGGTATATGTAATCAGAACAACAGGAAAAGTGATTATGCCTTTAATTAAAATTACTGTCTATGAGACATAGCTGGAGATCCAGAGTCCCATGGCAACTACTCAGTCTGCCTCATTCTCGTGCTCTTCATCATGATTGACAAATAAGATGGGAACTTTGTTTGGGGGAGTCTATTATGTTTTTTAGATGATGTCCATCACAGTTCACAATGATGACGTAAATAATGTGAAACTACTAGGCAACCCTGTGCAGGGTGGCCTGGTCTCTACTTAAAGATTAAATGGAAGACTATAGCAGAATCTGCTAAATGTGGACATAGAAAAATAGTCTACAAAAAAAAAAATGTTAAATCTGGGGCTGTAGAAATGGCTCAGCTGTTAAAGGATGGGCTCACAACCAGAAATGTTAAATTTGCTCAGATTTCTGATGTCACCTACTGTCTTCAAACACATCTAATTACCTCTCTTCTAAACACTTATGTATGCCTAGTCAAACCATCCAATTTCACAAATTCTGGGAAACCACGATGCTGCTTATTAACTTTACAAGACTGCCTGGCTTCATCATGACAGGGATTCATCTGCCAAGGTCAACAAGCCCTACCTTTTGCTTTCCTATTGACTTGAAGATATTCTTTCACATACCAATTAAAATCCTTATAACTTCTCAGTTACTAAGATTAGAGACCGGGCCTGGTTATGCTTCAAAAACATTTTATAGCATTACTGTGTATCACTTTCATCATGGCAGGGTTCCTTCTTAAATTTCATGTCTCAGAACGAGACCTACATGTGTATTGATGTGGTGACTGATCTTCATTATCTACTAGAAAGAATGTTGAGTCATCAATGAACAAATATCAGGGCACATCTGTGAGGCATTTCTCAAAAGGTTTAACTGAGGTAGGAAGACAAACCCTGAGTGTGTGTGGCACCATCCCATGGGCTAGAATAGATGCTAAGATCATGGGATTTCCATCAAGGATGTTGAAAACATAGAGTTAAACAGACCTAAGACAGAGGCTAGGTTCTTCAGATATCTGGAAGGGTTGGCTTAACTAAGAAAGTTGAATACTAGATAATCCCACTGAGAGCTCCAGATGCTAATCATGGATTTTGTGCTTGTCCTGCTGACTTGAATTATCCAGTCTTTCCTCACATGCCCACGTCCCTCACCTTTAGAATGGAAATGTTTAAATCATACCATTGTATTTTAGAAGTATGTAACTTATATGTTTATTTGAGACAGACTCAGTAAAGAAATTACATGAGATTTCAGTAAAAAGTGTGATGTTATGCTTTTGAACAGTGTTTGGACTGCCAAAAACTGTGGGGACTTTCAGAGATGTACTAAGTGTATTTTGCACTGTGAGATGGGCATGAGACTTTAAGGACAACTGATGGAATAGAGTGACTTAAAGGTGATGTGTTTGGGTATTGACAGAAGATGGGCTTGTTATGGTTAACCTTCATTGTCAACTTGGTGGCATAAAATTATCTAGGAGACATACCTCTGGTCATGTTCATAATAGCATTTCCAGTGAAGTTTAACTGATAGGGGACGACCCACTCTGAATGTAGGCAGTACCATTCCACATGCTGGGTTCCCAGAGAGACAGAGAAAGAAAACAAGAGGAAGCAGCATTCTTCTTTTGGCTTCCTGGCTACATTCTTTGTGAATAGCCATCTTACTCTGCTGCTGCTGTGCTTTCCTTGTCCTGATTGGATATACGCACCCTCAAACTGTGAACACAGACAAATCTTTCCTGAAATTGCTTTTCTTAAGTCTTTACCACAGCAACAAGAAAAGTAACTAATACAAACACATTTGATTTCACACCTGTGATTGTCTACCACTTCATTCTATTTTATATTATAGTCAACCATTAGGTATTTCTTACAGTAAGACAATGAACCTCAAAATATGTGGCGGATCTTAATCATATTCATATTCCATAATCTTGCCAGGGAGAAAACATTTAGACTTAGTTTAATAAGAAATATTTGTATGAAAATAAAATGTCACAACTTATTTAGTTTGTATGGATGTTTACGAAAAAAAATGGCTATTGATCTCTACCTCTAAGAAAGAAAATATAGACTGGGCATAGTAGCTCATGCTTGAAACATCAGTACTTGTATGGCTGAGGTGGGAGCAGGGGTCATAAGTTCAAGGCCAGGATGAGCTACAGAGGGAGGCATGGTCTTAAGTAACAACAAAAGAAAATAAAACAGAAACCAAGAACAAAAATACAACTAAGTCATGTTTAAGGAAGTCATGTTGAGGAAGTTTAAACCCAAGATCAAAATGTTAGTTTATCTGTGAGGTTTCATTCAACACCCCCTTCCTATAAAATCAGAATTTAGTCCTTCATGTAGACTATTTTCATTCATAGCCACAGCCTGGGAGAAGTAAGAACTGAAACAATGTAGAACCTATAGTGACTTATAAGAAACCTGCTCTTTAACCTGCGGGAATAATAACAGAAATGAGGCTATGCTATCCAGTCTCACTAGTGGTCAAGGCATGATTGTAAATCCACTGAGAGCATTGATTCAGTTATTATCAATGCTAAGAAACCTTGATATTGAAATGAAAAATAAATATTTTGAAGATGTATCAAAATCACCTCATGGGTAATGAACTTGTAGGTACTAAAACAAAAACAAAGACAAGAAAACAGGTATATGTTGGAAAAGCAAATCTTTAAGAGTCTGAAACCAGTTGAGAGAGCAGTTCTGTTCTATGGGGTTTGGAAAAAGAGCTTGGTAAAATATTGTGATATGTTAAAATCTACACCTTTCAAAATATGCTTGTCATAAAGACCTTCTCATAGTTCCCAAAGTATATTTAAATTGCAATATTTTAGAGTTTAAAATGAATGTGGGTGATTTTCACAAAAACTGGCTTATTCAATTGACATGTATTAATTTGAAGCTAAGAAATCTTTATTCATATCCGTATTATAAAAGAGCAGATGTGTTTTATAAATGTAATCTAAGGAGGGAATGATTTAAAAAATTATATTCTCCTGTAAAACATGACTGTAGATCATAACACACAATATTCTCAGGAAGAATCTGGATATATTTTATACAAAAATAATCATGACCAATCCACAGAACATTTCTAGATGAAATTGTTCATATCATAGAAAAGGGTCATTTATGGCCACAAGGAAAATACAGGCAATAGATAATCCCACACCAGCAAATCTCAAAGGGAAACACACACACACTACTAACAAAAAAAAAAAAAAAAAAAAAAAAATAGCAGGAATTAACAATCACTGGTCATTGTCCATTTCTTTTAGATTTCCCAACTTTGTGAAGTACATTATGTGGACCTTATTTCACAAAACAAGATTTTGTAGGCAACAGTCATGAAGATTTGGAATACACAGTCAAAGAAAAAAACCAACAAACAAACAAACAAAAAAAAAAAACTATTCTTCAGACTAAAGAGGTTTGAGGTAAAAATGTACCTATTCTAAAAGATGCACCTAAGTCCATGTACATATTGGGCTAACTTGTGAGAGACACATACATTTTTTTTTTCCTTTTCTTTCATGTGTCTGTATGTGTGGTATGCACATTGTATATATGCATGTTTAGGAGGGTGTAGGCACACATTCATGTGCACATAAGTTGCTCTAATTTGCTTCCTGTTACTGTGATAATCGCCATGACCAAAAGCAACTTAGGGGAGGAAGGGTTTATTTTAGTTTATATTCCCAGTCACTACTTTACTTGTGCTCAGTCATCGTTCCTGTACAGCCCAGGTTCACCTGCCTAGGGAATGTACCACCAATGGTGGGCTAGGCCCTCCTGCAACCATTATCAGTCAAGACTATCTCTCAGGAATGTGGTTACAGGCTAATCTGATTGGGGGAATTCAATTAAGGTTCCCTCTTCCAGGGTGACTCTAGATTATATCATGTTAAAAATAAACACTAGGACACACGTTAAGGACAGAGCTTCACATCTATTAAGAATTCCTCAATCGCTCTCTACTTCACTAATTGATGAAGGGTCCCTCAATTGAACCCAGAGCTGTCCCATAAGGCTCATCAACTTCTTCGGAGATTGCTTGAATGACAATCAGGCTGCTACATCCACCCTGCATTGATACCAGTGCTGGGACTTCAAACTGCAATCCTCACACGTGTAAAGCCTCTAAGATTTTAATCTTTCAATATCCTTGTATAGTTTACAGTTAGGGTGGTTCAGAGTAATTAAATCCCTAAAATATATGCAAAGATCTGTAAAAATGGTTTATTATGGGAAATAGCCCACACGATTACAGGAGCAGAGAGATCCCTCCCAGGGTCTCTCATTACATGCTGGAGAACAGGGGAGCTGGTGTTATGTATCATAAAGTCCTGGTCTGAGGACCTGAAAACAAGGGCCACTAACAAAGCAATTCCAAATGTGCAGCCTCTAGGATGGCTCTGCCTTCCCTGGGTTGCATTATGCCCACCCACACCCAGTGAATGTAGACCTGCTTTACTGGATCTACCTATTTAAATGCTAATATCTTCTAGAAACACCCTCACAGACACAAACGATCAGAGATGTTTTACAAGCTATCTGTGCATCGCTTAACCCAGTCAGGCTGGTACCGAAAATTAACCATCATAGTCTGATGAGCAAAGCCAGGCATGATGGCTCAAGCCTATAATCTAGGTACTTGGGATGCTGAGGTCACAAGCTGTCTTGGGCTACATAAAGAGACACTGTACATAGAGGGGGAGGTGGGCCACCACCTCCAGGATTGCTCCCTCTCCCACATCTCTTTTCAGAATGAATTATGAAGACACTGGAAATTTCGCAAAAAAAAAAAAAAAAAAAAAAAAAAAAATGAAGAAAAAGAAAAAGAAAAGAAAGTGTTCCCTTTGGCTTCCGATGTGGCTGCTGCAGTCTGCGCCGCTTTTGAATGGCTATTGTTGCTTTACTGTTTCCTTAGAGTCAAATCTTTCCAATAGTCATTTTGTTGGACACCTCCCCTCATGGTGACGGTTGATACTGTCAACTTGGCAGCGGCTGGTTTCATGGGGGAGACCAAACTCTGAGCATGACCGAACACACATATAGATTAGATTGCCTGAGATGGGAAGATCCACCCTAGGTGTTGACAGCCCTGTTCCATGGGCTCCACGGTAGAATACAAAGAAGAAAGTGAAGTGAGCTCCAGGACTGAGCTCTCTGTTCCTCCTGATCACGTATGCCATGTGATCTATTGCCCAACGCTCCTGACAGACCGGACCACAAGAATCCCTTTCCCTAAGTCGCTGTTCTTGGGTAATATTATCACAGCATGAGAACTACCTAATACACACTCAGTACATTTTCTTCTCCTCTGGCAAAATTTCCCAAAGCTAGAGACTTCAGGAAAAAAAAAGGAGGCCGGCCGTGGGGCAGCTTAATGACAGCCTGGAAAGGAGTCCACTGATGGCCCCCTCCTGATCCTGCCTCACACTGCATTACAGAAAGGAATTCGCATTTAGTCTCTCAAAAATGGAGCTGGAAATGGGGTTAAGGAAAAAGTGGTGGGGTGTTTGGTTTTCACCCTTCAGTCTCCCCCATTAATATGCTTTTCAAAATGGAAATACAGGGGAACATCAGTTGTATGTTCATCATTAGTAAATGGCCCTAATTTATAACAATGGTGGCACTCATATTCCAACTGTGGTGCCAATTAAGAACATTATATTTGGTACTTATGGACTATACTGTATTATTCCCATGCATTGCTATCTTATTTGATTCTCATAATAGTCTACATAGAAACTAAGACAGATGCTTTTATTTCTGCTTTTAATTCGGCAGTTTAACTTCTCAAGCTTTTAATAGGATGAAATTAGAAACTAGAGCTAAAGTCCCTGAAATATTTATTCAAGAGTCATTATTATTTGAAAAAAAAATAGCCAATGAGTCCTAGTTTATCATCTCAAGAGAAAACAATAGGCGGTTTAATAAGTTGTGAATGCAGTGCATTTTACAAAGGCACGTTTGTCTTTTTAAAATTTAGCACCTTTAGCTAAATAAGGAATTCGAGATTTATCTTTACAAAATGAGACAATATCAACAATCAAGCCCACATGAAAGATTCCGTCATATGTGACCATGGACATTTTTTAACATATATAAGGGATTTCAGGAAAGAAGCGCTAAGACATTGATTGCATTGAGGCAGCTGTCTGTGCTAACAGCAGAATTGGAGTTTAAAGGAAAAAGGTCAGAAGCACTGTATAAGGGGATGAGGGGACAGTGAAGAGAATGAAAGATTGCATACATCTGGGTCTTTGCTAACCTCCTGGATTTAAAGAGAATCCAGCTCTGAATTCAACAAGGTCCAAAAAGGGTGAAATTGAAAAGTTTATAAGTTCAACGTGCACTGAATACCAGAAAATACAATTTGGCTGTTTAAGGATATTATCCTTATCATATAGAAAAATCAGCAAGATGTTCCATATCTGTGGTAGTTGTTGCATGGTGTTATCGGTGAATCAGCCTCCTTCCATTAGCAACTCTGCGAGGGTTAATATGTGAGCATTGCCCTCAAGGCCACAAAAGGGTAGTTCATCAGTTTACACTCTGTCATGAGGCTACTTTGAGCACCACGTGGAAACCGGTGATTTAAACGCTGCTCTTTGAGGCATCTGTGGGGCAGAACAGTATGAGGGAAGCTGCTGTTGAGTGTACCTGCCACATTGTGTTAGGCTCAAGATCTTTCTGGAAGAGGATAAATCTGAAACAAATCCCCAAGATAGGTCTAGAAAAGGTGAGAGAATAGGACATGGAAATCCACCACAAAAAAAAAAAAAAAAATTGTTCAGGGTGAATTTTGTTTTTCTCCATGACAATGTAAAATTTTATCAACTATAGTGGACCCAAGTAATAGTCAAAGTCAGGAAAACTAATTCATACACCTAAGTGTATATTAGGTGCTTGAGAAATGTTTATTAGAAGCACTATTGCTGCTTCTGCAAAAGTCAATTGCTTATTTAAGTCAAGCATCTCATTGTGCAGAGTTGCTCATGTTTGAAGCAAATTATGACTTTGCTAACAGACTGAAGAGATAAAGCTTGATAGTATCCCCAGCTCACTCCCTGTAGAATTAAGCCTGAAACCTGTCCTACAGGAGCCATTATCTTTAGCATTTGACAGATAAAAGATAAACATATTATCTGCCTGCTTTACTCCTTGATGGAACATTTCTAGAAAATACCCGTCCACAAACCCTCCATTTTCTGCACAGATGTTACCTTATTTTTAATAGCCTTTAGAAAGAAGGAAACTGTCGTAATATATCATGTATTAAGTGGAGGCTTTTGTGATGAGCTGGACAAAAACTGTTGTTTCTGTGACAGATACCTCACCTGAATGACCCTCACTTGAGCCGCAGAAAATGAACTAGGCAACATGGCGTATGAGAAAGAAATGTGCCCTTTTTTGCTTTTTTTTAGAGAAAATGGAAATTAAAGTTCTGACTTGAGTAATAATATACCAAGATGAAAGATTTTTTTCTAAAATAAATAAATAAGCTGTGATAACATATGATTTAGTTCTCAAAAAAATCATCAGTGGCTATATAATGTTTTTCTTCTTAAAGGCATTATTGTCCTTTAAGAAAGATTTTTTAAATATAAGGGAATACATGATGATTTGATTTAATAAATTTGCATTTGTGGATATCAACTTTATAGCTTAAATTTTCCTAGGTGCAGGGGATGGGGGGGAATGTGACATTCCTAGAACAATTCTGTGCAGGAAGAGGGGCCCCCTCCAACACTATTCCAACTCACCAATCTTACAGTCAGGATGGTAGGGGACAGGCAATTAATAGAAGGATAGAATCAACCATTAATTAGAGCATGTCTCCAAGGAAGAAGAGCTTTGGGGCCATGCAGTTAAGATCCAGCCTGGACCTTCGTCATCTAGCCAAGTGCTGAATACTAATGGCAATGTCTTTGAAGGCTTGGCATTATTATAATAACAATGTGGGCAACAGTACATACTTGGTAGAAAATCTGGCATGCCACAAGAAGAGCCTTCCCTCCAGGGTGTTTTTAGATTAGCTGGAAACCATCATCTCAGCTTGTTCTCCCTTTCCAAAGAAGTTCTCGGGGAAAACTCCCTCTCTAAATGGCAGCTGTGATTTCTGCCACCTTCCTACTGGGAATTCTCAATGTTCTTGTTTGTATTTTGCAGGAGTTTTCAACTTCCATGGGGAGGAAGTGTTGTGAAATTACTATTATTATCTAACTCCTGTTTTCATCAGGACGAATTTTTCTGTAAGTGTTATTCATAGTTTCTGTAAAAGCCAAGCACAGAATGTTACCTTGGAGTGTTAATGAACCCTTTAAAAAAAGTCACCCAGAATTGCTTCTGCAGTGAAGGAGAAGCAAAACAAAACGAAAGGCCATCTAGAAGGACAGAGTGAACATACTCGTCAATTTTTGAACCCTTTAAATATCTCTCAAGATGTTCTTAAAACATAAATTATTGACTTAATTCATTTCTGTAAGAATGAGTTCATCCATAGCCAGTCCATCTCTATTGTATCATCTTGTGCAGTAGGCATGAATAACTGGCCTCCAAAGAAAACCCAGATGATGACACAGAAGTTTACTGTCGGCTGCAATCCACTTCCTTATCCATTTTCCCATAGATGTGGATGTGTTTCATTACAATATTTATAATTTACCGTCATGATTATGTTCTATTTGGTGTTTGTTCTCTTAATTTCAACCCATGAACTACCTTAAACTCAAATCTGTGTCAGAGAACCTAACAGCATTCATAGTAAAAATAAATATAGTTCATGTTCATTTATTCATTGAATCAAGTCTATCCAAAGATCAGTGCAATTATCTAACATAGGTCAGTTCTAGATTACATTTTAAAACACCTCATTTGACAGACAAAAGTCAATGTTAAGATGAAAAGGTGTGTCAGGTAGAAAGCGGGGCAGTAATGCACTTCATTGAACACGACCAAAAACCCTGAGACTGGCAGGGTCCAAAGTTTCCTTCCCCACTGAAACACATTCCATCCTAGACCACAGGTGTTAGGAAATGATTACTGGATTAAGGTTTTGTCATAGCTGGTTTATCTTCATCCTCCAATGCCTACCACCATATCTGACTCAAGGCAGGTGCTCAATATACACTGAAATATAACTTCTACAGTAATTGGTGAATCCTGGGACTGTGTGAAGATAGTAAACTCATCTGATTAACATGGCTGCAGTTTCTACATTTTATTGTTTAAAACAAAAAGGTAAATTCTCTGCTCCTCAGGAAGCACTGCAAATTCATTCCAGTTTCTACTCAATTCTTACCTCCCACAAGGGTTCTTCCAAAACCACACTTCAAACAAGTACCTTCCCCTCTCTCTTTCCTTTCTCTCCACTGAGCTTACTTGGGTTACTCATCTAATAATACCCTTTCTTTTTTACTAGAGTGTGAGCATGCTGTATGAAAGACCATCTTCTTCCTGTTTGGCTGTTGTATCCAATACTCACAACAACATTGCTTAAACTGACTACTACCAACTGGCAACACAGAGATCAGCTCAAGTAAGACCACAGAGATAATGGTAGTTAATCTTCTGTTCCTACAGATATTATATGGTAAACAAGGAGACCAAGCGGATCTGGCTTTACAGATAGGATGTAAAAACCTATTACCCAAGCAATGCCAAATGAGTTGTTTAAGTTATACAAGATCAATGCAACTATAATGATCACTTAACACTATGACTAACATGCTATTAACCATGTGGATGATGGTAATATAAATTTGACCTGCCAAATATTTAGATTCTGGAGTTGAAAGTCAATATATCAACTCTGTTGCAGAGCTCTCTGTCAGATTCTGGTGGCTACTGGCAACCCTAATGTCCCTTGGAATGTCACAGTGTCATTCCAGTGTCTCTCTCCATCATTACATGACTGTCTTCCCTGTGTCTATATTTTTGTCTCCCTCTATAGTGGTTTTAATCATTGATACTAGGGCTCACCATGCCTCTGTATGGCTTTATCTTTATTATTACACCATGAAGATCCTACTCTGAAATAAGGTTACATTTTTTAATAGCAAAGATCAATTTTTACAGACCACTTCCACGGTTAGACTGGTTATTTCTTTCATCACCACCAGCTTCATTCTGCTTCTTACAAAGTGAAATAGGTTTTCTAAAACCAGGTTATATTGCCATGTTGTCCATCCCTATGTACACCCCCCCCCCCGGAAGAGTAAAAAACAACATGTATGTAGAGAAAAGGATGTTAGTTTCAAATCATGCCTTTATAATATTACAGCATTAATTTTTCAAGAAGTTGCTCTTGTTTCCTTTCTCCCACTTCGAAGAACCCGGATATTTGTGTATTTCATACTTGAGTGACAATGGCAAACAATGTTTTCTTGTACACTTATGCTATAATGAAGGCAAAGAGTGTCAAAAAGTAACAGGAGTGTCTTAGTTACTTTTCTGCTCTAGTGATAAAATACCATAACCAAGGCAATTTAGAAGAAAATTTCTTTGAGTTCAAGACAGAGAGTCCATAATGGTGGAGAAGACACAGTGGTGGATGGTTGGAACAAAGACCTGAGAGATCATGGTCTAACCACAAACATGAAGCAGGGAGCAGAGGGTGGACTGCAAGTTGGGCAAGGTTATAGCTGTCAAAGCCCACTCACAGTGACATTCTTCCTCCAGCAAGATCTAGCTCTTGGTAGTTCCACAGCCTCGCTAAATAATGGCACCAATCAAGAGCCAAGGGTTTAAATGTGTGAGCCTGCAGAGGACATTTATTATTCAACACACCTCAGAGGGTGTGGTCAAGCTCCCACACGTGGCACTCTGGTCTTCTAATGTAGGTATATTAGCAAGATGTCTGATATAAAGGAAGGAATATTATTTGTACTGCTAAATTATCTTGGCATTTTGAGTGTTCTTCCCGCATAGCCTTTCCTTGCTTCTATGTAAATAAGTGTTGTCATGGTAACTGGCATACTAGGAGACTCTCCATACAGGTCCCTTTCTCTCCCTATCTCTGCATCCTACCTTTCCTCACTCATACTTGCTAAATAGACAAAAGGTTCTGCTCTATCTCATTACCAATTAACAGAAGTGAGAAATAGAGAAGTATAACAAGTGAAGCCATATGGTGAGTAAACAAATTCCAGACCATGGGAATATCTCCACATCGGATAATAATATTTCTGCAAGGAAATAAAAGAAAAGTGTATCCTGAAATTTAAATAAAATACTAGGCATTTAGAATGCAAGTCAAATAAACTGAATGTAAACACTGGCAAAATATTTGATATGAAGGGAGAAATATTAGCATTCTTGTGGTGACAGTTTTGTGATATTTTATTTTATACGAATGGACTTTGAAAGCCCATCCCACATAGAGGGATATTCCCTCAGCCTGGACATGTGAGGGAGGGTCTGTGCCCTGCTCCAAATGATATGACAGACTTTGAAGACTCCCCATGGAAGGCCTCATCCTCCCTGGGGAGCAGAAAGGGGATGGGCTGAAGTTTGGTGGGGATGATAAGGGAAGGTGGGAGGGTGAGGGAACTGGGTTTGACATGTAAAACAACCTTGTTTCAAATTTAAATAAAAAGCAAAATAAAAGAGTTTTAAGCTGAGATACAATGAGATGACAATGTCTAAGAATCACCCCCAAATAAACTAAACATGAGAATGTACGCAGATATTGAAGCAAGGAAAGCCATGGCCCTGTATTAATGAATGACAAAGTCAGATAATGAGCACCTGAGTTTATTTTTTTTCTTTTTCAGCTTTGTCCTTCTATTCTTTTCCCCCAAACATATATGCAACAAAATTCTCATTAAAATTATTAAGCTTTGATTCAGCTATGTTCCACTATCGTGGCATAAACTGAAAACTAAACTTCCATTTAGAATAACTGTCTAGGGTTCTTTATCAAATTATCAAATTATCAAATTATCAAAGTAACAAATTATTTTAGATCTTGAACAGTGTACTACAGTATTATTTCAATAGTCTATTGTCTGTTTAAATAAATGTCCCTCTCCTAGTTATTCATTCTATGAATATTCTTCATGATTTAATATACCTAGGGATAGTTCTAGGTGCCAAGGATAAAGTACATAGTCCCTGTCCTGAACAAACAAACTATAGGGTGAAATGATACGAAACAAACAGATTATAATTGGATTCATGATAAGTGTTGTGAAGTGAAAAGTACCAGAGGTAACCAAAATGTACAAGACCATCTAATATCCTCTCTGAGCTGGTGATAGACACCCAAGAGTTCTCAGACCAAAACATTCCTTAGTATTACCTTCAGTAGGAGTAGAAAACCATAACAGAGTTTTGAATATGTACCACATCATGGCCCATTCTTCACAATCATAAGCAACTCAAGTTTAGCAGTAGGAGTCTGAAGTTGAGTACATGGTCTCCTTTTGATGCAGAAAGCCTAGACTCAGGGATTAGTTTTACCCCTTATCCTGAGCATTGATACCCTCCATGACCACAACTACAATACAGTGAGGCAAAAGTTTCTCTCTGAGAATTATTTAGGAATAAATGGTATGACCCACAGAAAGTGTTTTGAAAAATGGGATCCATTTTAACACAAGAAAATACATGAACTTGAACCACCAAAGGAAATTCCAAGAGTTTGATTAATGATGAAAGGAAAACCACATTTCCTCCCCATTAACTATAGTTCTTTTGAAAATCAATAATTGACTTGTGGAAGTCCATAAAACTATAACCAATCTTTCAAAATAAAAGTAATAAAGTTTTGAACAGATGATTAATGTGAAATATTGCCAGGTTGAAAGGCTAATAACACTTGTGAAGAATCTTCCTTCTGTTCACAAGCTATGTACATTGATTACTAACAAGAGCATCAATGTATCTGAAGCACATTATAGCATCAAAGGATCCAGTCTCAGCATCACCTTCCTAACTTCACAGGCAGCTTTGGCCCAGCCAATTGTTATGAATACTACATATTTGCTACATTCCAGGTTAAACCTGTGCAATGCAGCTCCCACTTAAATATCTCAAGTTGTATTATTCAGATATATTCTGGTTTTCATAAAGGCTCTAATTTTTATTCATTAATACTATAAAGGGGGGCACTTGTAGAACTTTCCTCAACAATTTTAGCTTCTGCAAACTTCATGACAAGATAAAGTATTAAAGCACTTACCTGGCATGCGTGAGGACATAAGTGCAATTTGCAGTGCTGTAAAAAAAAAAAAAAAAAAAGAAAAAAGAAAAAATGAGAAATTGACAAACATTAGATTGTCTTAATAACAGCTACTTTTACTTTTAGAAGTCTATTTCCTTTCTTGCTGTATAACAGCCTTTAGTGTTATTCAATTTCCATATTCACTCTAAAGTTGAACAGCAATGAGTAACTGCTTTGTCACTGAAGCCTGCCATGCAGCACTAAGACATCACCAAATCCCAGCACAGGCTCCTTAGAGAGGAGAACATACTGCCCCATGAGAAGGCGGTTGACTTGAAGGCTCTGGTTGCAATTGATGCTGTGACCCTTTAACTGATAATGAGACTCTTCATGTATCTTCCATAAAATGAAGGAAACGAACTGGATTGGAGGTCACAAAGTTGGCATCTCTGGACAGAGAGGTTTACTGCAACCCAAATCTATATTTTATGCAGTTTGCAAAATGCTAATGAGAAAGGACATTTGCTTTCCAGTATATGGCAGACCCTAGCCTTCCCTTCAGTGTTTTATGGTTTATTATTAGACTTTGTTTTACAGCTGTTGTAGATATTTTAATAGAAAAATTTATCAGAATCCTCATATGTCCCACATTTTACATTAATGTGGTAAATGTATTATTATTAAGTTGCTCTTTCTCTGTGTCAAACCTAATGTACACTTTCTGTTTCAGATTTCCATCCATGTTCCCACAATGCATTTATTCATCACCTTAGACTTCTCTAAATTATGACAGTTTCTCAAACTTTCCCTTGTTTTTGATGGCCTTAACAATTCTGAATGCTGGTGGAGTATTTTATAGGATGCTCATCTTTCAGAATGTGATGTTTTTTTCTTATAAATACACTGGCAGTGCAAGCTCTGGAAAGATCGCTCACAAAGATAAAATGCCAATAATATCAGACCCAAGGTACATACTCTGCACACAATTTATGATTGTGGATATGCTCTCCATCACCTGGCTCAGATACTATGTCATTCTTTTACAGGGGAAACCTAACTTTTTCTTCAACCCTGACTATTTTAGAAAGAAGCCAACATGTGAAACTCATATTTAAGGGTTATGAACACTCCCACTCCCCAATAGTACAGTATTTGCATAAATAATTTGAAAACACTCTTCATGGCATTGTGGTTTCTTTGCTATGACTTAGTAATTTATTCAATGACTCGTCTATATATATGTAGACCCATTTATATTTATTTTATATTTTGGCATATAATTCAATACCACTTGATTTTATTGCTCAAATTGTCCTAGTTTTTGCTATTTAGAATTCCTTTTAGTTACCCCATCTTCCACTGGTATTGGTATAGCCCAACAATGCAGAATTTGTTTTGCCTGTTTGTTTATCACTTTTTTTTCCAGGATGGGAAGATGCTATGGCTTTATATTTTATATTTCTGGTTCCATCTCCAGAAGGAGCCATTTCTTCCTAAGTCCTTGTTCCTATCACTGATGTATGGTGTGAGGAACTAAAATCTACATGGTTGGAGGCTTGTTGATACTAAAGGGTTAGTTCTTTTAGAACCATCAGCCATCCAAACTTCCTCTTCCTCTTACCCCTATTCAGATTACATATTTGGTTGTTGCTCTAACCATTAAAGATGTTGAATTTTCCTCAAGATCTTGATTATCTCTGCCCATCTTCCTAAGTAAAATAGCCTTGTTGGAATTTAATTTGTCACAGAGGGAGGTCTGATTATGGTACATTGAAATGTAAGATATTACGGTGGAAACTGTCCCTCCAATCTTTGTATGGGCTCTCTCCATTAACACATACCTCCCTGGTTTATTTTCTTGCAGAAGATTGAATATTGCTATGGTTTGTTTTGTTTTAAATGTCAACTTGCCACAAATTAGAAACCTGAAAATAGGGTCTCAATCAAGGAATTGTCTAGATCAGATTGGCCCATGGGCATTTCTGTGGAGGAATGGTCTGTATTGTAGGATTTGATGTGGGAAAATCCAGTGCACTGAGGAGGCATCATTTCATAGGCTGGGCTCCGAATTGTTCAAGAATGGAAGGAGAAATGCTAGGTTTAGAAGGAGGGCAAAGCGAGTTTAAGTTCTCTTTGCCAAGTTAACAATATCAACTTGAATATAGTTCTAGGTCCTTGTTCAGAAGTTTGTAAAAAACAACTTGGAAAGAATTTTCCCAAAACCTTGACTTTTTAAAGCTTTCTGGAAATCTTAAACCTGTGATTATGTGACTATAGAGGAACAAAGGCTTAAAGGAAGATGGAAAGACTCACTTTTTTGTAATTGTGTCTTATTCTCTGGCTCTGCATTTCATCTACAAACATAGTAGGCAGCACACTGGACTCAATATCATCTGTACCTGTAACTTCCAGGTACAGGTACTGTCTGTACCTCAATAATTCTCTGCCCTACTTGTCCCCAGCTCAAGATGCGCTAAGCCCAAGGTGAAATCTCACTGCTCTAATTTTAGCCACATGACTTTTGTATGTGTGGTATAGCCAGTCTACCATGGTGCTATAAAACAAGGCCCCTTTTAACAAATCAGCCCATTCAAGATGTCCAAACACTATGCCTGGCAAGAGGTCTTTTCCTTTTAACTGCAAGTTGAGGCTATATACATCTAAGACTGCTGCTAGTCATTGCTGGAAAGAATGAAAGCAAAATAGAAAGAAGAAGGGACTATAGCAATTGTGCTCAGGCTAGTCTTGTCCTATCTTCATTGACCTATCTCATTTATGGTGAATTCTGTCATTGTCCATAATTAACTGTTTCCTTTCTATGAGACAACCATTGTCCTTCCTGTGGCTGCACTTGGTGTGCCTGTCGCCCTGTGGAAGGAGATACTTCCCTCATCCATTGGCATTGTGTGATTTGATTTAGCTGATATAATGTGGGAAAAATAAATGTGTACATCCAAGAAGAAACTATATACCCACCATTTGCTTCTGTGATTACATTTTCCATATATCCTTCAAGACCAAGACTTCTTCAGCTAGGTCCCACATGTAGCCCTCTCTGTGCATTTCTCTCTGTGGGTCTCTCCCTATATCCCTCCCTCAATTTCTCCTCCTTCCCTTCCTTTCTTCCCCCTCTTCTAGAATATTCTTCTACTGGGTTTCTAACCCTGTAACTGGAAGTATTCTAGTTATCTGATGACTAATATATGTCCTTTATTCCATTGCTAAAACAACAGTTGAGCAACACATTTGAAAGCAAATTATCAAGGTCAACATGTGTGAAAAACTGTACATTTCATTAGCCCATCCCAGAGGTGGCAAATTCAATGTGCAATAAAAAAAATATTACATTTAGCATTAAACAAATGTTCAGAAACACTGAAAAAGTTTTCACAGTTAACATTGACTTGTTTCTGATAAGACCCATTCCTACCTGTAGCTAAGGTTCTGTTTTTAACCTCTTATTGTTATAATTTTAAAAAAGCACCTAGAGAGTAAGACATCATGAGACAGGGTTCAAGCAGAGGGGTTTTTTATTAGGGAAAGGGATCATAAGAAGGAGAAGGGAGAGACTAGCCTCCAGGGACAGCAGAAGCAGGAGAGAGGAAAGAAGAGCAGAGAGGGGTGGGGGTGGGTGGGAGGTGGGTAGGGCCCTTTTAAAAGGAACATAGTGAATGTGCACAGGTGGTGCTCTTAGTGGCTGCAGCTGAGGGCGTATCCTGTCAGAACCCCAAGGACAGGCCAGTTCAGATATCACTGAACACAATAACCATAGTTTCAATTTCCTTTAAAAACACTTTGGTTTTCATCACAAATATTTTGTACTATGGATTAATAAGTCTTAATTAGCTCTTAAGAAATGTTAAATTTATTTTGAATATGCCATACTGTTTGTTTGACCCTAAAATTGAAACAATTGCATGTTTCTCATACATCTGTAGGTAGGTAGTGAAATAATGAAAAGTATTTCCCAGGCAGTGTGTTCCAAATTATTTATACATACCCACATCTGGTTCTCCTCTCCTCCCTGCAGACTCAAGGAGACCATTCTTCCTAGTGAGATTTCAGGTCATCTCTGAGCTCATGAGTGGTTTTAGCTGACGCCATTTTAAGCAACAACCTTGGGACCTCACCCTGAAAGTGCTGGAGATACCTTGGTGATTGTAGCTGCAAGGGAGGCCATTGGCATCTGTTGTGTAGCACATGGCGATGCTGATATTTTCCTTGCAGTTCATAGTATTGCAGTTTGCATCTTAAACTGTCTACCCTGGATTCACATTTGTACACTCGGTCTACAGATTGGCATTCCTTTGGAGGCTGGAAGCTTGAGGGGGGCAAGGCATGGATGGCAAAAATAAACCACAAGGGTTAGACCTTTGAAAAATACACTTATCTTATTCCTGGTCCTAGTCTGCTTTCTCCACTCGATCGCTGACCTACACCATGAGAATTGCCTCTGTCTCACACTCCTGCCGCCATGGATGGAGACACTCCCCTCTGCCACTTCTCTCTCGAAACACCGGGCTGGAATCTCTTTAAAAACAAGCAGCAGTGACACATTTCTCCTGCCCCAAGTTCTTTCTATCGGGTATATTGGTCACAGTGATACAAAAGTGACTAGAATATGCAGGAAAGGCCTGACTATAAAAGAAGATATAGCTATCTTAATGCCCAAAGTACCAGTGTCAAAATCCCTTATGCGAGGCAATAAAATGTCAGTGGAAATAATGGTCAGTTTTAGGCTGGCATTTTCAAGTCTTACCATCTCACTCAGAAGCTGCTGAAGAACTGTCTGTTGAAATGAAAGGACTGGAGGGAGGGAGTGACTTGAATGAGTGAATAATCTCACAGAGAGATGTCTGGAGACTTTCTCCATCCTCTACACAGTGTGTAATATGATTTGAATATGAAACACACCCACCCCCAACATGCTCCTGTTTTGAAGGCTTGACTCCTGGGAGGTGGCACTATTTTTGAAGGTGACAGGGATTGGAAGAGGTGGTACCTAGCTGGAATCAGGTCACTGGGGAGCACACTTTTGAAGGCTGGACCTTGTGTTCAGCCCCTCCTCTTTCTGCACTTCTGCTTCTTAGCCACCCAGAAGTGATGGCCTTGCCCTACCTCAGCCTACAACCATGACATTCTGTTTCATCATAGCCCAAAAACAACCGAGCCAGTCAACCATGGAGTGGGACCTTCAACACCATGAGCCAAAACAAAACTTTCCTAACTGTAAGTAAATTCTCAGTTATTTACCATGGCAATGAAAAACTGGCAAAATACAATGTAAATCTGTTTTTATCTTTAACCACGTTGACTTAGCTAGATTTTAGGGCAAATTTGTCACTACCATGTGACCTATCCTTATCAATACTGGTAATACTGGTAGCTTGATAAACCTTAACAAAAAAAAAAAAAAAAAAAATATATATATATATATATATATATATATATATATTCTACATTTAAAAATACCAGCTCTAACTGGGTGGTAATGGTGTATGCCTTTAATCCCAGCACTCACAGGGGAGAGGCATGAGGGGATCTCTGTGAGTTTGTAGCCATCCTGTAAGTCCCAGGATAGCTAGGGATGCACAAAGAAATCCTGCCTTGATAAAAAACAATTCCTATCATATGTACAGCATCTAGTAGCTTTCAAATATAACATGTCTCGGGCAAATAATCTTTTAATTTTCTAGTCATTAGCATAAGCCAAAGATAGGGGTGGCATTATATGTTTTAAAGAACATATTTTTGAAACCAGTTGACAATATACTCAACAGTCTCCAGAATATAGAACATAATTTCATGTGTGTGGGAAGAAGTGGTCACCCAGGTTGTGAAAGTGAAACCAAGAAGCTGTGGTTTCCAGAGTGTGAGGAATGTTTTTGTCCAGAAGTCATAAAAATATGAAATGAGAGGCTGGAACATGATTTTTCCTTCCTCAACGCCGCAGTTACAATCTGCAGTTCCCAGCAGCCCAGCTGCAGTGAGAAATGAGTGCTCATAACACAATGGACGACCGCTTAGGAAGGAATCCAATAAAATCCATGCAGAAGCCAAGAATAAAATCTGAGGAAAATGTCTTTACTTAATCACCCTAATCCCTCCCTCTGTGCACCAAAGATGGGCTCACATTTAAAGCTCCTCTCACTGTAGGTGCTCAGATGAACCATGAAAAAGGAAATGATGCTTACACCTCCAAGGCTTTCATTTGAAGGCAATAGTTTGTTACTTTCTACTACTTTCCACTTGTTTCTGTCTCAGTTAGAGTCAGGAAAAATAATTGCAAAAGCTTTCAAAATATGCTTGAACGTCTTTAATTATCGTGTCTCTGTAAGATGTAAAGTTGCTTGAAAACAAAACAAAAAACAAACAAACAAAAAAAAACACAAAAAATGAATCTAATTGTGGCGACTTCAGATACAGGAAACTAACAAGTTCCAAAATGATGACATCAGAAGGAACTGCACATTTCACTTAAGCTTATCCTAGTGGAGACATTTAGATACCGAGGAACCAATTAAAACCAGGATTCAAATATCTCACTTTTAAGAGCCTGAAGATAATTCTATGATGAACTCCCATTTTCATGGCCAGAAACTGTTCCGATAAACAAAATCCTTTCCAAATCTTGCTGCCCTCCTGGTACTCTTCACCTCGCCAGCTGTGGCACCATGGAAATGACTGCATATTGTTTGGGGAGGAACTCTCCACTGGTAAGGCAAGGGATCTAACTCTGACACCAAAGAACTGTATGCTTTGTAGACAATTACACTAATATCATTGAGTATCAGATCATATTCACATCCCAGGAGAGTGCAGAGAGTAAGTCTGCACTAAAGGGGATAATTCGCTGTTCTACAGAAGGAACTCACAAATCAATCTACTTTGAGTCACATAGAGAAATCAACCTAGTGCATACTAAAGGAGCCACAACCAAGGGGATGGGTCTGTAGAGAGCACATGGACAGACTAGTTCATGGAGATGCCCAGAGGGAAAGAACAGTCAGATACCTGCTTGACTAAGGGCAACAATATGAACCACAGGAAAACGTCAGAGCCAAATTGGGTGAGTTCCACTACAAGATGCAAGAGTGCTTAACAGAGCAGCATAAACTAGTCTACAATCTGGGTTGCCTCAACAGGGAAAACAGGTTGCCCAGGGGCTCAGATCAACAAGACTGGGTCTACAATGCTTATTAATTTTCTACCTCCTAATAGAACAAAAACTCCTATCTTCCTTCACACTGTGGACAGAGCTGGTGTCAAGTCCAGGAGTAGAGGATGTTTGTTACTATGCACTTCAGCTACAAGAGAAATTGTAAAAGTTCACTGAGATTAGCTCCTTGAAAACTTCTGTCTTGTGTTCTTGGAAGTCAAATTCAGGTCTTATGTGTGCTAGGTATGTTCTCTACCTTTGATCTACACTACCAAATCTTATTTTATATTTCAAAATACTCCTCTACTTTCTTGAAAATACTAAAGTTATCTTAAACCCAATTACTATTCAATATGTACAAAATCCAGTACTAGATAAATTTGAAGCTGTATTTGAACTTAACATTGACAAAAAAATAAAAAAAAAATAGAAATTGTAGAATTAAAATAAAAAGAAAATCCTGAGTTGGCTACATCGCTAGAGCTAACAACTAAAATCAATAGGTTGGAAATTAGTTTGTTGGAAGCTTAAAATAATTTATTACTGCATGAAACATGTTATATTGCATGACCTTTAATTTTGACTGCACTGAAATTGTATCCACTGCCACCTTCAAAAACGAGACTGTGAAGCTGGAGAATGCATATTATTCATCCTCATACCTCCCCAGGTTACCTAACTCGAAGTAGGTACTCTTGATTAATGGTCTCAAAGGCAATACTTTAAAGCCTGGGTTACGCTATGGTTGGAAGGCATTAGCTTTATGATCTCAACTTTGACAACAGGTTACCTGTAATGAAAATTATTGTTCTGCATGCACAACTATTTCATCAATGAAGCCAAGTCAACAAGTAGAAAAGACCTTGGGTAGCATGAATGCTGTTTTAACTTTGTTTATAGGAAGAAAACCTCTCTCTCTCTCTCTCTCTCTCTCTCTCTCTCTCTCTCTCTCTGTGTGTGTGTGTGTGTGTGTGTGTGTGTGTGTTTTAATTTAAATTTGCAACAAGCTTGTTTTACATGTCAATCCCACACACTCCCCTCCTCCCCTGACCTCCTCCCAACCCCCATCCCATCCCCTTTCTGCTCCCCAGGGAGGGTAAGGCCTTCCATGGTGGAATCTTCAAAGTCTGTCATATCATATGGAGCAGGGTCGAGGCCCTCCTCCCTGCGTCTAGGCTGAGAGAGTATCCATCTATGTGAAAAGGGCTCCCAAAGTCCACTCTTATACTACGGATAAATACTGTTCCATTACCAGAGGCCCCATAGACTGCCCAGTCCTCCCAACTAACACCACATTCAGGGAATCTAGGTTGGTCCTATGCTGGTTTCCCAGCTGTCAGATTGAAGTGCATGAGCTCCCCATTGTTCAGGTCAGCAGTTTCTGTGGGTTTCTCCAGCCTGGTCTTGACCGCTTTGCTCATCACTCCTCCCTGTCTGCATTTGGATTCCACGAGTTTGGCTCAGTATTTAGCTATGGCTGTCTGCTTCTGCTTCCATCAGCTACTGGATGAAGGCTCTAGGATGGCATATGAGGTAGTCATCAATCTCATTATTAGAGAAGGGCATTTAAGGTAGCCTCTCCACTATTGCTTAGATTGTTAGTTGGGGTCATCCTTGTAGATCTCTGGACATTTTCATAGTTCCAGATTTTTCTTTATACTTGTAATAGTTCCCTTATTATGGTATCTCTTTTCCTGCTCTCCTCTATTCTTTCCCTGACTCAATTTTCCTGCTCCCTCATGACTTCCTCCCCTCCTCTTCTCCCCTTCTCTAGAAAGAAAATTTCTAAGGAAGATATACTACCAGTTGTCTTCAAACACAATTATCAAACCTTAACAAGGGGTTTTCATTCTCAGTGAAAGAAAACAACGTATAAGCTATGGGCAATAGTGGCCTTTTAAACAAAACACATGTCTTCTCTCAATAATTATAAACTCCTTCTCTCTTTGTGTGTATGTGTGTTCATATGTCTGTGTCAGATTTTGTTTTTGTTGTTTTGATTTTTTGTGTTTGTTTTTTTGTTTTGGGTCTTTTTGGGGGTTTTGTTTTTTGTTGTTGTTTTTGTTCTTTGACATTTCAATTTAATATAGCAAAAACTGGTCTCGAATTAATATTGGTCTAGATTACAAATATGCACTACCACATACTCCAAAACAGCTGTAATTGCCACTGAGAGCTAGTGGGGATTTTGATGGTGATAGTGGTGGATTTTTCAGGTTTTCCTGTTAGTTTGATGATGTGTTTGTTTTGGTTTAGGTCCTACCTTGTCTTCTGATGAGAGTCTTTTCTTCTCTTTCATGTCCCAGGCATGTGTTGTGAACCTTGGGGAAAGCTATGCCCTCGTGGTGAAGGCAGAGGGCCTTCAGATACCCACCCAATTCTTGATCCATGCCACAACTAAAGACCATCCTTCTCTTTCCATGATTCATACTTCATGCCATCTAATGCCAGTGTGCTACTTTTCATTGTCTAATTACAGTGATTTCCAATAAGTATGTTCTTAAATGTCAAATGTATCAGCAACCAGCTGATCTATTATCTAATCTTGTTAAAGGCCAATTTAAAGAAGTGTTCTTGATAAGACGACATAATTATCTTAATTTCACAAGCTAGTTGTACAACAAAACTCACCGACGAAGTTCTTAGAACTAAAAGGAGGTAACAGGCCATTGAGAACATACTGTTTTTCTGAAAGTGCTTAGTGGTTCATAAAGTTCTTTTTTTTTTTTTTTTTTTTTTTTAATGCCTCCTCTTCTCCTTCAATGCCTTTGATTGAAATTCTAAAAATACATACTCTTGAAATACAGGAAGCAAAATTCAAAGTAGATTGTATTAATCTGTCACTAAGCTTTAAACAGTCCGTCTTTCGTCTCATGCAATATAAGCCTCACGTGCCTTGTATTTTCATTCCTTGGGCTTTTTTCAGATTGATGGTCTTTGTGTTGTCCCTGCAAGCACATGGGAAAGTTTGTGTGTGTAAGAGTTAAAGCTATAACACACAGGGGTTGCTTTCCTCGGCTGAATATGTCTTTAATATACTTCAAAGTGAATCTGTAAAAAATGAAAAAAGACTTCATTAAGAGTTGTTCCCATTATGACTTCTGAAATCTCTTGATGGCCTGATACAGCTTTACAACTTGCACTAAATATAAATGAGGAACAAATAAAAATAAATATTACACATCAGGAGTGCTCATAAAAGCACTGAGTAATTGTTCTGCCCTCTAACCAAACCCAAGGAAGTGTCACCTAAAGTCCTATTTTTATTGCTCTATACATTGTGTAAAACCTCATGACTGTCCCAAAAATAAGGCCATATGTTTAAGCCAGCATTGAGCAATTTTCTTTTCCCTCTATTAAACACACACACATACACACATATGCACACACACTCAGAAGGAAAGTCTTAGTTTTATCTTTTAAGTAATAATTTTTTAATTGGGAAGATAAAAATTTTTAATATCAAAGCCAAATTATTTGTGTCTTAGGGAATTATAATTCCACAATGTACAATACTAAATATTCTGAATACATTCTTTGAAACAGTGGGTGGGTCTCTTGGCTCCAGAGCATAAATACAAGCCACACTATTTCTATCAAGCATAGAACAGTTAATTTTCATAATTACTTGTAATAATTTTACTCTCATAACATAATATGTTAAGAAATTTCAGCATGAGCAATTGCAAAGAAATCTATGAAACTTTAATGGAAACACAGAGAGCTAATAAAGTTTAGACAACATAGCACTGAACTGGATATATGGTCAACCTTGACATCCAAGGGACCACGAGTCAGCTAATGATGACTGAAACCAGACATCCAGGAAACTTGGAACAGTCAGAGATGTCATCTGTCATTTAACTGTTTCTGACAAAATGCCGCTTTGGGTGCTTTTGTGCATATGGCCTTGAGGTCAGAGTGCCTTTACCAGTCTGTCTTGGTGTGTCTGCCTGTAGGTTTGTGTGCCTGTTTCTGTGCAGCATCTGTGTGGGCCATGTGTGCTTATGTGGCAAAGAAAAAGTATGTCACATCTACTCGGAACTCCTGGAGTACATTCAACTAGCTGACTCTCTTTGTTTCCTGGATTTTGAGTTCAGCCCTCCCAGTCTCTGTAGAACTCACAAAATTCACTTGAATGAACTTAAATCCTGAGTGGAGAGAGAAGCTGTAACACCAATGCTTCATGTGCAACTTTACATGAATCTTTTAGTCTTAGTGGATTTTGCTATTACTATAATGATATAGTGATGAGACTAATGGAAATTACTATTTCACTAATAGTCATCCTATTCATATATATAATTTATGTATCTACTAAAGGATGACTCTGCTTATAGCACACAGTGTAACAATAGCTAAAATGAAATGGAAATACCAAAAAAATAGTCAAATATATATTACTAAATAATCTGATTATTTTCTTTTAAATACTGGATCACTTGGCTCCAGACAATAACTACAGGTCACGTTACTTCTAACAACCACAGAACCGTTGACTTTCCAAATTACTTATGATAATTAAATTCCATTCATGATTGAGAGATTCTTTCTGTCTTTGATTTCCTCAGATAAAAGTAAAAAGGCATGTTCAATTAAACAAATGAAACACTTAATCAGCAAAGGCTTGAATAGACACTTTATAGAAAAGCAACCAAATTGCAATAAATATATTAAGAGATATTCAGTTTGTACTCAACAGTAGAATGTTATGAACACTTTCCCACCAGCCTGGTCCCAGAGCCATGTCAGTCCCAAAATAATACACAGAGACTCTATCAGTTATAAAGCTGTTGGCCAATGGCTAGAGCTTCTTATTGGCTAGCTCTGTCTTAAATATTCATCCATTTCTATCAATATAAGTGTTTCCACATGGTCTTATCTTACTGGGAGAGAATCCAGACCTTTTTATTTTCTTGCTGTCAGGTACCTTTTTCTTCCCCTGTAATGTTCAGGAATTCCTGCCTAAGGAATGGTACCACCCTCAATGGGCTAAATCTTTCTACAGCAGTTAACAATCAAGGCAATCTCCCACAGACATACCCACAAGGAAACCTGATCTAGATAATTCTTCCTTAAGATTCTTCTTCCAGGTCACTTTAGGTTGTATCAAGTCAGGGATCAAAACTAACCAACTCACTTTCCTTTCCTTACTTTGCAGTGCTATAGATCAAACCCCAAGGCCTCCTGCATTTCTCCATACTAAGAAAGCACTCTATTAAAATTAATTATGTATACCCCACAGCCAACTATTTCTACTCTTATTTACCCAAGAAAAATAAAGGACTAAAAAAAAATGAGATTTTTTTTCTCTCCTTCCAGAGTTGCCAGTTTTTGTCCACAAGAGCTATATTGTTATTTCATTTCATTTACTATATGTCTCTTTTCATTACCGAGAATTACACTTACAATTTTTAGATACACCCTATAGTCATCTCTTGGTATGGGTTCTAGAAATAAGTTCTAGGGCCTTCTCATTTATACAAAATTCCATGATTGCTCATCTCTTTTGCAAGATAATATAGCACTTGCTTATAAGGTTCTCTTATACACTTTAAATATTTTCACATTACTTACAATATCTTAAACACTGTAATATAAGTCATTGCTACAAAAATATGCTGCTATTCAGGAAATAATGAAGAACAAGCCAAACATCCTGTGTATGTTTATTACAGCTGTAAGCATCCTAAGTTAAATTCTATTTTTCAGTTCTCTGTTATCTGAATACATGGGCACAGAACCAAAGAACGAATTCCATAGAGACAGACAACCAACTGAGTCTACAGTTTTACCCAAAAGAACCATTTTTTTCCCAAATGTATGTAAGGTACAGATAGATGTATGCCTTGCATGTATTTTACATATATATTATGTGTGTTCCTTTTAAAAACAAAATCACGATCATAATTAAATAGCTGATGTCAGATTGAGTAATTATTTACATAAAAATGTTTGCTAACAATTTTTTTTCTGGATACTGTGGTTTTAGAATGTAACTCCCTTTACAGAACGTTTATTTTCCTACAGCTGCTTGTGTATGCAGAGAGCGAACTCCGTCTGCATTGCTTATTTAAAACGCGGCGGTTATTGCATTATAAGAAACCACTTTGGCTCTCACCAACAGTGTAAGCAATTATCCCAAGCCAAATATCCTTAACTACACTTTTGTCCTCTCCAACTTTAAAAGACATTTCCATTTGCTCAATAGCCGCACAGAAATGGAGGACTGCCTTTTATTGTTGTGCAGAAGAAGATTCTATGAAAATGGCTAAGAAGCAGTTCCCTGCAATAACGTATTATGAGATGTGGATTTTAAAAGGCTTTTCTATTACCAATACCGGGATAGGGCAGATGTCTCCTGCACCCACCATGAGTGCACGAAGAGCTCGAGTTTTGGAAGATGGCATTTTAAATACAAAGCATGGGCAGCAGAAGTAACTGGAGCCAACCAGACAGCAGCAGACACAAAGTGCTAGAGGTTTACGGAAGCCAGCTCCTAGCCTATGGTGTATTACGGTGGCATTTCCTTTCAGACAGGCTGGGATTTCAAATGGGAAGGGTCTAAGTGGAGGTCACAAACTAGCCTTCGTGGAGCAGGGAGGCCCGTCTGGCTACAGATAGCAGACAGCATAGAATACCTAGCAGTTTAAGAAATTTATGAAGGGTGTGCTTAGCTTTCAGTCATCACCAAACATAAATTACGGTGTGAATCATTCACTAGGTAGGTTCCATCCTTGTCACTGACAAGGCCACAATGTTTGCATCCCTCAAAATTGTCATACAGAAATCTTATCCTGGGACCACAATGTTAAGAGGTTATTAAGTCATGGGAAAAGCTCCCTAATAAATAGGATGGCTGCTCCTTCCTCCATGAGAAGGCACATCAGGAAGCTCTGTTTGTGGGGCAAGTTCATCCTCATCAAACATGGGACCCTTCATGCCTTGATCTTGAACTTCCCAGCCCCTACAATTATGAGAAACAAATTTCTAGTAATTATAAATTATCCAGTCAATGGTGTTTTATGTAGCAGCCTAAATGTGCTAAGACAGAGGCATCCTGAGACAAAGTACTTTTCTTAAGTGAAAACCACAGATAAGACTCTTAGGCACCTAGTTTATGGTCTGTAAGTAGTTCACAATCAATGAACAGTCAATAAACGGAATCATATCGTTGTGATCACGATATTGCAAGAGATATAATGAAGATTGACTGAATTTTAGTAAGTTTTAATGCTTAATTACCATCTGACTATCTCTCTCTGCCTGTCTCTCTGTGTCTGTCTCTTCCTTTCTCTGTCTCTCCTCTCTCTGTCTAATGGTTATGGATCAGGATGTGATATCTACTATTATGAACTTTAACCATTTGAAACTATAATCCAATTAAACACTTCTTTACAAGTTGCCTTGATCTGCTGGGTGGTGGTGATGCACACCTTTAATCCTAGCACTCCAGGATGGCCAGGGCTATAGAGACACCCTGTCTCAAAAAACTATAAATAAATAAATAAATAAATGCCTCCATCATTGTGTTTTACCACAGACCAAGCCTCAAGAATTATGGAAAACACATTTCTGTATTTAAGAATCCTAAGCTAAGATACTTTGTTTTAAACAAAACAATATAAAGGTTCAAAGATTGGCAAGCAGCTAAAGATAGTAAAAATGTTCACACCAGCTTTTTTAAAAACTGATAAATGTTTTATCATTAGTCATGAACAGAAACAATATTAAGACTCCCCCCCCCAAAAAAAAAAAAAGCTCATGAAAGTAGAACTTTCAGGAAGACTTTGGAGTAGAAGACCTTCAGGCCGTCTCTGCCCTTTTTTGAGGAATATCATACAGAACCTACACTGAGTAATATTCAGATACTAGTAACTAGGAAATTTCAGCAATTCAAGATCAAAACTAACTAAGAAAAAAAATGTTATCAAGATACATACCTTTTGATACTCTCAGTCTTGAGTAGAAACTATGACATAAAGCAGACAAGCTGTACAGAATAGCAAGATGATTTTGATGGTTGTTGTTTCCTTCACTAAAATGATGGCTGTGGGTTATTCTTAATTTTTTTATTCTTGTGGTATTCTCTCGTCATCCTTACCATGTCAACATACCCCATGCATAGCCTAACATTAAGCTAACACAATGTGCCCATACAGCATATTAACAAGTCAGCCCATCATAGAGCAAGCACACCCCCTTCCAAACAGCACTCCTTCTGTTTCCATGACATATCTAGTCCATATCTCTTTCTTCTTCTCTCCCTCTTGGCTCCTTCATGGCTTTTATTCCCCTTTTATCATCCCGTTTCTACTTTCATGACACACACACACAGAGAGAGAGTTAAATATAGAGTTAAATCTAGACTTTGCATACTACAGAAAGCATATGAACATATGGTATTTTTCTTTCTGAGTCTGGATTGTTTTCCTTAACATAATGATCTCCAGTTTCATCTACTTTCTTGCAAATGTCATGATTCACTTTTCTCTGTGGCTAAATAAAAGCCCATTGTATCTATGTCCACATTTTCTTCATCCATTCAACTGCCCATGGATGCTATGCTGGCTTTGTTTCCTAACTATCACAGTACCTTGAATAGTTTCTGTGGATTTGCCTCAGAATAAGACAAGTTTCACATGCCTTCTATCCAGGACCATGAATCCAAAATGACGCATTGAAGAGCTGTTTTCCAATGTGTAAAATTTGGGGGACATAGTAAAACAATAATATCACTCAGCACTCAACGGCTGGGTCAGTTAACTGAATGTTCTGAAAGGGAAAACAGAAGAACTCCTCACCTCTGTCAGAGAAGGGGAAATTGTGTTGACGTATTTAGTATTACTGCAGGAGAAGAGGATGGAATAAAGAACTGGTTGCATTTGCTCTGTTTGGTGTAGAGAGCTGGGAAGTGCTGTGCCTTAAAGATGGTGCTGGCTTCCACCTTCCACCTTCCCGATGGTGAGCACTCTCCTTATTTGGCTAAGCCTGTTCAGCTTGCTTGCTTCTGTATAAGAGCAGCCTATCTGCAGGGTCCACGTGGCTCACTAGGGTTGGTCAGCGCAAGGGGATTTAAGCCTGTCTGGGCATTTCCCCAGAGTTAGAAGAAGCTTGTTCAAGGATCCTGAATAAACTGCTAGAAGAAGATCTCCCCTGAGTTGTGTCTTCCTTGCTGGTCGAGGTTGGGCGCGACAGTTTAGAAGTTAATACTCACAGGCAGGAATGATGAAGTAAAGAGACCACTCAAAAGATGGAAGCCATTGCATGGTGCTTTGTTGAGAGAGAAACACATATGGTACCCCTCTGAATAGTCTACCAGGAAGAATGAACAGTACCCATCTGGTTCTCATCTCCCATTGGCTGAGCAGTGGCCTCTGAGAAATAATTCCTCCTGCACCCCTAAGGCTTTGGCCTGCCCAGTGCCAGCCAACTAGGAGATCTGGGATTGGAAAGACCCTGAGGGAGGATGGAGAAATACAAGCAAGAGGCAAGAGCCACTGTTTTCAAAGACTGTCAGTGTGGAGGTGGCTGAAATCAGAAGAGTGCTGGAGAAATGCAACGCTGGATGCCAGAAGAATCGCTGATGAGCAGAGAGCACAAGCCTTGTTGTTTACCAAGGACTGTCACTTGGGAAGGTTTCTGCTTGTCACAGTAATGGGCTCAAAAACAATAATTCCCAGTTACATTTGCTAGACACATTTGTTTTTGGTATAAGGGAAATCAGATTACTTTTCAAGGCTAAAAGAGAAAAGGGAACAACAATGCTTCTTGAAGCACTACCAACATAACAACTAGACTGAAAAATGTAAAAAATAGTTGAAAAACCATCAGCGACAGCTTTGCCAGGCAAAGGCCAAGTTGTTCTTAACATTCTGTTACTTGTTTCAATTAGAATACAGAAGAATGAATTTCATGCATGCCACATAAAGGGGGGAGAGTAGTATGTTCACTCCAGAAGGAAATACAAAGGCATTCATTAAGTATCTTCTTAATATATTACTTCTTATATTAAAAATAAGTTCCTTTAAAGACTCATTCATGCACTTTGACTCAGTAATTCTAAGGGAAGTAGAACTCTTAAAGATTTATTTTTATTTTATGTGTGTGAGTGTTTTGCCTACATATAAGTGCACCATGTGTGTTCTTGGTGCCAAAAGAAGCCAAAAGAGGTTACCAAGGCCCCTGAAGCTCCAGTTACGGATAGTTGTGAGCTATCATGTGGGTACTGAGAACTAAGCCAAGGTTGTCCGCAAAAGCAATAGGACTCTTAATCTCTGAGTCATCATTTAGCCCCAATGGAATAGAAATTTCATAAGTAGAAGTATTCAAGCCAGGTTTGAGACTGTGATACAGTGCTTGTCTCGAAAACATCAAATCCTGGGTTCAATCTTTAGAACTGGGAAAAAAAAATGTTTCCAAGCATAGATGAAGAAAATAAAGCATGGTACATCCACTTGTAATTCTATTTCTCATACTCTAAAATTTATGTCTGGAGAAATACTGAATGCCAACTGGCAGATGACAAGGTATAGTGTAAAACTATTCACCTGCAACAGAAAGACCATGAGAAAGAATGAGTTGGAGATGAGCCTGTGTTACCTAGCAAGACTCTGTTTCAAAATTCAAATAAATAAAGAAAAAGAAGGAAGAAAGGAAACCTATCAATTTGCTTTGCTTTAAACATTAACACAAACATGTTGTATGTTTGCATCCACATGAATGAGCATGTATGCATCTGCATATGTATACATGCATATGAAAAACAGTAAAAAAAAAAATTCAGATGTGTCCCTCAAGCACTATCCACTTAATTTTGAGAAAATATACCCCACTGGTCTGGCGTTCATCACTAAGGTAGGCTGACAATGCACACCAACCATCTGACTGTCCCAGCAGCCCCATCAGGGGGCTACAGGGGCAAGCCACCATCACACAAGGCTTTCTGGTTTTGTTTTGTTTTGTTTGTTTCGAAGTAAAAATTCTGGGGAACAAATCCAACTCCTCCTGCTTGCAAGGCAAATGCTTTATCATTTCACTATCTCCCCAACAACAAGAACGCTTTAAGTATTTTATATATGTGTACTAATATACTTGAATAAGAGACAAAAAAGAAAGAAGTCAATTTGTAGCAGATAATTCTTTCTAATGGTAGAAGAATTAAATGTACATTTAACTTTGTATATGTAAAATATATTTTAAAAGTTTAGACATAGATTCACAAATTATTGTCTTTCTTAAAATATGTTACAGAAACTGTTATAGTTTTTCCCAAAAATGTGTAACCAAAGTGATAAATGAAGAAAGAGCTATCACAAGCCTAAAACAAGTGTCAACATTTTATCTATAAACTGTTACACCCCAACCTCAAAGATCCCCAGGTCATTTGTTTGGAGAAAAAGGTTGGTGATTTTTCTAAGGATGGGTTAGATACTAAATTCTCTGTACTCTTTTGACAAAGAGTTTTTAAAGCAGCACTTCTACATTTGGAAAGACCTAGGACTAACCACTGTCTGCAAAGTCTAGAACTTTCAGTTGGCAGTAGTAAGAAGGCAAAACAACCTATGAGATGTTTCAGGGGGTTATAGATTACATGGATCTTAAAAGTTCTTCAAGGTAAATGAAAATCAAGGCACCAAATGTTTGTATTCAGCACAAATACTTCCTTTAGCTATGAAACAAGAGTTATCTGAGCACTTCACTTCTCCAAGGTCACAAAGAGCTAGGCAGGGGTCTGTCTGCACAATCCCTCTAAGGTCGGCCAGTGTTACTGAATGATTCTGTCTTTGTGGGCTATAAACAAACTTGGGAAAACAACAGCTTTTTGTACTCTTCACCGTAGGCCCCTGACACATGCACAAACATTCTTTCTTTGGAGCGCCAGCTTCCAGCTCATGCCTGCAGAGCCAACCTGCCATTATCTGAACCCTCTCTTCCTCCCTATGGCTATCAGTGTGCACCATGTTACTTTCCTGGCAGGAGCTCAGGCTATTTTCCCAGTCCTCACTTTCCCTGTCATCAATGTAAAAGCAATTTGAAGAACTACTTTGCTCAAAAAAAAAAAAAAGGAAGAAAAGAAAAGAAAAGAAAGAAAGAAAGAAAGGGTAATAGCTGAGGGGGTGTGAAAATTGGTTATGGAATTTGCTTCCTTCAGGCAGCATGCACACACTTGGGGACGTCTGGAGTGGGAGCTAAGGGACATAATGGCGAGAAGAGCAGAAAGTGCTGTTTGACCAGTGGTAGAAATGCTCACACTATGCCACAGCCACCCATTCTAACAGAAGGTGCCAAGCCCAGAGCAAAGAAATAAATGTTGGTGACTTCCAAAAAAGCCAGTGTGTTTGCTGACCCTGAAGGAGCAGTCAAAGTGAACCATCATTGGAACTTGCATACCTGGACTTTTGTACCCACAGTGGCCGTAGCAACTGTACTTAATAATAATGAACTGAGTGGTATTTCAGAATTGCAAAGCTTGGTGTAAATGGCCTGACCACAAAAGAGCAAAGAGAATGAGCAGTATCGAGACAGATGTGTAACTTGGCTTCATTTAGTCAATCCATGATGTATATATACAGCGAAATCTCACATTGTGACTCAATTAGTGATTCATTTGTCAATCAATCCTTTGGCTTTAAATGGAAGAAGGAAATAGAGAAGTCATGGGGGAGGAACTTAGAATCCGAGTTGAGTATCAAAACAGAGAGTGAAGTTCAACTCTAAAGGTCGTCTGTTCTCCATTGCTAAGACTCCATGTTTTCAGTAATGGTGACTGTTTACACAAACCGACTTCATGATTGACAGTCCCCACTGGGAGTGACTAGATAAAGAACAAATTTGAAAGTCTCAAACAGATACATAAGCCACACCTTACATTTCTTCATCAAAACCAAAGGCTCCAAGGCTATAATTACTAGAAAAAGAATGAGTCACACCTCTACATGGCAGCCCAAAAAATCTGCTCGGACACTGGCTCTTCCAACACCAGTGGGAAGAGATGTTGCCAAATTCATCCAATTCTCAAAGATCAAGCTGCCTCAGATGACAGGGAGCCACAGAAGCTGAGTTGAAATAGAGATATCATGAGTGCCAAGCCATTATAATAAGTTCTAACTATACCAGATCTTTTCTTGGTGAGAAAGTAAGTGAAATACTGAGCTGTGAGTTTCTTTGTTTCCTATTGCAAAAGTTGTCAGAATCAAAAGAATCCCCTGTCACATCTAATAGAAACTGAGTTTTATACAGGAAGAGATTTCATGCCCCATTGCCTGACAGTAACAAAATGTTCTTGCCGAACTACAACCTTGCACAGAGGCCACTGCATCCTTATATGAGACAGATACCTCTGCCAGCACATCTACTCAGCAACTCTCTGTTCTGTTAGAATGCCAATACCTTCCCATTATTCCTTGTAGGAGGATTACTGATTCAAAGTATTGCGTACAGTCCTCATTTGCCTGGTGTGTGTATGTGTGTGTGTGTGTGTGTGTGTGTGTGTGTGTGTGTTGGTGCATGGGGGTGCACATGTATGCAGGTTCACATTTATACACAGACGTGGCATTCCAGACTGGATGGTAGGATCATGCTCTTAGTATGCACATCACTGTGCTGGGATCAAAGCAGAGCCTGAAGATGTATCACAAAGCATCAGAGTGCACAGATGCCTGACACGTCTTTGCCTTTATGGACCAAACACAAAATTGTTAAGCATCTTTCTTTTCAGGACACGCTTATGTACTCTCATGGTGAGAATACTAACAACACACACCCATCCTAAGAGGAAAATCAGTGGCACAGTGTGTTTCCTGAAGCTAAGCCACTCAGGTGCGGCTCTATGCCTTCCATTCAAGGTCCGAAAAATGAGGAAACCAATGTCTCCATTCTGCACTTGCGAACAAGAAAATCTCATAGTCATTTAGTAAGAGCACTCAGAAAATAAAAATAAGCAGAATATAAATGGTAGCTCCTAATACTTATCGCAATTAGCTCTAAAATACTCAAGATAGACAAAAGTTTTATTAGTTACATCAAAACTCAGAACTTGGGGCTACAGAAATGGCTCAGCAATTAGGAACATATACAAATCTTGTAAAGGCCCTGAGCTGGGTTCCCAGAATCCACATTGAAAAGCTCACAACCACTCATAACTCCATCTCCAGGGAATCCAATGCCCTTTTCAGGACTCCTCAGGCATCCTCACACAGAATATACACAATTTTAAAACTAAAAGTCTTTAAAAAAAAATCCTAGAATTGAGTTATTTTCTTTTCCCACAATCTGACCATAGGTAGTATCACAGGAGTAAGTTCCGGTAAACAGGTTTTAGCATGGCATTTCCTATGAGAAACTATGGAAGAGTGAAACCACCAGCCGATACCTATCATGAAGTAAGAACAAAATGACAGTCATCTAAATATTAGCAAAACAACCCAGTATTAGATGCAATATTACACCCTGGCCTTGGCAAAGTAGACTGTGGGACTCATAGACCAGTTCATATGAAACTAGTTGAGGATGTCACAAGAATGGATTGCAAAGGCATATATAGCTTCTTGCAGCCCAAAGGATGTTTTGGTACCTGGTGTCATCTGACCTGGGCTCCACCCATTGCTTTGGCATTCACTGAGTGCTCCCCACACCGAGTTGCCTGGTTTTCTCCCTAGACCTCCTTTCCTCATCAACACCCCATGCCACACAAGTGGAAATTTCCTTCCTTCAACTCTGAATAAGTGCCATGGTGTTCACTCCAATCGGAAAAACTCATATCAAGTGACATCCCTTATCCAATTACTATGGTCAGGGAAACAGGATGGACGATCAGAAACTAGAGCCCATGTCTGTTATCCAAAGTGGCTGGTACTCTACCAGGGGGAGCAGCAGAATTGCTCCTGGAGAAACAATCAAGGAAACTCACATGTAAACAGCAGATGTGAGACCACCTGTGTCTGTACTGGCTGGTTTTGTGTGTCAACTTGACACAAGTTAGAGTCATCAGACAGGAAGGAGCCTCATTTGAGTAAATGCCTCCGTGAGATCCAGCTATAAGGCATTTTCTCAGTTGGTGGTCGATGGGGCAGGATTCAGAAAAGGACAAAAGGCAGGCACCTTTTTCACCAAGATATCACAAGAAAGATCTCTAGGCAACACACTAAAATTCTTCTCTGTAACCTCTTGAGCGAGACCCCTACCCCATCAAATCTCATTCACTACCACTATCCTTCGTACTCCTACTAGCATGGCCCATTAATAGCACTTAAACATCCAACTACTGTATAATTCAGTCCCAAGGTCCGTATTCCCTTAAACAAAAACATGGTCAGGTCCATCACAACGATAACCCAGTCCCTGATAACAACTTAGGTCTGGGTTTCTATTGCTGTAAAGAGGCACCATGACCATGGCAACACTTATAAAGGAAAACATTTGACTTGAGTAGCTCACTTACAGTTTGATTCAGTCTGGTGTCATCATGAAGCAGGGCAGCATGCAGGCAGATGTGGTGCTAGACCAGCAGTAGTTGAAAGTCCTACATCTTGCAGGCAACAGGAAGTTGCCTGCAACTGAGACATTGGGCAGTATCCTGAACATAGGAAACCTCAAAGCCCATCCCCACAGTGACACACTTCCTACAACAAGGCCATACTCATAATGCCACTGCCTATGAGATTATGGGAGCCAATCATACTACCACAACCTGATCAGCATTTGGGTGGATTGATAGAAAGTACTCCTTTATTCAAATAACAGTTCCATTTCATTGAACATGTAATGTGAAAGATATGTTTTGTTTTGACATGGTTTGGTTCAGTTTTGGGCTTTGGTTTTTAAACTTCCTTGGTTCTTTAGTTGTTAAGAGTTTTTTCGCTTGCCGGTCTGGTCCCACTGCCATGTCAGCCCCAAATAACACACAGAGATCCTGTAAGATATAATTCTGTTGGCCTGTTATTATCATTAATTATTGGTTAGCTCTGCCTTAAATATTAACCCATTTCTATTAATCTAAGTATTTCCATGTGGTCTTATCTTACCGGAGAGTGAGGCTAGTGTTGTGCTCTCTCTGTCCTCAATGTTGACTCCTCCCTACTACTTCCTCTCTCCTCCTTCTCTACTAGTCCCACCTATCTTGCTTTCCTATTGGCCAACAGTGCTTTATTCATTAGCCAATAAGAGAAACATATTTACAGAATGGCATCTCCTATCATTTAGTAGTTTCTGAAATGATCAGAAAGTCAAGTCATTGCTTCAATGCTTTGGCAAAAACCCCTTTGCAAAGTAGATGTCTAAATATGAGTTAGCTGTTCATACATGTTCAGACTATACTTAAATGAGTCTGGTTTTCTGCAAGGATCTCACTGCCAATTTTTTTCTTTTTTAAAGAATCAGTCCAATAAAGCAACCAAGTAATTTAACCTTAAGTTTAATCAAGAACCAATTATTAAAGTAGTCACATCTCCCTACGTCATTGAGTCCAGCCAATTGAAAGGGGTTGGGAGTGAGTAAGCTTAAGGAGGAAGAAGGCATATGTTTTCTTGAAAGATAAGTAATTTCCAGGTATTCCAGCATTACAAAGATGGGGGCAGGAGAATTGCAAATTCAGGGACAGAGGACAGCCTGGACTATGTAGAAAGAAAAATAAATAAACAAAAGAGGACAGAACCTAAGTGAATTGTGTGAAATAATTGGTTTCTTTTTCCTTCATTGGCCACCTTCAAATTTACATATGGTTTTATCAGGTCAGCTGGTTGTTTGGGATTCATAAACCCACCATATAAATCCTAGCACTGGCCAGGAGTTAAGCACAGGATTATGCAGGCAGTTTTCATATGTAAATGGGCACTATGATCTCAGGGGAATAAATTGAAAACCAGGAGCACTTGTCCCTAAAATGTGAACATCAGACTCTTAAAATGTATCTTCTTTGGCCATCTGGTCATCATACTAAATGACCTCAGAGAAAAATTGTCTCACATCTCAGTGTCTTGAGAGAAGATAAATTGATGTTTTTACTGGCTTGCATTAATTTCATTTTTCAAGAAGCCAGCAAAGGGGCAGTGACATTAGCAGTCCCGGGAGGAAATGAATGATCGCTGCACATGTTTATTACTTTAATCTAGGATGCTTCCTCCTCAGCATCGCCTCTTAACCTGTTTCAGCCTTGTTCTCAGATGCTTCTGTTTGAAAAACAGGCTCACAAAACACAAAAAGATCTTGTGAATTCCCCTTATCATCTTACCATGACTGTCTCTCAGTTCGCCTTTTATTTCAATTATACCATGTCATCCTCTGCCCAAATCTCTTTCCAGACATTTAGTGCTAAGGACCACACAGAGCCACTGAGTTCCTTTTAGTTTTTAAAACAAAATGTATAAGCACCATTTCTCCTACTTTTTTATATTTGAATACCCTTTTCACAAATTTCTACAGGAAAATTTTTTGCTCTTCTATTTCCCTCAGTGTGAACTTCCCAGGATAGCTCCAAATTATCAAATTATCTGAGAGAGAGAGAGAGAGAGGGAGAGAGAGAGAGAGAGATTATCACCTGCTATAGAGAAGCAAAATTTGCTGACTGAGCAACTGTGGGAAAACTGACCAAAGCAAAGATTTTAGAAATTTCAAAACCACATGTGTATCTCTTCCTCTTTAATTACAGTTTTGTTTCAAATGATAGTTTTGAAAACAATGTCAGTGTGGGCATCAACCTCAGAATTCTGCATCCAGAAGGAAAAGATTAGGGCCAGCCTTCAGGAGCAATTGTCTCCACCCTTGTGCTTCTGCCAGCTGCCTCCTCTTTCCAAAAAGCCAACAGAAGGGATAGCACAAGGTTCCTCCAAACAAAACCCACCGCTGACCAATGTTAACACCATCTCTTGTGTAATTTACCTTTTAACAGACCACAAAACAAAAGGCTGTTTCCCAAGGACAGCTTTGCTTTATATTCATGCACAGACATATGCCAAGTCATTTAGTAATTACACGGCCAGAGGAGTGGTCGGCTTTTTCTTCTATGGAAATGAATAACTAACCCAGAGACAGATGGCCCCAGAGAAAGCAAAGCTAATGGTTCTGCAGTCTGAAGCCACCACAGGAGGAACACCTTTGCAGCTGGTCATCGGGGAAAGGGGCCCTGGTCATCTGTACTCACACACGCGCACGCGCGCACGCACACACACACACACACACACATGCAGGAGGGGGGCAATTTGTGATGTTTGTAATGTTGCGATGTTGTGTCTGGGGTCCCTCCACAGCTTTGCAGTGATACTGTCTGCACTCATGAGTTTTCAGATCCCAATCTCTGCTGTTTCTATTCATAACCTCCAGCCATCTTGTTTTCCTTCAGGAAGAAGAAAGTCACAGCAGCAATGCCACAAGATTGTCCTCAAGATTAAGTGAGATAATCCATCAGAAATGGGAAACACGAAGGCTTTTCTTGGAAACACATTCCCAATTTCATCCCATTGCAGTTATGATCTAGAGTAAGAGTTCGATCTTTTGAAATCTCTATGGAGAAGACTGAGCAAACTGTCTATAACAAGGTCATTCAAGGACACTTGACTTTGCCAACACTGACATGATTTGATGTGTACAGAAGAGGTTTTACCTCTGACATTGAAGAATGAGGCAAAGATGTGTAGTTTATAGAAAACTAACCTTTGTTTCCATTTATTTTTTGTGCTTTTATTGAAATCTTTACTAATTTTTGTTCAATCTTTTTAAATTTTTGTTTGCAAAGTTTATACATGCAAAAGATGTGCTCTGATCAAAATCTTCTATGTTTACTTTCTACTCATGAACATTATAATAGCAAAGATGGATGGCACACTTACTCTGCTATGCACATTTATCTTTAAAATCCAGGTGAAGGAGGCACTTTTTTTTTTGTATTTGTTACTATTATTCATTTTAGACATACATAGAAAAACACAATTTAATATTCCTACCTAACATTGCCACATAAAAAGACTGGAATTACTGTCCTCTGAGCCCACCAACCTGCTTTTAACCTCTCCATCTAGCCTCCTCTTAGACAACATGCTGTAATTGAGCCATTCTGATAGTTTTAATGCCCAGCATTTGATGCCTCCAAGATATGGGCCAGCTTCCTCCTAAGCAGCATCTCTGGTTACTCAGAGGTGAGATGACAAATGGGAATTTTCCATGTAAAACCAAGCTAGTACTCTTACAACATAGCCTATCATCCCTAGCCTCTGCACAACAATCTGGCCTTTAGTAGCAGGATAATGGGACTTCACACACACACACACACACACACACAGAGAGAGAGAGAGAGAGAGAGAGAGAGAGAGAGAGAGAGAGAGAGAGAGAGAGAGAGAGAGAAACTGAAGAAGTTAGAAGCATCTGATAGAGTCATTTCTGGTAGTGGCATAAATCAAATACATTGCTGTCAAGGGATTAATCAATATGGTCAGGTACTGTTAATTAGCATGATGGATCTCAGGCTTAATTCCTATAGATTTTTGAATGGTAATATATTCCCCCAAAATAAGACTTCCTTCATCCATTACAACCCTTCAATACTGAGACACACATTTCCCTGGCTGCTATAAGCACCGGTTGCTGAGAATTTTCAGTAGAGCCTCTATTGAGAAGTTGCCTATGTCTCAGAAGCCACTTCACCCACAGCTATCCATTCTTTCTGCCAGCCCATGCCCGCTGATGCTCTGTCTTGAGACACAAGGCCTTTGTTTGGTTCAGGAGTGCATCCCAGTTTTATGTCACCCTATGGGTTCCCTTGATGTCCCTCTTACAGTGTCATCAGCCCTCAATGGGCCTTTCTCCCTGATCCTCTTCATTCTTTCATGGACATTGACCCCAGAGTGATTGATTTCCTAATACTTCTGCATAAAACACTGAGTTGAGTTTTTGGGGTTTTTTTGTTTTTTTGTTTTTTGTTTTGTTTTGTTTTGTTTTTTTCTGAGAAACTAAACCTATAGCTGTTTTTTTTATTTGTTTGTTTGTTTGGTTGGTTTTTGGTTTGGGGTTTTTTGTTTTGTTTTTGTGAGTTGGCATTGTTTTCCTTTTTTATTTAAATTTGAAACAAATTGTTTTACATGTCAATCCCAGTTCCCTCACCCACCCATCTTCCCCTATCACCCCCACCAAACCCCAGAGCATCCCCTTTCTGCTCCCCAGGGAGGGTGAGGCCTTCCATGGGAGAATCTTTAAAGTCTGCCATATCATTTGAAGCAGGGCCTAAGCCTTCCCCTCTACAGCTGTTGTTTAAAGAAAAGATTCTGTTAGATCCTCCTCCATTCCCAGTCAATACTGGCACAGTCCTCTGTCTTCCTATGATGGTCATTATCTGTGTGTGTGTGGTATACAGGGATAGTGTCTCCAAAAGGGACAATTCCTGAGGTTAATTACAAAAGAAGAGCTTTTTTATCATAACATTAATACATGTGATTACCCCCTGAAATAGCTAAATCTTCGATAAAACCTAGTAGTCAGTATAGTTTGCCAAAGAAATGTCAGACTACTGCCTCGCTTCAGTCTATGAAATTCAAACCTCTTAACAACGGGCAAGAGTTTTATCAAAAATGTTGATATCAATGACCATAAAAATTCATCAGCTAAGTCTTAAGTAAAATAGAGAAAACATTCTCCCAGCAAGTGTAATTTTCCAACAATTTTTAACAATATGCATGTCTTTTTTAGAGTGTTTCACTTTATTAGCTCAGAACATTGATGAGCTTAAGGTTTCCCTTAGAATAAATGGAGACAGAAGGAAATATAAACCTGAGAAAACATATCTCTGCACTAGACAGATGTCCTTCTTACACACTGTTCTGATTTCATATTCATTGTTGTAATAAAATATCCGAACAAAAAGCAACAAACACAGAGGAGGAAAAGGTAATACTTAGTCTTGAAAATCCGAGTTACAGCCTGTCAGTCAGGGGAAGTCGAGTCAGAAACTGAAGCATCTTGTCACTTCCACAGTCAAGAGTATAGGCAAACAATGTCCTCATGTTTACTGCTTGATCACTCATGCCCAGTCACTATTCTCCACTCTTAGACAGTTAGGGGACAAGTTTATAAATTTGTGTCACCCACGTTCATGGTGGACCTTTCATCCCACCTCACTTAAGGAAATGAAGACAGTCTCCCACAAAGAAGCCAGATCCGGACAATTTCCCAGTCATTACTCTCTTGATAGGCAATTCTAGGCTAAGGCAAGTTGACATTTAAAATTAATGATCACAGTCTCACAGCCTCCCATTTCCATTTGTGATCATTGCACATGTCTGTAGACTAGCCAAGAGGCCCCCCTCACAGGCAAAATTACTATGAGTAGAGTCCCTGGCCATAAAGAATGCTGCAGGGCTCACATCAATCCTTACCAACTGGGCTGGGCACAATGGCACTTCCTGTTGTGCCCAAAGGTGCCAGGGCTCACTCAGAGCAGCTGGTAGTCTGGCCAGTTTTTCTCACAGATAGGTCCAAGGAAGCCTGGCTGAACTGCCACAGAGCAAGTGCCTTACAAAGGGTCTCAAAACATCCTCCACATTTGATCTTTCGTTCAGGGTATCAAAGTGCCCATCTAGATTACAAGTTACAGACACACAGTACACTTGGGAACCTCTCTGAGAAGTCTTCTCCAAGACTCCAGATGTCCTCAAATGTACAGGAACCCAACTATGAGCATGGCTTAAGCTCAGCCTGGAGCCTTCAACATAGTCATATGTGAGATAAGTTGTACTCAAAAAAGGACAAAGAAATAAACTGTACGTAGTTTAAGGCTTGTCCTGGAAAACATTAGCTAAAATGTGCGTTGTAACCTAAATGTTGACTCACGTGGATCCGGGCACACAGCACCATGGAATGAATACCACTCCACGGTCTCTAAAGAAGCCCACCTAGTGTCTTCCACTGAGTTCCTGGCATTTCCCAAGAAGCACTTCTGCATCTCAACACATTAAAACCGGTGGTGCCTTCAGAGTAGCCGGGAAATGAGGATGCCATCACTCTGGTGTCTTTCTGCCTTTCTCCCAGTCAGGTCACAGAACAAGCATCCTGTTCGCGGATTACTGAAATTCAAAAGCCAGATAATAATGCAGTTTAAAAACAGCCTCCAAAACGCTGCCTGTATTCCATCTTCCTTCTCTGTTAAGGTTATGTTCTCAGGCTGTGAGAGTACAGGTTTCATGGGAGGGATGGAGCTATGGTCAGTCCCCTGTGAAGGTCTCTTTAAAAAAAAAAAAAATAAGCTGCAGAGAGAATATGGACAGCCCAGAGAAAATGTGGCAGCCATTGTCTATAATTTTAATGAGTATGATTAAAAATATTCTTGCCAAGGATTGACAAAACAGCAGTTTCTTTTCTTTTTCTTTTTTTTTTTTCCTTGTCCTTGCCCAGAGCACTCCAGATGAACTTAAGAATTTCTTTTAAGGTCATTTGATTCACTTTTTCACATTCCCAATTTCCTATGGGATGTCTGAGGTCTGAGAATGGTTTTATGCTTTTTTTATTTATTTATTTAAAGAGAATTCTTTAACTAAACATTAGAATTGCATATGTGTGGGTAGGTATGCTATAATAATACTATGTATATTGGAGGGGATTTTTTTTTTCTTTTGCTGCTCCAGCAAAAAAGCTGCATGTTTTCACACAAATAGATGTTCTCACTGTATGCATAAACAAGAAGGTGCCAGGATTCCAGATAATTCGGGACATGAATATTCAGGATATGTATGATGGAACAAGCTTCTCATTCGTGCAGACGCAAATGAGTATGACCTGCCAGCCCTGAGCGCTAAGGAAGCTGCCGATGAAGCATCAGAGATGCAGGCCAAGTGCTTGAGAGGGTACTTGGCTGAGCAGAGAAAGGTTGAAAAGTCAAACGAACATCTCACCCTTCCTTTCCAAGAAGAGACAAGCGATCAGGGACTCTGATGTTCTGGCTTCTGTGGTTTGAGCATGTCCTCCAAAGAGTCTCCCGAAGCTGTCTTGGTCCTCGTATGGGCATGCTGAAGTTGAAGCCGGGCCTGGTGATGACCTCTCAGGTTATGATGTCACACCCATAAAAGTGACTGTGGGGTGACAGTCTCTAGTTTCCTGTTTGGCCACGTGAGCTTTTCCAGTGCAATCTCATCCTGCCTTTCACTATGATGCCAAACTGAGGCCAGTACCATGCCTTTGGATCTCCAGAATTATAAACTAAATAATAACCTCTTCATGAAGTTAGTCTGTCTCAAGTATGTTGTTACCGTGGTGAAAACTGGACTAATACTCAGGCCAATAATATTTAACTACTGTCTATATCGTAAACATTTTTCAAGTTTATCATCAGGAAAATTAATGCTCCTTCACTTACAGGGAAAAAAGGCAACACATTAAAGAATGAAAGTTCATGGTAGACTACGGCCTATGCTTAAATTTGAAGGAAAGAAAAAAATTAAATATTGATTAATGAATTAAATTGGTTGATACTTGAATATCAACCAAAACTGCCATGCAACCAACCAGAATAATTCCACGGAATCTCAACTGAACCTTGCATTTGGGGTAACATTTAACAGTTTTTCCTTGCTATCTGTTAGAATTTCTATTTGCTTGGAAGGTGAAATTTTCCACAAGGACTTTTTCTGCAGACAAGCCTCATTAGGAACATAAGGTGGAGATATACCAATATGGAAGTTTTGGTATTTGAAATCACTAAGTCATGCCTGAGGCTGCGTCAGGGGTGGATCTCTGAGATCTTCGGCTTCTATTTATCATACCAGCTAACTGCAGAAAAGCAAATGTGGTGAAACAAATGGAGTCAAAATGGCAAAAAAAAAAAAAAAAATTCAGAAAGGCTATTTGGAAATTCTCCTATGATCAACATACACTATGCCAAGTGATGTGCATTTAAAAAAAAAAATTAAACTAAATACAACTGTCCAAAAGTTCAATATTTATTTAACCACCCCATTTTAGCATTACTGTGGCCATTGTTAGAAGATCTTGGTTGCTACATTAAAATAGGTGGGAGTAATTACTGTGTATTATGTACACATATGAAAATGTCAAGGACAGACTCAGTAAGTAAAAAATAGCCAGTCTGTGTAATAAAAACTGACAAATAAGAAATGAAAATGTATTCAGTGGTTCCAGTTCCTCCACTGCCATCTCAGTAGGACTAAGAGCAGGGCTGCCATGTGGCAGAGGTGTCAATGTCTTCTTTGGGGAAGAGCAGATGCATCCAACTCCCAACAGCTGAGCAGTCCCAGATGCATTCAACACCACACCTGGCCTCGCTGTAGAGAACTGTCTCATCCAAACCCCATCTCCTAAGAAGGATGGGGATAAAAGGGGTAGCCCTGGAACTATCATTCATCTCTGTTCTTTTGGAATCAGCCGAAGTCTCGTCTACAACTGAATTTCTGGTCAACTTACTTTTCTGTTGCAGTGGTAAAATGATGTAACCAAAAGCAACTTTGGATGTTTGTTTGTTTGTTTTGCTGTTTGGGGCTTACATTTGGTGAGGGTTCTATTCCAGAATCCTAGGAGGAGCTGGCAGCTGACAGCCAGAATAGAAATCTGAGTAATCACATCTTTATCCACATACAGGAAGCCGTGAAAGTGAATTCAATATGGGACCAAGCTATAATCTCTCCAAGCTGGCTGCTCCAGCAAAGCTTTGTATCTCAGGAGCCCCACAATCTCCCCTAAGCAGTGCCACCAATCAGGCAGCCACTCTTCAACTATATGATCTTATCGAGGTTGCTTCTCACTCAAACCACCACAGCTCTTTAGCCTTCTTACCACGCGTCTTCCAAGAACACTCATCAGAAAGCCTTGCCCTGCCTGAAACAACTTGTCCTGGAATCTCTTTTGAGGAACCCCAAACTGACTAAGCTGATATCAGAAGCAATTCCAAGAAGAAGATCCTAACCTGATGAGATGTTTGAGTTCCTGTCACCTGGCCAACAATGAGATCGCGCCAGCCATGCCAACTGGAGTACAGATGGAACGTGGCATGCGCCGGTGAAAATAATATCAGAAGACTCCTCTGTGGGACACTAGAACATGCCAATGGATGGGGCATCACTAGCTACTGGAAAGTACCAGAGTCTAACTGGTGGTTGAGTATCACTGTTTCATCTAAAGGCTTAAGGACTAAGAGATTGAGAGCCAATCATAGAAACTGCATGGGAAGGGAGGAAGAGGTAAGTTCGCACAGTTAAACTGGGGGGCAGTTTATTAGGATAGGGGTAATCCCTCAAGGCTCACACGGAACTTGGCTCATATTCATTGAGCCTGTGGGCACAGTGTTTACACACTACCAAGGTGTCTCCTAAAAGCTGAAGCAAAGCTACAACCCGTAAGAAGTAAAGCGGCTCCACAAGAAACAAGCTAACACGGGGAGGGCTCTCAATGACTGAGGTAGGAAACAGCCAACAGGAGACAGTTCCAAGAAACGAAGCCACGCCTCTTTGCAATCTCAAGAGAACCACTGGCCTCTGGGTCATGTTGAGGCTCACTAAAGTGCATTGTTCCTAATTCGCAAACCTCTGAGCTGTTAAAGAAACAGTGGAGAATACTTTGCTCATGGGGTATAGATCTTTAAAGGCAAATTAAGAAACACTGGACAAAAAATTAAGGCCGAGGTTCCCTGCTTCGGGTGGTTGGCTAAGTAACTTAACAAGTGTCCAATGGTTGTCAGCAAGGGTGCGTGTTAATGTGTTTGTTAAAGTAGCACAGCAAATAAAGTTGGACACTTTCCTGACCAAGAGGAAGTGTGGGGGGAGGGATAATAAAGAGGAAGGGGAGAAGGAGAAGCAGTAGTGGTCTGGTTTTGGCTGGATTGTTTGACAGTAATAACAGCTGTGCTGATCAAGTAGCGTTGTAACACACACACACAAGCAGAAGGACCTAAATGCAGGTACCACAGCTGTGTGAGCTAGATAAAAGGTTTTGGTATACATACATTTAAAGGCCTGTGCAAGATAATAATAAGCATCCTTTGAACTTGACTTCTTTGTACCTAATTAATCTTACCACCTGCCAACTTAAATCTCAAGGGTGCCCACCTCTTAAACTTCTTTCCACAGCTTTTAGTGAATGAGAAAGCCGGGGAAGAGAAAATTATTCTAGAGCCCACAGTAGACTACATCTTAGACCTGGAAGGAATATAGATATTTGACACAATGTTGTTTGTTTTTTTTTGTGTGTCTTGTGTTCTTTTTAAACACAGAGAGAGGGCCAAACAGGAATGAGATGATTTGCAACCAATTTGTGTTGGAGCTGGGACTTCAGCCTGAGAGTCCTGGTTCCCTACAGGTAGGTGTTCCCGTTTGATATATTTAGTTCCTGAAAGCCTGCCCTCCCCCACTCTCATCTAGTGGTAACCCAGCCTCTCTTGCAGAAGACAGACACTGGTTAAATGAGAGAATAATGCAGAAGCCTAGCTAAATCTAGCTAAGACACTGAGGCAAGGATTTCTTACTGGGCTGTCCCGATTGGCCACAGTGCCAGGCCAGCTACCGAACTGGAAGATAAATTCCACCTGAGCAGCGCATCTGTCTCCTGAAGTGTGTTCTCTGAGCTTACCCAGTTCCCCTCTTCCACTGCCAGACTTCAGCCCAGCCCCCCAGCGGCTTCCCAATATGTCTCCTTTTCAGACTTAATTAGCACAATGCCCTGGAGTGCTCTGCAGGCCCCAAACAGAGCTTGGCTCACAGATAGTGAGATTCTAACACCCTTTGGGCTGAGAAACAACTAACTTCCCTGTAACATTAAGGTTTCATTTTTGTGGGTGGTTGTATTGTATTGTGATGGTGGAGGTATTCTTTTCCTTTCTTTTCTTTTGCATTTTTCACAGGGGGGGGGGAGGTGTTGTTTGGGAACTTGGTTCTGGAGGTTGAACCCAGAGCCTGCTATTGAAAGTGTGTGATCTATCAGTGAACTGTATCCCCAAATTCTGTCCTTATTTATTCATCTGCCCCTCTTTTGAGTGGTTAAGGGCTTTGGAGTTTTTTTTTTTTTTTTTTTTTTTGTTATTTTAAAGAATGTGTATTTCTTTTCTTTTCTTTATCTAGGTGGGGGGGGGGTGGTTAAGTGATTATACCCAGAAGAGTCCAGAAGACATGAATAGTCTTCAAGTATGTAAGGGAAGGCATTCAAGTCTGTTAAATTCCATTGACTTTCATTTGCAGTAACTGTGGTGCTATGTAGATTAGCATGAAAACATGTATTTTACTCGCAAGAGAAACACCCATGTGGAAGAACAGACAATCACAGTGGAATATTCCATAAGCAAAGTGCAAGACCTGGGGTAACTCACAATGAAAATCACCAAGGGAAGTTCGGCATCCATTAATCCTAAGCAGATGACACTAACAGATGAGCAATCAATACTTTTTTAATTGGAATGCTGCTCTTTCTTGGTACCTACATAACACAGTTCATTAAGGAGAAAGTATAACTTCTTTATTTTTAGTAGCTTACAGTTGGGGACTGGAGAAGAGCTCTTGCTGAAATCCAGCCCTGTACTCCTTTCACTGCTATCATCTAGCTGTGAAATAAACCTAAAGGAACAGCTCTACTGACATCAGGGACCCCGGGTCTAAAGGCATCCTTGCCTCTGTTCATATAAATTCTTCATCCACATAACCACCCTGCCCTCTGCCTCCACCGGTTCAGAGGAAGCCAGCCCAGATGCCTGAGAGATGAAAATTGCCCTTCTTGGGAGAGTACACCCTGAGAAAAATCTACCACCCAGACTGAGACATCCAGCTTTCACTCTAATACAGTCCTTCCAACCCACTGACTTCTCTATATTTTAGGGACATAATCTATAAAATGAGGATAATGGCATTCACTCCCTCAACATTGTGATAAGGCTCGTAAAGAAGGGGGACTCCGCGGCATAAATCATTATGACGGAAGCATTTACCAACACTGCTGGATGAATACTATTATAACCTCAACTGCTCACCTATTGTTCAAAACAGAAAAGTCATGAGGCTTTAGGGAACCAGCAGTTTGTTTCCGCAGAGAGCTCACTGTCTCCACTTGTCCATTGGTAGTCACGATTTTCCTGCCCTCCAAATTTCACATCCTTCTTCTTCTCCTGGCTTCACAACCTCCTCCTGACCACTCCCAGATAAAAGTCCACTGTTGAGACTTCGATGAACAAAGTCGAACCTCCCTCCTGATCCAGATGAAGTGAATAATGAACAGGTGGGGTGACAGTGAGGTGGACGACAGTGACTGCCGCAGAGGCTGGTCCTGCCTGTCGTGACTCTAGAGTGAAGCCGACACTTCCAACACAATCATTCATCTCTCTGGACTCACACTCAATGGAGAGATTCGAGAGGAAAAGCCCCTTAGAAGGATAAATCACAGCAAAACTGTGAAAGCCTTGAAAATGAGAAGGTAAGTGCCGGAAAAGGAAAGTAAGCGTGTGGGATACCCAAATGCATCATCTACTCTGACAGGCGAATTTCACGCGGTGCAAACCTTGACAGCTCTCCTCCCTGTCTTTTGGAAACTGCTTCCCTGGCAGCCACTTGCTAAGCTGTAGCAGTCACACCACACAGCAGGTGTCCTCTCTGCTGTCACATCCCTCTCCATGAAGCTAATTTATTCAGATAATAGTGCAGATGGAGGCTGGGGGGGGGGGGGCTCAGCAGGGCTCTGCAGAGTTAGGGTCCCACAGGACATCTTCTAACACCCCATCTTCTTCCTCTTATGTTCAGGTCTTCAAACTGACACGTTTTCCATCATTAAAAGGCTACAGGGTGGCAATGAGTTAGAGTATTTGTTTGGGGGACACTCAATTTATTAATACTTCTGCTATAGGAAGTAGGAGAGTAAACAACACTGATTCACTCTAGGGTACTGATGTCTTATAAATGCTACAGAAGGGCTAGCAAACCAATGACTTTATTTCTCCTACCGGGAGTTCTGTATACTTAAGTGGTGATAGGAGAAGACTGCACAAAGGAGGGTTAAAAATAAATGACCAATGCATTTCAATGCTTCCAATAAGATTGTGTAACACATGAAATACATACATGTGTATTCACATATTTTATTTATAAGATTGTGTTACATATGAATGTGTACATGTGTATTCATACGTTGTCACAATGCAAAGCCACTGTAGAGAAGGGGCTCTTATCTTTAAAAATCTACCATTTAGGGGATATGGAGACATAGTTCTGTAATTTTTCATGGATATTTACTTAATATGGCTAGGCATAGTCAAAACCATCAAAGCCACAGAAACCTTGGCTTCCAGCCAGCTGAAACACCACAGGTATGGGTTGGTTCCATTCCAAGTCACTACAGGTACAGACCAGTTCCATTCCATTGTAGCAGTAATAGATATTTTTCCACTGACGTGTGTGTGTGTTTTTACTTCCAGCTGTAAAGCACCACCTCTGTCTTGACCAGGGGTGACCTGGAAGGTGAATCAGAATTTCCCTTTGAAAAATTCCTTAAATGGACGTGACTCTCTCGGTTGCAAGCTTTCTTTGCTAAAACACAAATGTTAGGCTGGTATGTTTTCCAATTAAGTTCCCAAGGTTACATCCTTTGCTTCAAATTCATCTTCTTCCCAAGATGATTTGCTTAGTCAACAGATGTTTCTTTGCTGAGACTGGTATATGTAAGTCATAAAGAAAAAAGAAAGAAAGAAAAGAAAAGTCATAAACTAGGCACCTAGGCACCTTTCCTTAAGACCATTCCTAATGGAGCCAGAAAACTGAAATATTAACATAAAAAATGCTATTAAAACAAACTTTATGGTCGTAGTACAATGAATCAAAGGAGATGTTACTTCCCTATGATTCTAAAGAAAGTTTTGAAATTACATTTAAGATATATTTTCAAGAAAAATTAAAAATGAAACATGAAGGAAAGAAAAGAACTCCGTGGAATACAAGCGTTTGAGGAAAGAAAGCAGAAAAATCAAGAACTGTATTATATGTAAGGATAACAAGTAGGTACCTGGTTGGTTTTAATGACAGAAGTGAAGAAAAACAACATTGCAAAGTATGGTAGTTCTTGCAAACTAGAATAAAGATTTTCAGTGGCTGGAGAGAAACTGAGGAAGACACTAGAGGGTGGAAAGACCTCCCATGCTCACAGGCAGAATTAATATTACAAAAATATCTATGTTACTAAAAACAATCTACAATTTCAATCCAGTCCCCATCAAAATTGCAATGATTTCCTTCTTGGAATATTCTAATCTTAAGATTCATAAGAAAGCACAGGAGGCCCTAAAAAAAAAAAAAAGCAAAGTATTACATCTCAGAAAGTTCAGAGCTGTAAGTCTCACGACACCTGATCTCAAATCACACTGAAGAGCCATGTAACAAAAAGCATGGGGTTGATACCAAAACAGACACATAGACTGATAGGACAAAGGGTACATAAATAGACTCACACTTCCTCATCAAACCAATTTTTGATAAAACTATCAAAACATCTTGGGTAGAAAAACACATGTAAAAGAATGAAAATGATTGATATGTCTCAACATGCATAAAAAATATAATAACTTCAAGATGGTCCAAAGACCTTAGAGAAAAACCCATAGCTTTGAAACTTGTGGAGAAAACGTGTTAAGTAGAACACTTCAAGAAGTAGTCACAGGTAAGGATTTCTGAAAAAGATGTCAATGGCTCAGGTGATAACCCCAAAATTTGGTAAGTGGGGTTGCATATATGTACAAAGCTTCCACACAGCAAAAGAAGAAACCAGCCTAGCAAAGAGGCAGCCTAAACAACAAGGAAAATACTTACCATCTCTGACGGGATTAATATCCAGAATCTAGAAAGAACTCTAAAATTTGAATGCCAAAGGCTGACAAATGGGCAAGTGACTTAGACAGATCTCAAAACAGGAAATACAAAAGGCCAAATATATTTTTTTAAAAAATTCCAACATCTTCAGTGAGCAGAGAACTACAAATTAAAACAGCATTGAAATTCTAGCACATTCAAGTCACAATGGCCATTATCAAAAATACAAACAGCAAGTGATTGTGAGGATGATGAAAGAAGAAACCTTATGTTTGCTAGAAGTGAAACCAGTGTGAATATCAAAAACATGAATAGAGTTACCATAGGACCCAACTACAAAGATTTTAAGTCAGTACACTACAGAGATATCTGCATATTCACTTTTGTTAATATACTATTCATGATGGCAAGACGGAGTCAACCTAGAAGTCACAACAGATGTGGGTATAAACAAAATGGGGCTTATATACATAGCAGACTTTTATTCAGCCCTGAAAAAGAATAAAATTGTATCGTTTTCAGGAAAATCAATGGAACACTCAACACGTGCTTTGTTTCATGTGTGGAAACTAGCTTTAAACGATGTGTGCATATGCCTGTGTATCTATGACATGGGAGTAGAAGTGGGACTCTCTGGGAGCAAGAAGGTGTCTGATGTCTAAGAAGGCAGAGATGGGAGAATAGGAGGACAAACATTGCATTTTCTCTGACATGTACACTCTAGATTTAAATAATCGCAAAAAGTTACAGAGGATATAATCCCATGAATGGTAAAATAATTACTATGAGAACACTGAAAGGCTAGTACAATTGAGTCCAAGCAAGACTAGCATTGAGTCTAGCAGGACTGTCCTAAAAGAAAAAGATTGTACTACTTTAAACAGAAGAAGATGCTATGCCTAATCATCCTCCAAACCTTCTCCAATTCATCACTGAGCAAATTCACAGAACCGGATGGCATCCCTCTAGTTAAGAATAAGAACTTGTAAGCATACACACTTAAAAGTGTGCGCACACGCGCGCATGCACACACACACACACACACACACACACACACACGTTGTGAAAACAAGCTATAAATTAAAACAAGTTCATAGCCACATTTTTGAAGCAAGGTTTTCCAGAGGGCACGTAATGAGGGTTGTTATTCTTTTTCTTCCTTTTCTTTAAGTGACAGATTGGCAACATAAGCCAAAATTGCTGAGAAGCATTCTCAGTAGACAAATAAAATATACCAAAATAGTGTAGACAAATAAAATCTATGGACCAGAGTGAGAGCTCTAGATTTCATTGGATGCATCTCAGTAGACAAATAAAATGCACCAGTGTTGTGTTTTTCCTGGAAAAAAACTCCAGAATAAATCCAAGGTCAAGGTCAGTGGAGACAGAAAGAACGATATTGAGGCAGTGTTTTAGGTAATTAACTAAAAAGTAGCACCAGCAAGACAGCAACCCCAAATCCTCATTAGTCCCCATATTGGAGAACTCAGAAAACTCTGACACTTAGACTGCTAGAGTAGCTGGAGAGTGGGCAGGGGCATGGGGGTGGAGGGACTGTCTCATGGCAAAGAAGCCTCAGGGGCTTCGATGCCAGGTCCACCTCCTTCTCACATTTTCAGCCTCACTCCCATCTTCATCTGTGGTCACTAGGGAGAGGTAGAGTACTCACCAGCTGCCAGACAAATAGAGATCCTCCTATGGGCTGAGGAAACACTTTCTAAAAGTAATTTAGAGTCAAAGAAAACACCTTTAACCTAGATGCTCAGTCATAAATAGGAACAAGTATGAGAGCATAAATATCTAAGAGATTTAACATTGCGAAAGAAACTCCCTACACTCAAAAACAAAAGAGCTATTACAGGAAGGTGAGAGGACTTTAAAACGCTAGTAGAAAGTAATTGGTTCGAGTATATGAGTGTTCGTCTGGAGTTGTGATGTGCAGGCTGAGTGTACTCGTTAATTTTTACTCACAAGTTGGCACAATCAAGAATCATAATGGAAGAGGAAAGATCAGCTGAGGATCCACCCAGACCAGATGGGCAGACAGATTGATTGTCTCAACTGATGATTAATGTAGGAACCTAGTCTGTGTATGAAAGCTGAGTGAGCCGAGGAGAAGCAGTGAGCAGCCTTCCTCCATGGTTCCTGCCTATGCTCCACCTTGGGCTCCTATTCCAAATTCCCTTGGTGACAGACTGAGACCTGAAAGTATATGCCAGACACATCTTTCCTCTCCTGAGTAGCTTTGGGTCAGAGTATTTTATCACAGCAACAGAATAAAACAGGGACCCTGACTGTCTATAATACCTAAGAGATTCGACTCACAAACAAGACAAATACAACCCAAGAGAATTCATAACTTCGCTTAGTAACATCAGGATTTTTCAAAGATCACACAACAGCACCAAAGAAAACTGTAATATGTGTATGATTAAAGTCAGGAAGTGATGGATAATGATTGCACTTCTAATGAGTTTTTGGTACTATAAAAGAATGCCATAAAATCTAACAAAAGAAAATTTTAAACCTCTAAATTATTAGAAGGGCAAGCCTAGATGGGAAGATTCAATAAATAAAGATATCATATTAGCATCCTCTCAACATATGTGTGAATTTGCTGTAATTCGTATTGCAATTCTAAGAGTGTGTCTGGAAATGAAATGTGGGAAAATAAGATGAAATATCCGGACTGACTTTAGAAAGGGGAATAGGGTGGAATAACGTGTCTGAGTGCTGCATTGACACAAGAACAGAGAAATGGATAAATACAGAAATGATACTCTGATCTATCATTATGAGATGATAGATCAGATCTGAGAGGAGGTACCGATATTTCTGGAAAATGTTGAAATAACGGGCTTGCTATATACAACCAGAATAAAACTTAAGTTCAATAAATTATACTTCAAAAAGTATGCTGCAGTCTTATTAATGAGAACCCTCACCAAAATAAGCTCCCATTCTGTTATTTTGTCTATCTTTATTAGGAATTATAACTTTTGTATTGGCACATTCTAATTAACACTGGAATTTAAGCATATTTAAAGTAATTGTTGACACATTTTATTAATAACCTATTTTCCTATATTTTATTAATTTACATTATGGTACAGAGGCTGTAATCTAGGGCCTCACAGACATTCCACCACTTAGCTGTTTTCCTAGGTCCAGCTTTTGTCTATTTTTAACTGGATTCTTCTGGTTGATTTGGGTTTCCAGTAGTCCTTTACATTGATTCTTAATTATTTGCCTATTAAAAATGTTGGAGCTAGGCATAGTGCACACACCTGTAACCCCAGTACAAAGAAGGCTGAAGCAGGGAGAACCTGAGCTCATGAGTTCAAGACTAACCTCGGGCTCTAAAGTGAAACCTATTGTCAATAAATAAATAAATAAATAAACAAATAAATAAATAAATAAATAATACATTCTGGAACTTATCCGTAATCAAAAAGTATTGAAACTGTGAATCATTCCTTGTTTTTGTCTAAGTGGCAGAGTGTTTGTTAGCATGCCCATGGCCCCGGGTTCAATCCCCAGCTCTACAAAACAAACTAACAAAATCTCATTAGGGAAATGCTAACTTGGATTTCATCATTACCCTTGATGAACACATATGTCAGATTATCCCAGTGTATCCATAAGTGTGTACAATTAAAATGAGTTTTAAAATCTTGCTATTAGGAGATAGGTTGTATAGAAGCTTGCATCTTAATCTTAATGAAGAAAACACACTTCCAAAGCAAGAAGAAAAACAACATAGAAGTCTTTGATGTTAAACGATTTTCTACATAAAAGTTTAAAGTTTTAATAACACAAAAGTCATAAATAAAGACAATTCAGAGCTCAAAGACTGAAACCATTATAAAGTCAAGACCGGTAGATAGTTAAATAAATAAATCATAGCCAGCCACGGTATAAAATACTCCAAGGATGGTAGCACATACCTAATACTTAGGAAGCTAGGGAATGAAGATCCTATGTTTGAGGCCAACCTGGATTATATAAAGTGACGCTGTCTTGAAACAAGCAAACAAAAATTATGTCAAAGTAGTTTCATAATGAAATAAAAAATAAAGTGGCATAGAATAATCATCAAGATACATTAGTAGAAACAAATCTTACAACAACAAAAAAAAAAAAACTGGAAATGATGAGAATTACAGGCATTAGATTGTTTTATAGTAATAGATTTCCTGAGGAGGAAACAAAGCCTGGTCATTATTGTTATAGTCTAAATTTTTATTGTTTGATTTTTTTTAAAAAAAATATTAACATGTAAGAGAAGAAATGATCCACTCAGAAAGTTTACAGTGGTAGCTTTTGATTGTTCAACCAAAGTAAAATGACCAATTTTTGTCATTTAAAATAAGGGTATATGCTTGGTGGTAGTACACATAGACCCCTTGAACTTGCCTTGTGGCTGAGCTTATTAGTGTAAGAAGGAACAATGGGTGTTTGTTTGCATGGCCAACCTTCTTCTAAATAGAATTGACTCCCTTACATCACAGCCTGTCGACTGGCAATACCTCCTCATGTTGAACTTTGACTGGCTGGGTCTTGAACAGGTCTTGTACAGACAGCCACAGGGGCTGCTGTGAGTTCATTGGGGCAGAGGTCCTGTCGAGTGCTGAAGATGCCAGTCTACCCTGACCTCTGGCTCTTACATTTTTTCCTCCTCTTCTTTCATAATGGGCTCTGAACCTTGGGTGGAGATGGGGGTATGATACAGATGTCCTATTTATGGCTAAACATTCTCTCTCTCTCTCTTTCTCTCTCTCTCTCTCTCTCTCTCTCTCTCTCTCTCTCTCTCTCTTTCTCTCTCTTTCTCCATCTGGCCACTGTAAATCTTCATACTAACTTCTGCCCACTGCACAAAGATGCTTCTCTGATAATGCATGATCATTTAGAATTTAGATGGCAGTTTGATACTATGTCCATTAGCAAAATTATAGTAATAGATTCACACCTAAAAAGTACACATGTCATGGCCATGGGTTCTTGGCCACGTTTATAGTAACAGGCATGAGTTTCCTTCTGTGGAAAAGGACCTTGAATTCAACCAGAAAGCTTATTAGAGTAAGAAGGAGCAAAGGATTTTAATATAGACCAGACCCATTCCTTTTCATATCAAGACTCCCTTTACCTTCTAGGAATTGAACCCACGGCCTTGTGCAGGCTTGGCAAGTATTCTTTCACTCTGAGTTGCAGGAGAAAGAAATTTGTTGCACTAATCAATGTGATATATTCTGGGGAGGCTGCCTTCTTTTAAAACTCAAAATGAAATTATATGAGCATTCATCCAGAACAAGCAATTCACTCACCACAAAGGGAATGGGTGACCTCTTGTTTTCTTCAGTGACACTTAGTACCAAATAGACAGTCCCCTCAAGGAATAAAAACCTACCTTTTGGCACATCCCATCCAAAAGGCCTGCACAAGGAATTCCTGGCTTCAAAGACCAGCTGGTCTGTGTTGAACTGATTGAAGTCCAGAGTTCAAGCTGAATAATTTGCACGTTTACAAACACTGAAACAATGAGAGAGGTCTTCCTTAGCATATGCAAAGACCTGGTTCTGGAGGACCTGAAATCCACTCTGAGCACATACATCTGCTTACACACACACACACACACACACACACACACACACATACACACACACACACACACACACACACACACACACACACACACTCATTCGTGCACACACAGCTTTAAAAAAAAAAAAGTCTCTGGTAGAATCAGGAGATCTGAATAAGACAATTGACAGAGTACCAATCTCCTTCCTAACCCTTTAAAATTGAGTTTAAAGACATCATCTATTCCTGATGCTCTGAGTGTCCTCCCAGGAATTCCCTCTGTCAGAGAAGGCTCTATTGGCCTTTCCCTAAAGACAGACCTGCTGGCAGTGAGTTATTTTAGTTTTTCTACATCTGAGGTTTTATTTTACCTTCATTTTAGAAGGATGTTTTCAGGAGAAATAAAATTGTAGGTTGACATTTCTTTGCTTCCAGGGCTTTAAAAATGCTGTTCCACTTTTTTTATCTCTGTGGCTTCTGGGAGAAACGTGAAGCCGGTAGAGTCATGGTTCTCTTATAAGTAATGAGCTGTGTTTCTATAGCTACTTGTGAGAGCTTTTCCTTTTTCTTCAGTTTTCAACAGTTTGTCTTTGATGTATCGTGATGCTTTAGTTTGTTTTGTGATGTTATAATGGGCCCCTGCTGTATTCGCCCACTTTTCAATGCTATAACAAAATATCAAAGGCGGGCTATTTCTGAAGAAAGTCTAAACAACAGAGCACCAGCAAGACCCATGGAATATAGCAGCATGGTGACAGGAGCATGGACGGAAGGAGGAAATCACAGTGGCAAATGGGAAGCCAGAGAGAGAAGGTATTTGGCCAGGCTTGGGATTTTCTTTGAAGAAATAACCAAACTCTGGTGGGAATTACCTCAATTCCTTCCACACGTGGCCATGGGGCCCTGGGAAGAAAGAAAAGGAGATACAATGTTCCAGTTTGGAGTTGTTCTATTATGTAGCTGTGTGCCCCAGCAGTGATGTTATAATGGCTCTCTCTGTCCCTATTACACCGTAAAGGAACGAAAGGTGGGGTCCAGTCTAGCACTAACAAAACAGTTAGTCTCTACCCTTGCACTGTTACAAGCAGTTTTCCCGCCTGCCTGATACCAGAGCTGTGCCAGCCCCAAATAACAGAGACACTGTATTGGCTATAAGACTGTTGGCCAGTACTAGCATTTCTTATTGGCTAGATATGTCTTAAATATGAACCCATTTCTATTAATCTAAGTGTTCCCACATGGTCTTATCTTACTGGAGAGAGGATCCGGAGTTCTCTCTCGGTCCTACATGTGGAATATCCTTCTACCTCTCCCTGAAACCTTCTTGTCTCCTAGTCCCGCCTATCTTGCTTTCCTATTGGCCAAAAGTGCTTTAATCATTAACCAATAAGAGAAACATATTTACAGAACGACATCTCCCATCAATTCACTAAAGCAAGGGGCTCTATCACAGATGCTTCTGGACTCACCTTCCATGAAGGACTTAACAGCAACTATTTTGGTGCTCATGGACAAAAACAGACCCAGACCCTGAACTGGAAGGGACACAGAAACACATTAGGATAAATAGAAGATAACAGGGAGGATGATCACCACTGGGGACACTTAAAACTCAAATAAAACCGAATCTTCTCTATCCTCATCCCTACTCAACAGCACCCAGCTCAGGCACCTACTCTTCTACCTGAGACTTTTCCATGTAATGCTTGCAGATAAATATTGTGTTCATTGTGCTCTGTGCTATTTTCCTGTGTTTAAATTCCTTAATTGAGAGAGAAAAAAAGTAGGCAGAGGTAGATGGATGTCTGTGAGTTTGAGGCAAGTCTAGTCTACATTGTGAGTTTTGGGTCAGACAGGGCTGTGTAGAGAGACCCTATCTCAAAAACACAAAATGAAACAAAAAGACAAAAAAAAAAAAAAAAAAAAAAAATTGACATCATCTCATTTTAACAAATGCCTCCACAAATTCTTGCTCGCCTTCTCCAGGTTGTTTGTTTGTTTGTTTGTTTTGGTTTTTGCTTGTTCACGTGAGTCTTGTTTTCCAAGCATTTGTAGTACTGTTGAGATGTCTCCTGTGTATTTTCTAGTAGCCAATCCTGAGCCTAGGTAGTGATCTACTCCACACTTCAAGTTGCAAGGCCTCTGATGTATGTTTGCGATCAGATTCCCAGTTGGGTAGCTGAAAAGTAGACCTGAGGACTTCAAGGGGTTTCCTTTTCTAAGAACTTCTTAGAAAAGGTTGCCCTTTCAGCCCTCTGGGCTTTCACTGTCCTGCTCCAAACATATTTTACAGTAACTATAACACACCTGAGCCCAGCTGGCTCAACAAAAGGAAAAGAGAAAACAAATGTTCTTTATCACTCATTGGGGTCTAATTCCTTCTTCACTTCTGGAATTAGCACAGAGTTGCCTAGTGACTAGGGTACAGGATAACAGAACATAAATAAAGAAAAAGAACATAAATAAAGTAAAAAGAAAAGAAGGGAATGGAAGGGGGAGACAAAAAGAGGGAAAGGAAATGAAAGGAGAGACTATAATAGATTTCCTCCATTGCACTTAAAGTTTTGAGGGGGGCTCTTCTGCCTCCCTGAGCTAAACTTCAAGAATCACTTTGGGTTTCATACCCATATCTATGCCCATGGGTATGGTCTGAATTTCAAACAGCCTTGAATCCAAGCTCAGAAGGAATAGCATATATATCCATACCGACAGGAGGCCCAGTGAAGCTTTCTGTTCACATCTCAACATCCACAAGTGTCTGTGTAAACTTTATCACTGTGTTATCAATGTACGTTTGTTGGTGGAGCGGTATGCTTATTCTTAATCATACACAAAAAGCCTAAAACATACTTTCTAAAGTTAATATAGAAAGTAACACATATATTTAAAGTATTAAAGATAACCAGTAGAAAAGCTATATGCAGACTTGAAGGTTTTCAAATTACCAAAATGTAAAGACATCTCATGATATTAATAGAAAAGAAACTAGATCCTTGTATAATACTTCCCCCAGATGGAAATATTACATCCTGTAGGGAAGAGGTTGAGCTTGTAAGACTCAGAAAGCTGAGGAAACTGAACATGAAAAGTTGTAAGATTCACACTCTCCCATTGTTATAGAAAGAAATATAATCAAGAGCTTAGAGCAGAGACTGTTGCTGGCAGAACTGCCTGCAAGTTTTTCTGGAGTTCCAGAATGTATTTTGTTTTTCATCATCAATGCCTGGATGTAGCTGCCTTCAAGTCACTCATCCTCTTGGGAGTGGCCCAAATAAACTGATTGGTTCACCAAACTAGACTGGAGCGAACTTTTTGCTTTGATCGTATCAGTGCCCTCTCTTAGGCATAGACATTTTTGCTTTCAGCTTCCCAGAAAAAGGGCATGTAACAGCCCATACCTCCTATGAACATACATATGAAAATTAACAGTGCATGATCGTCAAGGATAATTTACTTTTAGTAATGTAAGTTTGCTTTAACATTGGAAAACCAATGGGCATCGCTATGCGAATACAATAGAACAAAATAACTGTATGATCATCTCAATAAACATAAAAACTGACAAAATGCAATACTCAGTTATGATTAACTCAAAAGCCATTTGCAGAAAACAAGAAAACAGAAGTATCCAACAAGTGGCGTCTATGTGAAAGCTAAAGATAATATTGTCATTAATAGAAAAAAAGAGAATTTTTTTCCTCTGAACAAGCAAAATAGATACAAATTGCAAAGCAAATTAAACTGTTTTTATGTGTGACCATTACTACCCATGCAAGAAAATTCTAAGGAACCCACAAATTAGCTACTGGAACAGATAGAAAGATCACAAGATTCAAGGTTAATGTCACAAAAAGAATAGAATTTTGACATTTAAACAATGAACAGTTAGAAACTAAACACAAACACTGTTGTGGGATATTCCTTTACACTGTGTGAAGCTGTGTCATTGCGATTGGTTTAATAAGAAGCTAAATGACCAGTAGCTAGGCAGGAGGCTTAAGCAGGACTTCTAGACAGAGAGAGTATTGGGAAGAAGAAAGCAAGTCACCAGACAGACTTGGAATAACCAGGATGAGCAGTACAGAGATGAGGTAATAAAGCCATGAGGCAGAAAGAAAATTACTAGAAATGGGTTAAGTTATATGAGTTAGAAACAAGCCTAAGCTAAGGCCGAGCTTTCATAATTAATATGTCTCTGTGTCCTTTTTTTTGAGCTGGTGACCCAAAGAAAAATCCATCTACACATTGATTTCTCTGGGAAGAGGAAACAGAAGAGATCTCCTGGGTAAACTGGGAGTGAGATGAGAGGGTAGAGGTATGGAAACATGAGGTACAAATGAAAAGATATATCATTCATGAATCAAAAGAATCGAAACTAATTAGACATCTTGTCTAATTTATCTATAGATCTGACACAGTCTAAAACCTCAGTATTCTTTTTTGGAGAAAATTCTAACGTTTAGAGCTAGAATAGTTTAAGAAAAAGAATTCAGAGTCTTTGCAAGACAAAAGAATCAAAGTTAGAAGTCAGATGCTCAGCTTAACATAAAACTTACAGAGAGACTTATGAAGCTAAAGCAATCAAGTCCGCTATTGACATATGGATCAATCGAACATAATAGTGAGTGCAGAAATAGTTTTCCACATACATTGTTTATCGATTACTAGCAAAGATGCCGATATATTTCAATGTGGAAAGGTTACTCTTTTACCATCTAGTACAAGAAAATGGGGCAGTAATGTGCATAAAACGTTGAGAGAACTTTATTTTCATACAATTAGTTTTGTTCAGGAAGTATGATATGAGGCTCTGTCCTCCAGTCAAACTGCTGCCATCTTCATGAGATTGACAGTGCCTACTTTCAAGAGTTCATCACCATAACAATCGAGAATTGCTGGCATTAGTTCCTTGGATCCTCACATGAGTATCTAGCTACCAGTCCCAATCATTTGTATGCCATTCTGTGCTAGCTGCCCAAGGCCTTAGGGTCACCCAAAGAGGCTAGAGTATGTAGGTTGGGGGAACATAACCGAAGGGTGCTCCACCTATGTGACTGTGTGGAAGCTATCATACATCCTGGGTGAAGACTGTCTAGGGTGGCCACTTTCAGATCACCCATACGCCTGTCAGTACACACCTGTGCTCTTTAAATAATGCCGGTAAAACTCACAGGTTCCCCCGTGTGATGATCTTTGGTAGACTTGTACATGGTTACATGGTTATTTGGAGTTTATGAGGAGTTGTTCACATCTCCCTCTGAAGAAAATTCTCACAACGAATGATCAAAGATCTATATATAAAAAATTAAAACTTTAAGAACATTTAAGAGTGGCTGAAGATATGTCTCAGTGGTTAAAAGTTAAGACTGCTCACCTTCCTTGATGGCACACACCTTTAATCCCAGCACTTGGGAGGCAGAGACAGGCGGATCTCTGTGAGTTAGAGGCCAGCCTGGTCTACAGAGCTAGTTCCAGGGCAGGTTCCAAAACAATACAGAAAAACCCTGTCTCGAAAAACAAACAAACAAAGAGTACGACTGCTCTTCCAAAGGACCCAGGTTCCATTCTCAGCACCCACATGGTGGCTCATCACTGTCTGTACCTCCAATTCCAATGGAACTGACACCATTTTCTGACTTCTACAGACACCAGACATATACACGGTACTCAGACATACACGCAGGCAAAAAACTAATGCACATAAAAAATTTTAAAATAAATATATATCACAAATGTCAGATAACAGGTCCTCTAGCTACTGCAGTCTCTCTCAAAAATCAAGCTACATGCTTTGATTTTTTTTTCCCTCACATTGAAAAGTCCCACCCCTCCAGGCAGATCACACCCAAGGCAATCTTGAAATATGGCTTTAATCTCTCATCTACTGCCTTCCTAACCCATTTCTCCTAGAAGATAGGCTAGGGAAGTACAAACCAAATTTGTAAAAGGAAAGAATTTCCTTTATGCTCTAGAAATGAAGGCTCTCTTCTTTCATGATTGGATCATCCTGCTTATAACATGATACTAATAGTTCTCCCTAACGAAACTCTCATTCGAAGGGTAACTTTCTCAGCTCCTCTCTAACATTTTATTGAACAAGAAATGCTAACCTTTGGTTATCCCAGATGTGATAGTGTAGTGAGATATCTACCCTACCCGCACCCGTCCCCAAGTGTGTATAAATAAGAATCTGGGAAAACCATAGGCTGATGGATGTTTCTTTGTCTCCGACCAAGAAGCAAAAGAGAACGCTGGGGTCCAGGACCCCAGACCTAGTCCCCCCCCCCCAGGTCACGCCCAGGTCATGCCTATGCAGCTGTTCCCAGGCACCAATCGGTGTGGTCAGTGCAACAGGTATGGGTGGGGTGCATATCTCACTGCGTGATAACTAATCTTGGTTATCGACTTGACACACCTTGGAAAGGGGAACAGCCCTTAAGAATTGCCTTCCCCAGGTGGCATCTGTGGGCATCTGTGTGGAGCGTTTTCTTGATTGCTAGTTGATGTAGGAAGGCCCAGCTCACTGTGTCACCCACCTTTAATCCCAGTACTCAGGAGGCAGAGTCAGGCAGATTGAATAATACATATAAATGGTAGATAAGCACATGCAAAGATGCCCAACAAGATTAGTTGTTAGGAAAATGCAAACTGAAAGTTTTAAGACTGCACAGAATTCCAACTAGGATACAATTTTAATCAGTGGAATGGGCTTTAGAAAAAAAAAATCCCTTTTGAGTAAGTACATACCATGTTTTTCTTTCTGTGTCTGGGTTACCTAACTCAGGATGGTTTCTTCTAGTTCCATCCATTTGCTAGCAAATTTTAAGATTTCATTGTTTTTTTTTTTGTGTGTGTGTGTTTTTTGTTTGTTTGTGTTTTTTTTTTTTGTTTTCCACTGAGTAGTACTCCATTGTGTACACATTTTCTCCATCCATTCTTTTGGTTGAGGGGCATTTAGGTTGCTTCCAGGTTCTGGCTATTACAAATAATGCTGCCATGAACATAGTTGAACAGATGTCCTTGTTGTATGAATGTGCATCCTTTGGGTATATGCCTGAGTGGAATTGCTGAATCTTGAGATAGACTGATCCTTAATTTTGTTATATGTGTATACATGTTCATGGATGTGTTTACACACGTATGGAAGCTAGAGGACAACACTAGGATCTTTCCCAGTCATTCTCCATCGTACCTTTTAAGATAAGGTTTCTCACTGAACCAAGACCTTACTAATTCAGCTAGGTTACCTGGCTACCCAGGCCCCTGGGATCCTCTACTCTCTGCCACCCAGTTTGGAATTATAGATGTGCAGCTGGGCTTTTATCCTTGGATGTCCAACCTCGTGCTGGAATAGCAAGAACTGCACTAACTGAGCCGTCTCCCTTTTCCCATGTTCTAATTTTTAATATGATGCATAAGCTATCTCATGACACTGGATGGGACACAGATCATTTAATATATGACACTGGGATAACTTTTACACTTTTGAAAAATATAAGTTGGTATGTATTTTTCATTCCCCAAGTCAAAATAAATTCCATTTACATCAAATATTTATATGCTAAAATAAAACCATAAAGTTAGGAGAAAATATGGGTTTTTTTATTATTATCAAGGTTTGGGAAGCTCTAGTTAAGCATACATAAAATCCAAAATTCAGGAAAATAAGAACATAAATTTGACTACATAAAAATTTTAACTGTCTGATTCAAAAATATTCTTAAATAAATTCAAATGACTTATGGTGATGTAAAAATCTACTTCAGTAAATTCAATTGAGATATGCAAATGCAAGCAAATTTGCAACATACATGATTATGGGCTAATATTTTTAAAATTAGAATAACTCATGAATTAAGAAAGGCAACCAACCTCTATCAAGTATGGCAAACAAAAGAAGTGACAAGCAAAGAGGAAATAGAAATCCCTATAATTGGATGCTCAACATCACCTGTAATATAAGAAATTAATGCTAAGTACAGGGAGGGAGCCATTGCTCAGACAGACAAGAAGCAAAATTTAGTTAATGCATGACATGTTCTTGGTACACTAGCTAATTTAAGAAGAAATAAAGTGAAGAAATGTATAACCACAGGGACCCAGAGCTGTCCTATATAGGATTAAGTACTCCACCAAATGTTAATGTGGCCCCACCCCTTAGTGACACAAGATGCAAAGTCCTGGGTACCCTCAATCTAAACCAAAGACTGTCACCTTTGTTTAAAAAACCTTAACAACTATCAAAATCAACTAGAGAAATTATTAAATCCAGATTGCTGGACTGTGCCTCTAAGGTAAGTAATTGAGGAAATCTTGAGAACATGGATTTTCAACAAGACCTTCCATGATACTAATGCTTCTGGCTCAGGGAGCCACAAGTCTGCACACACCCTTTACATTTCCTACTTGTGGCTTTAATGATAGACATTGGTCAGAGAGCCCCCACCCCACCCCCGGCCCTTCCCAGCCAAGCATCAAATCTTCAAATCCAGGGCAGCCTCTGTCATCTGTCAGTACTTGCAGCTACAGCTTAAATGTGTCCTGCAGCCTTCCTGTGTGGGGAACTTAATCCTCAGTAGAACAGTGCTGGAGTGTGAGGACTTTATGATTAGGCAAAGCCCTCAGGATAGATTGACTCATGCTGTTTGAGAGTGAGTTTGTTATAAAAAGTAAGTTTTCTAGCTATACCTGGAGAAATCCAAGTCAGCACGCCAGAGACTCCTGAGCCTTCTCATTTATTCTGGCACTATTCAGTCCAGCCAGGGTAGGGGACCACTCCAGGCATCCATCAATATATGAGTGGATAGATCTCTCTCTCTCTCTCTCTCTCTCTCTCTCTCTCTCTCTCTTCACACACACACACACACACACACACACACACACATGCATACACACACACACAGAGTTTTAATAAACCACAAAGATAAACAAGAATATATTCATTTTGGGGTAATAAAAGGAACTGGAGATCATAATTGAAAATATAAGGGGAACTGTGGATGATGGAAAGGGTCAGCACGAATTGGGAGGGAGACAATAAAGGTGAGTATGGGCAAAGCACAAAGATGTTAATAAACGAAATGTCATAATGAAGCCTATCATTGAGTATGCAAACTAAAAGACAAAATATTTCCAACAGTTTATCGTCATAAGGTATCACCACATGATACCTTCTTCCAGGCTATGATACAGCAAGTATTTCTGCCACAACCTTTGCTCAGCCAGTCAGCCCCTGCTCTTACAAATGATCCTACCTCAGGTATTGTTTCACAGCACAGAATGTGCAACCATTCACCAAAATTGCTAAGATGTGAATGATAAAATGATTTCCCAAAATGCTACTGGGAAGTGAAGCCCTATTAGATTTGGCAATGGTTCTCAAATTCCACACGTGTGCACTCTTGTCTTACAAATTGCATTTCTAGATTATTTCTCCTGATATGCATATTATCTCCAAATGCACAAGTATTATGTACACAAAGAATTTTATTGTGTCAATACAATAATAGATGAACACTGGAAACAATTTAAGAGTCATCCAGTTAGGAGTTATTTAAGTAAATCAGGTTACATCTCAGGGGAATATTTTACAGCCTTTAGAATGAAAGCAATACATTTATCACACTGAAATAGAAATGCATATAATGTACAAAGCATAAGAAGTAAATTTCCGAATGGTACACACATATAAATTGTTTTTTATCAAATTTCAAAAGACATACCTATATATAAGATTCAACATATGATACTTTTAACAATAATTGTCACATGCTCCCAATTTCAAATGCAGAAATTTATTCCTCAAAGTGATAATTGGAGGAAGTAGGACCTTTGGAAAGTGACAGGTCATGAAGACAGAAGTCTCAAGAGTAAAAATGTACCAGGACAAGATATGACCCCGAGAGCTCCTGTGTCCTACGTTCTATCCCCCAAGGATATAGCCAGAAGCCAGATATCTCTAAATCAGGAAGCATGCCCTCCCTAGAACTAACCAGTGCCCAAATCTCAGACCTTCTTGGCTATAGAACTGTGGAAGTAAATTCTGTTTTACGTATGTGCTATCTGGTATTGTGTTTTGTCTTAATAGCCCAGGACAGTGATAAAATATACATGTAAGACTGGCAGGTATGCACCCAAAAATCTCTTACCAGAATTGATGGAGGGAAGGAGAACCTAGAATGACTCTCATGACAAAGATATACCTAAAATTACCCTTACCTAAGAGAAATTAGGAAAATGCCATCTCGTAAAGAAAAATTCTTCTATAAGCTTGACATTCAGGACATTCAGGCAGCTGGGTCAAGCTGGCATTTTGATATGCAAACTTTATGCTATAAAGTAGAAGGCCAGCTCTCAGGGGAGAGAGGGTGAGATGTGGAATCCAACCTTAAAGTTTTCTTTAAAGCCATGAAAACTTAAACCATGAGATAAATATTTATATGCTCTTGTTTTTAAATAAACAACTTCAAAACTCTTCAATGGAGCAACATCTCAAATTATTCCTCAACCTGAAAGAGCAAAATGAAACTTAGAATCCCAAATAATGACATTTGCTTTTCATTCATGAAAAGGCATGTGGGAGAGGCCCTGCTGCCATCATTTCTCAGTAGCTCCTCAAAGAGCAGCTGTTGGCCAGCTGGGTGAAGGCTCTATTATTTGGGAAAAAATTCAGTTAAACTGAATTACTCATGTAAAAATGCAACCCAAATTTTATTTATCAAACAAGGTGAACTAAGAAGTGTTTTATACATGCTGGTTGTCCTTTTTCCTTAGCATGACAAAAATATCATGTGTTACTAAGCAAGTGTCCAAAGGCATCTAAGCATCTGATTGAACCTCTCACCTATTTTGGGTGTTCACATTTCTTCACCAAAATCATTTTAAGAACATCTCAAAATGTTCTCACTTTTCTAATTCTCTCTCTCTCTCTCTCTCTCTCTCTCTCTCTCTCTCTCTGTCTCTCTCTCTCTCTCTCTCTCTCTCTGTGTGTGTGTGTGTGTGTGTGTGCATGTATGCCTGTGTGTGTCTATGCATGGGCATGCATACACTACTGCACACGTAGAGGCCAGAAAGTTCAAGGGATCCTCCTCCGCAGTTCTGGGTTGTATGTGGGTTCTGGGAGATCCTCACTGTGGTCCTCATACTGACTATGCATGCTCTTTACTGGATGAGCTATCTCCCTGGCCTTTACTCTTATCTGACCAGTTGATCTAGTCCGTCATTTATAATGCATCACAGAGTATCACTGCATCTTGCAGTTGTATTTATGGAACTTCTGGGAATTTGGAATGCCTCAGAAAAACCAAACCAACAGCAGAATCTGAGACTTATAGGATGTAGAAAGACAGATTATCAATCCCAGCTTTTATTTTCTCTTTGGCACTCAGAGTTCTTTACAGCTATTGGTAAATGAATCACCCAAGCATCCTTCCACAAAGAGATTGGATATAGCAACTATAATAGACAGTTAGTGGGTTGGAAAAGCTAAGACACAAAAAGGCTAAGTGATTTACCAAATATTGTAGAATGAATGAGGATTAGTATAGAAAATAGTTCTTGAAAACTTTGATCAGGCCAGTCATCCAATATGAATAAAATACATTTGTCTGTTTTAACTTTCTCATGTAATAGGAACTGGAAAGTGATGCGGTCTTCTCTTTATTGACCTGCTGTTGGTTAGTTTTCTTTTTATGCCTTCTCATTTTCATCTAGAAACTGACACTAATAATGTTTGGCTAACACTGTATCTCACAAAGTTTTAGATTCATGGTGTCTTCTAAATCAGCAAACCTCATCTTGCATTCTTTATTTTTCCAACTCCTGACCCCAGCTGGTCTGAGGTTGTCCAAAGACACCATATGTGAAAAGCAGAGGGAGGATGGGATGTCCTTCCAGCCGTCATTTTTATTACAGATTCCCTAGGATATGCCATCTTTTGTTCTTTTGTTTGGCAAGCCTGCATCAGGACCACTGTATGCAACATAATGCTAAGCACTAGAGACCCTAATGAAAAAAACTAAGATCTAAACATGGAAATGCATTACAGTTATCTCAGGTGCCTTAGCTGAGGTATAAAGTAGAATGTTCTTAGAATGTCAACGAGGGAGAATATGCTTGTGTTTAAGGAGCTCTAAAAAAAAAGTGATGGTACAAAATTGTCTTCATCTATCTCCTTCCATGACATATCCAGTCAATAATTTTCCTGTACCTGAAGAAGTTAAGTACTGGGCACACTACCACCCATGCTTTCTGGCTGCTCTTTTTCTTTTGTTGGACTTGGCAATGAGTGGCCCCAGCAAGAGATCAGAGAGCATGCAAAGATTGGGCAGGATGTTTGTCTCCTCAAATTCTCCTCTGTTTAGTTACAGGTTTTAGTACTTCCATCCCTCTCAATAAAAACTCAATATGTAAAATGTACAACTGATGAAAAATGAGAAATGTGCAAAAATGTGTTTGGGTCTTTTTAAAAATAATTCCTTTAATAACATCTGTATGTGTGTATACTACAGACATGTCTGAGACTCACAGTATCCAGAAGAGGATGTCAAATTCCCTGAAACTGGAGTTACAGATCATTGTGAACCATCATGTAGGTGCTGGGAAGTGAACCCAGGTCCTCTGCAAAAGTAGCCAGTGCTCTTAACTGCTGAGCCATCTTACCAGTCCCAGTGTGTTGTAAATATTGATGGCATGATTCACAATGTACAGAAACTGCACATTATGAAATTCTGCAGTATAGAATTGGGAAAAAAACGTTGACCAACACATGGGCCTGTAGGGCAAATGGTGCAGAAATCAACATGCATTGGAGGAAAGGTCACTGCAGGCTTTCCCTTGAACAGTATATCTGTCCTCAGCAACCCTACCCTGATCCATTGCTTCCTGACCTTGATGGGGGATGTCCTTCTGTACACATGTTTCTCTTATTGGTTGATGAATAAAACACTGTTTGGCCGGTGGTTGGGACTTCTTATTGGCTAGCTCTGTCTTAATTATTAACCCATAACTACTAACCTATATATTTCTACATGGCCTTATTTTACCAGAGAATTCCTGGCTCATCCTATCTTCCAGGTCTCTATATTGTATCTCCTGGTGGCTTCTCTCTCCCTACCTTTCCCAGAATTCTCCTCATCTCCCAGCCCCACTTATCTTCCTGCCTCTATTAGCCAAACAGTATTTTATTCATCAACCAATAAGAGAAACATATATAGAGAAGGATATCCCCTACCAATACCTTTTCTCCCACCCCAAGAAACATCTGACCCATATGAACATGGAGAGATATCTCTGAAACTATGAACCAAATAAATCTTTCCTTCTTTCAGTTGATTACAAGGTGGGTGTTCATGTTTCTGTAGTGTTACTGCAGTGATCACAGGAACCTGGATTCTGTGGAATGACGGGCCTGCTTATGTTATTCTGTCTGGTTGTCCCCAGACCACCAAAACTCCAAACAATGAAACACCATCAAGAAATGCTTCATTGGAATTTAGGAGTGTAGCTCAGTAGATTTCCTAGCTATTTTTCCATCACTGTGACAAAATACCATGACCAAAGCAACTAATAAATGAAAATGTTCAATTTGTGGATCATGGTTGAGGAAGTTTAAGCGTCCATGATCATGGCAAGACATGGGAGCAGCGAGGCTGGCATGGTGCAGGAGAAGTAGCTGAGAGCTTACATCCTTACCCTCAAATAAAAGGCAGAAAGAGTACACTCTGGAGATGGGATGGGCTTTTGAAACCTCAAAGCCTACTCTAGCAACACACCCCCTCCAACAAGGCCACATCTCCTTATCATTCTGAACAGTTCCATCAGTGGGGTACCAAGTACTCAGACACATGAGTCTATGGCGGCCACTTTCATTCAAACCACCACAGTGGGCAAGTTCATACTTGGCATATAGTAGAATCTGATTTAATCTGTTCCCCCAAACGATAAGAGAGAAGAGGAGGGACCTGGAGGAGGGAGACAGTAACATATTAGTGCTCACAACTTAGAAGCCAACCTGTCTTTGGAGCAGCTCTTAAATTTCTTACCCCTTTTCCTGCCTGTTATTCCTTCATATTTGGGCTTGCCTTTTTTGTTTTGTTTCATTGGTTGGTTGGTTTTTGTTGTTGTTGTTTTGTTTTTTATTTTTGTTTCTGTTTTTTTTTTTTTTTCAAAGAATCTCTTCACTCTAAGAGTACTGAAGTCCTTCACTACACTGACGTTGTGGGGTCTGGATTCATCATAACTTTTGACCACACTGGTGTGGGTGGGAACTCATGGTAGTTTATCCTTCCGAAGGAATGAATTTAAATCTTGTTTGAATCATTTGAATCACTGCCAGAGTCAAAATTATTTCAGGCAGAAAAACAAAAGAAAAATATCGAGTTGACTCACTACATCTTCTCAGGCTCTAAAGAGATAGTTTCTTTGTGTGGACTCATGTAGTAACCCTTGACTCAGAAGTGCTGGTCCACTGCAGGCTGTGGTACTGTCTCCCTCCTCAAGGTGAGTTTGTCTCCGGAGCTCTTTGTGTTTTCTCATCTGCAGCAAAGGTTTCCTTACCATTGACTTTCAAGAAAAGCAGAAAAGCGAGATTGCAGTCTCTTTCAAAAGGAGCACTGGCTTCATATGCAAATTATTCCCCCATCACCACCACCTAATTCTGCACACCAAGACAAAGGGCAACCTTCAAGAATGACACAGACCTTTAAAAGTGACTCAGATGGAAAACATGTGTTTGCATCGTCTGTTCTTGCTCAAACGGCTGCTAAAACCAAGGTTTTTTTTTTTTTTTTTAAAGCAAAAAATTCACCTTCAAAGTACATGTAGATGAGTGAGACACGTGATCAAGCATGGGTATCAGAAAATAGCTGCAGCTGAAAGAGAGAAAGGCAGCTCCTATGTCTGGGTCAGGGGTCAGATGGGCATCTGTCTTCTGACAGAACTGTGGATGCCAGAAGATAATAAAGCACTACTGCTGAGGCCCAAGGGAAAACTACTTCCAACCAAGAATTCTATATTGAGCCATACTCTTAGAATATGAGGCTATGAAAAAGGTTTTTTTCAGACATGTAAAGTTTCCAAAACTCTTACCTCCTACACAGCATTTCTCAGGAAGCTACCAGAATAGGTATTCCTGCAAAAGAAAGTTCACTGTGGAAGCAAAAGACAGAAAGAATCCAAGGGTCCAATGAGGACCAGTGACAGGACTTGGAGTAAGAGAAGTACACATTAAAAATATCCCAATGGATAAACTAAACTCAAACAATACCATGATGAAGCCTATTACTTTCTACAATGAATAAATACTAATAAGAAACACCAACACAATAGCAACATAAAAACACTGAACCATATGCATAGCCCTTCTCTGTGAAGTGGCACAAACCACAGACCTATGAAACCACCCAGGTCCAGGGTCTAGAAGAAGCTGAAATCTGATGCATTTAGTCACAAGCAAAAGTCTACTCATCCCAGAAAGCAAATCAACGATGACCAAACTAGCAACTCCACCAACATCTCAACTTGGAAACCAGTGATTCTTGGATTTACACAGAAGAATGGTATGGATAAAGGGTTATTTACAGGAGCACGGAGTTGGTCATCAGAAAGAATACTCTAAGCCTGGGTAATACTCATGAAGGCTATACATCCTTGAGGTCACTGCACAGGTGACAGGTAACTCCACTGTCCAAGGGTCTGCTTCTTCAGCACTTATCTCTGCTTACAAAATCTGGGGCTGGTAGAGTGACTTTTGAATCTTGTAAATTTTAAGAAGTTCCTGAAACAGATGAGGTTAGTTCTTGAACCTTATAAGTTTCATTTACTTCCTGCGTCTTAATAGCCATCCTCCTAGAAGGAATACTTCAATGCCGAGGAAATCACTTAAGAGATTAAGAAATCTCAAGACGAGAATCATGCTGCAAGTTTTTGGGGTTTCCCTGATGTTTTCAAGGGGGAAAACGTGGTGTTTATCCATCTAGTTACAATGCATTCACAGCATATTTCCATTTGTTGGGGAAACACATGGGAGAATTATGTCATATATAATTATAGCAACTGTCCAAGCAAATCGATGACTGGCAAGTGTGAATTTTTGCTTTTTTGCTTTGCATATGCAGTATGCATATGTGTATACACAAGTGTGTCTTGGTATGCTCACTTACACATGAAGATAACAGCCATAGATCAACACTGGGTGTCTTCTTTACTGCTATTCATTGTGGTTTTTTTTTTAACACACACACACACAACTATAATATGTGTGTGGGTGTGTGTGTGTAAATATGTATATAAATGTATTAGTTCTTTAAGAAATTTTCATTCAATCTATTTTGATCATATTTAACTTTATTTCTTCCCAAGTCCACCCTTAACTCTGTACCCTCTTTTTTTTTTTTTACATATATATTTAATAAGCCATCAATTCCAATTTGTGCTGCTCATAGACTTTTAGATGTGGAACTACCTATTGGAGTGTGGGCAACCTACCAGTAGCCACACCATTAAAGAAAACTGGCTCTCCCAGAATGCAACAATTGTCCATATCTCTTCAGTTAGGGATGGGAGCTCATGAATCCCTTCCCATTCCGTGCTAGAATGTTGACTAGCTTGATCTTAAGCAGACACTCATAGCCGCTGTGAGTTCATGAGAGCAGCCATCCTGTCAAGTCTAAAAGACACGGTTTTATTCTGGTCCTCCTGAATTCTACGTTTCTTTGTGCGGTGGGTGGTGGTTAACTCAGACACAACTGAACAGAGCGCAGAGAATCAATATCTGTGGGGAGCTCACCCTCATGCATCTGTTACACCTTCTCCACAAGGTTCAGGGGCCATTGCCAAAGACGGGGATGAAAGATTCTAGGATCTGTCTTGTTTTCTTCAAACAGGGTCCCTCACTGAGCCTAAAGCTTGCTGTTTTGGCATTGCTAGCCAGCAAGATGTCCATATGTCTGTGCCACCCACTGTTTGGGTTACTGGAAAGAACCGAAATGCTAGGATTTTTTTTTTTTTTTTTTTTACATTAGTGTTAGAGATCCAAACTCGGCTTCTTATACTTGTTTGGCAAGCATGTTACCCACTGTTCAACTGGCCCTTCTAAAAACAAGACATCTTTTTAATTTCTATTCTAATTTCTGTTTTGTCAGCTACTCAAAGACATGCACTGATATATATGTGCATTGGAAAGTCTGGAAAAGCAGGCAGTAAAACCTTTAAGGAATTTCTGTGAGTGCTAAGATACCAAAGTTTTCTTTTTTAATATTACCCTTGATAATCTAAATTGTTCACCATCGAAATAAAGAACTAAATTTATGTCGGACATTTCCTTCCCTGTACCCTGCAGTGTGGCTGGGGGTGGGGGGAGTTGGGCATTCAGCACAGAGTTAATGGATAATTGTGTAAGCTACAGAATTGAGACGAGCATCAAGAGGCAATCACATGACACACTACACTGAGACAAAAAAGGACAATGCTCCCGTTATTGGCTTATCTCCTTCTCTGTTAGCCCTTTATGATTAAACCTCTAAGCATAAATGCAGTGCATGCATTCATTCATCCTGTCAACAAACAAGCATTGAACATTCGCAATATGACTATCACTGTTGTGTGCAAAGATAAGCAGGTAATCGGTAACGGATAATCATCACGTGATTATGGGGTTCAAGGATGCACAGCTTAGCCAGTCTTAGCAAAGTGGTAGGATCTGATGCAGGAGGAGATCTTCTGGTCCCACATGCAAGCCTATGGACATGGAAGTAATTGGCACCAAGTTGTGAAGCAGACTATGCACTCTAGATCTTATCTGATGATGGGTATAGAATTGGGAATGGCGTCAGGTTCTCCTTCATCATCCCCCAAATTTCCCTTCAAAGATAGATGTGCTAGAAATATCCCCGGGTAACCAGTTCCTGTCTGGGGTCCCATTAGAACTTGTAAAAGTGGCACGTTTTATTTGGTGCCTATTGATTTAAGTGCATGGATCTTAATTTATTTGCTGTAATTAAACCTGTGCAATTATTGCAGGGGAATCAATGCAAACAGGCTCATATATTTCTTGTTTCACAAGCTTCCAATATTGATGTTGTTTGTTTAGCTTTCTCTGTGGCTTGGCGGCAAGAATGCATGCAGGGTCCTAGTGCTAGGATCCTCAGCAGTAAGGGAGGTGAAAAACCGGAATGGTTGAGGGTAGAACTCTTTTTTCCTTGAGAGCAGATTTATTATCTCATGATACATGCTGGTTGGTTTTCTGATGTTTTCATAGGAGAGAGGCCAGCAAGACGGCTTAATGGTGGAGGTACTTACCACCAAGCCTGATAACCAGAGTGCAATGCTCTCCTTTTCAGGGAGAAACAAATATTTGCAAGGAGATATCCAACTCTAGTAAATTTCTTCTCCAACTTCTACATGTATGCCATTTTTCACAAGGCACACCTCAAGTATACACACACACACACACACACACACACACATTAAAAATGTAATTAAAACAAATATGGTTCTAACAGAAGATAAAACTGCAGCCAAAAATAAGATGAACACTGGCACCTGTGCATTTTCTCCAGTTGCCCTGATGTAAACCCCTGCATTTGGTAAAATACAAAAGGAAGGTGAACATTTTGGCATTAGTGGTCCAAGGTGGAAGACACCACAGGGTGTTACCCTGTGACCCAGTACTTCATACTGTCACTATATTTTTACATAATGACAATAGCTTCTCTTTTACAGACTTCAAACACAGATCTAAGACACTGCTATTTCAAATCATTACCAATTTTTATTGATTGTTTTAAAACGTAGCAGTCATTTGAAGCATATGTCACTTCACACTTCTGTGATTACCTCTTAAGGTAAAATTCTTCCTTGTAAATTCCTATCGGTTCAAAATAATGAAATCAGCAAATAATTCTCCAAAGTCTATTGCTTTTTTTTTAAATTTATGTTTCCTATGGCAGTATAAGAATAAGGAAAAGCAAATTATATATATCTCCAAGTGGGAGGGGGAAGAATAAGGAAAAGCAATACATACAAAAAAAAAAAAAAAAAAAAACACTCATAGTGTTGGGTCTTGGCTCAGTCAGTAAAGCGCTTCTCTTGCAAGTAGGACTTGAGTTTGATTCCCTAAGACACATGAATATGCTGGGCATTTTTGTAATGCTGGGTGTACTTGTAATTTGTAGCCCTGGGAGGAAGAGACAGGAAAATGCCTGAGGCTCACTGGACAGCAGATCTACCCTAGTTGTAATTTGTAATGTTCAGTATACGTGTAATCCCAGCACTAGGAGAAAGAGACAGGAGGGTGCCTGAGGCTCACGGGACAGCAGGTCTACCGTAACTGGTGAGCTCCAGGCCAGTGAAGAATTCTTGTCTCAAAAGAGATGAATCACATTTCTGAAGAAGGCTCTCAAAGTTTTCCTCTGCTTGCACACCTCGACCTCCCAACACATACGCACGTCCCTACACACACCCATATGCATGCTGTACCACTTATGCCATGGTAAAGTCCCATGAACAAGGTGCCAACAGAAGAAACAGTTTATTCGGCTTCATGATTCCAGAGGGGGAGTACACAGTGATGGGGGAGGCATGGCAGCAGGTAGCCAGACGAAGCTGAGAGCTCACACATATGAAAGAGAAAAGGTACCCTAGAAGGGGAAGGGAACCACAAACCCTCAAAGCCCACTCCTAGTGATGTACTTCTCCAGTGAGGCGGTACCTGTCCATAACCTCCACAAACAACCCTACCAACAAGAGACCACGCATTCAAATGCATGCACCAATGGGGGACATTTCTCATTCAAACCAACACACACACACACACACACACACACACACACACACACACACACACACACACACTCTATTTTGAAAGCATTTTTAAAGGTAAATTTACTTACCATCAATGAAATATCATGCCTGGGGTACATTTTTCTCAGATGGCTGTCATCAAGTGATTGAGCCAGCTGTGATGACAAACATCATTACGGGGAAATCACATGTTCAGGTCTAGCCTATGCTATGCCTTTGAGGGTGGAAAGACAGCTTAGTAGTTAAGGGTACTTCTTGCTCTCCAGAGTTAGGTTCCCAGCATCCATGTCAGACAGCCCACAATTGCCTCTATTTTCAGTTCCAGGGATCCAATGCCTTCTGCTAGCCTATGTGGGTATACATGGACACACACACACACATGTACACAGAGACATACATCATGCACAGAATTTAAAACTCAGTCTTTAAAAAGAGTGCTGCTGAGGCTCTGGGAAAAGTTGAGTCCTCCCATGTTGCCAATAGGATTGTAAATTAGTATGTTTTGCAAAGCAGCCCGACAATTCTCAAACGAATTGTTGACCCAGTGACTCGACCCCCTAGCTCCATAGCTGAAAGAATTGGAGCCATGAACCTCAACTGACATTTGTAAGCCAAGGAGCACTGTAGCATTGCTCATAGCAATCGAAAGATGGAAGATGCCTAGTGTCTACCAACAGATGAATGTGTAAATAAAATGGGGAGGAAACTCTCAATGGGGTGTTTATCACTGCCCCTCAATAAACCTCACACTAGTTCAAATAAGCTGTCTCTAAATAGCATACATTATATGACTCCATTTGTATTAAGTGTCCACAATGAGTAGATTCAAATCTAGAAGACATAGAGGCAGTAAGGGATTACAGTTACAGGATTATGCAGAGAGTAGAATAGGAATTATTGCTTAATGCATCCAGTCTCTGCTTAGGAAGATTTAAAATTATATTGATGGGTATGATGGTTTGTGCCTTTAATTCTAGAACCCAGGAGGCTGAAATAAAGAGGATCCAAAGTTTGAGGCCATCCTGAGCTACATGCCAAGAACCCACCCACCTCAGATAGATAGATGATAGATAGATAGATAGAACAGTGATGCTTGTATAATACTGTGAGTTCAATTAACACCACAGAAATATACAGGTAATCCCAGGACTCAGGAGACAGAAGCAGGTGGATCTCTGAATTCAAGGCCAAGCTTGTCTACAAAGTGAGTTCCAGGACAGCCAGAACTGTTAAATAGAGAAACCCTGTCTCGAAAAAAAAATAATAAATAAATAAATAAATGAAGAAATAAGTAATAATAGAGTAACAAATATGATATCATACATTTTATTTATAAAGAAAGAAAAGAAAATATATTGAAGGGTTTTTTTTTTTAAGTAATAAAGTACTGAATCACGCAATCATTATGGAAAAACTCTGAGAATTTGCTAAACCAGATAAACTAATATAATTCCTTCTGTATGGAATGTCCAAATTAAACAAGTCTATATGGACAAAAAGCATACTTAGCTAGCTAAGTACATTAGTTTATTTTACATTATTATAATAAAATACCTGAAGCTGAATGACTTTATAAAAACAAGAAGTTTCCTTTGCTCCCAGTGTGGAGTTTCAAGAACCTAGACCTCGGCTTGGTTCTGCTGAGCATCCTATGTTAGTGAGTGAATAATGGTTGAAGAAACTATAGGTAAAAAGGTCACACCTTAAGTTGGAAGTCAGAGAGTGACTCTGGGTTAAGCTCACTTTACTCTTGTGGGACTTCAGACATCCCTTGAGAGATACTTTAGTGCCTCAAGGCAATTCCTTTAATAACCTCAGGATCTCCCACCTAAGGGATGCTAAAGGTTCTACAGAACGTCCCCCTCATGGTACTATGGATAAACACATAACTCTTGGAAGGTAAAGTACATCCCAACCATTCCCCCAAGGACCTGAGACTGGGAAAGGATAGACTTCAAAGCGGGTGAAAAGAAGAGGGACTACTAATGAGTTCAAGTTTTTATAAGCAATAAAGGATTTAAATCAATTGTAATGGCTACTCTCCCTGTGAGAACAATAAAATCCATTGAACTAGATATTCCGAATAGGTAATCATATGGTGGTGTGAATTCTATCTCAAGAAAGCAGAGTTTTGTTTGTTTTTAAATTATTTTACTTTATGTATGTAGGTATTTTATCAACGTGTATGCCTGTGTTCCATGAGCATGCCTGATGACCATGAAAGCCAGGAGAAGGCACCATATAACCTAGGAGTGGAATTCAGTTTTGAGGCACCATGTGGCTTCTGGGAATTAAACATATAGATACTGGGAAAGCAACCAGTGGTTTTTATCACTGAGCCAGCCATCTCTCCAGTACCAATCTTTCTTTTAGTTTTCCTTCCTTCCTTCATCATGGGTCTCTCTAATAATGAATGGTGTGGTATTATTCAGTGTGCTGAGTACCTATTTGACTGTTTTTATTTTTAATAATGTAAAGATTCATTATGAGTTCATGTTGACAAGTATTTTGTAAGTACATTATATTCTTGAAGCTGGTGCAAAATTCTGCAGATGGCACTCTTCACACCAAAAGAGAAGTCCAATTCTGAACATACTGGCAGTCTAACAGGTTGAATTAATTTTATTTGTCACAGGATAAACAAGACAGGAAAGGGCAGTGCAAAGAGACTCCTTGAATCTGCAGAACATCTGAAGTGCTTTACACACCAAGCCTCAGGTGACCCATCATGCCCATTTTTCAAAAATAGAGGTCAATTTGTCCAAAACCACATTACCAGCTGCCCCAGTTGGGATCTGTGTGCTGGCCCATTCTAAGTCCCCTCTGAAGAGGACTGGCCACAGAGTTATGACCTATACTTAATAAGGAGTTTGTGGCAGTGTCTCTGCACTTCCTAAAGTCCAAAAGTTTGTCACTGCATTATCACTGAGCAGCCGATGCCTTTGGAAACCTGGAGCTGTCAAAATTTATATTCCATTCATAGCTCCTGGGAGATGATGTGGAAAATTTACCAACACAAACATAAGTATTTCCAAAGTCCATCAAATGCTTCTGTGGGATACTCTAAGCTCATCTGGGTCATTAGGAATGCACTTGAACATCCCTGTGCAGCCACAGCACTGATTCAAAACACGTATGTCCTGGGAGAGATGCCACCCAGACAAGGAAAGATCAAAGTCACAAAACAATGGACATGGTCATCAGAAGGTCCAACAATTAACTGGGAAATTAATCATTTGGTTGAGTTGGAGAATATATCTGAGCAATTATGGCTAGGGGCATACATACAACAATTATTTTATTTGAAAAGAGTTTACCTACAAGCCTTTGACTTTAGGAGTAAGAAAACTAAAGTCTTGACATTTTTAATAGCTAGCCATTTTGGTCATTTCCAGGAGGATTCTGAAACCTAGCTGTGTGGTCCTTTCTTCCCACTCTGAAAAAACCTTCATGGTCAGATTCAATGCCAAGGCCTAAGTCTGTGAACTTAATATTTTTCAGTCTCTATGCTTCACTGGGAATTGTTCAACTCTTAGTCCCCTTAGCTATGAAGACTGGAAGAGAATACAATTCTCAGTGCTGCTCATGTTTTCAAGTCACACGTCCTGAAGTTGCTAAAAATGTCTGGTCTGTGAAGCAGGAAATGAAATTCCAGGGTGCTGTTTCTGATGACAGAGAAAGCAGGGGAGTAAATGTATACATGTTGGCAAAGCCTTGTGCTAAAAGTGGGAAATTGCTAGTGACGAGATTTGGTCCTACCTAGCATTGCCAGAAATTCCACTTGCCCTTATGATATATCGTATGTATGCTTTTATGTGATAGTACTTCTCCTTAGATGCTAATATTTTTAATCAAACTCTTATTTGTAAATTACTTGTAAACACAGAAACATGATTGTGACCTAGCATCAAAAGGTAAAGAAAACTATATGTAGAACACATCAAAGTTTTGTTGTCTATGTTTTTTTTTTCACATTTAAATGTAATTTTTCTAGAAATATGTATGTTTAGAAATCATACTTGAATTAAATTTTCAGAAGGAAAACTTAGTTCAAGGACTTCAAATTTACTGAATACAGAATCTAAGAAACTACAATAACAGGTCAAAACATGGAAAGAGTTCATTTAACTTGTAGACATATACTTTCCATGTGTTTTGGTGTTTGCCAGTGTTGTGCCAGAATAGCCATAACTGAAGATAAGCTCACTTAAAGTATAAAAAGAATGCTGAAAAGGTCATTGTATACCATGTTTATACAGGCATGGAGCATTCATTTTCACTCTCTAGTTAATGTACATGGTCAGAGTTAACATGATCAAACTTAAACATCTAAGAACACTCCAAAATTCAAGCAATTGAAATTAAATTAAAATCTTGGCATGGCAGTGCACATCTTGAATCCCAGCATTTGAGAGGAAAGAAGGATGAATCTATATGAGTTCGTGGCCAGCCTGATACACTTGGTGAGTTCTCAAACATCCAGGTATACAAACAGAAACCCTGTCTCAAAAAAGAGAAAATAAATAAAAAGGGTGAGTCCATATGCGTACTGAATATACATAATGAATTTTATATGTATTGCATATAAACCTATCAGCACAAAATTTGATGAAAATATCTGTCTTAGTTAAGGTTTCTATTGTTGTGAAGAGGCAGCATGATCGTGACAATTCTTGTAAAGAAAACATTTAATTGGGGCTGTCTTACAGTTTCAGAGTTTCATTCCATTATCATCATGATGGGGAGCATGGTAGCATGCAGGCAGATGTAGTGCTGTGATGGGAGATGTCATTCTATAAATGTGTTTCTCTTATTGGTTAATGAATAAAGCACTTTTGGCAAATAGGAAGGCAAGATAGGTGGGACTAGGAGACAAGGAGGATTCTGGGAGATGTGTAACGAGTACGGGTTTTCTGCCTGCCTCCTGGTCTTGTCCTACTGTCGCGCCAGCCCCAAATAACACACAGAGACTCTGTATTTGATACAATGCTGTTGGCCTGGTTACTTGTTTCTTATCGGCTAGCTCTGCCTTAATTATTAACCCATTTCTGCTGATCTATGTATCTTCACATGGCCTTCTCTTACCAGGGAGGCGGCTGGCGTCCAGCTCTCTCCTGACTCTCCATCTTGACTCCTCCTTACTACTTCCTATTTCCTCCTTGTCTCCTAGTCCCTCCTATCTTCCTTTCCTATTGGCCAACAGTGCTTTATTATTAACCAGTATGAGAAACATATACAGAATGACATCTCCCATCATCTCCTTTTCTGTCTAAATAAAAAGAAGGGTTTTAACCTTAACATCGCAAAATATATTACATAACAGTTATCAAATAAGAATCACAGTTAACAATATTTAGTCCATTAACATTTATCAAGATTTAAGAAACTATTCCATCATCTATTCCATCTTTGTGAGTCTAAAGTCCTATATGTAACTTATCTTTAATCCTGACTAAGGAAAACTATAACCATAACTATCTGTCTTCAACTCCCTCAAAGACCACAGAAGGATAGTATATAAGCTCTAGAAATGACAGAGACAGCTCACTGCCTGGTCACCCAAGGTTCTTTTGTAATCTTCCATCTTCAGCCAATAGGCCATAGTGTGTCTAGCAGACTCTTCAGCAACACAGGAAACTTTAAACTGTCTTCTTGTATTGGCAGTTTATCAGTCACTTTTCTCTGTGTCCTGCATACTGTCTCGCAGACTCTTCCATGAAGCAGGAACTCTGTAGCAATGTCCATCGTGAATCAGCAGTCACTTTTCTGTGGGTCCTGCATGTCCAGTTTATATAGCATAAAGTCAAACAGTCCAGACAAGAGCAGTATCTTGTCCAAATGGCTAGTCTTGCCATATTGGAAGCAAACTTCATAATGCATTTTTTCGATGTCCATCTTCCTTTCTGGTGCAGGTGGTATTGCCAAGAGCAATTATGTCTCACTGTCACGAAAACCCTAAACCACTTTAAATGCCATATTTTGTAGGTCTTTGAAAGGTTTGAAGAATGCCTATTTATCTCAAATACATCTCTGTGTATCTTGAAAACCTAACTAACTTAACTCTAAGTTTTGACTATCATAGGTAATTATCTATAATCTGTAGTACATTATACAATATTTTTTGAATGAACTATATAAACACAATACCTAAACAAAAGGAGAAATATATACATCACAAAATTGACCTTAAATTGTATCAATAAATGAAAATCCATTCCAAAACAAAGTATTCATATCTATGTAGGGACTTGAAAAGAAGGTCCATACCCTCTCTCCAGTAAGATAAGACCACATGGAAACACTTAGATTAATAGAAATGGGTTAATATTTAAGATAGAGATAGCCAATAAGAAATGCTAGTAACAGGCCAACAGCTTTATATCTAATACAGCGTCTCTGTGTGTTATTTGGGGCTGACATGGCTCTGGGACCAGGCTGGTGGGAAAACTTCTTATAACAGTGCTGGAGTAGTAGCTGAGGGTCGTACATCTTGCAAACAACAGGAAAGAGACTGTGACACTGAGCATAGCTTAAACCAAAGACCCTAAAGTCAGCCTCCAGAGTGACATACTTCCTCCAACAAGGCCACACTTCCTTCAACAAAGCCACACCTCCTAATAGTACCACTGGCTTTGAGGGTCATTTTCTTTCAAACCACCACAGTATCTTTATCTGAGATATGTATGTCTCTATATTTATAAAATTAAACACAACTGTGTGTGTGTATGTGTGTGTGTGTGTGTGTGTGTGTGTGTGTGTATTAAATTAAACAATACCTGATACATGTTTTCCATTGAATTAGTAGATGGAATGGGCATTTTTTTTTTTTTTTAGTTATATACAGATGCAAATCTATGCAGAGGTTTAACTAGACAACAACCTACCATATTGTCATTTCATTTTCCATGATCTTTTATTGCCCCTGGTTTCCTAAGAGAGCCCTTCTGGGTGGGTGTTTAATGTTGGAATTTTTTCTAGTTGATGTTGCTTTACTATTCAAGTCTGTGCCTTTATTCACTGAGCTGGAACAACGTGACCTGTAGCTCCGTTTCCTCCCCAGGATTCTGACTGCCTGTCTGAGAGGGAGGAAGGAGTGGAAGTGTGGAACAGGGTTCAGAAGGCTGTGGACACACCGAGATAGCCCTCCACGATGACTTCAGTGAGCCAGCTCAGCTTTATTCCAGAGTGTAGGAAACACATAGGTCTAGGAGGCCTGGGGCAAACCCTACTTTACATTAAGTGGCACATCCCTATCAGAGGCTTCATATGTGCCAGTAGTGTCCTACAGCAAACCTCCTAGTACAAGTCTTAGTTACCGTATGTGCAACAGGAGGAAAACTTATAGCAGGAAATTGTGCCAAGGGTCACGCTAGGGATAAATCAGGCATCCAGGATTAGAGACAGTCTCCAGATAAGGGCAGGTAGAGAGCAGGAAGTCCTTACTGGGGGAGAGGGAGTCCTCATGTTGTCAGGCATAGAGAAAGCTATCAGGTTATAATGGATTGCAACCTCTGACTGGCAGGGTCTCCCAACATGGAACTGGAAAATGTGTCATCTGAAGCCAGGGAATGCAAACAACAGCAAAGGCTGTCAGGATCCACCAAAAAAACAGAGGTTTTCATAGTTTCAGTCAAGTCATCTTTTTTTTTGTATAAAAATTGCTTACTTTGGAGTTTTAGGGTGTTTTGTTATTTAAGCAGAGTAGAATAAATAGCAAACAAATTATTTTTTAACTAGCCCTTGTTCTTGTCCCATCAATATCCACTGTGCATGGTTAGTAACCACTTCAAACTGCTAGCAGAAGAGAAACCACTCCTGCCTAATTGCCACCAAGGGTCATAAAGCTCTGTCTCACCAGCGATTCATTGGCTATTGATATCATAACTCTGCTTCTTATTTTCTTACTCTCATTTTTGACTCACACTGACGCTTGCTTCCTGTAGTTTTGTTTTTTTTTTTTTTGTTTGTTTGTTTTTTTGTTTTTACAAACATATTTTGGATGTTCACATTTTAGTAAGCTCTGTGCAAGCTATCCTTAGCAAGTGGGATTTTTCTCTTTCTGGACACCACATACATGCATACATAGGCAGATGTGTGTGCGCACGCGCGCGCGCACACACACACACACACACACACACATGCAAGTTTTACAATGTTTGACTATATTCTCTTCTGAGTAATTTATTTCATTAGACAAACTTGTATCCACGTTGATCTACTTTGCCATGTCTACATGCATACATGCATGTGTGTGCAGATATGTGTCATGTGAATATGGTATGTACATATGTATGTGACTGCATGTGGAGAATCGAGGTCAACATTGGGCATCTTCCTCTATCAGTGCTTCATTGGGGGTGGTGGAGGGAGGTAGGAGGGAGGTAAGCTCTGAACTCAGAGCTTACCAACTTGCTTCGACTAGCCAGAGAGCTCCTGGAATCCCTTCTCATACTCTATCACTGATATTACATTTGCATGAAGAAGCTGGCTTTTGTGTGGGATCTGGAGTCCTGAACTCGGGCCCTTACGCTTTCATTGCAAGCACTTCACTGACTGAACCATCTCCCCAGCCTCCTACATTGTGTTTTAAAGCTACTCCAAAAACTCATCTTTATCTGACAAACTATGATCAAATCACTTCATCCCAGAATGCCAAAATTTTTACGAGATCACTAACTAATGAGTTAGTTTCCAGCATGGTGTCAGGAAGCTTTGTTTCCAGAGCCGAATTAAATCTGCCAGTCCCTTTCACGGAAACATTTCACTTCTCCGTTGGTAGAGTGTCATACAGTGGCCAGCATCGAGCAATGGCAATCAGCCTGTCGTCACTTCCCCTGACAACACTGCAGCATGTGAAGAAGGGGTGTTCACACCTGCCATGACAGTGGAAATTGGCTTTTGCGTGCTGCACACCAATTACTTAGACTTTCCCTCCAGGGAGGCCAGGCGCGAAAAGTTGTCCTTTTTGCAGCAACCCAATTGTCCTCTACTACCCGTGTATAGAGTACAACAGCATTCTTCTATACACAGAGACAGAGAGAAAGTTCAAGAAGTGATAGGAGACTAAACCTGAAGGGAAGACATTTTCTTGGCTATCTCGATTCATTATTTTTAGCACAGCAAACATGGCTGTCTATCTCCAGATGGGTCAAAGACTCACTCCTCCCAACACCACTTCATAGGCAACCCAAAAGAAGGGTAGAAGCTTTTTCCCCTGAGGACTATGTAACCTGAGGCTGAGCTAAGAAACTACTCATTACCCAGAAACAAGCCCCATGCAGCTACAGGCTTTAAGTATTTCCCTAGATCGCTCTTCATAAAATATCAAAGATACTTTAAGATATAATGATCACACTGCCTTTACAGGTATGTACCAAATATAAATCTTGTTTGTGTCAATCTCATAGATCTGGAAGCCATGAATGATTCAGAAAAAGAACTGTACACAGAGTCACTTGTCTGTCACAGTGCTAAGCTCCACACCCCAACCAATTCCTCCCTGAGTACTGCGACTGAGTCTTTTGGCACCATTACCAAGTCTGCTACATTCTTCTTATTGTGAGAATGTCTTCATTTTCCCTGACGTTGCTTTATGAAGACTTAGATTCCTGGGAAGGTATTCTGTGAAATCAGCACATACACTATGTTTATGAAGGTAAAGTGCCTTAGGAGAGAAGACTCTTGGCATCTCACCACTGGGAGTTTTTCCAAGCAGGGAGTTGAGTAATGGGGGCAAGGGGCAACATCGGGATGATGTTGTCTCAGTTACTTTTCTGCTGTGACAAAACGCCAAGACCAAGGCAATTTATAACACCTTATGGTTTCAGATGGTGCGAGTCCACGATGGTTGAGTGAAGGAACCACAACCACAAGGCAGAGACTGGGAATCCCATGGCTTTTGAACCCTCAAAGTCACCCCGAGTGACACTCTTCTTCCAACAATGCCATACCTCCTAATCCTTCCCAAATAACTCCACCTACAAGGAATCAAGAATTCAAATGCATGGACCTATGGGGGTCATTCTCATTGAAACCACCACAAGCAGGCTTAGTGATGAGGACAAAGCAAGAACGGTGCCTCAAAGATGGCTCGTCGGGTGTAGGGTTGATATAGACACACACAAAATACATCCCTACATATATAGATAAAGAATGGATATGCAAACAGTCTAGGGTTAAGCACTATCTTCCCCCAACTTCATACTGAAAGGTAAAATAAAATGAAATCTCATTATGTCTAAGACATATATACACAACAAGTGATGATTTCACACTTGGGTGTGTCAATGTCAAATTACTTTCAGAAGTTTCTGGAAACTGGCTTGCAACTACTCATCTAAGACACATGAAGCAACTTACAGGTCTCTCGCCTCTCAAATGAAACCTGTCCCATGTTGGCCCACCGACAAAAGTTTAGGATCTGATTTTTCAGTCTTTTTACCGGCTATGGCCTCCTAAGAGCTACCTCTCTACCATAGGTGACTCCATTTCACCTTTGCAACAACTGTGGTTCTCTGGAGAGTCCAGGTATCATCATTCCAGGAGGAGAAAATCTTCCTCAGTCTTTGCCTGAGGATCCTACCCAAAACTCACCAAACATTCTTTTTTTCCATCCATGATCTCAATGGTCCTGATGCCAACCAAGGGTTCTGTTTTCGCCTCCTGGCTAGTAAAACTTCCTAAATTTGTCTTTTCTGTAACTGTTAACAGCTGACCTGAAATCAGAGATGTTCAGACTAAGTGAGTGTGAGTTTTGACATACTAAAATGCTCAATGGTCTATGCAATAAGACAAAGACCACCACGATCTAAACTATTCCTGTCACTTTAGGCTTTCAATATATTCACAATGGCTCCTTGGCCCAGCCTGAGCCTTCTGCTCTCTGGGAGTTTGTGGTCTGGGAAAGGTAACTTCTCAGTTCATTGACAGAGCTAAGGTTTATATACACAAACACATCCCTGTGGTCCTTGACCAATCCAAGTGTCTAAGTTTCACTCCAAGCTGTGGGATGTTAATTGTAGTCACTTATGATATTAGTAGTAAAACATACTATAAAAAAAAAAATCTTACCTACCCAGGCACGCTGACCCTGCATCAGCATGGTGTGTACATAGTTATTCCCTCGATTCTGTTTTGGAAGAAGAGGGAAGATTTGTGTAATTGGGGTGGGGTTCTTCCTGACTCTGGATGACTGATTAGACAAAATCAGGCGAGATTCATTTTCAGACTGGCCTTCATTTGTGCAAGCTCAGTCACCTGCAGCTGAGCTCATGGAAAAGCTACCTTTTGAGTGAAGTAGAAAGCTATGCCTGGGCCAAACTGAAAATATCTATGTGGATGATGGCCGTGCCACAGTGAACTGCAGAAAGATGGAGTAGCACTCAGACCTTGTGGAGAATTGTGGGAAAACATTTAAGACAATGAACACTACTGCTAGAGAGATGGCTGAGCATAGGCTTTTTGCAGAATCCATAGCATAATGGCTGAGACCATGTGCCAACCTTTCCACAGGGAGAGGGTGGATATGTTATAATCTAAGGGAAATTACCATAACAATAGAGTAAAGCAAAGTTTAGAATATTCTTATCTCAAAAGTAACTGTATCTTGACCTGCTAAGCTACAAAACCCTCTACTTCTTTCCTCTGCTATAATGCAGTAGTACAATATATATTTTTTGGATTTGTTTGTATCCCAACCACCATATGAAACTGATCTTCTATAGCATAGAAATGATGAAAATATTGCCTTCCTTCTGTGGGTGGGTAAACACAAGATACACAGATGTTAAATATGTTCAAGGTTATAAAACCCACAAGCAGGAAAGCAGAAATCAACATCTGGATCCAAAGCCATTTATTTCGTAAATGCAGATTACACACCACAGATGACAGGTAATGTTTTCATGTCAGTCACAGGACCCTGTATTATATTCTTTAAATTCTATTTATCTGTCAAAATTAAATAATAATATAATGGTATTAGGGTATTAATTAAAGAAACAGGGCAGTCTCAGGTATACTTATTAATAATATATCACATAAACAACCCACAGAAATTTAGACTTCCATTTGCCTTATTATCAGCAGATGTCTGTGTGGAATTTTCTTTTATTAGATTACATTCCAGTGGACAAAGTTAGGTATTCTTCTTAGCACCTTTATTTGTCTTCAAGAAAGTGATTAAAAAATACAGAATTTCTCTAGAACTTATCAGAACTTGAGAACAAAAGAGAATGGTATCACGCATGATGTTAGAACCCTTTATGAAGAACCTGTCACTGCTAATGTGACTCTCGCTTTATCTTTAATAAAAAGAAAACCAAAACCCTGTCAAAAACCGCAACTCACTCATGTCACAGACTCAAAGCTTTGCCTTCATCTCCAAATGGCTATTCTGAAAAAAGCCTGATAGAGCAGAGTCTGCCTTAGCAACCACTAAATTCAACCAAGCCCATGCATGAACAATCCCAGGGATTTATCTGCTCAAGAATGGTCTTTACAAGCATGACTGTGAAGGTTCTACTGGCAAACATGTTTGCAGCCTTTTGTCTAATCAGGGCTGCTCTCAAAGGGAAGCTACAAATAGAAGAGGTCTGTCTTTGTTGTTCTATTTTCTATACCTTCAGTATGTTGACAGTCAGTAAAGCTTCTTGACTTTTCAGAAGTGTACACTGTGGAATGGGACCAAAGCAATCTGGTCTTCCTTCCCATGATCTGGATTCCTCCCTTTCTCCATCATCCTACCATTAGACATTGGGCCAGAACCCTAGCATCTATACAGTGACATTATTTTTTTAAAAAAGACTTTTATGTTAATTTTGATTATTTGCATATTGTCTGTGTCATATTGTTAATCATGTTTTATGTTAGTTTTGATTATGTGTGTATGTGTATATTGTCTGCACTAGTAAACATGAGTGCAGGTGTCAACAGAGGCCATGGGTCTGGAATTACAAGCAGTTATGAGATGCTCAATATTGGTGCTTGGAATGAAACTTGAGTCCTCTGTGAGATCAGTACATGCTTTTAACCACAGGGCCATCATCACTCCAGGCCCAGTGTCACAATTTTAATGCTAGCTATTCAAATGAACAAGAGATTTAACATTTTATCTAGGAACAAAGCTATAGCTGATGAGCATATTTTGGCTTGATACTCACACATCACAAAATAAAGCTAATGAATAAAGTTAAAATGACAATGTCAAGTGATAGAGAAACTCAAGGACATTCCTTTCTCTGCTAGAGACGATATAGACTTAATTAATCAGCAGTTTCCTGCCTTTGTTGACAGTAGAAGAAGGTCATAGAAAGATTTAGTCAACTAACAAAAAGTTCTCAGCCCCCACACACACACCACTCAGAGAACATTGGGAAGAGGCAGCAGAAAGTAATAGCTAATGTAGCTCATATTCTAATTGGTCCTAATAATAAAAACCTGGGGTCAGATATAGGGGTAAATGCTGAAAGAATAGAGAAGCAAAACAGCTAGTTCTTATCTCTACTGAATCCTCAGACTAAAAGCGGGAATGTCACAACAACATTAAGAATACAAAACACAATCAAAATTAAAAATAAGTATCAAGGGTTGAAGGTGTAGCTTGCTAGCAGAGTCTAATGTGCCAGAAGACCTGGCTGGCTTCAACCTCCAGAAGCACAAACATAAACAAAATAAACATCGTAACAAAAGACACCCAGAATAAATATGAGCTTCAACAGAGGTTACAGTACACAGCTCTAGTCTCAAGCAGGCTCCTATATCATCTCAGGGCAGACTCAGCACCACACAGCACCCTCAGGGGGATGCAGAAAAGAAAACAGATCTTCTCCTGAGGCTTCCAGGAAGAAGCACAGAAATACAACCTACAGCATCCTTGATGGCCTCAAAGTACCTGTCATAATTAAGACTTGAATGAAATAGCAGAAATCTGGAATAAATATAATGGAATGTGGGAAGATCCATCATTTTCTCCCCATTGTTTTGTCTTACGAATTAGAGTCTCACTTTGCAGCCAGGGCTGGTTTTGTTTTCCTCTTCCTCTGCCCACCCCCAAGCACTGGGATTACAGGCATGTGACACAAAACCCAGCCTAACTGATTGGCATTCTTATATTATAGTTGCTTGAGTTGTTTTTCTCAGGTAGCATGTTATCTTAGGAGGGACTATGATATGCAAAACATTCTAAAACATAAGGAACATTTCTAACAATAGAAACTAGGGGTGATTACACAGAAAGAGATGGTTGGTGAGCGAGGGAAATCTTATAAACCCTGAAAGAAAAATCTTACCTTGTCATCTACTGTTCCCAACATGTACAATAAACCTTACAAATATTTTGACATAAGGCTCAACACATGACCTGAGTTCAGCAGCGATGGCCTTAATCATCACCTAGGGCAAAGAACAGAAGCAGGATTCCCAGTGGAAAGAGGTTAATGGGGAGAGAATCCATGCGTTGATTGCTTTTCTCAATGGGTGTGACAAAATGCCTGACAAAAGATGCTCAAAGAAGGAAGGGTCTATTTGGGGCTCACAGTCTGACGATAGAGTCCGTCATGGCAGAGAGGGATGGTGGCAGGAGTATGAGGCAGACGGTCACATAGCAACCACAGTCAGGAAGCAGAGAGATGAATGCTAGTACTTTGCTGCCTTTTGCTTTTTCCCTTTAGTCAGGGACCCCCAGTTCGTTGGCTAGCACTGCCCACGTTTAGATTGGCTGGTACTTATTTAGTTAAATCTTCCTGGCATGCCCAGAGGTGTGTCTACATTTAGATTCCTCATTCTAAATCCTGTCAAGTTGACAATCAAACTTAGCCAACGTAAAATTAAAATGCAATTATTAAACTGCAAAGTCTCAATATTGGCCTTTTAGGAAGATTCATTTGTATTTTCTCAAATACTTATTTGGGCTGAATTACAGATTTCTGAAGCAATCATATATGCTTTGAGCAAACAAAACAAACAAACAAACAAGCAAACAAACAAAAACCCCACATGGAATTCTCTGTAGCTCCTCATGACCAGCACTAAATGAGTGCCTGGAAAGTTGGTATGTCTGAATTGTATGTCTCCCATGTAAAGAACTATCTTGATCTCAAAATTAACACAATGGTAATAGCAGTGGTCCTGCCTGCTGTGCACTATTCCACTACAACCAACCATGACATTCAGCTCTTCAGTGCATTAATGCTGCTCGAGCTTTCTGACCCACCTGGTCTCAAGGCCTTTGAGCTCCAAATATACATACAGATGCTGTATTAATTATAAATCTGTTGGCCAATGACTAGGGCTTCTTATTGACTAGCTCTGTCTTAATTATTAACCCATTTCTATTAATCTCCGTATTTCCACATCGTCTCATCTCACAGGAGAACACCTGGTGCATCCTTTCTTCCCAGTCCTTACATGGTGACTGTTCTGGCAGGCCCTCTCTTCCTACCTTTCCCAGAATTCTCCTCATCCTAGTCCCACCTATCTTCCTGCCTCATTGGCCAGGCTGTGTTTTACTCATCAACCAATAATAAGGGATACATATATACAGAAGGACATCCCCCACCACATTAATATACAGTGGCTCTGCCTTTGCCTCAGCCCTTTCTTGTCTGTGCACTGGACATAGTAATGTTACTATAATCCATTTTGTGCTCTATAATAGAACATTTGATAGTGGGAAGTGTATAAAGAAAACTTTATCTAGTACAGTTCTAGAGGGTGGGGATTAAATTTGGAAGAATCCAAATCTGGCAATTTACCTGTCTTCCATGGTGGGAGGTACAAGGTCAAGAAAACATGGTAGAGAGAGAGGGAGGCCAGGGAGAGGGAGGTGAAAGGGACATGGGAGGAAATAAAGCTAGAAACACAATAAAGACAGCGGTAAGAAAAGAAGCTCACGCTTATAAAGAGCCCACTTGTAGGGGGCGTTATGGGTCCCAGTTCTTAGCTCTGTTGCATTGTAGCTATGTTCTCAATACATGAACTGCAGGAGGGAGGTTGGTACATTTGAACCATAGCAAAGCATATAAGCAAAGTTACAGAGAAAGTGAAGCGAAGGGACAAGCAAGAACAGTTGACCAACACACAAGCCCTGTGCAGTTCTCAGCCAGCTATAGCAGATTTTGTGTATTGTATTGCTTCCAATAATTGACATCTAATAAACCTAGACGACTTAAGGACCATTGCATAAATAGCTAAAACTCTAACATGACGCTAGGTTTATTAACAACTTAGTTGGGCTTCTGATAACTGTAAGTGGAAGAATTGTTAAAATTGTTAAACATGTTTGGGAGACTTGAGGGGGGAAAAGTATAGTGAAACTGAGAGGAGAATATTGGAGACCCAGAGTCCCTGGTTATTTATCCCCAAAAGGACATATATTAGATAATTAATTCCGCGGCTTCGTCCTTCTGTCCTGTGCCCCAAGCCATATGGACTTTCTGTGCATGGGTAGCAGGCATTCTGCCCTAGCTTCATTTAAATAGCATTTCATGTCAAGGTCATAATCTCAGGGTAAAACGAAGCACCAACCCCATTCCAGACTAAATTGGACCTCTCAGTTTGCACTTTGTCATGGCATTTTTGCTTTTTTGAGTTCCTCAGAAGTCGATGAATAAGATTTATTGGCATGCTCCTTTGATTAAAATCTGCTTCTCGCATGTAAAGTCATTAAGTTAGAGAACAGACGTAACTGTTATTCTCACTACTGTATCAACTCAGAGCCTAGCAGAGGGTCTGGTGCATGGAAAAAAAGCTAAACAAATATTTGCTGTGTTAATTGAGAATGATAATTGGAAGCTACATTTTCTGACACCAAATCTAGTGCTTCCTTTACTACCAAAGAGCTTTCTTTGTGTAAGTATTGCCTGGGGATTCTATGAAAATATGCGTACCTTGGGCAGGAAAGAAGGTAAGAGTGCTAATTCTGCATGTATGAGGACCTGGGTCCCAATCCCAGCACCCAGGGAAACACTGCCATCACCCTTTGCATTTATAATGTCAGCACTGGGATGAGGAGACAAGCAGGTCCCTGAACTTGGAGGCCATCAAGCCCAGCCAGAATGATTAGCTTCAGGTTCAGTGAGAGGCCATGCCTCTCCTGTGGCTTCTGCACACATGTGCACAGGCAGATGTACACACACTTACACACTTCCACAAACTGCCAAGTCAAACACTGCTTCTACACAGAGAACTCAGAATATTGGTGTTTTGTCTGCTTGCCCGATGCTCCATCAAATATTGTACTCAGGAAGCAGAGATCAAAAGCAGTCTATGTCTTCACTTAGCACATTCCCTATGGAAGCCTTTCCAGGAATGATAAATGATATGCAAGTTCAAAACATAATTTGACAGTAGAGGTATATAGGTCAACCAATGGTGGAGAGCTTTCTGAGCATCACAAGGTCCTATGTTCAATCCCCAGCACTGAAAGGAAAAAAGGAAGGAAGGAAAACAGAAAGACAGATAGATAATAAATAGGTATAAATAGATGATATATACATATAGATAGATGATATATATATAGATAGATAGATGATAAATATATATAAATAGATGATAGAGGTAGACAATAGATAGGTAGGTAGATAGACAGACAGACAGATAGATAGACAAATAGATATCTTTAACAGAAAATACAACTATAAGGTATATTGATAATTTTTAAAAGCTGGCCTGTGATTTTGATTTCATCAGTATTATGTGATTTGTCGGTGAGCATATTTGTCTTACCACTTCAGCATTTTGAAGAGAAAATTCTTTGTCATTCATGCTTGATTGTTGTGATGGTTAGAAAAAAAAAAATAGCCTCCAAAGGGAGTGATACTACTAGGAGGTGTGGCTTTGTTGGAGTAGGTATAGTGTTGTCGGAGGAAGTATGTCACTGTGGAGGCAGGCTTTGATGTTTCATATATGTTCAAGCCTCAGCTGGTGCCTCAGACCACAACCTGTTGCCTACAAGTCAAGATGTACGACTCTTCTGCTCCTTCTCAAGCACCATGCCTGACTGCACACCACCACATTTCCTGCCATGATGACAATGAACTAAACTTCTGAACTTTAGGCAAACCACCACAATTAAATCCTTTCCTTTATTAGAGCTGTCATGGCCATAGTGTCTCCTCACAGCAATAGAAACCCTAATTAAGACAGCTGTCTTGCAAAACTATATGAAGAACAGGGAGCAGAGTAGTAACCATGACTTTAAAAAAAATCACATACTACACAATTACAACCATATAATATTTCAAATTTAGAAAATTCATATAGCAAAAATGCCAGTGGCTACTTCACATACAGAAGGACAGAGGAAGCACAGAATGGGAACACTGGGCCATTTTTAGAGTGGCAGATTTGTTCTGAATAAAACTGCAGCATGGTGTAGAGGAGGGAAAAGTCCTTTTATTTCCTAAAGTGCTGTGGATGGAACCTGAAAATTAAGCTGATAATAGACAGAATATTAGGATGGGAGCCACAAAAAAGTATATAATCTCATGTGAGCACCCAAAAAGGTGGTCAAACCTGCCCATGTGTGTAATATTGAGCAAAAGAGATAAGTGACCACAAGAAAAGAATAGGAGGACTTGGGTCCCAAAAGGAGGCAAGTATTGATGAAGCAACTAGAAAATACAGAACAGGTTCTCTAGTGAAATTTGTTAAGCAAATTCAGTCCCCTCCATTGTAAAATTCAAGAATTATTCATTCAGGAGAAGGGAAACCTCTACAGATGAGATTTATTACCGTGTTTAGGCAAAAAAAAAAAAAAAAAAACGGGGGGGGGGGAGACAATGAGTGGGAAGTCTTTCTCGAGCCTGCTTCAGCTCAGGATAATCCCTCTGCTGAAGTAACACGTTTCAGAGCTGCATATCCTGAACCCTTCTGAAGGTACCTGTGATTACGCCTTTGTCAAAACTCACAGCCCAACACACCACAAAGAATGAAGCTTAATGGAAATGACAGACTACAGTTGACAATGATGGATTGCTACCAACTCGCTAGCTGTAACAAATGCACAACAACAGGATAGGTTGTTCCTGGCAGGAGGAGGAGTGAAGAGAAACAAGAATGGGAGTGGGTGGGCTTTCAACTCCTTTGTGAATCTAAAGGTATATCTTTTTGTGCTTTTTAAAATTATACTCTTGAGATGATAAGAAAACGCTTCCCTTCCTCCCCTCCAAACTCTCAATATGTCCCTCCTAGTTCTCCTTCAATTTTAAGGCCTCTTTACTCTCTAATTGTTACTGCATTACTAAACAAAATCTGTTCAGCCCATACAGTGCTACTTGCCAACCTGGTCTAGAAAATTCTCCCACTAAGGCTTTTTTTATAGCTGGTTCTAGGTTATGTCAAGTTGATGGTTAAACTGGCCAGCGGAGTCACTCTTACCTGTAGGTTGAGGTGAAAGTAGGTAAGCCTTTTCTCAAAGGACACAGGTAATGATTGTCATCTGGTTTCAAAGCAGGGTTCAGATTTCCCTGGTCCTTTATGGCAGTTTTCTTCTAAGTTTGTCCAGTAATTATAAGCTAAATATGAAAGTTTCCCCTGTAAGGGATAGTATTACCTCATCACAAATCCCAAGCAATGGGCCAGATGATCAGTGATGGGAGATGTCATTCTGTAAACATGTTTATCTTATTGGTTAATAAGTAATGCCCTGTTGGCCAATAGGAAAGTAAGATAGGCAGAACTAGGAGACAAGGAGGATTCTGGGAGATGTAGTAGGAGAGTCAAGCTGTAGGGACTTGAAAAGAGGATCCGGACCCTCTCTCCAGTAAGATAAGCCCATGTGGAAACACTTAGATTAATAGAAATGGGTTAATATTTAAGACAGAGCTATCCAATAAGAAACGCTAGTAACAAGCCAACAGCTTTATATCTAATACAGCATCTCTGTGTGTTACTTTTGGGCTGACATGGCTCTAGAACCAGGCTGGCTGGAAAACCACTCAGAACAGGTCATGAACTTGCTGCACACCAAAATAAACCTATTGCACGCCTAAGTTCACGTTCTTGGGCTTTTTGTGATAGTGGCTGAAACGTGATCAACACAAAGGGTAATGTAGCTAAGGAAGGATCATCACACCTAGGGATGGGTCAGGTGCAAAGATCCTCATGATCCATCTAATGATGATGATGATGAAGAGCTACACGTGAGATGAAACAGATGAACGACCTTCCTAAGGGATGGCAGGAACGCAGTCAGGGAATCTGGAAGTAGCAAAACTGCCTCGGCACAGAACCAAGTTCAAGAAAACAACAGTGGAAAAATCGATGAGTAAGCGTAAATGGCAACAGTTTACTATAAAGCAAAGCTGTTCATTCACACCCAACGGAGACGGCAGAGAGAAGTGGAGATTCAGAATGTCACTGAGGGAGACATCTGGGTCACACCAAACTGATGCTGGAGAAGTGGGCAAGCCACACATAGACTTCCTAATTACTGGGATTACAGATGTGTGCCACCATGCCCAGCGGTCTCATGTGGTTCTTGAACAAATCAACCTGGAAGAGTTAAGAACAAATACACAGGGGGAAAAAAAGAAGAAGAAAAAAAGAACAAATATACACAAATCTGTGTACTGTTCCTTAGATGACAATGATAAATTTGTAAATTTTTGGTATGACTATTTTAATTTTATTAAATTAGACCTTGGGGCTGGAGAGATGGTTTACTGTTTGAGAGTGCTTGTATCTCACAGATAAACCCAGGTTCAATAAGTTACCCATACTGGTCTTCAACTTACTCTCTAACTCAGTCAGGCTTTGAACTTGTGCAATCTAGCTGCCACAGCCCTACAGGAACTTGGATTGCAGGCCTGGGCCAGCAGCCCGAGCTTGTTGAAAATGATTTGACAGAAATGACAGTACTGTTTGGACTTCTTACCACACGCCCCGCCTCCTTGGGTTGAAGAGTTGACTCATGACCTCTGTATAGCACAGTGTCTTAGTCAGCGTCCTCCTGCTGTTGAAGGGATGCCATGGCTCTTATAAAAAAAAAGCATTAGATTGGGGCTTGCTTACAGTTTCAGAGGTTTAGTCCATTATCAGCTTGGTGGGAGGCAGGGCGATCGACTTGGTGCTGGAGGGGTAGCTGAGAGTTCTATATCTGAATTCACAGGCAGCTAGAAGAACCCCAAAGCTCACACTCAGTGTCACATTTCCCCCAACACCTACTCCAACAAGTCCTTACCTCCTAATGCTTCTCAAGTAGTGCCAGTCCCTAATGAACAATCAAGCATTCAAATGCATGAGTCTATGGGGGCCATTCCTATTCAAACCACCACAGCCAGTAAGTTTGTATGCTGTGTTTATTTCTTGCGGTAGCAGGAAGACAGTGTGCTCACTGTATTTCTTTCCTCCAGAAGCTTCCAGTAGAAAAATTTCATAGGCAAGTGAAAGAAAGAAAAGCTTCAACTTGGGTTGATTTATTTGGCCAGCTGCTAAGTATTCTTTCTAATGATGCTTGCCATTTACCTCTGCTGGCTCTGGTTCTTAGTATTCAAAACACTCCAGTGCCTACATCGCTCTGCCCTTCCATAAGTATTCAAAGGTGTCTGGGGGATTTCACTAAACCCAGTGATTTAAAATTGAAAAGGTCGGGAAGTGTACCAGTGTTCTTAGGCGGCGACCCTGTGTGATGCAAACATAAAATATTGATTATGTAAATTGACAAGTGCATATTGTCTACGATGACCTTGCAGACTATTGAACTGAACTCAACTCTAAGTTGTTTTAAGCCTGTCTGCTCACCAGCTATTTGGTATTAGGTACATTATTCACTTCCGTGATGTTCTATAAAGTGAGGGATGCAGATTACATAATGGTCTGTAGGTTTTCAAAATCACACACAATTATCCTAGTAACTCCCCGATTTATAACTTTTGGGTTTTTCTCTAGAGTAAGACTTTTTTAAATACAGAATACTGTCTTAAACCTCAACTCCATTATGCTATTCCATATATTAGGAGTTTGAGCTGACAAATGGCTGTTTGCACAGGGATTTTCACTTCCTGCGGGTAAGTCCATCTGGGACATCAAATTACAGATCAGACCTTGCTTAATGAACTTCACATTGGAACATATGGCACTGTGTTTCTAAAAGCCACTTCCTTCAAACCAGGAGAGCTTGTCCAACCATGGCCATTCCAACAGTGTCTCCTAGATGCTCAGCATTAATCCTGAGAATAGAAAGGCTGCAGAGAAAGTGCTTTAACTGCAGGGGTAGGAGGGGGATTTTATGTCCTCTGCTATTCATATAGGTCGTAGTCGGGGAAAGATCTTGTAACAAAACAACTTGATAGGAGATTTTTTTTTTTAAATCCCAGTCATTACACTCTGTGTATTCCTGTGTATGAAAAAGGAGTGAGTCTCTGACTGGAGGCTTTAAATGTATTATCTGCTGGATCAAAGAAAGAAGGGTGTTGGTTAGGTCAGAAAAAAACAGAAAGGCAGAGTTGGGTTTGTTGCCTTTATCTCAAACAGTGCCTTCACTCATCAGTCTCTGGTGATAGCCTTGCTTATTTTTCTGTAAAAAGAGAGGATTCTCTTACAATTGGCAGTTTCCTCTACAGGTATAAATCTCCTTTAACAAACAGTAACATCTGTGTTTTCAGCACTTCAGTTACATCAGTTTCTAAAAGTATCTTTACAACTGATAGACACATTCTGGGGTGGTGTATTCTGACCTTATTACATAGTCCAAGGGATACTGTATTGCCTCTGTTTTTCAAAGGTTTATTTTATTTCTTTCAGTTGTGTGTGTAGTCTAGGGGTGTGTGCATAGGAATGCAGTGCCCATGGAAACCAGAAGAGGGGCAGTGGATTTCTTGGAGCTGGAATTATAGGCAGTTGTGAGCCACTGGACACGGGTGCTGGGAATCAAAGTCAGATCCTCTGGCAGAGCAGTGTGTGCTCTTAACTTCTGAACCATCTCCCAGCCCTGCTTCTTCCCTTACTATTCCTGAATAGCCCTGAGCAATAACTACCCTTTAACTACTGGCATTTCCTCTTCCTCCTCCTCTCCTTCTTCTCCTCCTTCTTCTCCTCTTATATTACCTTGTCCCCATACCTCCACCCACCAGTTTTCAGGACAGCTGTCAAGAACACTCTCATAGAGCAACCAACATCCAACTCACTTCGTACTGTAGCATCTTTCAAACTTGGACTTTCTCAGAAGTCACTCATAGCAATTCAGCCCTGAACAGACACAGTTTAGAATTGGGTGGTGCAAAGCTGTCTCCAGAACCACTCCCCAAAGGAGAGGTAGGAATTCTGGGTGCCCCAGCCTCCCTGGGGAAAATGCTACATACACATCTTCTCGGAAGGTCTCTACTATGATTGCTATGATTTGTTCTGTGTCCCCAAGGGCTCATGGGTTAAAATCCCCACTGTGAGGTATTAAGAGGATAGAACTCCAGGTGCTATGAAGAGGAACATGAGAAAGAATGGGGTTGGGGGAGAAGAAGGGTGATACAATGTGGGAGGGAAGGAAAACAAGATAAATAACAGGGAAACATGCTATTTTATATGCTTGCTTTAAAATACTTACACATATAGCCTGGAAGTGGTGGCACATGCCTTTAAATCCTAGTACTTGGGAGGCAGAGTCAGACAGATCTATGTGAGCTCTGGGCCAGAATGGTCCACAAAGCCAGTTCTAGGACAGCCAAAACTGCACAGAGAAATCTTATTTAAAAAAAAAAAAAAAAAAAAAAGCACAACAAAAACAAGATATACAGTGTGTGTGTGTGTGTGTGTGTGTGTGTGTGTGCGTGTGTGTGTTATACACTTCAGTCTAATACATGACATTCTTTAAGTTAGAATAAATATTTAATTAACCCTTCTACAAACTTTGTAGTTGTCTGGTACTCTGTGAGTGCATCTTCCTTGTGCCTCTTCAGGGACTTCAAACTCCAGGGATTCTCCTAAAGAAGATGACACATTGTAAAATCAACAGTATCTGACAGTTACAAAAGTTACCCTACTTCATGGTAAGATCTGATTGAGTTTTCCAAGTCTCTAAATCATCATCTCTCATTTCCACAGCCTATGGATATCATCTATCTGATTTGAAATTAGCTGTCCAATTCATTTTGAGTAAGATTTAACACCTTTCTTTACATGAGTAGACTCAAAAGGAATGTTATTGCTTAGAGATAATGTTGATGTTGAAACTAAACTTGGTTTTGTTTTATTTTTAAATGTACTTGTTTATTTACTGTGTTTTTTTCTATGCTTGGAGTCAAACCCAAGTTTTGCGGATGCTAGGCAAAAACTCGTATCATTGAATTACATCCTCAACCCTTTCTTTTAAGATTTTGAAATTAAAATATTTAAAACCCCTTCAAACATCCAGTAACTAGTTACACATTTAAAAAAATCAACATATATGTATTCATTAAATCTGGAAACAGATTTATATTTGTGTAACCAGAATCACTCAACAATTTTTGAAGTAATTTTATCCATTATTTTTCCTCCCTGGGAATTTTTCTAAATGGGTTGCTTAACCTTTAAAGAAGTGCAATTTTGCAAAATGCTAATGGTGCCTTACATTTGCATAATACTTTCAGGAACCAAAACGAACTGAGGCTCAGAAAGAAAAGTAAGAAAATAAGTATTTTTATAATAATTGATATTGTCTTATTTTACAAGTGAGGAGTCTCAAGTTTTGTCACTAGTAATCAGCAGTGCTAGCATTTTGATCTGAGCCAAAGTGGTGGCTTGAATGACATCCCCTCCTGCATTGTTCATACATTTGAATGCCTCATCTACCTTTGGCGTGAGGAGACCCCTGCAGGTGTCCAAGCAGGGAAGAGAACACTTGAAGAGAGAGAGAATGAAAACTTGGTTCAGACTGACTCTGCCAGCCCAAATCAGGCTTCCGGGAGTCTAACACCAGTCAGTTCAGTGTCAGCCTGTTTAAAACACAGTGCAATTTAGGAAAGAGTTTCCAGGCAACAATCATTACGATTCCAAATGCACAGTAAAGCTTAAGGTGTGACTACATAGAGATTCCTTTACAAAGCTAGTGTGACCATGGGGTGGGGTCTATAGCTACAAGGCCTAGAATCTAACGTGGTCTCTGACCAAGAGTGTAGAGGATAGCGGGCCATAAAATACATGTGATGTCTCTCCTAAAGATAGGTTCTATTAACAGGGAGCTAAAGATAAGGGTCTAGGGAGGGAAGAGCCCGGGATAATCATTCTGGAGAATTTGGGTGACATCTGCCTCTATAGCAAAAGGCAGATGAGTTCTGCCTCCACAGATAGCAAAACGGTTACCAGGTTATCACCAATACCCATTCCCAGCCCTCTGGGCAGAAAACAGGTATTACCTTCTTTGAAGAGAGGCCCCTGAATGTTAAATATTCCCATTTCCCTGGTGCTCTGTGGGTGCAAGGATCTTTGTGGCCCCAGAATTGGTGCAACTGTTTGGGAAGGATTTGGAGCTGTGGCCTTATTGGAGGGGGTGTGTCACTCAGAGTGGGCGTGGAGATTTCAGAAGCCCAGCCATTCCCACTTAGCTCCACCATCACCCCCTCCCTGTTTGCCTCATCTGCCTGAGGATGAGATGCAAGCTCTCAGGTACTTCTCCAGTGCCCGCCTGCCTGCTTCCCACCATGATAGACTCATCTTCTGGAACTGTAAGACCCAACTAAATGTTTTCTTTTATTGGTTGCTTTGGTCGAAGTGTCTCTTCACGACAATAGAAAAGTAACTAGGACCACTAGGCTCAGTAATAAACCATTTGTCCCCTAAGTATTAACCTTTCCATGAGGATGCCATAGAAATCGTTTCAAGCATTCCATGCGGCTTAATAGAAACACGCTTCTTAGCAATGCTATTCAAGAGTAAGATGTCAGGGGACAAGCCTGTAATCTTAGCACTCAGGGCAGAGACATAAAGAGGGTGAGTTCCAGGCTAGCCCAAGCTGCATAGTGTAAGGTATAAGGTTTTTCCTCCCGCTGCTGGTCTTGTCCCGCCAACGCGCCAGCCCCAAATAACACACAGAGATGCTGTATTTGATATTATGATGTTGACCCGTTACTTGTTTCTTATCGGCTAACTTTGTCTTAAGTATTAACCCATTTCTATTGATCTATGTATTTCCAAATGCTTTCATCTTACCAGAGAGCCGGCTGGCATCCTGCTCTCTCCAGACTCTCCATCTTGACTCCTCCTTACTACTTCCTCTTTCCTCCTTGTCTCCTAGTCCCTCCTATCTTCCTTTCCTATTGGCCAACAGTGCTTTATTCATTAAACTGTATGAGAAACATATATACAGAATGGCATCTCCCATCAGCATAGAATATCCTGCAATGAGAAAGAGAGGAGGGAGGGAGGAAGGGCTGTAGGGAGGGAGTCAATTCTCTCCTTTGTAGAATGAACAGAAGTAGCACCACCAGTTCATCTCCAGGAGACACTGGTCAACAAGATTCTCACTGTGGGAGAAAATGATCACACATATTTAAACGAAAAAGAAAATGAGAGAGAATTAAGTCAATGATATTGGATTGAAATAGAAAATACTAATATGAATTCACAGATTCCAATATATATAAATATATAAGCATGAGTGTGCTAGGCAAGCACTCTACCACTAGCCATCCCCAGTCAAAAAATTCACCAGCTTTAATACTCATAAAATAAGAAAACACACTTAAAGCTTTAAATGGTGTCCATATCCTAAGCCTTACACAGAGCTTAGATCGACCCACACTTATCGTATGAGGTAAACAACAAACATAATGGAGGGGAAAATGAATAAGTAAAAATTTAACTCAGTTGTTATCCATCCCTTCAGTGCACACCCAAACAGAAGCTGAAGAAATTCTCAACCATTAAGAAAAGATATGTTCAATTTAATAATTAAATTTCACTAGTAGCATTTGTCTCATTATATAGCTGATTAAGGACTAGTAAGAAAACAATGTTGCAGATTGTCATTCCAGCTTGCCAAAGCTGTAAAGGATGTCCCAAAATGGTGTTTCTTCCTCAAATCACCCTGATTATACTAATGTTATTTCAGTCCACATGTGATTACAACTCTCTCTCTCTCTCTCTCTCTCTCTCTCTCTCTCTTGAGCAATTACAATTAGCTGGCACACATCTTTCTGTTCATGTAAGGCAACAATGGAAAGTAAAAAGAAGACTGAACAGGGATTAGGACCAGCTCTGACCAAGCTCACTGTGTCTTTGGATATAAATATTTAGCCTCGACATATATATGTTGCCATTTACATAAAAATTAAAGTGCAAGAATGACTGCCTTAGTCAGTGTTCTATGGCTGTGAAGAGACGTCATGACCACAGCAACTCACAACAGAAAGCATTTAGTTGGGGGCTTACTTACAGTTTCAGAGTTTTAATCCATTATCGCCATGATGGGGAACATGGTAGCATGCAGGCAGGCATAGTACTAGAGAAGTACAGGCGGCAGGAAGAAAGAGACACTGGGCCTGGCTTGGGCTTTTGACACCTGAAAATGCACCCCTTGTGATATACTTCCTGCAGCAAGGTCACACCCCCTAACCCTCAAATAGTGCCACTCCCCGATGACTAACCATTCAAATACGTGAACCTATGGGGACCATTCTAATTCAAACCACCACAAAGACAATTTCCATTTTTAAACTTTTTTTTTGAAATTACACTACATTTGTTGTTTAACAATTTGATGTGTGTATGTTTGCTTACTATATTACACACACAGGCTCACACACACACACACACACACACATACACAACTCTCTTGTATCTCCCTAACATCCCTGTCTACCCACCTCCTCTTCACAAGTTCCTTTTTCACATTTTATTATTTTTATTTTTTTTTTGTTGTTCTATATTGTGATCCACTAGATTTAACCAAGGCCATCTGAATGACCAAAGCTTTGAACTATTCATTTATGCCTGATGTGTTCTCCCTGAGTATACAACCGAAGACAATTTATTACTGCATCCCCACAATCCACCATTAGCCAAATTTTCATCAGGATTGGGTATGTCTCCATGCAATCCATGGCAAGACCACTCTTGTGCTTACCCCATGCAGGCAACCTCAGCTGTTGTGGAATCATGATTACAGTGGCTATGCCCATGCCCAGAAGATAGCATTTCACGGCCCTCTCCTCCTACCTTCCTTCTGCCAAAATGTCCCTTAAACTTTATAAGGGTGGTAGAAGGATCCTGTTTAGGATTGAGTACTTAACTACCAATTATTCTCAGCATCTTGAGCAACCATGTGACTCTGCAGTTGATTCATTACAAGAAGAATTTTCTCTGTAAGTATAACCATAAATATTTAGAAGGTGGTTTGATACCTTGTCAATTTAGCAAAACACCTGTAGCAAATACCATCGTAGATCTTAAGACATCTTCATAGATTTTTGACTGGGCTTATGCTACAAGGCATGGCATATCTCCTGCAGAATAGGCCTATAATCCAATCATAGAACCAATCAAACAACGATAACAGTCATGCCACTGTTGCATCAATGGGTTCATCCTAGCAAGATGATTTCTTATGTGCTACTGAGTTAATTTTCATTTTATTTTTTAACCACAGTCAAGCTATTGTCTTAATTAAATTGCAAAGGGGCAACTTTAATTTCCGTTCACTTTTTAAAATCCTGCCTAACCCAGTTTTTTGTTTTGTGTATTATAAGGATTTCATAATGCTGTTAGCATATTATCAATATACAGTCTTAAATTTGTGAAAACTTTCTACAAAATAGTGCAGAAAATAAGCATAAAAGCACATGCTTTCTCTATGTTGTTGCAATTCATGGTTCCAACTTTTCACTTGATTAAGAAAGGGTCTTTCTTTTTTCTTTTTATTTGTTTGTTTTTTGTTCTTTTTTGGAGGGGTGAGTGACAAAATCTACTAAATTTCCAATATCTCTGTGCTTGTCTTCTGATATATATATCTGAGGATCAACCTCAGCAAGGATAAACACATTTACATTTCTAAGTCTTTATAAGACACCAATGGATCAGAAAACGTTACATTGTAGGCATTATTGACTTGAATGGAATCTATAAAACATAGACCTTCTGTAGAACATGCATTTACTCCTTCAAGATACTCCTAAACTGTTTTTCCTATTAAAGCTTTTCTTAGAAATTAACCACTTAATATAGAAGTATTGATTTGGAACAAATGATCTGTGAATTAGATTATGACTGTTTGAATTTTTAATATTTCTTAATGCTATTCCCATTGCTTTGTAATGTGAATGATCTGAACAATGTAAGCTTTTAACAACATAGTGAAATGAGGGAAAGGTTGCTAAGTAATGAAATTAATTCTTCCTAAGCTAACTTCCTGAGGGACAGAGTGCTGATAATGGAGAACTCTTGGGTAATGTTAGATGAGACATAACTTTTCTTTTTAATTGTGTTTTTCTTGTGTTAAGAGAAGCATGCTTGAAACATGATTATTCTTTAAATATGATAACCCACAAATACTATGAGTCCTCATGAGCTTTAAGTTGAAATAGGCATAAACATACTAGTAAAAATTTTCAGTTATAAAGAGAATTTACGTAGAAAATTTATTTGCTCATTAAATTAAGGTGCAGAAATATGAGAGATCACCTCAGACTGTAGGTTTGTAAGAATGAAGGCATTTCTGGAAATTTCATGCACTTAGTTCTCAATGTTTACATATTTCTGTTTAAGAGTATGATAGAAAGTCCTTACAATCATTAACAGAAAAACAATATTCTTTCATGAACAGATAAAAGACACGTCAACCACCATAAATAATTTTCTTTAAAGCACTGGGAAATTTGCTCCTCTGGATTCATCTTAGAGTAGAACTGAAAACATTGAGGCTTCTGTGACAACCCCTCCTCCCCTACCTGAGGAACCGGGAAAGGGTTTAGATGGGAGGCCATTGAGGAGGGTCCTAAAGGATTGTGATGGCCATGCTGAGGTCGAGCACTCCATCGTTGTTGGCTTTCTGATGGTGGGGAGGAATAGGGGATGGAAAATGACTCACAATGGGGGTATGGCCTGAGAGAAATAGGAAGTGAGAGTGATTGGGATGCATATTATGAAATTCCCAAATAATCAGCAAAAGTATTATATTGGAAAAAAATATTCACCGGAATGTAATAACAACACAACTGATTCTTGTTCTCCCCTCCCCCAGACTCATAGCTGTTGTACTTAGCAAAGCTACGTGTACCAATAATAGACTTAATTTAGTAAAATAAATTTCTCAAAGTTGTGACAAGACGGATATAATAAAAAAGATGTTCACAACGATTAGTCACTATGGTTACCAACATGCCAGTGGGCTGGCTAATGACAAGAAGAAATACACCGACAGTGAACTCTAATGTGCCCACATGGTGGCCTAATCATGCACACTCAGAATGCTTGTGCTAGAGAATAATAGCTCATCTTACTTCAGCCACTATCGTTAGAAGCAGGGAGAACAATTAAGATATTGTATATTTAATTTAGGCTCGTGACACATTGGGTTCAGTTTTGTTTGCTTCTGGAGAGAGGAGTGGTCCATTTTTCCTGCTAATGACTCTAATGAATATGAGCTGAAAAGGTTGAAGGCAACGGGAAAGACAGTCACTTTAAGATGGCTGGAATGCGTTTTAAACCACAAAACTGAGCATGGAGGCACACGCAGGTAATCCCAGAAGTTGAGGCAGAACAAGACGGTCATTGCAAGTCTAAGGCTAGCCTGCTCTATATAGCAAGTTCCCTGATATACAGGGCCGTATGACATGATCCTGTCTCCAACAAGCATAAGCAAAAACAAGCAAGAAAATATATTACATGTATAGAGAGCCAAATAAACCCAAAAGTGCCCAGAACTACAGCCAGAAGCAATACAAAGCAGACGAATTGGTTCCTGAGCCGCTTCTACCATTCCACATCTGTCACCGCAGCAACAGAGCTCAGAGGAAGCTGGCTCTGAGCATGCTCGCTCTAAGTACTGGTTGAATCAATAAATGAATGAAGCTCCATCTCGAATGTCTAGTTTTTCCCTTTTGAAAAATCAGAGCAGAACTCCTGGTCCAGTGTGTGACTCGGCACTAGGCATTTTCATTTTGCGCTCAGCCTTCAGATCCTCCGTACTTCTCTGGGCTTACATAATTGCTGGCACAACCTGACCCGGGAAAGGTGCCTTCCACCCTTTGATTGTTTAGGAAAAAAAAAAAAAAAAGGTGGTTTAACTTCCCTTTTCAGTTTTAAACATTTGAAATCTCAGTCCTCTCCAAGCCAGCAGATTCTTAGTTCTCACTTAATAAAATGTGTTAAAGATTCAGCTTTTGCATGCATCTAATGCTAATGAATTCATCAATCCTTTTATCACCTGCCTTTCTGTAAATGTCAAGCAGGATGTAGCAGACAAGGTCATCCCCCATTTAATGCGACTGCATGGACTTACACATTTTGTCCTTGGCAGCTGAGGGATCTGCCTCACCTCTGCCTTCCCATGCTCCTTTACTTGAATGGTGTTAATTGTATCCATTTTTTCCCATTATTTATCACTTCCATCAACATTTTCAAACCTGTGCATGTCTTCTTCATGCATTTAAATACCCATCATTTGCTATTTTATAAATGAATGCCCTCTCTGGGGATGGATTACATAAGCTGAATTTATTTTCTTTTTCGGTATTTATCCTTGACACTGCTGTGTTTTAAATGTTTTACTCAAATGTCACCTCTGAATTTAGTTGCAATTAAGGAGAATCTGTTAAGAAGTGATGAGGGGGTTAATATTTGTCTAAGAATAGGTTGTTACCCAAGGAGTTTGTGTGATGTATCTTGTTCTTGCCCTTCTTCCCTCTGCCCTGGGATGATGAAGCATGAAGATCAGCTCCATACTCTCAGATTCCTCAGCCTCCAGGATAATACATTTCTATTCACTGTAGATTACTCGTTCTCATGCATCTTGTTACAGCATCAAGACAGAAACAGTATTTACCACATACATTTTGGGGGGAGGTGTATTTATTTATTTAATTTAGAAACAACCTTATTTTACATATCAATCCCAGTTCCCTCTCCCTCCCATCCTCTCATGCCCCATCCACTCCTCAGGGCCTTCCATGGGGGATCATCAAGTCTGTTACATCATTTGGGGGAGGGACTAGACACTCCCCTGTGTATCTGGGTTGAGAGAGTAGCCCTCCATGGGGAATGGGCTCCTGGATGTTGAGTCTAACAAAGGGATTCTTGTTCCTCTTTTTCCTCTTCTTGTTGTTATTTATTGGGAGAGTATTTCACTTCTAGGGAGGCAGAAGGGGACTGGGAAAGAAGTTGAAAAGAGATGTGCTTTTTGTTTCCATGGAAGGTTTAGGGGGAATGAAACCACTAAAATTGTCTAAAGTTGAGGAAAGGGGTATAAGTTTCCCATTAGTTAGTCAACTGTGTGTCTTCTTCTCTTGGTGGAGGGAGATATGTGAGGTGTTCCTATCTATAGAGAACAGAATGGGTACCTGTGTACTTGCTGAAGGTTATATACTATACTCAGAGCACCTAGGAGGTGAGTGACATGCCTGCAATGTTTAGTTTAACAAAAGAAAATATGACTTTACACGATGGTTTCCCTTAGTTGTCAATTAGACAGGATTTAGAATCACCATGGAAACAAATTTCTGGGGATTATTTAATGAGGTTAATGAAGCAGGAAGATCCATCCTAACATAAGGGGCACCAATCATGGGTAGGGGGTTCTTGGCTGAATAAAGAAGGAAAAAGTGAGTTGAGCATTTAGCATTCAGCATTCTGCTTCCTAACTGGATGCAATGTGGCCAGCCACCTTCAAATCATGACACCATCATTTCCTCATGATAATAGCCTATATTCTCTGTGAAAAATGAATAAAAGTAAGCAATTCCTGCCTTCAGGGGCTTTTGCCAGGTTATTTTATTTCAGCAACAGGACACATAACCAATACAGTATCTTACTTAAAATGAATAAGTAGAGAGAAGGAATATAGATAGATGGATAGATATAGATATATATTCAGCTACATATGTATATCAACTGCATTAATTTAATAATCCAAAAATGACAAGCAAGGCATCATAGGGATGGAAACAGAGTCCTGACTAGTCCTTGCAATAAAAACTCAAATTCCAAATGTGTTCATCCTGTATAGTTCAAATCTGGAGACTGCATTCCCAGGAGATAGCTACTCTGCATGTGTCAGTGAATTTTGCAATTTTCAATTTTTTATACCATAAGTGACAATAGCTTAAGCAAGTTCTATATTATCTACATCATCAGGAGACTGACCAGCACAGGGCTCTGTCTCTTCATTCACGAGTTGGGCTTCAACAATGGCCTTCAGGAGCACTGTGATAGAGGAAATATGCCTCTTGAGTTATTTGAGGATCTAAATTCTCAGTAAATTAAACCTGTTCTCCATTTCATTCTATGGTGAGTGTCTTACAGAGCACACCACTGATTCCTCTAGAAAATTGTTGTTCTTTCATGAGGATGACTATTAAAGATGCAAGATAGTTCTGCAAATGGATGGAAGAATCAAGAAGGGAAACAAAAACTGTCTCTTCATCTCATGCCTGCACTTCTCACTTGGGGACAGGGGCATAGGCAGCCTTCCTTCCTCCTTATCACTGAATCGCTTTGAGGCAGAGTAAGAGGAAAGGGGATGGAATAGCCCATCTCAAGGGAATGGCATCCACTTGGGATCCAGCTTGGAATAGAGAACTTGCTGATCATAAACCAGCCCCTGCATTTGGTCTCAAGTACCACAACAAAACAAAACAAACCCAAACAAAATAACTCATTAAGGGTTGTGCCACTTAGAGTATCATGTCCCTACTTGCTTAGCTACAGCTTCTATGGGCTACATGCAGTAAATGCAGATCAAAGAGAAGGGTGGTTACCTTTCTACAAGGACCACACTAGCATCATAGTATGACAGCATGCATCCACAAAGAAAAGGTAATACCACCACACATGGGGCATTTTCTGTCACCCTTAAAGACCTGGACATAGCCAGATATGCATGGGTACACAGTATCATACTATGGATGACAAAAGGCACCCTCTTATGCAGGCACACAGGTTCAGAGTGTTGTGAACAATCACTGTCTCCAGAGTACACGGAAAATTTCAAAACAGCCACCCAGGAGGAGCTGAGGTCAGACAAAAGGTGTGCCTTTCTGTGAATCATGGAGGGTGGAGTTGGGAAAGGATAAGTGCAGACTTGAACTTGGGGTTTGGAAATATTCTTCTCCAGGCTGAGGCATGAGTGGGTTGACATTGCCAAGTGGGTTTACAGCCAGTTCGAGATCCTCCTGCTGTCTTTGTTAAAACAAAAATATATTCTTCAGTCTTTAATGTGGACTCTATAGTTCCATTGCCATGTGTATTTTAATCTGCTCAAAAGTTGGCTTTGTTTTAGAACAGTACTAGAATGTTCTTCGGATTCAATTTTAAGAACTTTAGACAGACCATTGGAGATTTCTGTGGTGTCTAATTCCCATTCAACAGTTGATGATAAATGGGGCACAGAGGGGTTAATGACTATCTGACACCACACAGCTATCTAATGGACAATTATAAATCATAGAATAATTTTTCTTCTTTTAATCATTATTCCTCAGTGAAGGGCTGTATATTAATCAGATAAGTGTCCCTCCTTGTCCTAGTTTTATGCCCCAGCAACTCTAAACTATTTGAACTATGCTATGGCTAAGAGAGGCCATACTCTGCTCTCCCTTTTTCCACAACAAGAAAGCCTCTTGGCTCCATCCCTGTCTTTTCTCATCTCTGCTCATGACTTCTTCCTATTATTAGAAATATATGTAGAGATCCCAACATGGGTTGAGACCATCTCACCAATACCATACTCATCTACAAGGTTGCCTGCATGTATATCTGCTGCAAAAGTATTTATGGTGTCATCAGACCCCAGTTAGACCCAGGAGATGAGACCCATCATGTTATCATGTTCCCAACACTGCTCAGTGCCTGGATAGCATCTGATACTCAGCAAGCTCTCAATTACTTGTAACACTGAATAAACATTTCCCAAACAGGATTCTCACTGGAGATTGTTTAAGGGAAACGGACTAGAATTAATGATGCTTGTTCTTACCAGTGATGGGAAAACCAAGAAAAAGCTGATAGCTGGCTATTGTTCTCCCAGGTGTGTGTGTGTGTGTGAGAGAGAGAGAGAGAGAGAGAGAGAGAGAGAGAGAGAGACAGAGAGAGAGACAGAGAGAGACAGAGAGAGACAGAGAGAGAGACAGAGAGAGACAGAGAGAGACAGAGAGAAACAGAGATACTGGGAGGAAGACAACACACATTAGAGAGATTTAAAAGCCTGCAAAAAACTTGTGTATAAATCCTTATAGCAGCACTGTTTATAATAAGATAAAAATAGAAACTACCAAATGTCTGTAAACTACAGAATGGACAAATAAAATGGGTAGGCTATACAATGAAGTCATATTTTGGCATAATAAAGGATTGGCATGCTACTGCATGGATAAACCCTGAAAACATGGCGAGTGACAGAAATCAAACCCAATAGACTACACTGTACAAGTCCATGTGTATAGAACGTTAGAAAGTGACATGTACAGAGATAGAAAATATATTAGTCATTCCTTAGGACTAGGGGGAAGGACAAGAGAAAGCAGTGAATGATGAGATTTCTTTGAATAGGACAATGTTCATGACTCACATTCATGTCTGTGATGACAGTGACCAACACTGAACTGTACGCGTCAAATGAGTCAACTGTTCAGCGTGTGAATTGTATCTCAATCACGCCTTTGATGTGTGTGAGAGATGTCAGTGGAAAACATGGAGACAGGGGAGGGAATGGGTTTATAAAGCATCCCAGAATAAAGGCTGCCCACCAGCATCCTCCCAGTATGGATGATGTATGGATGATGTCCTATCACTTTGGCTTCTTGTTTCTCACTTGCTCATTTCTAAGCTCATACAGATTCACTCGTTTTAGTTAAATTATCTCACTCTGATTTCTTTAACATTGTAGTAAGTCACAAACAACCAAACCAGATGAAACTTCCTTTTCCAAGCCACGTCCTCGGTTTCAACGATGAGCTAGCCTTTATTGGCTGTCATTAGGTGCCAAGCACTTAGCAGATGTCATCACTAAGCCTACTAACAGCTCCATGAAGCAGACTACATTATGCTCGTATTATAGAAGAGGAATGGAAGCTTTGCCAATCAGAGAAGTGTCACCACATGGGGACTTGACAGACCCAGGTTTAATGTTTATGGGACTGATTCCTAGTGTACTAACTCTGTTCACAATTTATGTCTTCAAAGGCTAGTGTGCTAGAAAGGAATGCATAAAAAACAGCTAGAGAGAGGATAAAGAGAGTGTGGAATGTCATAGAGACAAACCAGCCAATTTAATATGGCACTCTCCAACAGAGAACAGGGATGTGAGAAGCCTGCAGAACCAGCTGCCTGAATAGTCTGGAGAGTGACCCATGGGCTCTGGGGCTATTCAAGCTGTCTGTTTGAAGAAATACCTTTTAAATCTTATTCCAGCCTAGCAAGCAATAGCACACAAGTCAGTTTCTTTTGTAAAAGACATAGACTCCTGGTTTTTATTTCTGGTTATCAGCTCTGTCCTTCCAGTACTATCTGCCCTCCAAAGGCATATTCCCTTCCCTGTGTTATTAAAAATATCAGGTTGTTTTTAGCCCACTTTTGAGGATGTGTACATAGACACTGGTGGACTATACTAGGCAACAATCATTTCAGAACTAAGCTCCTTTCCCTGTGAGGAAAGCTGGGGTCTCTCTTCTGTTTCTTTCCTCTGTCATATCTCTTCCAGCATCCTCCTTATTGTGCTTTTATGGAGACATTTATCCTCCACCCATTCCTCTCTGGCAATTTAATTTGAAGTCATTCTAATAGTAGATTGCCTAATTTCTTGTCATGGCATCCTTCATGAAATGCAAGATCTCTCTTGCTTACAAGTCCTAGATTCAGGTCTAATATTCGTACACAGCTTTGCTATCCTTCAATGGCAGGCAATTTTCTCTCTTTCCAAGCTTTCCTTGTCCTCCAAAATTATCCATTTCAACCATCAGCAGCGGTAAAAAGATCACTTCCCCACAAATATCCATAAGTGTAGTGACTTTATTATTACATAAAGCAAACACACACAAAAGAAATAAGAATCTTTGGAAGCCAGAGCTGGCAAATTCACCACGGAAATGCATGCCAGATTAACCTCTATTAGATAAGTGTGGCTGACACAGCACTTTAGATTTTAGCAGAGTGTGTGACTAAGACTCTCGTGATAGTGCTTTGGATAAGCTAGATTGGGTAAGATAAAAAGATAATTATATATAATCATACCTGGCTGATTAAAGATCGAATATATTACAAGATGTTTGTGTTCCAAGAGGAATGCATCATAGAAATCTCATAATTTGCAGCATGTTTTCTGCTGCTGTCCACTGAACACACGGCTCCAGGGTCTTTGAAATTTGTCTGTTTTAAACTGAGTGTTGAGAGAAAAAAAAAAGCCCACTAAACTTGGAAGACTAAGCATAATGCCAAGTATCTTGTTAGTTTTATGTTGACTGCATGTTGAGATAATGTTCTGTATATATAACATAAAATATGTTATTATTAAAGTTGTTTGCTTATCTCTTTTTTAATGCATGTTATTTAAAAAGTTGAAAATTTGGGACACTGATGAGATGGCTTCCTGGTTAAGAGCAGTAGCTGCTTTTCTAGGGGACCCAGGTCCAATTCCAAGATACATGGTATCTTAAAACCATATAGAATTCCAGTCCCAGGGGATCCATTGCTCTCTTCTGTCCTTCCTGGGGCCAAAATGTACATGGTGCATAGATATACATAGTAAGTAGACATACATGCAGGAAAACGTTTATACACACACATTGAAAATTATCTGTGTGGTTTGTACTGCACTTCTGTTGCCCAAGCTGGATTTGGACAAGCTTGGCAATTCTCAACTTGCATTTGTCACTCAGAAAGCCTGACTACCCAGCTCGTCACTCATCACACACTAGTCTTGAAGACTCAACTGATCTCATCTTCCATTCTTCAACAGATCCTGAATCACTTTCTCTGTGCTTTGTGATACTCATGGTGCATCAAAAACAAGGTTCCCTACTTCCCACTTGATTGTTTGTTTGTTCCGTAGTCTTTGTGTGTATGCATTGTACATATGTGTGTGTGTGAAGGAAGACATGTATATGTGTGTTCAGGAGCACATACATGTGTGCACATTTGTATGTGGAAGCTGGGAAATAAATCAATGTTGTCTTTAAATGCCATTTCGTGTAAATTTCTCACTCCCCCTCTGCAGATTTTTATGTAGTAATATCTGTTATTTAAAAACATAACCTTTTCTTTTTGTTTCCTTCTAGGCAGCAGATAACTCTGTAGCCTTGTTTTAAAGCAAAAGTCTTCAAAGCAATATTTCTACAATTGATGGCCTAAGTTCTTTTCTCCCATTTCATTCTGAACCCACTCTAGCCATACTTTGATGCATGTCATTCCTTAAACCTGCTATGATCAATGTCACTAGGGCCTTCTCTATAACTTAATCCAGTGGAGTCCTATGTTGTTTGATGTACCTGCAACGTTTAGCCTGGTACTTGTTCTCCCCTCGCAAACCATGTCCTGGGTTCCGTTTCTCAGAAATTATTCTGTCATTTTCACTTTCCTGTTTACAACTCATTCTTTGCTTGCTTTCGTTCATTTTTGCTTATTGTACCAACCGCAAAACTTCAAGTACTGGAGCTCAGTCCCAAATTGTCTTTTTGTCCCCACTGTACAGTACGCAATCTTTCACAGTACCGTTTCTGCCTTTGCCCCTGATCATGCCTGTATGTTCCACATTTATACATTTATGCAGTAGAAATATTAAATTCAAAGATGAATAAGCGTCATAATGTTAGCATGCCCAAACTAAACACTGTCACCTTCTTCATACTCATGGCTTTTCCCATCCCATAAGTGATGGCTCAGGTCCTCCAGTAGCCATTGCTAAAGCTGTGGGATGCCCTTGGCTTTTTTGCTTTTCACTCTCACATAATGATACACTATTCTTGGCTCTAATTTGAAAGTGTATTCTAGTACTTCCCTCCCTTTTCTTTCTGTAATGGTGGGAACTTCACCCCAGCCCCTGGCATCCATATGCCAAAAGAGTCTGGGATATTATGGTGGAAATTCCACCCAAGCTCCCTTCCCCTCTCTCCCTCCAATGATGACCCTTACCCCAGAGATGCTGAAGACCACTCCTATAGGGTATTTAAACTGCACCCTCCACCCCCCCAGAAAAATAGACTCATGGTTTTACAGTCTTTCTTCCCCATCTCCTCTCTGGGATGCTGGAAGGCCACATAAGAGCATTGTATCCATTAAACATGGACTTTTTTGCAGAAATGAATTAATGCATCCAAAGTATAGTACCAGCTCCCATATACTGGCCAACAAAGTAGTATATTGAATTTAAGAAAATCTGTGGTAACTTCTCTTTCACCTGTCCAGAAATAGATATTTTATTTGATATTTCCTAGAATTTGAGCTAAGATACATGGTAGGACTCCAGGAACATCTGAAACCCAGAGTCTGTGCTGTCACTTTATTTATTTTTATTTATTTTTCACTGTTATTTCCACCTAATTTTCCCTTCCTCGGAGAGAAGAAATGGGGCTGCTGTCGGCATCCTTTCCAGGCTGCATGGACCACACAGAACAAGGTGGATATCGGCGCTTTTGGCTTCTCCAGTTTAGATAACAGCCAGTTTCCTGGACAAGTGGAGACCAGAAATGCCGGTACCGCTTTTTTAGGCTTGACTCCCTAAGTCATCATTTCTCCCTCCCTCCCTCACTCTTTCCTTCCTTCTTCCTTCCTTCCTTCTTCCTTCCTTCCTTTCTTCCCTCCTTCCTTCCTTCCTTTCTTTCTTTCTCTTTTGTTGTGTTTACAGCAGTGAGAGGTGACAGACTCCTTTAACATGATTAGTGGTAAATAAAGATGTCAATAATGGCTACCAGGGGAAAGCTGTGGAAAGGAAGGTTTCTTTTTTGACACAGACTTCCATGTCTCCTTAGGCCCTTGCTCTTCCTGAGAACTTTGGAGGAAGGAGTCTCTCAAAATTAATCCCACAGCAGTTTCCTTCAGCTGTCTTCCCTTTGTGTCTTCAGCAGTCTTCCTAAGGGCCCTGGCTACTCCTTGAGGTTCTCATTTTGGATAATTAGATGCAACCCTGTGAATCCGAGCTCAGTATAAGAGCTTTATACTGAGGCTTTTCTTTGTAAACATAGCAATACTTTCTCCTTTTCTTAGATGGAAATTTTAAAAGAAGCAGTCACAAATGTGGCTTAGACTCTGTCCCATTTCTCCCCCAAATTAAGAAGCTGGATACACCTGAATGCTTACATAATAAATATTCAAAAGACTCTAAACCAATATCTTCTACAGAACACACATTTTTTTACTCTGACTTTAAACTTTTGAAATGCTTTTTATGGCATGATACGCCCTACTTTAAAATGTCTGTCTGCCCCTGAATATGGGTCTCAGCTAGAAGGACTGAGCAGTCTAAGGGACCTCAGACAGTGGAACCAGGATGTATTCCTGGTGCACAAAAGGACCTTGTGGACACATCCCCCATGGAGGAATACTCCCTTAACCTAGAGACAGGAGAGAAGTCCTAGTCCCTATTTCAAATGATTTGACAGATCTACATGACACCACCTAGATGGCAAGATGGCATAGCCCTACATGTGGAATGGGGGTGGGGGGATGGGAGGGGAGGGGAGGGTGGTCAGGGTGCATGTGAGGGGGAAGAGAGGGAAAGAGGAAGGGGGAGGGATGGGGAACTGGGATTGACATGTAAAATAAAAAAATAATAAAATAAAATTTAAAAAAATGTCTGTCTGCCTAACATTTTTACAATTCCTTGTTCATTAAGTCATCTTTGGGTTTTTTGTTTTTTGTTTTTTGTTTTTTGTTTTTTTTTTTTTTTTTTTTTTTTTGAGATACCTTTCAGCTGAAAGAGCCTATCTGTTTATTTCTGCAAGAAATAAAACCAAGAGTTTAATTAGAATGCCTCTGGGCCACAGTTACCTAATTGCAGGGCCTGACTTAGCAAACAACAGCAAAAACCACTAGATAAGAGGAACACGGGATTACAGCTATGGTCTTTAGAGTTCAAAGTGTACCTTCACACTTTAAAGGGCTGTGGGCAGCCTAAAATCAAGATGTTAGCTTAATTTTATTTAATTGTTTATCAAACATTTGGTTACAGATCACTTCAGGTATGCACTGAATACCTATGAACATTCTTAATAACTTGAGTTCCATTGTACAGCTGGGAATTTATATTGGGAAATGCCATTTATATCATGTATGTATTTATGACATGGAAGTATTAGTAAAATTTTTCTAGGGGACAAAGAGGATTCATAGTAAGGATGTAGGAGAAAGGGAATGGTAGAGGAATCTGGGAGGGCTGTTCATCTTACAATATATACTTGTAGGAAAGCATAAATTTTGCAAAATTATTAGAAAATAACCTTGATGTGGGAATGTAACTGAGTTTACTCTTGCATCTTTTTAATGTGCTCTCCTGACTGGGTAGGGAGATGCCCAGAGAGACGACCAAACATATTTCTGGGTGTATCTGGGAGAGTGTTTCTGGAAGAAATTCACATTGGCATTTATCAGCAGGTCAGGTAAAGAAGAGGCTTCCTCAGCAACGTGGGTGGACATGTTTAAACCACAGAGATGGATATGGTCAAGAGGTACAGGCAGAGTACATGACAGGAAGACAACATTTGTACTCTCTCCTTCAGCTGGAGCACTTACCGTCTCCTGGCCCCAGATATCAGAGCTCCAGTTTCTTCCGTGTCTTCAGCCTTCACACCCTAGGGCTTAAGCAGTGACCATGCCTGTCTCAAGCCGGCACTGTCGGGATTATACACCAGTTTTGCCAGCTTTAGACGGCTGTGTGTGGGATTTCTTGGACTGCCCGATTTCAAGGCCACAATAACAAATTCATATATATATATATATATATATATATATATATATATATGCATATATATGCATGTGTGTGCACATATATATGTATAATTACATATGTATAGTATATGTATAATGTATAAAATATGCATAATACAGTCTGTTGACTCTGTGTGTTTCTTTAATGCTCTGATACACAGAGATATTTGTGGTTCATTTCTAAAGTACTAGTTAACTCTCCAAGTGCCTACTAGGTTCTTATGAGTAAAATAACACATAGCTGCTGATTTGTGGTTTCATGTTGTTGGCTTCCTCTGAACAGCTTTCAGCCCAGTACTGGGGATGGTCAGCTATGATGAACATCCTCAATCTGGGGAAGCTTTATTTATGATGAACAAAGCCTGTATCTACATCACCAATGTCCACCTTCCTTGGAAATTCTATTTATCATTTTCTTTTCTTTTTCCTGTTTTGAAAATAGACTGTTTTTTTCCTCATACTCTATAACCTGGTTATAGCTTCTCTACTCTTCCTGGCTCCTCTTCAGCTTCTAACACTGGTCTTCCTTCAGCCACATCCCCTGTATCCTCAGCTACTGAACCCTCTTGATGTATTTAGCTGGCCTCTCCCCCTGGCATTCCTGATTTGCCCTTTCCAGGGCCCCAGGCTTGGAACTCTGGTTTCCTCCTCACCGATCCACATACAGAGACATACATACTTTACACCCCATGATTATCACTAATGCATTTTTATGGCCTCTTTTTTTTTCTCCTCCCACATATTTTTTCTCACATAAACACATGGCTCTTAAGAGTAGTGAATATGAGTTTTGTTTTGAATTTATATATTTTTTTCTTTTTATTGAAATTCTCCTCACTTCCCCTCCCACCCAAATCTACCCCCTTTCTTTCTCTCTTTTGAACCCTACCCATAGTGTCGTCAAGTATGAAGAGCTACTGGTGAACGTTTCCGTTTCCCACAGCTACATTTACTTTAACTGGAATAAATCACACGTGGGACAGGAAATGTTGATTGACAAGCAGACTTGTCTGTTTGCTCGGGGACGAAAGTTGTGTACCTAATGACTGGGAATCTGATGCTGTTGTTTATATGTTTGTTTTGGCATCCAGGATGCTGTTTACATATATGTTATGCTCCTGGGTACCCAAAGCCTGTCCATTTCCCGTCTTCCCATTCGCCTCAAGGGTAGGAAACACTTTTCTGTTCAGCTGCTCATCAGTATCTCCAGTGCTTCTCTGTCATTAGAGTAGGGTAAGCAAGCCTTGGGTGTAATTTAAAGCGAGGCTGGCTGCCCTCGAGTTTAACCTCCCCTTACTTAGGTTCAGTATTTGTCACAGTGTTGAGTGACATCACTGGTTCCAGATGGCAGCAAATCCTAGTGAGACCTGTGACTCTCTGCAGCTGACCCGGGGTGGGGCTTCCTTTAAGCACACGCTGTCCTCCATTCTATAGGACAAGTCCATTTTAATCCTTTTGGTATCTCGGGCACAAAGCCTTCCCAAGCTTGGTGCCATCTGTAAATGGGATGCATACCTTTCACATACCGGGCACATGCCTCTGGGAGGGGCCAGGGTTTCACTTAATTCTTTCCATACCAACCACAGCTCCATTCCTTTCTCTCCCATTCAAGAGTATGCTGGAATACAAATGAGAAGAGATTGATGGTAAATTTCAGTAGGCTCTTAATCGCATAACAAAAACAACAACAACAACAAACAAGGTAGTTCACTCACCAAATGGGGAGTTTATCATCAAAATACTACTTAAGAATCCACTGATAGCCAGGTATTGATGGTGTACACTTTAATCTCAGCACTCGGAAGGCAGAGGCAGGCGGATCTCTGTGTGTCCGAGGCCAGCCTGGTCTACAGAGCTAGTTCCAAAGCAATACAGAGAAACTCTGCCTTGAAACAACAACAACAACAAAAAACAACAACTAAAGAATCCACCTATGTCATACTGAGTTGGGAGTCACTGTGCTAACTGGCTGCCTCTAGCAAAATTAACACAAAGACATTATGAGCTGCCGGGCTTCCTGTGAAAGCACTGGTATCTACGGTAGATGAAGTCCCAATGTCACCACACCAACTCACCTGCATGCACTATTTTGCAACGTTAGGCCTTGGAATAGGTACCTTTAGAAAAATTTCTTTCTTTCTTCCTTCCTTCCTTCCTTTTTTTCTTTCTTTCTTTCTTTCTTTTTCTTTTCAGTGAGCACACATATTAAGTAGATTCACCGTGATATTTTTATACATGTTTCATTACATCTTGATCCATCCCATTGCAAGAAGTAATTTAATAATAATAAAAAAAAAGATAATTAGGGCAGGTGCTAATCCAACCTGACGGTGTCTTAAAGAGAAAAGGTGTGAACATAAAGAGAGAGCCAGGCTCAGGCCAGCAGAGGAAGGACCACATGAAGATAGAGGTATGGATGTCCAAAAGGCCACTGGCACAGCACTTAGTGAAGTCCATCTGACTCTGTTTCCATCTTGGTCTTAGACTGTCCCCAAAGTGTAAGAAAACACATTGGTTCTTTGCAAAGCTACCCAGGCTACTGATGCTTTGTCATAGCAGCTCTGGCTGACTAATGCAAAATTTGAATGTCAATACAAGCTTAAGCTTTGATAACATTTTCCAAGGAAAGAAATGTCAAAGACCCTTTTACTTGTGCCCATCTGATAGTCAAGAGTAGGGCATGGCAAGCTAGCTGCATGGGGATCATAATGCTAACTCAGTGAAGAGAGGGATGACATCTAGCTTCTAGAACTGTGAGAAAATAAGTATCTGTTATTTAAATCACCTAGCTTTGTTGTGGGTTTTTTGTTTTGTTTTTGTTTGATTTTGCATTTCTGAAGACAGATCCCAGGGCTGCAGAAATACTAGCCATATGCTCTTCCATTTGTCCCCAACCCCGAGTCCGAGGTATTTGTCATGGTAGTCTTAAGGTTCCATGTCTGGCGCAGACTCACCACTGCTCCTGATAGTCTCTATGGGCCTGGATGGCTGACTAGATGTCGGAAGTGTTTTCTATAGCAGCACCAGGCAAAAAGCTGGAAGATATGCTAGCAAGTGTGACCAGTCTGCGTCCACAGTGCAATGTAGACAGCGACAAAGTCAAGGGCATCACTAGGCTGCAGACACAACAGACCAGAACTTCCTCAGGGTATGGAAGGGAAGGGAATGCTGCCGTTTATGGGACTGCTCGGAGGTATGACTTAGCTTGTAGTGAGAGGATCCTGGAGGTAGGAAGAGCAAAATGTCTTCTAGAGACGTACTCTGTAGAACTGAATGCTTTGCTTGGCCCCAGCTGATAAACTATGTGTGAGCGCTGTACGTGGTGGGTTGAACTTTCTAGTAAGCGGATATTTCAGAGCTTGTTATGCAGTGGTAGGCTGGCCTGTCTGAGTAGCTACTGCACATCTCACAGTGGTCTTCTCAAAGTCCAGGTTGTCATGGGGATGTTGGTAGACACATGGTCTTACTTTGTAGCCCTGTCTGGCCAGACTGGGCCTGCCACTGGCTGGAATGCTGGGATTAAAGGCATGCACCACCATGGTCTGTCCCTCCTCGGGGATTCTAACCAGGGATGTTGCTGTGCTCCCTGTATACAGGCTTGGTGAGATACCTCACTCAGCGAAGGAATGACAGGACTGTAGAGCAGAGGAAGTGATATGATGTGGAAAGCCATCAGAGTCTCTGAGCGATGATGAAATGAGAAAACATCAGAGCGATGGCTCACCAGGTAAGAGTGTTTGCCTCGTGAGTCTAACAACTTAAGCAATTCCAAGAATCCACTCATGTAAGGAAGCCAGATGCAGAGGCTCAAATCTCCAGCCACAGCATCCTTACAAGTGAGATGAGAGATGGTGACAGACGACTACCTATTAGCTCTTGGCCTGCTAGTCTGGAGGACACAGCAGGGAATAACAATAGATATCCTGCCTTCAGGAGGTGGAAGGAGAGAACAGACTTCTGAAGTTACCGCCTGAGCTCCACAGGTGCGCTGGGACCTACCATCTTCGCTTGTATTTACACACACATTACACACTCTACACACTCATTAATTGGTTAGGAACACATCCGGCTCTTGTAGAAGACCTAAAGGGTTCCTCACACCCCGTTAGGCAGCTCCCTACAGTCTGTAATTCCAGTTCCTGGGAATCTGACTCCCTTTTCTGGCCTTAGTGAGCACACTCACACTTGTGGCATGCACATTGCTACACACATATACACACACATACACACACACACAGAGAGAGAGAGAGAGAGAGAGAGAGAGAGAGAGAGAGAGAGGAATGCATACTGGAACACACACTCATAAATAAAATTAAAAAAAAAACTTTAAGAAATTTCCAACAGAAAAATAGGGATGGCCTTTCTGGCACAATCAGGAGTTAATCACTTCCTCTGGGAGCATCTTGATGGGGAATGTTCGTGGGATGAAATCCAGTCATGTGAGAGGAGACTGCTAACTCCAAGAATTTCTGTTTTTATCTTTTTTTGGTTTGTTTGCTTTTAGGTAGACTTTCTTTGTGCAGCCCTGGCTGTCCTGGAACTCAAACTCAGAAAGGTCACCTGAGTACTGGGATTAAAGATATGCACTACCACCATCCGGCTTTATCACTGTAATTTTAAAATTGCCTGCTCAATAAAGGACACCTACCCCCTCTTGTTAAGATAACTCCCGCCTCTTTCCATGGCGGGTATGGGCCTACAGCATGTGCGCGGAATGTCCCCATGTCACCACCATAAGAATGATTAATTTTGGACGAGAGGTCTCAAGCTTTCATTTTTCAGTAAAATCTCCAGAGTGTTGGGGCTGGCCATGCTCTCCCCCATCTTCTAGGTGTTTGGGTGCCTTCCTTGTTCATACAAATGGGAGCTCATGATGACAGACGGGTGGGTGTGTTTGGGAAGGACTGTGAGGCGAGAGATCCACTGTGCCCTTTCTCATTGGGCTTTTTTTTTTCTTTTTTCTTTTTTTTTCAGCCAGCCTAACTTGGTGTCTCCCTCCCTCTTGTTCTCAGATCTCTTAATTCACTAGCTGGTGAGGGGTGAGCTTTCCACTTCCTGAGTAACTGAGTAACAGTCATTCTACTGTTAAAGGCAGTCCCAGCCTCTGCTTTCCTGACTTTTAAATGGGGATGATAGGACAATGGCTTCCTCTGTGTGTGTGTGTGTGTGTGTGTGTGTGTGTGTGTTGAAAGTCATCCTTAGATGATTTTTCTCAGGCGATGTCCACTTTGATGTTTTGTTGTTGTCGTTGTTTTTGTTTGTTTGTTTTTAAGGCAGGGTCTCTTTGTTGCTTTAGTCTGTCTGTCTCTCCCTCTGAGATTGTCATCTTTATGTGGCTTCCAGGGATGCAGCTCAGGTCCTTGTGTTTGTATAGTACTTTACCAACTGAGCTCTCTCCCTGTCCTTTCCCTGGCTTTTGTAGGAAGTGAACACCATAAATAATAAAAGCAAACATTGCATAGCAAATATTTGTTGTTATTCGTTAAGGGCATTCAAAGGACATCCAGGACAAAAGAATTATATGTGGAGTTGGACAGATGGCATTTAGGCGAGCTGGGAGATCAAGGCTGACTTCTCAAGAAAGGAAGGGTGGAGACAAGGCCTCCCACCACACTCTCAGGGACTCCTTGCTCTGTGCAAGAGCAAGTATACTAATTCTCTTTCTATTGCTGTGGGAAAAAAAAAAGTGACCAAAAGCAACTTGAGGACAGGGTTTATTTAGCTGACCTATTCTGATCATTGGGAAGGGAAGTCAGGGAAGTCAGAGCAGGAATGCAAGGTGGGAGGCAGAGGCCATGGTGGAAACTGCTCCCTGGTTTGCTCCTCATGTCTTGCTGGGCCTGTTTTCTTATACAACCCAGGACTACCTGCCCAGGGCTGGCCTACCACATCAATCAAGAATCAAGAATGTGTCTCCACAGACTTGCCTCCAGGCCAATCTAATGGAGGCATTTTTTCCTAATTTAGGGTCCCTCTTGCCAAATGACCACAGTTCATGTCAAGTTGTAAAAAAGCAAACCAACCGACCAACCAAACAAACAAAAAACAACGCATGAGGTGAGGGAAAAGGTAGGGGCCTCAGAGCCAAAACCTCGCCCACCCGGCATTATCCCCTGCCCCCTCCCTTCTCACTAGGCTCACTAGGCCAACGAACCTTGATGTCAGGAGGGCTGCATATGTGGATTGTTCTAGGCTATTCTAGCACTGCACAGTTTGTGGTTAATGTAGGATAAAAATGGCATTCACAGAGGTCCTTTCCTGTGATTTAGGGCAGAAGCAACGGAGAACAAGAGCAGACTTCAGGACAAAGTCCTTGGTGATGGAGGAGGGAGAAGGGCCATAGTGCAAGATCTTTTCCAGCTCAACTTTATCTCTTCTCCATCTTAGATTTTACCTCCCTGTCTCCTCCAATCCGGATGCCTATCCCCTTCTCTGAAACCGCCCAAATCAAACAAAAATGCAACAACAATTAAAAAAAAAAAAAAACACCCCCACTCCAAACATAAAGAAAACCGGTCGTTCTGCGTCCTGGGTCGCCTGCCCTTTTCTGGTGCATTCTAACGACAAAAATCCCAGGTTGCTGGGGGGGAGGGCAGGGGTTGGGGGCGGTGGAGGTTTACCCTTCCGCAAAGAAACCCTATCGCTAAATGTTCTCGCTCCACCTCTCCAAACGGAGCAAATGAACTGCAGATAAAAACGCATCGCAGCAGCAGAAGCTCCTCAACCACATTCCAGAGAGGCCTGCGGGGTCGGGTGACTCAAGCTCACGGGGACGAGCAGGGAGCGCTCCCGACTTTCCTGGAACACAAACGTCCTAGGATTCACCTTGCCCCTCGCCACCGCCGGTCCCTCTCCCTGACCCGCATCATCTCTCCCCTGCTTCCCGGAGCCCAGAGGGGCTGGGGCTCCCTGAGCCGCGCGCTGGTGCCCGGGCCACCCCACCGCACCTGTGGGCTCCCGGCCCGGGTCGCCTCGCGTTGCGCACGGGCGCAGCTCCCGGGGACTCCGCTAGAGGTCTCTCTCGGGTGGCGAGCCGGGTGGGCGGGATCAGCTGACTCTCCCGGCTGCGAGCCCCGCCGCCGCGCTCCTGCTCTGTCAGTTTCCTCAGCTGCGGGAGGCGAGAGCACCCGGAGCCGAGCGAGCGCGGGGGCTCCCGGAGGCGGCGGCGGCGCGGACCCAGCCAGGGCGCGGCGGATCTCCCATTCGCACGCAGAGCACTCGGCGCCCCGAGCAGGATCACGATGCTGTCCAGCTTGGCGCTGCTCCTGCTGGCCGCCTGGACCGTCCGGGCGCTGGAGGTGGGTGCCGCGCCTCGGGGAAAGGGGACGGGGGAGGCGGGCGCCGGGAGCACCCGATCCTCCCCACCCAGCGCGGAGCCGGGATCGTGGGAGGCGGGGGACACCGGCACGGGTATCCCGCTCTTCGCCGCCCCCGCCTGCGGGCGCCCTGCGCAGCGGCGTCCCTGGCCCAGCCCTGCCCGGGTCCGCGCCGCCCGAGCGGCTCCCCAGATCCGCGCCAGCCCGGGCGAGGGCGAGGGGATGAGCACAGACCCCGACTCCTCCCTGCCTCGAGAGCCGGTCCCGGGGATGCGAGGGACAGCCAGTCGGTGGTGGTGGGGGGGGGAAGGGGACAGGCGTGGAAAAGGGAAAGCGCGGAGTCTCCCGGTGCCCCGAGGAAATCGCCGCCCTTCTCTTCCCTTCCCTGGAGTCCTGGGCTGGAATGGGGACATCTCCGGACGCCGGGGAGCGCCTGGCTCCCCTCCCCTTCCCTTCCCACCCCCGCCCGACTTGGCTGCGAAGCTGGGCTGTGCTGCTGGCAGCGGCGGGCGGAGGCTGCTGCCTGCGCCGCCGACCCCTCTCCCGAGCGGGCGCGGGGTCGCGCACCGCCTTCCTCGGGCAAACTTTGTGCATTTCCGTCCCTCCCTTTTGTGTTAAGTTGCGAGCGATGGAGGTGGGGGGTGAGGGAGGGGACCGGAGAGCGGCGGCCACCCGTCCCCATCCTTCACACTGGACGTCCCGGGCTCTCCGTCGCACCCCCGCTTTCTTCCAGAGACCGAGAAGGTCCCCGGGAAGGGAACAAAAGCCGCGACACCCCGCCCTCGCCGTCCAGGGCGCGGTGGCGGAGCCGAGGTAGTTTGTGCGCCACCGCGGCTCCCTTCCCCGCGCTGCGCGTCTGTCCCCGAGGGCCTGGGGGTGCCGCTGCGGCCCCGCGGTCTCCCACCCCCGCATCGCCATCGCCCAGTGCCAATCCTGTGCGGGGCTGCAAAGTCCTCGCAGAGAGGGAGAGAGGGGGAACCCGGAGTGAGGCGTGCGTCTGGAAAGGGCAGCGCCCGGTGGTGGGGAGGCTGGGGCTCCTGTGCATCTAGGGAGGCGTTTGTCTGATTAAGGTGGGGCCTTCTCTGGGCAGTTCTGGGGACTCTAGCTTAGTCATCCCGGGGGGGCTCAGGATGCTAGGGAGGCTCCTCGGGGTCCTTTTTTTTTTTTTTTTTTGGAAGGGTGCAGATGAGAGGGTCGAGTGGAGTGAAGATTAAGACGGAGAAGATGGCGTCTCTGCAGTGCAGCAAAGAAAAGCTGTGTGGAGGCTGCAGCCTGTGAGATCCACCCACCACTAGGTGTATAACAAGTCTTCTCCATTCACCCAACTCTCCCACATTCAGCACAAGGCTTGTTTTCCTTTTTATCCAAAGATGCCTAGAAGTTGTTTGTGTGGCAGCTGGTTGCATTTCGCATCGTTTGTTCCCTTTTCAGCATCTTAAGCATTTTCCGATATCCCTTTCCCATCATATGCTCCCCTTCTCCCCCCCCCCCACCTCATAGTAATTTTCCAAAATAGCAATTTCCGAATGAGTACTTTCCTGTAATTCCACAGGGACTGTCCAGGCAATCACACTAGTGCGAGGTTTTTTTTTGTTTTTATTTATTTATTTTTAGTCCCTAATTTACAAGGTCATTGAACTTTTCTCCCCTCTATTTTTTTTTTTTTTTTTTAAACGCATAAGGTCTGGAAATCACCTCAGGCTGGTTAAAACAGGTCTTTTTAGGAGTCTTAAGAATTTAGTGTTCCATTTTTTTTTAAAAAGTCATTTAATTAAGGAAGGAAATTCTGATTTCTCCTATGACCTAAAATTTTAATTGCATAATCATTCAGTTTTCCAGATTGTCTTACTATATAAAGACACATGACTAAGTAATTACAAGCGTAGCTTTAATTTTTGGAGCTCTAGTCAAAACTCAAACATTTTATTTATTTTGATTTTTTTTTTTCCCCTCAAACTTGTATAAGGAGGGTCAGGATGTAGGCCAAGATGAAGTTGATTTCTTTTTGGCTTGTGCAATTGCATATCCTTTTCCTGCTAACCCTTTGCATATTATCCCGGTAATCGTCACCTTTGGAGGGTGAATGTGACAGTCTTATCACCACCTCTTTCCAATCATGGGAAGGGTAGGTAATTCACACTCATGAGGTGTGCCAGAGGCTTGTGCTGGTCTGGGTCCACTGAAGCCACGGAATGACATGGTGGCAGCCTTTTGTACATCACAGAAAACAGGTCTGCTGCAGGTGGCTGTGAATAAGAACCAAGGTGACTGAGGGTAATGACAACGATGCCTCCGCTTCCAGGGATCCTCCTTACCTGGTTTGACATCCCCCCCCCCCTGGTCTGTTGGACTGAAGGCACGCGTTTAAGGAACTCTGCTGGACCCACAGTCTTCTTTGCTTGCCTGTTAATTTCCACTCGCCTGCAAGTGTTTTCTTGTGTGGGGGTGACACCTATCTACTTGCCTTGGTAGTGGTGGTTCTTTCACAGTCTGGAAACCTGCTGAGGAGTGCTGCTCTGAGGTAGAAGCCCACACACACACACACACACACAAACACACACACACACACACACACACACACACAGCAGCGAGGCTGAGAGTTTGATGGGCGTCCATCAGTGGGAAGCCATGATAACTGGCAGGCTATAAACGCTTGTCTTTTGTCCACCCCAAGCAATAGCACCCCCCCCCACAACCCCTGCAAGACCCTGAGTACTGCACAGCCGTTAAATGGTGGGCCTGAAGAAGAGAAGAGGTGTGTACAACAAGATCACCACACTAAATTAGGAAAGACTGTTTAAAAATAAATGGGGAAAAATACGATCAACCGGCTGCCGAAGGAAGTGAAGTTAGCTTTATTTATGGTTAGGGTTCTTGCGCACTGTTACAGGGTCCCCGTTTGAAGTTTGCCATTGATGGCACGTTAGTTTTCTACATTTGTTTGATAATGAAGATTATCAAACATAAATCCTACATACAGGGGTGGAGCAAAAAGTACTTAATAAAACAAGGTACATTAAATTACTTCTGCAAGCAAAACAACAACAACAAAATGTTGTTTTAGGATCTCCAGGGCATCTTTCATGAATAATTCCTTTTACAATCTCTGTCTTTTATGCCAGTCTATGCAAGATGGACCTGCACAAATATACTTTAAATACCAGGATGCAATATTTAATATTTGACTGTATGTACTTAGTAATCCACACTGAGTACAGAAGTATGTAGGGTGAATAAAACATGCATATAATTAATGTGATATTAAAAAAAAAGAAAGTATAGATTAAGCAAAAAAAAAAAAAGAAGAAAAGTACACAGTAAATGGTGTACTGAGAAAGTGTTACAGGATAAATACCTGTAGTTAAAAAGATTACAGGGGCGATAGGGTTAGCTAGTCCTGGAGCATTTCCTGGTTCTGAGTTTCCAGCCAGGTTTGTGTTGCAGGCCTGGAGAATGAAGGTTAAGAATTCGCATGGCTGTATTTGTTCACACACAAACACTAGCATGTACATGCAGGGCCTTTGTCTTATCTGCGTTCTTTGAGCTTGCTTTAGAGCCAGGCACAGATAAGGTTTCACACAATGAAAGAACAAGCGAGTGTGGGATTCAGTTCGATTCACCGCCCCATCTATTCATCAGGGAAAACCTTATTGATTTATTTTTAGGCCAAGTCCTGCCTCAGCTCTGTCTGATCATCTCTACATAGACCCAGTCTGTCTTTTCCTTCACGGAGCTTCCATTCATCTAGGGGAGGCAGCAAATAAACAGAAACGTGTTGGTAGGTGTGTGCTGGACTCTGGAGCTGGGTGGAGAATTAGAAACGAGGAGGTCAGGGCTAAAAGCTGACTCTCACGTGTCCTCTCCGCCATGTTAACCAGGCGAGTAAACAATAAAAGGGAGCTTCACTCTACAGCCAAGAGGAGGGAGGCAAATCAACTTTTTAAAAAGTGATTCTATAAGGAGCACGGTTTCCTTAATTAAGCATGTTTCCCAACCTTGTTTGCACGGCAGAAACATGGAAGGTTTGATTTTTTTTTTTTTTTCTTTTTTCCTTTCTGTATTTGTGTGTGTGGTGTTGGGATCAAATATGGAGACTTAAGCATGATGGGCAACTGCTCTACCACTGAACTACATCCCATCCCAAGGAATCACGGAGATTAAAACAAAACAATGGTCAAAAGCCCAAGAGTGTTGTCAGGGTTCCATCCGGTACATCAAAAAGAGATCCCTGGGAGCAAGGGGGGAAAAAATCTCCGAACAATTTTAAAATAGAAACAGGGATTTTGAGACCAGTTACAGAACTGAGGCCAATTCAGGACTCAGCAGGCTGTTCTGAAAACAAAGAAGCCAAGTAATGCTGTAGAGGCCAGGGTGTGCCAGAAGCGGCGAGAAGGGCAGAGGCAAGCACGGGCCATGATTCCATAGCGTCCATCTCTTCTCAGAGCTGTTGGCCTCCACGTTACCTTTGTAGCCAAGACCGCAGTCACATCCCACTCCCTGGTCTAGATAACCTTGTGGTCTCCGGGGAAATTGTCTCCCTTGGCACACACCCGCCTTAGTGAGGGCCCGCCAGCAGCCAGTGCTCTGTTCCCAAGCCCTAACCTGGTTTAGGACTCTGGCTTTCATTCTGTTGTTTTTGTTTGTTTGTTTGTTTACTCAACCGTGACATCTTTTCCATTTTTCCTAGGGGGTTCCTAGGTCCAAACCACGGGATGTGGATTGATAGTAAATACTGTCTTTTGCAAGTGCTGGTGAATGCTGCGACCTTCTGCATCACACATTTTTTGTGTCCCACGCTCACAAGTGGGTGGGAGGGCTCATGGCAGGCTGGCAAGGCTAAGGTGAGGGAACCAGCATGCTCCCTGGAAGAGAAGCAAGTCTACGCAATTAGGTGTATCGTATCTCAGACTCCGTGGAGACATTCCTGAAGGGGGAATGATACTTAGCTCTTTCCCCAGTTTAACATGGGTTGCTTTTGAGAGAGACTGCTATTTATCATGAAAAACAATGTTTGGTAAATTTTTTTCCTCCGATCGATCTGTCTAGTAGGTTTGACTGGCACCACCTTTGAGATCACAATTCGCCCAACTTTGGATTAGAACAACTGTTGTAGTAACTTATTTTAAAATAGATTTTAAAGAAATTATCTTTTAATTCATATATTTTGCTACTAGTTTTTGAAGAAACAGTATGTCATGTTACAGAGAATTTGGGTTCATAGACATTCAGTCCTAGCTGCAGTAGTCGGCAAAGAAGATATTTTATTTAGATTTATTTTGTGTGGCTACTTTTTTATTTTCTGAAATGGGGGGTCTGTGCTCTGGTTGGTTTTTGTTAACTTGACACAAACTAGTTACCTGAGAAGAGGGACCCTCCATTGAGAATTGTCTCTATCAGATTGGCCTGGAGTCAAGTCTCTGGTGGGACAGTTTCTTGATTTATGATTGATGTGGGAGGGCCCAGCCAACAACGGGGTGGTGGTGCTACTCCTGAGCACCAAGGTAGTCAGTCCTTGGGTGTATAAGAAAGCAGGCTGAGTAAACCATGGGCAGTAAGCGAGCAGCACATCTCCATTGCCTCTCTTTAGGTTCCTGCCTCCTGGTTCTACTTGAGCTCCTGCCCTTGGCTGTCCTTGATGGTGTGATGTGTGCCATGTTTAAGAAGTAATAAACCTTTTCCTCTGCAAGTTACTTTTGGTCATAGTTTTATCATAGCAACAGCATCCAAGTTAGGATAGTGCCGAAGTTAACCTTGACCTCCTTGCTTCGAGTCATTCTCCTGCCTCAGCCTCCTGAATGGCTAGCCTACAGAGTCATACCGCTGTGTCTCTGAGGGGTTGTACATCGAAGGAGCAGTAGAGACTGAACCAGAACTAGAGTAGACCATGAAATAAGAAAGTGGAAAGTGCTTTAAAAATTGGTTTGTATTGTCATTTTATCGTTCTGTGTATGGTGTGGCTATGTGCACATGAGTGCAGTTACCCGTGGAGACCACAGGCCTTGGATCTCCCCAAAGCTTACAGGTGGTTGTAAGCCAACTGAAGTTCAGGTCTCATGGAAGAGTAGAAGTGCTTTTAGCTGCTGAGCCAACACTCTAGCCCATCTCCTCTATGGAAAGAACTGGCGTTAGCATTTATAATGTTGATTTTTAATGTCAGGCAGGATGATAGGCTAGTGATGTTGAATCGTTGAGTGTTTCTCAGATGTATAGAAAGGGTAGCATTTCACATTGCTTTCCGTTGCTGTGACACAGTACCTCAGATGGTCAACTTAAAAAGGTTTACCTTGGCTCACACTTGGGGAGGTTTCAGTCCAAGACTGGTTGGCCATATACTTCTGGGCCTTTTGTGAGGCAGCATATTATGGCAGAGAATTTGTGATGGATCCAGATGCTTCTATCATGCTGGCCTGACTGGACACAAACAGGAGAAAAGAGACCGGCATCTCAAGGTCCTCTACAAGGACATGCCCCTAGTGACCTAAAGATTTCCAGGTAGTTCTTACCTCTTAAATACCCCGCCACCTCCCTGACCATGGCCCTTCTAAAGACGAAGCCTTTAACCCACTGGCCTTTGTGTATGTTTATAATTCAGACTATAACACACATAGGTCCAGAAACCAAACGGGAGTGAGGTTGCTTGAGCATTCTGGGTGTTGTCTCCCCCAGAGATACTGGCCATGGTTAAGTTTCTGTGCTTTTGTAAAACATGGAGAGTGGTTACTTATCATTGTTGAGGATTAAATTAATATATGATATACTTAAAACATGTAGATAAATGAATGTATGCTAATATGTAACTTGATGTACCATCATAACTAAGTGTCTCTACTTTTATAGGATGGTAGAAAATGAATATATTTTTCTTATACATAGTTATGGGAAGCTAAAGTAATCTTTGTGATATTTCACTTATTAGAGTAATTACCTCACTTACTGTCTAATTAAGAGTAAGAGGAAATTGGCAGTTAGTTCTCTACAAGGATGAATGAATTTACCCAGGTATATGGCACATGCCTGTAATCATAGCACTGAGGAGACAATGATAGAACAATAGAGAATCACAGGTTTAAGGTAGCTTGGGTAACATAGCAAGACTGTATCAAAAAAAGAAAAAAAGAATTTGTTCAACTATGAAACAGCCTAGGTAAAAGTTTTTCAAACACTTGTTATAAAATATTATTTATTAAAAGGTGACTTTCTATTTCAGTTGGATTTTTGAAAATGTTAGAATAATTCACGCCGTGCTCCTTGAAGAATTTAAGCTGCACTGAACTGATACGTGCTGGGTTTACACAAATGGAAAATGCTCATTTTTAAGACTGTGTGCTAGCAGCCTTCCGTGTGTTTAATATTGAGCCAGCTGATGCACTGGCTTGATTATTAATGCAGCTTATTAATTGGACTTCTTTGGGTGTGTGCGGAGCTGTGGACACGCTTAGTTTAGTCTTCAGCTGGACCTTTTGTATGAAAGTGAATCATCAGGCTTTGTCATCAGAGCAGAAGTAGAAGACCCAAACGCCAGCCAAAGAAAGTCAGTCCCGGCATGGAAGGCTCAATCGGTCCTCACTCAAGACAGGACACGAAGGCAGCCTTCCTGTCAGGAAATCAGCCTCAGAATGAGTTTATAGAACGGCTGTGTTAGGCCTGACATGTCTTTAAAACTAAACTGTGGCCTATGACTCAGTTAAAAAAAACCTGTAGAAAACATCAGCAGGTTTGCTTGCATGCACTATTTCCACTCTCTGTTGTCAAAATTAGTCTGATGATATTTGAAACGCTTGGTGCCCAAATCTGAGTATGCTGAGGTTAAATTGTGTTTGCAAACAACTTGGAAGAACCAAGAAGCAAAGGCCTTAGGAGTGCCTGAGTTCTTATGAGCCTGTGTGTGTTTAGAATTTGGATAGGGGCTGGTTCTGCTCTAACTGGAACTACAGAACCCATACTTACTACTCAACCTACTCAGAGTAGTTACAGGGAGGAAGGAGAGATGGTCTCACAGCTTGGGTGTAGGGCCAGTGAGCACCCATAAGAAGACGCAGGTAAGAAATGGTTTTGTAGATCATGGATCCCAAACTGAGGACAACGATGGACATAGAAGTTGAATCTCCTTATTTGTAGGTGGCCTTTTTTCTTTTTGTTCTCCAGTTCAAAAGATATTTCAGATTAAAATTTTAACTCTACAACAACAATAAAAAATAGTATTTTGTTTTTTGTGATTTCATGATTATGAAACTGTTCTTTGTCTGGTTCTTTTATTCAGAGAGTCACATTTGTCCTGTGTTCTGGGCTTCTAGAGATGCACATACTGTCTTTATATTCATTGAAAACAGTGAGGCTTCCCAAGTGATAGTGACAAATTACTCTTCAGCCTTAGGAGATCCATCTGAGAAAGTCACTGGAGTTAAGCGAAGAAAAGCTCCATCCTCTTGTTGCTTTGCTAAATTTCCAAGCTTTAATGACAGTCATATATCTTAACTCCATGGAGACATTTTGCAGGATGATAAATACGAGACTTAATCTTACCCTGGAGGTATATTTGTGTGTTTCAGATGTGCCCTTTTATCCCTTGCTTCCAAGTTCTCATTCCATCACGTTTGCTTTGTCTATACAACCTACTTTTAAAAAAAATTATTTAAAATTAATCTTATAAACACACATTCCTAGATGATAAACACACATTCCTAGATGGTTTAAATTTTATCATTAAATAAATTTCAGAGCGTGTATTCATTGTGTACGGGACTGTGCTGCACGGAGACATTTTCATACAAGTGTGTGCTATGTGTGTATTCTCCCCTCCCTTGTTCCCTTTCCCTTTCTCTCCCCTTCCTTCCCCTCCCCTCCCCTTTCTCCCCCTTCTCCCAGTTCCTTTTTCCCAGTTAGCTTCCTTGGTTGCCCTAGGCAGTTTCACTTCTACGTTCATGTAATACATACTTGTCTTTATATATCCACACAAGATCCGGGAACCACATAGCAAGAGAAAGCATACAAAGTCCTTTCTGAAATCTTCACTGTGCGGATACACATTTTCTTTACCCATTCTTCCGTTGGAACCTGGGTTGTTTCCATAGCTTAGCAATTGTGAACATTTCTACAATAAACATTATATGTCTGCACATACTTAATTGATATTTTACAACACCAATAATGAAGCAGTATAAACTTATTTTCGCTGTTTTCTGTGCTTGGGATTGAACCCCGGGCCTTGTAGAATATGTAGGTATTCTACCACTGAGCCATGTCTCTATCCTTAAACTTCATTTTTAAAAGGTTAATGGTTGCCAGGACATGTGGCCAGCCACTGTGGCACATGTCCGTCAATCCCAGCACTCAGGAGACAGAGGCAGATGGACCTCTGTGATTTCCAGGTCAGCCTGATCTACAGATCAGGTTCCAGGACAGCCAGGGCTACACAGAGAAACCGTGTCTCAAGAAACAAAACAATGAAACGAAAGATTTCTGGTTGAGCTTAGAATACAGCCATTGAATCTCATCATGGCGTCTTCATAGTCGTGTGCCTCATTTGCTCCTCTCTCCCACTGCATTTCATTTTAAAAGGAAGTAGAGTGATCTTGTCTCCCAAGACTTGGTGGTTAATCCTTATCTGTTCCTGTTACTGAATAATGAATTCTCAAAAGCACAATTACTTCCCCCCCCCCCCTTTTACAAATACATTCCTCACATTATATAGTATAAACAAAAGTGATCAGGATACATAAACATACTTTTTCAGCTATATGTAGTTTTTAAGTCATTCAAAAAAGAAGTCCTCATGATACACTCTTTTTGAAATCTCAGCATTTTGGAGACTGATACTACAATTTACCAAATGAAAAGTCACATTTTATAGCAGATACTCCCCCAATTAATGCTTCTTATACTAGAACAAGTATAGTACTATCATTACAGTCTATTAGTTTGAGATGAAAAGTTCTTCAAATACTCTACAGAAATGTTCAAATCTGAAGATTAATTTTAAGAATATTTGATTTTTTCATATTAAATTAAGTAACTACATCTAAAATTAAAATTCAATATTTATAGAGAAGTTTCTAGCTAAGGTTTTCTTGCCAGGTATGTTACTTTTTTGGTAGCTGTGATAAAAGCAATTTAAGGAAGGAAGTCCCACCCCCACCCTTCCCCACCCTTCCCCCACCCCCACTCCTACCTTGCTGGGTACAGAACACAGGGCCTCATTTGTGCTAGGCAAGTGCTCTCCAAACTGTTATCTCCGCAGCCGTGAAGGAAGGTTTTTTTTTGAGCTCACAGAATGAGGGTACACATCATGACAAGGAAGTCACAGTGGCAGGGTTATGAGAGGGATGGTTACATTACATCCATAGTCAGACCAATGCTGGCGCTTGGCTTGAGGTCTTTTTATTCACCCTGGCATGGCAACCATGTAATGGTATCATCCACGTCCAGGACAGGCCTCCCTTCCTCTTTTAAACTGTCTGGAAGCATACCCACAGACACACCCAGAGTTAAACTTCCTGGTGACTCTACATCCAGTCAAGTAAACCATCTCATTCCCAGGAGGCCTTGATTCATGTGGGTGTATTTAGAGAAGGAAAATCCAGTTTCTCATCGTTCAGCAGGAAGCTTCAAGTGGTAAACAGGAAATAGAAGCGCGGGTGGGTAAGACATGAAGGAGGACTCTACGTGGAGGTGTGTTGTGTGTTAATATTTTAGGTAGATTGTTTTTAGTGTCTCTGGCAAGATCACTACCCTGAGGTAAGCTGAGGTATCCGAACTATTCACTGCAATGTGGAGGAATGACTTTGAACTAGGGTCTGCTTTGAGATAGTTAAATATTACAAATGAGAATGGGGACGAGGGGAAAATTAATATTGATTGTGATCACTTTCTGTAATTGGTCATTAATGTCAACACCTTACATCTAGTACTACTAGGTGTTTAATAAAAAACTCTCAGTGAGTGCTGTAGAAATTCTGTAGTGCAATAATCTAGGGTTGTATGGTTGGCTGCATGGTAGATGTGCCAGTGGGCACGGTGCTTTCTGCTCAAGTGTTAACCGAGTTCACATCCCCAGCACCCACATAAAGACTAGGCACATGGCATGTATATGTGACGGCGTGCTGGGAAGGTGGAGACAGGAGGATCTGGGGGATGTACTGGCCAACCCGCCCGACAGAAATGTAAGCTACAGGGTCAGTGAGCGACTGTTTCAAAAAAAATAGGATGAACAGTGATAGAGGACATGTTGACCTCTGACCTCTGCACAAAGCATACAAGGCCAGTGCACTGCCTCACTCTACACAAATATGTGCATTCACATACAAAAATAAGTTCACGTAAAAAAAATAAATGTATGCATGTTTGACCCTGGATAGTTGAGGCGGCTTCTCTGTATGTTTTCAAGATTATGAACAAGGACACTTCTCTAAGATTTATTTTTATTAACGCTGACAGTAACTTAGTAATGCCTTTCATTCACAACTCTTCAGGAAATTTAGTTGGGATCTTCTCACCTACACCTAAGAAGTCCCCCCACCCCTTTAGTTGAGGGAAGATTTTTCCATGTTGCCTGAGCTGGCTCAAACTCACTGTGTAGCCCAGGGTGTCTGTAAGCTCTATTTTGCCTCAGCCTCTTGAATTCTGGGGTTACAGGCTTGTGCCCACATTCTTACAATGTATTTCATCAGTATCCTGGTTTATTATGATAATCTCAGTAGAAAGTTCCTAGAAATGATTTTGTTTGCGTAAGGCTTAGAAAGAAAATACTGTATACTGCAATTAAATTTTGTGAGCATCAAAGTGAAAATTACATCGCCTTTGTCAATATTTACTTAAATGACTAATTATTTGTTCATGTTTGCCATTTAACACCTAATAGTTCCTTCTGAATTTAGTGTAAAGATGATCAACATTGCATCAAAAGTAGTGTGGATTTTGTTACTTGTATTTTCTAAAGAAATTGTATAAATTGTACTCTCCCTGGCCAGGCAGTCCTGCCTCATGCCTTTAATCCTAGCACTCAGAGGCAGGTCGATTTCTCTGCTTGAAGCCAGCCTGATCTACAGAGGTAGTTTCAGGAGAGCCAAGGCCACACGGAAAAACCCTGTCTCTAAAAGAAAAAAAAATGTGTTTTCCAATGTCAGAAAGCCAACACTACTTTATGCCATGAAGATGTCAGGCACTGAAAATCTAATTGAGGTCATTATGATTAGCTTTGCATCTTTTCCCTGGTGTTCAGTTTGTTAAAATGTCTTTTTAAAGGTTTATGTCAAGTGTTAAATCCTCTTGCACCAAAGGAGTCAGGAAATTTACATTTGCTAAATATAATCTGAACTTTATTTATTTAATTTATTTATTTATGGGCTTTTGTCTTTTGTTTTTTTTTTTTTTTTTTTTTTTTTTTTTTTTTTTTCTAGACAGAGTCTCACTATGTAGTTCTGGCTCTCCTGGAACTCACTATATAGACCATGCTGGTCTCAAACTCAGAGAGATCTGCCTGCCTCTGCAACTTGAATGCCTAGATTAAAGGCATGGGTTACTATGCTCAACTTGATAAAAAAAACTCTTGAAAGTGGCTTATTTTTCACCGTTACTTGAAGAATGGCGAAGGGCCCTACTTGCGAGAATGTGTTGGTGACCGTGGGGTATTATTCAATGAAGGATGAGAGGCAGGAATCCCTGAGGGAAGCCAGAACAATTAGATTCAAACTGGAAGGAGAGCCTGCTGGCCAGAGATGTCCTCACCATTGAGTAATTTATCATCATGGCTGTCAGAGCTGTCTGGGACCACGATAATGAAGGATGAACCATCCTAGAGAGTATACTGGAATTTACTCATTTACTTTTTAGATGCTCTTGTCTGTATTAGTACATTTTTATTAGTTCTTACAGAATTTCATGCATGAATACAATGTTTTTTTGATCGTATCCACCACCCATTCCTCACCCAACTTCTCCCAGATCCAATCCCCTTCCTTCCCACCCCTCCCAACTTCCTGTTCCTTTTATATTAAAGAGTAAACCAAATATAGTTTGTGCTGTCCTCATATCCATGGATGTGGTGCTATCCACTGGAGTGTGATCTGTCTCCAGGGGGCCACACCTTAAAGAAAGTGGTGTCTCCCTCTTCCAGAAGCCACAGACTGTCAATAACTCCTCAGCCAGGAGTGAGCCCCTCCCCGGTCCATACTGGAATGTGGACTGGCGTGACCACGTGCAGTTCTTTCACAGGGAACCACACCTGTTATCTGTGAATTTTGCAGCAGACTTACCACGATTAGAAAACACTGTTTTACTCTGGATCTTAAAACCCGTAAGCCCCCTTCCCCTCTTCTGTAATGGGATGAGAATGTGTGATAAAGATCTTCTATTTGTGGCCAAGCACTGTATTGGGATTTAGGAATGGGGATCAGACTCCCTGTTTCTTTGTACTTATGTTGGAATGTTTCACTTTTATGAGTGGGGCTCAGAGGTTCAATTTGTCTGCTTGTGAATTTCTGAGGGTCATGTGTAAGGACACAGATGGGAAGAATTCAGTTTATTGAAAGTGTTTCTCCTGTGTGTAGGTTTCTAGTTGTATTTATTGGTTTCATAGATATCTGATGAGAGAGGAAAACATCAGTATCAATCTCTTCTAGAGAAGAACAGACATTTGATAAAATATTCCAGGTGTTAATTGTCACACGTTAAATTATTTACAATTTTGAAGTAACCTGACTTGTTGACTCATTGCTCATTGACTCATTCATATCAGAGTTTGAACACATACAATCCAGTTCCAAGTCCCTGATTCTGCTGTCATCAAGTGAGTTGAGGTAAATGTTGGAGTTTTAATGGGATGTTTGGGTTTGGAGATCATATGTTCTATACCTACTCCAAATTCTCTTAGCAAATTTGAGCATCATTTTAGTGATGCAGACATCAATAGGAAATATGTTTTTTTAATGGCTAATTTACTACTCATTACTTTTTCATCTGTCTGTCTGTCTGTCTGTCTCCATGGACATTTACAGGATGGCATGTGTTTCAGCAAGAGCCCTAGCTGGAATCTCTGTAATGCTGTATATGGAGAAGTAACTTTCTATACATTGTTTATTTTGTTAGTTCCACAGTCTAATGAAGAACAGAGACACAGAGAAAGGAATTAATATGTCAAAGGCATGGATAAGACCCTTTTGACAGTAAATGGAATTTAGTAGAAGTAGAGTTGGGTTGCCAGAGATAAAGAACAGCATGGGGTCAGGGTTCCAAACGAGAAACTATGGCTACATGTATGAAGAAACAGTAGGAGATTTAGGGTTTCAGAGGCCCTAAATTTGAATTTGGTTTTCTGAGCAACAGCGTACTTTTAATGTTCTTAAAATAGAAGTGGCTATAATTCAGCTAGATTTAGGAGCTTTCATGAAAAATCTTGTCAACATATGCTTAAGCTTGACCAGATTGTGGCACATAGCTGCAAGGGAGTCTGGTAAATGTGTTATTATTACCTGAGCACACTGCATCCAGGAAACACAGACCAGGGTCTATTATAAATATTAATTTTGTCTTGGTTTTTGAGACACAGTCTCTCTCTCTCTCTCTCTCTCTCTCTCTCTCTCTCTCTCTCTCTCTCTCTCTCTCTCGGTAGTATTGGCTGCCCTGGAACTCCCTATGTAGACTAGTCTGGCCTTGAACTCACAGAGACCCTCTTGTCTCTGTCTCCCAGTTACTAGGATTAAACGTGTACAACACCATCCCCAGCAGGACAGAGAAGTCAAATATTTGACAGCAGTTTGTAATTTAGATAAATATAGTATTATACAGGAAGTAGAAGAATATGATAAGACTAAGAAATGTTGTCAATTAACATAGCTTCTCCATGAACAATTAGAGTGTAGTTTTGGAATTTTCTTCCACGTTTCCTACCTGCTGGCTAACCGCATAGGAAACCTTTGTGGAATGATGGGAGGGGAGGTGGAGAATGCTTTTCATTTATATGTGGGATCACCCAGGAGTGGAGCCGACAGAACGCAGAACATTCCTGGAAAACCCTTCCAACTAGCATATTGTAAAAAAGCTAATTTCAGTGGTTTTCAGAAGAAATGGCAGTGTGAGTTTCCTTTCCCTGTTGGTAAACTGTCATTCATCTCACCTGAAGACTTTGTTGTTGAACTTGTTCTTTGAAAGGAATAGCAGTGACATAAGCTTTGAGGTTTTCTAGAAAGGAGCGTAGCATTCAGAACCTCAGCGGAGCCAGATCTGCCCATCATGTTAAGCCGCTTTCCTGCCACTACAGAGCTCTTCACATCTGTTGATGCTTAGCCTCTCTTACCCAGAGTGGAAAGATTTATGTAAAAGGAGAAAAGAAACTTCAATGTATGTCTTTCACAAATTGAAATGGGGCTGCCGGTTTAACATCCATTTGAATTATGTCCACTTTCTAATCATTTCAGTTACTCTTTTCTTTCTTTCTTTTTTTTTTTTGTTTGTTTGTTTGTTTGTTTGTGAGGGAGGTTTGACATAGGGTTTCTCTGTTGTAGTCCTGGCAGACCTAGAATTCACTTTGTAGACCCGGCTGGCCTTGAACTCAGAGGTCTGCCTGCCTCTGCCTCCAGAGTGCTGGGATTAAAGTCGTATGCCACCACTACCACCTGTGTCATTATTTTTAGCCATAGAGGTATATGCTATTGATCCATTGCCTGTGTGCAAAATAGGAAAGCAGAAGTGTGGCTTTAAAACAACTGTTATTACATATAGTGTGGAAATAGAAGGTCAAGTGTACTGTGAGGAGCCAGGGATAGCATTTATCCATGGCAGCACTCACCAGGAGTCATTTCATTTCAACAATTCTCTGGCCTGGACCTGACTCCTAGTCTTAACTGTCCAATAAAACTATCATAGAACTATTAAATCTACTTTGAAATTTTTAGTAACCACATAAAAATATAAAAGAAGGTAGAGGTCAGTGGTAGAGTGCATGTTTAACATGTGTGATGCTCTGAATTCTATCATGAACACACATTAATAATAATGATTAATAACACTGATAGATAGACAGATAATTTTTCTTTGCCAGGAAATCCAAAATATTCTCTCACTATGTGACCCATATAATGCTAATTATGAAATATGTTGCATTTTTAATATCACGTTTTAAAGTTTTATAAATTGTGCATATTTTAATTCAGATCAGTCATAGTAGCCGCCATGTTGGTCAGCAGAGTCTGTAAGATTGACCATCTCTGCTGCCTTACAGAAGAGCCTCACCTGGAGAAGGTGGAATCCTTCAACCCTTCTTAAGCCCCTTGATTTTCCTGGTGAAGATGAACAAATCTAGGGATGCTGAGCTGTTTACAACCAATCACATGTCTATTCACCATCAGGAACCGTAATGTCCGAGTTTGTTGTCTTTTATCACTATTCCCTTTCCTAGGTTCATGTTGTTACAATACTTAATATATTAGGGACGTTAGATTGTTGCTTTTGGTTAAATATTGAGGCAGGTGTCTCAAGAACATTTGGTGCACTTCAAAAAGATGCCATTGAGTTTGGAAAAAACTGTTTTGAGAAGGGTGGGTAGAATTTTGATTGAAATGTTAGCTGCCTAATTACATGAAAGGGAGATATGTTGTTACCATGAAAAATATACTTGTGGATGTAAGCATACACATGATGAATTGTAAATATATACATAAAATACAAATGAATATAAATATTACACATACATACATATATGTTACAAGCATGTTTTGCCGCCATCCTGGTCCTACAGCTGTGCCAGCCCCAAATAACACACGGAGACACTGTATTAGATAAAAAGCTGTTGGCCTATTACTAGCATTACTTATTGGCTAGCTCTGTCTTAAATATTAACCCACTTCTATTAATCTGAATATTTCCATGTGGTCTATCTTATCGGAGAGAGGATCCGGACCTCTGTTGGCCTACATGTTGAATCTCCCTACTATTTCCCAAATCCTCCTTGTCTCCTAGTCCTGCCTATCTTGCTTTCCTAATGGCTAACAGTGCTTTATTCATTAACCAATAAGAGAAACATATTTACAGAATGACATCTCCCATAATATATACATACATACATACATCTATCTTTTTTCCTTCTGTTGCAAGAGTGTGTATGTGTATGTGTGCATGCATGCATGTGAGCATGCTCTTCTTACTCAGTTATACTTAGAGTATGATTTTTGATTTTTTTTTTTTTTGACAAGTTAAGCCCAGCGCATTCCTGGCATGTAAAATATTTTCAGGATGTAAGCCAATGTGGAAACTTACTGGCTCAGTATGGCAGGTCCAGGAAGGGCAGGCATAGTGTAATCCTGTGGAGTGCTTCTCCTTGCAAAGTGTTTGTTCTTTGCTGTGAAAACATGCTTGGTGGGTAAACTTTCACAGCTGCAGGGTGCTTTTCATCTTCCCTAACACATTTATCAGAGTGGATGTTGTAGATTGTGTAAGAGAACTTTGAAGAGAGGTTATATTTATTCATGTGACTTAGTTTGGCAATCATAGATTTAGAGCCTTTCTGTTTGAATGTTGGGACTAATTCTCATCCTTGGCCAGGCCTTTCCCACAGAGGAATCACCGACCTTTAAGCATGTTTGTTTTATGTGTTTGCTTTATTTCCTGGTGCAAATTATTGGATTTTGCCCATTGTGACTTGTGTGCCTAGACTTAGAAGTCTCACGGCTTGTAACAATAGTGATGTGGCTGAGCGTGATGCTGTAACTCCAGCCAAAGTCAAGAGGATCACCAGTTCAGGGCAAACTGAAAAAGAAAAAGGAAAATAAGAAAAACACAAAATAGAGAATCCTCCATTTTCTTACACATGAATTTTTAAATTCTTTAAAAAAAAATCTACAGTTTAAAGTAGTTTTTCATAGTGGGAATTAACAATTAGAAAAAAAAATTGAGCTGTAAAATGCTTACAGGAGTCATTTCGAAGTATGTTTAAGTTGCATTTTGAGTTTGAAAGATTACCAATCGAAGCCAGGACAGGGTAGCACAGGCCTCTGGGCTTCTTCAGAGGGTGACACAGAAGGACAGAGAGCCCTGAAGTCTGATTCAGCTCCATAGTGGGAAGGCCAAAGGGCAGCTCAGTGAGATGTGTTTCATGATGGAAAGTGAGAAGAGGGCTGGGAATACATCCGAAAGGCAGAGCATCTGTCTAGCATCTGTGACGACCTATGTAGATGGACCTTCTTTTCTGCCACCAACCCCAAATAACGACATGGAGCCTAATGTTTAACTATGAAAGTTTGGCCTTTAGCTTAGGCTTGTCCCCAACCAGCTCTTATAACTCAAATTAACCTGTTTCTATTAGTCTATATTCTGCCATGTGGCTGGTTACCTCTGCTCTGTGCCTTATGTTCAATTTCTTCTGGGTCTTATTAGAATCTCTGCCCAGCGTCCTCTTTGCCTCCAGAAGTCCTGTCTAACCTCTTCCTAGCTATTGGCCATTCAGCTCTTTATTAAACCAATCACAGCAATATATCTTCACACAGTGTACAAATAATCTATAATAGCTCTCTGTTTAAAATCTTCAGTATTGAGGGATGATAAAAACATAACTGTAAATTCATTGTGGGCAAGTAAGAAAAAGTATTTAAAAGAGTCTGTTTTAGCCACAAATGTTTTGTTGTTGTATTTTTGGAAAGCATTTTTCAGTTATGCTATAGACTCCAGATGGTTTGTTATTTTTATTGTTAAATCTCAGTTGTAAATTCTTTGTAATTAGAAAATTTAATGAATGCATCAATTAGTTTAAAGCAATGAGCTATTCATTTGTACATGAGTTTTTTTTTTTTTTTGGTAATTTAATATTTGACCGAGTAGTGACTTAGAGAAGGTCTTCATATGCTAAGTACCTGCTGGTGCTCCAATTATTTATTGAGTGATTTAAATCACTGCTCAGTTCATCCTTCAGCTACAATGTAGTATTTACAGAAAATGAGATGAACAGACATTATAAAGGTGAACAGGGCCAATAATAAAGAAAAGCAACCTGGCCTGTCTATTGAAACAAGCAGCCCTCCCATTTAATGGTGCTATGAAAATTTGTGCAGGTAGAAGTTTGTCTGTAGCAAACAGTGTGCACATGAGTGAAATTGTAGTTTCAGTTTACTGGAGCCATTCTGTGGGAACGTAATTGGGTTGTATGATTTCACAAATGTAAATAGAGCATCGTCTTTCCCATTTCCCTGCCGCTAATGTCTCTCCTGCTATTATGTTGGTAAAGAGAAAGTTATATACATTATTTCCCAGAAGTTCCCAAAGGTACAGACTCTTTAGCCACTGAAGAGAACTCTGCTTTTCTTTAAATTCAACAATGTTGTGAAATGCTATTTTCATAGGTCATAGCATAGGGTCTGGAGCCCACTTAGCCAGATAACACATAAGCTCTATTAGCCACTGTCGGCCTGCACAGTAAGCCAGTTTTATACGTTTGTACTGTGTATTCCATAGGCTTAGGAAGCAAGATTCTGTTGTTTATTTACTTATTAATTTATTCTGTTATGCTATAGTTGTGTTCTGCTACTGCGCTAGACCCCAGCTTCATGTTCACTTTTGAAAAGAAGATAATACTATAAATATATAGCAAATACGGGTACACCTCCTAAGTTAATGAATCTGAATTTCTGTACCAGCAAAAAAAAGCAGGAATTGTAATTTTAAGAGTACTGTAGCTTAACATGCTAAGTCATTTGTTGAGCCCCAAACTCTACGCTAAGAACTCAGATCCAGCCATGAAAAATGAAAAGGGAGAAAAGAAGTTAAATGCCTGATCTCTTAGAGCTTCTGCCCTGTTGGGTAGATAGCAAGCCAAACACACCAATCAATAATACATCATGTGCCACTGGGGATTAGGCTGTGAAAAAAAAGGTTAATAGGCAAGTGAGGGACTAAAGAGACAGAGTCAATCAGACTGTGAATGCGAAGGCGGACCTGGCACTTTGGTGTAAGGATTGTTTTGACCTGAAGGCAACCGAGAAACAGCAGACAGTTGAAGCTTTTGCCTGCTCCCTTTCTGCCTAGACTTAGGCCACTTTCCCTCTGTGATGGCATCTGGCCTATCAGGAAGAAGCTTATTACTAAGTCCCTTGGACATGGCGCTGACTGGTCTACATTAGCCAACCCTCGGTTCCCTCTCTCTTGTCTTTCCCACAAGTAGCTGCTCTTAGCAGCCCCGTGTCTCATCATATCCACACCGCTGATTGTTACTAAGCTCTGTGGAGCTTTACTTCTTTTCTGTAGAGTTCTCCATCCCTCATGTAAAATTATTTCCATCAAATAAAATTATTGTATCCTGTTAATCTGCATTTTGATGGTTCAGTTTACAAGGTTACAAACAAGAAGAGTAGAAGAGGGAGTTTTTTTGTTTTTGTGGGTTTTTTTTCCCCTGCAGTTGAAGGGAGAGGGGACAGCAAATGCTCCTATGAAATGGGACCTTGCTGGGCAACTGAGAGATCATGGAGTCTTACAGACATCCCACCAATTGTGTATATGTAACTTCATTGATGACTGACATTGATGAAGTACTTCAAATACCAATAGAATTCCCTGAGATCCTGAAGGATGTACGTTTTCATCAGAAGGATTTAATGATGGATTCCATAGTCAAACATCTAAATAGGCTCTTAGGCTGCATAACAGTTCTTCCTTCCCTTTGCGTTTTAAAACTTAAGATAGCAAGAAATACTGTCTTATAGTTATTTCAGCTTCCACTTTCTGTGGGGGAAGGAGAAATGAAAGAATTTGCATTATGAACTTGGTGATGTGTCATGTCATGGTGTGATATCCTAGTCTGGAATAAACTTCTTTATTTTACGTGTGAAAATACTGTGTAAAGAAGCCCCTTGCCTGTGGCAATAATGATAACAGCTGGTAGCATATAGCACCGTCTAGAAGTCGGGTTCTCAGAAGTGTGTCTCACGTGAGCGCTCCCTGACGGGAGCCTAAACTGGACCACATTAACAATCTGTCCTCAGTGCCTCTGAACCACGTCTCTGGCCTTCCGGTGTGCAAAGGCTGCTGGGTGGAGCTCAGCTAGTGTTTCCTGTTGGGCCAGACATCTTTCCGTGAGGAAGTTAGCCTTAGGGTGGGATGGACTGATAAGGAGGCAGGCCAGGCATCCAGTCCACTAAACCGTCAGTCAGTTCTAGGCTGCTCTGGGTCCTCGCTGTCGCATGAAACAATGCTGAAGGCTGGTGCCCGCTTTGGGGTCTTCTCTGCCTCTTCTTCCCAAGTTGTTAGAATCTTGAACAGAGCCTCCTCTCCTTGCTTACTCATCCCTCATTCCTGACCTTCTTGAACCCTACAAAACCCTGAAGAGAAAGGCATCTAAAGAATGCTGGTCAGGATGGGGACCACTTCCCTGCCCTTCCTGGGATTCTCAGCTCTCTGCCAGGCACCAGCGACAGTCTTGGCTGCTTGACCAGCAAGAGAGAGCTGCAGAATTCCAGGCTGCTTGCCTTCAAAGGCCTTTACTAACCCCTTTGAAAACAAAGGGTGGTTATCACATATCAAAGTGTACAGGCAGGGGTAAGTAATTGAGAGATCTCTCTGATAGGTCATGTGGCTTCTGGGCCCTGCAGAGGTTTGCTCAAGTGTTCCCGCCTCAGGTAGCATGGACTTCTGCCTCCCAGGCCCTGTTCTGTGAGCCTTGACGGTGTTTAAGTGCCCATATCAGTTATTGGTCGCCAGTTTATTTCTCTGCCCCAGTCTCTCAGCAGTGGATACACATGAAAACCGTCTTGGTGGTTATAGGTGACTTTTCAATTTCGTTAATTCACAAAGCGAACCGAGCTACAGCAGCAACAGTCTCTCTGTTTTGGGAGAGTTGTTTCGTTGTTTTTCAGGATGGGAATGTTAACTCTGGGTGGGTTGAATGTTTTTGGAGACAAACCCCAGGCTGCGGGAGGGTTGTGATGTTTTGATTCTAGAGGAGTAAGCTTTCTCCCCTCTCCATGGCTTTGCCCTGACCCTGCATGTATCAGGGCCTATCAGATGTTAGGCTGTCTGATCCTGTTACACCCACATCCTGTTGCTGCATCCAAGTGCTTTGAGGCTGTATTAACACAGATTAATTGAACAGTTGCCCTGTGAAAACAGATGCCCTTCGCTGCTTATTTCTAATAAATCGTCGAGCCATTTAAAAGACTCCCTTAAAGGAGGAGGTACATCTTCCTGCAAAGCTGTAGCCCAGTAAAGCAAAAGTAGAATGCTTATGTCCCAAATTAGTGTGCTATATTTAAAATCAGTGGCCTTAGCCTAGCCAAGACATGGTCCTTCTCTGTTTAATGGGCCTGCCATCTCTCCCTCTCTGAATTTTATATTTTCTGTATTCCAACCAGAAAATTGTGAAAAAGAGTTCACCACGGTAAGACATTAGTTTTCAACTATTTCGTATTTTCCTTACAAATGGAAAATTATAACTGACTTTGAAATATGAGGTTGAGTTTGGCCTCTTCTGAACCAAAACCTAAAGCTTCAGTAACATTTTGGTTATGGGATATTATAATAAAATAACTCTCTATTTGTTTAAGATGAAGATATTTATCCCGTGGCCTGCTGAATTAAAGCAAATAGAGAATAACACAGATAATGTAATATGAAGCAAGGAGAACATTCTCTCTAATTGACAAAGATGTGCATAATACAAAGATCCAGGTATTGATTTGATGCTCTTCATAGACTGAGAAAGGCAGAGCAAATACTATTTCAAAATCCAATTCAAGTGAAATTAGATTCAGTGAGACTACATCATTTGCCCTCCACTGAAAAAATAAGGTTGAGGTTGGAAATCTGGGCTGTTACTTAAAGGAAGTGAAATAAGCCAGAGACAGAGGTGAGCACTGAGTGACCTCCCAGGTGGAATCTAAGCGCCGAACTTAAAACAGTAGATACTATTCACTGCTTGATGGAGAAACTGGGAGATGTTGGTCAAAGGGTGGCAATTTACAGCTAGTAAGTATTTATCATTATGACTGCTGCTATAAGCCAGCGTTGGTGATTGGCTTCTGTCATCTTCGTTTGCCAGATGTTCTCAGTGGCTCTGTTCATGAGAGGCAGAATGTAATTAACATCCTTAACCCTCTGTCTTCAGCATTAGCATTTATCCCAAAGTAAAAGAAGCCAATCACCACCAATCCCTCAATGCAGATCCCAAAGTATGAAAAAAAAAATCAAGAAATCATAAAATATATCATCAAACTGTTAATTATAGAACAAGCAGCTTTGTAGCATGGACAAGGCCCTCAAGCTTACATAATGGCTAATGATATGTAATTGCTTGCAGTTTTAATGATACTCTGTGGCTATTCTGCAGCATCAGATTTACATACCACCCTGGCATCCCTACCTTCTGTGTTTATTAGATACTAGTCGTGATCGTGATCGTGTAGGGCTGGTTGCCATTCTGCCTGGCAAAATCAATTGTAGAATTTAAAGGGAAGTCTGGGAATTAATATCAGTGCCCTACTTTAAAAGCAAAATAAAACAAACAAAAAAACAGCTTAGGAATTTTAAGCTATTGGGTTAGCTATCACCGACTATTAGATTTCCTACGTGGATTACTTACACTCCACTAATTCTGATTCAGGTTCTATAGTCCTGTTGCCTGTTGAAATCTGCCTTCTCTTGACTCCATTTGCAATGTCTGAAGTCTAGTGTAGAAGAAACAGAATCTAAGCCTCACAGGGATCCAGGCCAACGGTGTTTCCACATCCGGATACCAGGATTGGCATTTTTTTCTTTTCCTGTACCTGGGACGAATCTCTTGAGACTGTAGTTGCCCCGTAGTTGGCTCAAAGGTTTGCACAATGGCCATCGCCTCGCTGGACCTTTGGAAGATGGGTGGTTCTGGCTGATAATTGTCCCACTCATCCCAGGCTGGAAGCTCTGGCCTGGGTCAGACTGTGGTCAGTACGGCAACAGTTTGTTGATCTCAGGGAACATTCCACAGCTGCTGATGTCATTTAAAATCACTAGAGCCAGCTGGCTTGGACCAGTTGGAAAGACGCGCTGGGACCAGGTAGAGGACTGGTGCCACTCAGCTTACATCAGCTCCATCCACTCTATGAAGCAGGTGTTGCCTTCGGTCCCTCCACGGTACGGGGAAAGGGTCCTCAGATGTTACTATCCCTCCTTTTTTGCAAAAGCATGTTGTTTATAAAACGAAAGGAGGATTTGGGGTGTGGTGGTGCACCCGCATTTACTAGCACTTGGCAAGTGGGGGCAGAAGGTTAGTTAGTTCAAGAGAGGTCTCCGCTGTCTGAGCTCCAGGCCAGACTGCGTGGAACAGTGTCTCCAAAACCCACACAATACAATCAACAGAAGTAGAGATGGGGGAGGGGTGCTTATGAGCTACTTGGCTACTATTCCATTTGCTGGTCCATTCAACATGATTCTGACAGCACTGATCATGCCTTCTGCCTGAACTGTTTTATTCCTCCTCAGCTGGGGCTCAGACCAGACCCTTATGTGTGCTCAGCAAGTGGTGCTGCACCAGTGAGATCTATCCCAGTACCAAAATTTCTTTTTGATGAGAAGTTTCTCTTAAAATGTATATTGAGGTGGGCTTTTTGTTTGTTCTTAAATGTGATTTCAGAATCAGATAATTTGTGAGCCTGGCCATGGTATAAATACATTAGTTTTCATACTCTGGCTGTTTGCCAAAACCCACAGTTGATTCTGACGCAAACCCAAGCAAGACCAAGGACTGCTATTGCAAATTTCCCTAAGTACTTAGAACATGTTGACCAGATTTAGCTTCTGGAAGAATCCTTTTCCTCCTTGTTTTCTTCGTTTCATTTTTTTTAACCCCCCCTCCACAGTTATTTGCTAAGATGCTTATATTTGAAACTGAGGTATATGCTCACGACAAACTCTAGTCTTTAAGGTTACAGGGGTGAAACCTTTTGTTTTTAGTTATAGTGTAGTTCTTGTTCTTCTGTGTGAACAGACTACCCCACTCCCCTCCCATCTCTCACCACAGTATTTCCTGTAACCCCAGTAGCTCAATAATCACTGACTTTTCTGACTTACTAAAGTATAACAAACCATCTAAAGTCAGGGTATCAAGTTATATGTTATACATTAACGCATAAGCATGGCAAAGATTCCCCATACTCTACATAAAATTACAAACACCTTGTCATGAGGGTAGGCAATGATGTGGGGATGATAGTCACCTTTTTCTTCCTTGGACAAAAGTGGGACACTTCACTACATTGTGTGTTTGTTTAAGTCTCTTTTGTGTGTGTGTATGTGTGTGTGTGTTTACATTTGATAAATACTGAGTAATAGACAGACAGTGGGTTATTTCCTCCACTGGAAACTATGCATTTACAGAACACAGCCAATGTGTTTCATATTGGTCCATTCAACCAACTGGATTATAGATACTTACATACTTAAAAAAAAAAAAAAAAAAGAAAAGAAAAAGAAAAAAAAAGCCTGCATGTGTTATGAACAGGTTTTCCTGCTGGCCTGGTCCCATAGCTGCACCAGCCCCAAATAACACACAGAGACACTGTATTAGATATAAAGGTATTGGTCTGTTATTAGCGTTACATATTGGCTAGCTCTGTCACAAATATTAACCCATTTCTATTCATCTAAGTATTTCCACATGGTCTGTCTTACTGGAGAAAGAATCCAGACCTCTGTTCTCTCAAGTCCTACATGTTGCATCTCCCCCTTCCTTGTCTCGCAATCCTCCTTGTCTCCTAGTCCCGCCTATCTTGCTTTCCTGTTGGCCAACAGGGCTTCAGTCATTAACCGATAAGAGAAACATATTTACAGAATGACATCTCCCATCATGCATGTGTCCTGAACATTTTTTGGGTGGGTCATTATCTCCTAAATAATACTGTGTAGCATTAAAATGTCAGTAAGTATCCTATACAAGTGTAGAGAGGATTTCACATACACAGGACATTGTGCAGACATAGGTTCTATACTATCGTTCTATGTAGGTGCCTTGAACTCTGCTAGTGTTTCTCTTGCAGGGCTCCCGGAACTGACTCCCACTCCAGCACTAAGTTTTCGAGGTGTAGAGAACGATTGTCTTAGTTACTTTTCCCTTTGTTGTGACCATTTAAGGAGGGAAAGGTTTATTTTGTCTCATGGTTCAGGACATAGAGTCCGTCAGCATCAGGAGCTTAGCCACATCTGAGAGGGTCTGGAAGGACAGAACAGTGCTGTTGTGGTCTTCTCCTTCAGTTAATCCTTTCTGGGAAAACCCTTTAGGAAAAACATCTAAAAGTATGCCTCATTTAACGCTACAGGTATCTCCCGATACAATCAAGATGCCAGGATTTACCAGCACATTCTGTAATTACTTTATAATCCTGGTATTTTTTAAATCTGATACATTTGGGCATAGTTTTATGGCTTGGCAAATTTCTAAACAATTTTTTTTTTGAATTTATATACATCTGTCACACCTGAAAGCAGACAGAAGATCAGGAATGCACAGTCATCTCTGCTACATAGGAAGTTCCAGAGTAGCCTAGCTATAAGAGGTAGTTTCAAAACCCAAGCAAAGAAACAATAAATTTACTGAAATTTCAAACATAAGCCACCCAGTTTTAGCAAGCTTCCAGACTTTGCCTTCTTATGGCAATTGCTACTGTGAAATTTTGTTCTGTTAACAGTTTTGCTGTGGATACGTCTGCCTGTTGGTTAACAAAATGCTTTTAACTTCAGAAAGTTGCAATTAGATAGGAAAAAGGCTGCTAGATATCAGTATACATTTTATTACTAATTTAGACAATCTCTGTACAGAGCTCTAAACCCCTATGAGTTTCCAGATATCCCTTAGAGCTACAGAAACACCTATCAGATAACTGCAGCTTAGGGGCGCCCGAGTTCCCTAGGGAAACCGTTTGTTTATGAGACAAATATGTATTTGCTTTCATCAGAAACATCACTGGGGTAGCCATGACTCAGATGCATTAAGGGAAAGGACAGAAATAGGACTGCCTGTCTTCTGTGTCTCTGGGATGGTGACCAGAGAGTTTTAGGTTGTTACTCTCTAGGTCCTATTTTAAAACCCCAAGTTGTAAATATTGAATGTTAGAAACACACCGTCATGGTTTAGAACAACAGAAATGGTGTAGAATTTCCAAATGAGGTTGTGGCTCTTGGGGGTCTTCCTGGTTCAGTGGTTAAGTTTCTGCTCTTACCTCTCTTATCCAGTGTTCTGACCCCCACCATGTACTGCTTTCAGAGCCCTTGATTCAAACACGGATTTGTTAGAGAACATGCTATTGCATGGCTGTGGAGGCATCAAGACAGCTTTGGATAGTTAGTTGTCTCCTTCTATCATGGGGTCCAGGGGCAGAACTCAGATCCAGAATGGATCTCTGGTGGTGGGGTTTGTTGGTAAGGACTCTAGCTTGAGGCATGATCCCAGCTGTAAATCAGAACTCTCAGCAGTCAAAATCTAAGGCAATGGGGTTTCATTTAGTTTAAAGAAGTCAATGTGTGTGTGTGTGTGTGTGTGTGTGTGTGTGTGTGTGTGTGTGTGTTTTCAAGCAAAATATAGATTGAATAGGACCCCCCCCATATGGAATCAATTTCAAAGCCCTGTTTGCTTTCACTGAAACCTTGTCTGACTTACTTCAAATTCTGGGACAAGAAAAAAACCCAAGGTTTCCCAGAACACAGTTTGAAAACCAGTGTTCTAAGAACCCCAGTCTGCGCCTTTGGAAGGCTAATTTTCATAAACCCAGCCTTGAAGATGAAGAGATAAATTGACTTGCCTTGGAGTTAGGGCCAAGATTTACCCATAGCTTTACAGCCAGTTTTGTATTTTTTAGAAAAAAAAACAAACAAAAACAAACAAACAAAAAAACACCATGCCAGTCAGGCATACTGGTATATGCTTTTAACCCCAGTAAGCAGATCTCTGTGAGTTCAAGGCCAACGTGGTCTACAAATCGAGTTCCAGAACAGCCAGGGGTGTCATACAGAGAAAGCCTATCTTGAAAAATTAAAAGAAAAAGAAACAAGGAAGAAAAGCCACCAAGCCTGCCTTGAGTCCAGTGTCTTAGATCAGATAGGGAAATAATCAGTATTCATCATCACTTACCCTTCTGGGCAGGAGAGCAGGGATGAGATGGACTGAAGTAAATGACAGCTATTTAAAAGTGTGTGTGTGTGTGTGTGTGTGTGTGTGTGTGTGTGTGTGTAGTTACTTATAAATCAAATCAAATTAGTGTAGATACTAAAGATGAATGGTAGCAGCCAGACTCTTAAATATCAAATTTCAATTTTTTTTAAGGGTAGTAAAACACTTGAGTAACCTTATTGAGAACTGCATGCCTTGCTTAAATGTAAAACAGGCTTCCTTAGAGCTTTAGGATTGAGTTTGGTGGCCACATATCTCTTACTCGATTAGTGTTCTCTTATATAAATGTCTGAGATGACCATCCTGTTCTGTTTGGCTCTGTGGCAGGGCAGTGTAGCATGGAGGGAACACATGGGAAGTGGCCATGACTAGGAAGAACAAAAGAAGCTGGGAAGGTCATAGGGCATGCATATTTATGTCTGGTTTTAAACATAAACTTCCTGAGATCTTGAGTTCCAGTACAAGAAGTTGGAAACCTCTACAAGTAATCATATTAGCCAGGTTCACCTTCATGATAAGCTATGATCCTGAGGTAATCTAATTGTGGCTTTATCCTTGGCTTCCTAAGCGATTATGCACAGAGATTAATTCTAATAAAAAATATCTCTTACTGTCTATTCCTTGGAAGTGTAAGTGAAAGGTTCTTTAAAAACATTTGGATGTTAAGATTCAATGATTTTGAACAATATTCTTATTGAATAAAGGGTGCTAAATTTTTTTTACTTCGAGTCTGTGTGAATACTACAGACATGTAGGTTTTGTGAAATGTCAAATTATCTTGACTCCTAGGAAAATGATCATTGTGGTTTTTGGAGAAAACTTTGTAAACCTTGGATTAGAAATGCAATTTGAATTCTGATTTATTCACAATAGATCTGAGTCATAAAAGAACATCACTACCACTGTTGTGCTGTGCATGGAGGGAAGCAACTAAAAGAAGTGATTGTGTCCCCTGAAATCACACTTAGAACGTGTGTGAAAGGCAAATCACCTTTTAATTTTTTGTATTTATTTATTTACTTATTTATTTTGGTTTTTCGAGACAAGGTTTCTCTGTATTGCTTTGGAGGATGACTTGGAACTGGCTCTGTAGACCAGGCTGGCCTCAAACTCCCACAGGTCCGCCTGCCTCTGCCTCCCCAGTGTTGGGATTAATGGCACTAACACCCAGCAAGGCAAATTATCTATTAAAAGAAAATATTTATGCTTTTTATTATAATGAGGCCTGAAAAATCACAAAGGAAAGGTTGCAAGGATAGAGGGATAATGAGAACATTCTGCTTCATAAAGTAGCCCTTTCTAATTTACTATCGCTATGATTATTATTATATTACTATTACTTCTGCATGTTGCTGAGATGATGCTTCTTCAAATATGTTAAAGAACATTCAAAAATTGAATCATTGCCTGGGAGCTGGTCCCCAAATTGTGCAGGCCTTACCTTGGGGTCCAAAATTTCTTGAAGCAGATGCAAGGCAAATGCCAGACCACAGCTAACCAGATCCAAAGGCGAAACGATGGTGATTGTAGTAGTTGCACCAATGATGTGGAGAAAAACATTGCCAACTTCACCACAGGGCTGGGTGGCAAGGTTGGAAGGGGAAGCATGATTGCTACACAGAAGTGCTGAAGACCATTGATCACTTACCCTGAAGTCTGGACCACAGATTTTCCAAGTCCAGAGAATAACAAGCAGCTGTCTTCTGCTAATTGCCATGAGCAGACTAGGTCTTATAGACTATCCACTTCTATAGCATCAAGTTCAGCATGTAATGTTTTTTTTTTTCCCTGCCAAAATTCTTCAGATGGATATCGTCACACTTTATAACTCCATCAGTTGCCTCTTAACTGCTAAACGCTAATACTTCAGCAGTTCCTGTGAAATATAAAATAAAGCAAAAAGTTGAAATAAATGTGTAGCAAAACTATGGACAGGCAGACACTGCTTCTCCATCCTGTGCTTCGTTGCATTTGACAAATCCCTGCTGTGTGACTCTGACATCAGAGAGAAGTCAGCAGATGAGGGAAAGCAGGTTATTCTTCACACGTTTGAAGTCAAGGTCACAACCAAGTGAAATTCCAGACCTGGACAAGAAGAGAGAAAGATTCATTATGTGTTGTCTGTTCATTGTTTAGTCAACCAGATTCTAATGAATAGGGAAAGCTTCCTCTTACGAGTTAGGATTAGTTTTTCTCTTCTTCTAATGGTTAGTTAATAGAGCCCCATATCCATATATGTGTAACAAGATTATATCCCTAATCTGTTACTGATTAGTCTACTGATTTGTCCCCTGACTAATCATACATAACAAGCAATTAGCACACTGAGAAGCAATCTGGATCTAGCGTTACACAAACAATTATGCCAGTGTTAACATCAAGATAGGAGCTAATGTGGTACTAATAATTGGATGTATGATGTTGATAGGTTTTCTTCTTTGGCTTCCAATAATTTATAACTATCAGGTTCTTAAGTATTTTCTTTGATGTTGAGTTCAGCAATGAACTACAGTGAACTTTTAGTGTCAATTACATTGAACCAGGAAGACAAGTCTCCCAACTGTATACTGTTCTTTACACCAGCCATCCCTTGGAGCCCTTGCACAAACATTTAAAATTATAAACACTAAAGGAGGGATCTTTTATGAGTCACCACAGATTATTTTTCTTAGAAGTGATTTTAAGATTCAATTGAAAGAACTATATTAGCATAATTTATTGGGATTTTTTTTTTCCCCTTCAAGGTTGACATAACCTAGTGTTTATGTGTTCTGTAGATAAGCACCAAGCGAGAGTACTCCATATTTGATGGGTGTGTGTGGAGAATATTGCACAAATCAGGCAGAAATCGTAGTTGCATAGCAGGCCTGTGGCACATAAGCAGTGGGAGACAGTCTTTCCCTGTGAGGAAGAACTGAGACTTTTAAAAAGAATATTTTGCGCATTCAGGTACTATCTAATTCATTATAATGGGACCTTGTTCTTTTTATAGATTCTGTCTTGAATGAAAATTTTGCTGAAATGTTTAAGGTAGAGATTTAAGGATGAACTCTAATCAGAACTTGAGCATGTGGCATGGCTGATAATTCCTGTTTCTGCTTTAGATAAAGTCTTCTTTGTCTGTATCCCTTAAATATCATATGTTAGGCATCATTTATTAAGATGACATAACAATTCATCTTGATCAGGGTCATTTTTAACTGTTCCTGATTGCAAGATAAGTCCTTCATTTTGTAGCTTGTCCTATCGAAGTTTTGAGACTCTAGACCTGACTATCATTTAATCTCATGGTCATAATTGTAGATCATGTTTATATTGTTAATACTTCTCTTTTAGGAGAACTATTGGATCTTTAAGGTGACTTGAATTCAATGACAGTTTCAAGTCAATTGCCACTAACTGGGTTTTCAATTCAGAGGACTTGTTATGATTGGGGATTTTTCTCTATTTTATCATTCATTTTGGCTCTAAAGCATTGCCCCATGGTGTTTAAACGTAACCGCAATAGGTAATTTCTTATTACCATAATGATTTCTTCAGTACAGCTATATTTTTGATAAGAGTTGTCAGATTTTTCTTAGTAAAAGGAGCTAGCATATTTGAATGTCTGGCTGAATGCATTGCCTTTCACTCTGATGGCTTTGAGAAAGAAAACAGTTAATAGAATCACACGAACTGTAAAATTGTTACATTCTGCCGGTAAGCTATGGTACACCTGAAGTAAATAATGAAGTATTTTATTTCATAGTCCCTTTTACTGTTTTATTGATAACATAAACTTATATTGCATCATGATAGGTATACACGAAGGAGGAAAAGCAGGATTTTTTTTAGTAGTGAATCTCCATCTAAAGGATGACTATAGCTGTTTAAGCAGGGCCTCCCTCCCCCCAGACTCCGGTTTTGTTGTTTTCTGTAGTGGTGATGAAGGAAGGGAGGGAGGAATGGAGAGCCGCTACTAAAAATAAAAATTGCTAAGTCAGAGTGAAGTCTCTGTTTGGGTGTTTTAACTCACATACTTGTGTTGTCCAGACTTTGATGAATAGAGTAACAGGAGTTAACCTTTCGCATAATGTTGGCCAAACAGATGAGTCATTTCTGGATATGAATCTTAATACTATGGAATAGTTTGATGAAATCTAGAACAGAGATTCCTGAGAGTTCCCAGTTTTATAAAACTCAGAATTGAAACCAAATAGGAGAAGAGACATTATGTTGGACATAGTGGTCATGTCTGTAATGCTAGTACCTGGGAGTCCGAGGCAGGAGGATTGGGAGCTCAGTGCCATCATAGACTGTACACTGAGACTCTGCCTTAAAGTTAAACAAAGATTATTTGTTTTGGTGTGTTGCTATAGTCTGCTCCAAGACACACTTGCCATGGCCAAGCTTTTTTAAAGAAGAGTGTTCCTGCCTCCTTTTTCTCTCCCCTCACCTGCCCTTCCTTCTCCTCCCTCTCTGCTTCCCCTTTTCTTTCCTCCATTCCCTCTCCTCCTCCTGTTTTCCTCCCCTTTCCTCCTCCTCTTCTCTGTTCTTTCAAAAGGTCTTGCTGTGTAGCCCAGGCTGGCCTTGAACTCATCATCCTCTTGCTTTACTCAGCCTCCACGGCCCAATGCTGGCTTACCCAACTATGCTCAGCTTCTTCCTTTTTCTTGATAAATTTTCACTTCCTTGCTTTTTCTACTTTATTTCCTTCTCTCCCTTTGGACAGCCTCCATCCCAATCTGCTGGGGATCAAACCTAGGGCCTTGTACTCAAGATCCATCACTGAGCAGCTCAGCCTTCTTCCTCCTCTTCTTCTCTCTACTTTGTATTTTATTTTATTTTGCTGGTCTTGAAGACAGAGTCCAGGGTTTCACGAATGATAAGTAAGTGTTCCACCACTGAGTGTGGCTCTCACCCTTCATCAGAGAAGTTTCTCTTCATCGACAGATAGAGACCATTACAGAAACAAATCACAAATGGTTGAAAAAGCAGAGAACAACTGATCAAGGGGTGCCCAGGTCCATTGGATAACACACAACACAACTCCCATACCCAATGCTCAGGGAGCATCTTTGAACAGTTGGTGGAAAGATTACAAGAGCCAGAGGACCAGGAAGTGTGGTGTGAGATTGTGTCGCCTAGAAATGGCAGAGAAACTCTACCCATGAACTGTCAATAGTAAGGCCACCTGAACAAGGACACGATTACTGGACATGCTAAGGGAGGAGGGAGAATGCTCATGGAGGCCCCACCCCTAGACAAAAAAAAAAAAAAAAAAAAAAAAAAAAAAAAAACCTCCAGGCAACTAAGGATGTTGAGAGTGGGAAATGTAGTCTTCCCCAGGGATGAGCTCCTTAATTAGCTCATCAAAAAGTCAGTGTCGTGTAACTCTATAGAAACCCTAAGAAACTCTGTGATCCTCACGCACAAATAGTTCCTTCACGTGTGTTTTTTTACAACTTTTGACTCAGTGTCATCTGTGACTGTATGAGATCCCACTGACAGCAATCTTTTTGCTCCATTCAGCAGCAGTGTGTGTTCTGTGTTTTAGACAAGACAAAAGAAGTGCTCTGTCCAGGTCCTAGAGGTGTAGCTTTCCCATGTTCCTAAAGTGGAAGTTTAGCCAGCTGACCTTGGTATGATGTTTGCCACATTACTACGTGGTACCAATTAGCATGGCATTATTTACCAAAGAGTAAGATTACATCATCTTTTAACTTTGCTGCTGCAAGACATGTGTAACATGCAGCACTACATTGTAAACTCTCTGAAGCCCACTCTTTATAAAAGAGGCACGTCATTCAGGAGTCAGCCTGACCTCTCTTACACGGTGTGAAAATGAGAGGCAATTTGTATTCTGTACTCCGAAATCAGAAGCAACGAGAGCTCTATATTATGGACACAAAGCACTAATTTGTTCCTCCCGAAGGAGTGCACTTCAGCAGATGTTGATATCCAGGGCTCTGATTTCTTAGTTCATATTCACTCATCATCTTCATTTAATGTCATTTTATTAAAATGCAAGTGTGATTTTGGAACCCGGGCACGAGGCTTAAACTATAAGCACCTGTCATCAGCCATCTCATACTTACTTTATAAAATCAAAACAACACCTTTATGGAGGGGAGGGTAGAGTCATTCCTGTACAGCCAAAATCAGCCTCAAACTCTACAGGCCTTCTGCCCCTCAACCTTCTGGGTGCCGAGATTACATCTATGTGCCAGGATGTAACTTTTAACCAATCATTTTTGTTCATTTACCCGCATTGTGTAAAATACAAAACCAACCCAGACAAACGACCAAACAACACCTTGATTTTCTTCCTGTTTTAGGCCCTTATAAGACTTGTTTTCTCCTTGCAAGTTCTTGAAATTTTACTTACATGCACCTTCAACGTTCTTCGGACTGACCTCTGAAGCACAGGCCTCTTATGAACCTGTTTTCTCAGCCTGCATCCTAACTGCCTCATCATTTGGCGTGGTGGCTTGGCAGGTGCTCCATCACAGCCTTCTCCACGTGTGCTCCCTTTAAGAATTTGGTTTTATTTTGTTTTACTCAAGTAGTAGTTTTGGTTGGTCACCCCTTTCAAAGGTCCTAATATACTGTTCATGTTACCCATGGCTATTAGGTCAACCTTCTTTTTACCTGTTGTTATCCATGGTAACAAGAAGTGTGTGCAACATGAAGCAGACTTTATAACCCTTCTCTTTATAAAGGGAGCATGCGATTCCAGAGTCTGGGTGAGCTCTCTCCTCCTGTATACATGGTCCCCCAGCTACATCCATTGGGGAAAGCTTGGTTAAAGGTGACTCAGCTTAACTTACAAGACTTTCTCAAAGCTTCACTGTTCAGATATCCTGGAAGATCTTCTCCCCGTGTGTTTGACTAAAACATAAAAAATTCTCCCCCTCTCTTGGAAGTAACATTTTCTAGAAACCGTTTTGAAAACATTCATTTAGTAATTTTGTAAGGTGTATATTCATACTTTTTAAAAATTCAAACAACACTGGGCTGTTGGAGTACAGATAACCACCTACTGATAAATTTAGTAACGTTGTGGTAATGCCTTTATAATAAATATTCGTCCATAAGAGATCATCTTTATGAGAAACAATTTCATTAGTTTTTGAATCTTGGTATGTAACCTTGAATCCTTCTGTCTCAGTTTCAAAATTACAGACGTGGCTGGCCACTGTGCCCAGCCCTAAAACAAACACTGAAGTTCCATGGGTGAACCAAGAAAATCTTAACAGCTTGAAGTGTCCTTCTTCACCCTGTTTGGAATTAGTAATTTGCTGAGAGTAAGCTGTCAGGAGTGGAAGTTCATCAACCATGTATTAGCCACAGAGCCCACATCGCCATTCCACCATGTGAGCTAGGAGCTGGCAGATGGTTTAAAATACCACATGGACTTGGTGAGTCAGCTCTGACACATCGCGCTTGCTTGCAGCTTCGTAGCCGGGAGTGACGACACATGAAGTTTCAGTGTCCTCGGTAGCTTGTCTCTTAGAGACAACTTGGCAGGCAGACATCTTGCAGATAAATGAGGAAAGATTGTCTATTTCAAGTGGCATAAGACATTCCTTAAAGCAGCGTGTCATAGCTGCTCATGCAGTCAGCGTTTTCTTTGGAGCAGAAAATCTCCTCAGGCTCCCCAAGTACACAACAAACATCTTTGTGCGCGTAGCACTAAGGGGGTAGCAAGCACAGTGCATTCAGTGGATCAGTGTCTACAAACAGGTCAGGAAATTTCTTGTACCTGTGTGCATTTCTTTTTCTTCTTCCTTCTGGATACCAGCTGGGTCAATCTAGTTAACTTACAAAAATAATTACTATTCATTACATGCATATTACTGAATTTTAATTTTTTTATAGTCTATAAGGTTAGGTGCTAATGACTATTTTAAAGAGAAAGGAACTACAGAGTTAAAATCAAAAGGCTTCAAAGATAGGAAATGCTAGATTCAGAATATGACCTTTACTCTTGCTACAAACATACCCATATCTTCCATGAGTGTTCCTTCATCCAGTTTCTGTAGTGACCCTGAACTGGTACTCTGAGGTTTCTAGATATAGACAGTGATGGATTAGACTTCACCGAAGATGAAAAACATGGAGAAGTTTCTGGAAGCATTTTTTTAGTTCATAAATTTTCATAAGGCTCTTACATTATGTAATCTATTAGCATATTATTATTATCTCAGAACAGTTAATACATTATTCAATAAGATTCCAGTGGCTTAAGATTCTCTGAATCTATCTAAGGCACTTATGAAATAATTCCCTATTTAGGAGGTCTTTACTGACAGAAGATTCCAACTGGCTGTGTTAATCTTGTAATCAGGAAGGACACCAAGATGTGACCCTTTTTATGGGTAAATTTTCTCATAAGCAGAGGCCAGTCCACTACATACACTTATGTAGGTTGCATAAATTTGCACAACCAGGAGTTTGTTCATTACTGTATTACAGCTTAATGATGAATCAATCCTGTGTGATCATGAACTGAAGGGTATCCCTGCCTATAACCCATGATTTTGGTCATTGGATTCCGATTGCTATCTCCTTTGAAAAGTAAATATGTGTTATTGGACTCACAGTTATAAGTTCACATTGTGTCATTGGATTAATATTTCTTTGTGTGACTCAACCTGTATTTGAGTGCCTGTTGCTATTTGGGTTTGGTGTTGGAAATTAACCAAGGCCTCATGCATGCTAAACACATACTTTATCACTCTACCTCAGCTTTAATGCTGATTTTGTATGAATTCTACCTTAAAAATATTGAGATTAATAATAAATGAGTTTCCTCCTGAGGAAATCAAGCTTAGGTCAGAATTTCAACCTATACACGGTTGAATTTTTTTGACCAAGTAATTGGTAATTCTGTATTTGGAGGGAATTAGTGGGAGAGGATGGCTTGTATGGGATCCCTGACTTCTACATGGCAGATACAAGTAGGACTTCCCATACTGTGATGATTAACTTTCCCAGTCACCTTGAATTTACACATGAGAACAAATCTGGGAACAAAGTGACCTTGGATTCATATAAGTTAGCCAACTTCCTCCAGGAGAGAACCACTGCCCCGCTGAAGACCATGGGTGAGACCAGTGGCAAGTCTTCACTAAAGACTACACTTCGAATATAAAAGCAAGCTGTTGTGAGAGTTGAGAGGTCATTTTCGGGAGAATCTGAGAATGGGCCTCTTGATAATTATTACCTCCATTTTCCTTACTTAGAATGATGTACAGTTAACACCAGCAGTAAAGGAGGCAACCATAATTCATATGCCATTTTTTTTTGTTATTACAGCTATGTGTTTTCGCTTAGTTTATTTGGACAAAATTGAGTGTGTGTGTGTATGTGTGTGTGTGTGTGTGTGTAAACATTCCGGATAGCTTTTTTTTAGTAGAACTTAAATCTTTCTGTCACCTCTCATACCCCAGAGAACGAACAACGGAGCTTGAACTCCATGTCACGTCTCCATTTCAGGACTGATTCCTCTGTAGATATGTCAGAGCATTTCTGGAGAAGAGGAGTGCTTGTTGACAATGAGAATTCCTTCACCTAGTCGCACAGGCATACTCTTCAGTTCTGTTAACAGTTGATTGTTTTTGAAAAGCAAAATCACTTCTTATCACTCAAGGCAATGACAGATTGGCTCAGAGAATCCCACATGTGCTGTGGGCCTCGTCGTAGGAGAGGCAGATCAGGATGCCTGTTAATATACCCAGAAAATGTTTACTTTTGAGAGGGACATTTTTCTCCCAATAGCACTGACTCCAGTTTGCTACTCTGGTACAGTTTGACACTTATCACCGGTAACAGAATGAATTGCCAAATCTGTTTCCGCCACCAACAGCACTGTAGAGTCATGTGGCCTATGGCTAAGTCTCAAACCAAGGACACAGCAGACTTGGCCACCAGGTTCTCCTAGCATCCTTCAGTCCCTACCTGTTACAGGCTATGACTGACATTCCCCGCCCCCTACCCTAGACTCTCCAACCCAGGAGCTGGGTTGCCCTTCCTGAGTCTCTTCCCTATATAACCTAGCCATTTGGCTACACCCAGTCCTTGTTTGGCCTTTTGGTCTCCTGGTCTCCTTTCCCCCATCTACTCACATGGGTCAGCTCGGGGGTCATGTTCACTCTGGATTCCCCCAGATGTCTCTGCCTCTGGCCATGCTCTCCCTCATATCTACAGTAAACCTTCTCCACCTTACTTAGGAGCAGTCATGTCCTTCTTTTTGTCTTTCTTTTCTTCATTCACCTATGACACAATTCATTCTTAGGGAAGAAGGAGCCTGCTCATTCTCTCACATCAGTGAGCTCTCTTCTTTCTGTCTCTGTTTCTGTGTCTCTGTCTCTCTGTCTCTCTCTCTCTCTCTGGTTAAGGGCAGTAGCTCCGTGTATCTTCATTTAGTACAAATTCAAGGCTGTCTCCCTGCATGCCCTAAGACAACTCTTGACTCCTTCCCTCAGCCACCTGTGCTTATTTTCTGCTCCATTCTACTTACTCCATGAAAGCAGCATCCTTCCCCCTCCTCCAGCATCCCTCTCCTCCTCTCCTGCGGTGTGTCCACGGACACAACGTTGTCATACTTTCCCTTTTATTTCAGCACCTCCCGTTGAGCCTTAAGTGTCTCTACCTTTGTGTTGTACACAGATGTGTTGGGATCTCCCCACAGTCCTCACCTGTGGGAACGTCTACTGCCTACGAAATATTTATATGATCCTAAGGCACCAAGCCAGAACTCTCCTGAAACCTAACATAGGACCACCGAGACAACTCTGAACCCCTGTCTGTTGGAAGTGGCAAGGGCTCGATAGCCATCTGCACACACTGTTTGGCTTATCTGTCAGCGGCTAGTTTACCTTTCATCCCCAAGGTATTTTCAGGTGTGTTTTTGTTCACTAGCCTTTCCATTTAAGAGTTAGGTTACATATCGAAATCTCTGAGAACCGCCTTGTGCTGCTGAAGGCTTTCTAACTTCAGAGTATGTGTTTGGGCACTTCATTCACGAAGTATGGCTGCCCATGGTGTTCATGGAATCTTTGCGGTCCAGGGGGACAATCTGTTCTAAAAAAAATCCTACATGAATTGCAAGCTGATGCTCCTCCCAGGGATGTGCATTCTCAGAGAATCAGGAAGTGAGCGGAGCCCCGTGGCCCAGAACTCCTCTTGTGTTTTGAGCTGTTGCTTTTAGCATACTCCTGGGGTCAGGTCAAGTTCAGCTATAACTGATGTGTGCACAGTGGTGATGGGAGGGGAGTGGATGGGAGTGGATGCTTTGTTTTTCTTTCTCCACCTGCTTGCACTGGAGAAAAAGAAATCCTATAGATACCTGAGTACCGGAATCTGGATTTATTTTATATTGCTCCACGCCTTTGTCAATACTGACGTTTTTTTTTTTTTTTTTTTTTTTTGCATTTTAGTTTATTATGCCATTACTCATGCCAGGCATTCTTTAGCTCTTGTAATTTATTGTGGGAGGGAAGCAGGTACATCGCAGAGAGTGGAGCAGTTTTCCCGGGCAGCGAAGTCACTTTTATCAAGTTTGCATTTTATAAACAAAACAAAGGCCTTTGCTGTACACTTAGTGATTAGCTGGATGCTCACTGGCAGAAAAGGCCATGCATGCCATCGGCACAGCCTTAACATCCTTCCTGCTTTGATCATTGTCAACTAAAAATGGCCTTTATAGCACAAAGTAGAGTCTTGTTACATCCCACTCAGAATTACATTTCCCTCTTGGTATTGTGGTTCTGAAGGCCTTTATTGCAAAAAGAATGGCTTTTTAATTTTTTTTTTTTAAAGAATGACGATTTGACAGAGGTTTGTTTTTTTTGGGGGGGGTAAGACTGAGGGCACTAGAAAGGGAGGACATCTTTGAGAGTGCCCAACTAACTCTTAAGTTATTTGCGGAGGATTGTCTCCTTGTACAGACTCGAAATGGGAACCTTTGAGTATTCTTTAGAGCCTTGAAGAAGAAATAATCTTGGCTTACCCTAAGATAGATAAGTTAGCAGAATGCTACGTGAACAATGAACAGGAATGCTGCTTGAATGCTGTCATGAGTTTTCACATCGACTCAGCATTCTCTCTGGATTTCTGTCGTGTTCACAAGGCAGTTTCTGCTCCACCAAAAGTCCTAGTATAAAAGTACAATGAGTGTGAGCGTTATAAGCAACAGGAAAGGAAGAGAAGTAAATATTATGAAACTTTGGACAGAAATAAGCCAATGGATACAATGTAAATGTTCATTCTGCTTATCAAAAAGAAAGCTTCATGTTCTGTGATTTTGGTTAAAAAAAAAAAAAAAATAGAAAAGTGATGTCCTAAGGCCACGAATTGTTTGATGTTCTCTACTGGAAGACATTCAGGTTCACTCTTGTCCTAGCCAAGTTGACCACCGATCCCTTCATACCTTTATACAAATGTGCTTATGTGTGTTTCTCTGTGCAACCTGAAGAGACAAAAGAGCGAAGGTCAGCAGGTGGACCCCTGTGACATGGTTTGGAGCATGTAGAATTTTGAAGGTCACAGGCCAGTGGTTTTGTATGCTTGTTTGTTTGGTTTTGGTTTTTCGAGATAGGGTTTCTCTGTGGCTTTGGAAGCGGTCCTGGAACTAACTCTTGTAGACCGGGCTGGCCTCGAACTCACAGAGACCCGCCCGCCTCTGCCTCCCAAGTGCTGGGATTAAAGGCATGCACCCTCACTGCCAGGCTTGTTTGTTTGTTTGGTAATCACTCCCCACCTTTATTTCTTAAGAGCTGAAATTGGTAAATTTGGTTGGACTGTCTGGCCAAAGAACCTTTGGGATCTGCCCACCTCTTTCTTCTCCCTAAGGCTGGGGTTATTGATATGGTTGCCTGGATCTTCTGTGGGCATTGTAGATCCAAACACAGATCCCAGTGCCCCTGTGGCAGGTATTATACTTACTGAGCCAAGGTATTTCCCCAGCTCTAGATACCTTTTAATAAAATGTTAATTATCAACCTAACTGTATGACCTTCTTGATATTATTAATTGAAAGCGTGTTAGAATCGTGTTCTGAAACCACAGGTTTCTAGGCTTATGTTAAAACATTCTAGTGCTTGAAATTTGGCATTGATAGAGACAGTGATCTGAACTGTTCAGCCACCTGCTGACGTGACTTCCGAGGGAGTCTAAGCAGGGCTCAGAGTGTCTTGACCTCAGATTCCCTCCTCTTCCTCTCCTACCCCCACCCAGAGTTGTACCAGAGCACACTGGTGAAAAGTTAGATGTCTTTAGCTGGAAAATTAGTAATGTTTTTGTAAGGGTCTTTAGCCAAATTACCATTTTCATTGCCTTTTCGGTATTAGAATTTTAAAGCTTGTAAACTACTAAGGACACGAACACTGTAGGGTGTATATACTTGACCTATGTCTATTCTTGAGTTCTTCACAAGAGCTCAAGACCAGGGCTCCTACTAACTAACTGCCCTTTCCATGTTCCAGCCCAAACTCTCTTCCAAGAATGTTGATTTCAGTGTCCTGAGCCTGAGGCTGGTGGAAATTGTAAAGAGCTACAGAATTGGGTGCGTTTTGGGCAGGTCACAGTGCGTGATTATGTTTCTTGTTTCTTTTCCTAGTAGTGTGGGTATTTCTTAGATAATGGTGAGTGTGGCCTACAGCTATAATTAAATGTGTAGTAAATTTATGGTCTCTTTGGGGAGCTTTTTTTCCCCTAGTTATTTTCATACCTACAGCTTTTCAAAGACTTTTTCTCCACCTAATGATCTGTTGGAGTCATGGGCCAACATGGCAGTAAGTAAACATATGGAACTCAAGCGATTCTTAGACTTTCACCTGAGATTTTGGGGAGTGCTAACTCTTGCCAATGGTGAACTACGACAATCAATTAGTCTTCCCAACTCTTTGTTCTAGAACACTCAGCCTGTGTCAGAGCTGTATGGCAAGAGCCCTCTCAGGGAATGCTACATCCAGTCTATCATATGTTGCTTTCACATTGTAACAGTCATAATGATGCGTTTGTTGAAACATGAAATTTGCCTGCCAGTTACCATGATTAGGACAAGACTTTATGTTCACACAGCTACATGTAAAATATGAGTAGAAATACAGTTTACTTAATAAACATTGTTTCCACATCTGAAGTATTTCCTTCCTAGTATATATTGGATGAAACAAATATATGCAACTGAAAAAACACTCATTTAGCCAAATGTGTGGCTTTGCAGAAAACTAAATAAAAGAGGGCTGCATAATTATCACAGCTAAAACTTGGCAACAGATGATTGACATCCCCTTAAAGGCTCCAGTACTTGTATTAAGAACAATGTTGCCTCTACTTAGATTTTCCATTTTCACTATGCTGATGAGAACCAGCATAGTATGGTTCGTACACCACCGCTGACCTTAAATCATGTCACACATCACGTATAGGATGAGCGTAGCAGTTCTTGCTCAGAAGGGTGCCGTGAGTAGTCGAGATGTTCATGTTCCAAGGGATGGTATGGGGGAGTAAGATGAGTGAGAGACAGGATGTATTTCATTATCACCAGCATTGTGGTCCCTGTGTTCCCCATCTTTCTACCAGCTTCCTCTGTTTTGGTAGCTATCCTACTTGTGTGTGTGCTTTTCCAGGCAGTAAAGACACCCCAGCTACAACAGAGCAAGGGAACAAAGGTACTGGCTTATGCACAGGACATAGTGTGGTCCACAGTCTTATAGAAAAGGCAAGAAGCGAGCCTGCAGGTAAGTTTACCGAACACTAGTTTTTGTTGTTTATTTTTAAGCAAAAACTAATTTATGTGCAAGGTGTAGATGGTCAGTAGTGGAATTTTGACTTTTCGGTCATGACACTTATTCTATGTGGGTCAGAAATGGAGGTCCCCCAGGCAGCAAATATCTAAATTAGTGTGGGAGGAGGTTGGGGGGGGCGGGGATTCATAAGGTTTTTGTCGTACAAGGTTTGGCTTTTGGGGATTTGCCAACCTCATCCACTTCCTGTTCAACTCAGTCTCTTTTGAAGTACTGAGGGGTGGTTGTCCATCTGTTTCACTGGCTTGTTTTTTTTCGTATCAACTACTCTCATTTTCGTTAGAGTTTTCTGAAAAATAAACCGTTTGCCTCCAAGGTCGCTGTATTAGGTTTCAGCCGTTTTGACAAATTACCGGAGAGAATAAACTTCCAAGGAGGATAGGGTTTATTTTGGGTCTTGGATTGGTGCTTAAGACCTCTGTTGACACAGTACATCATGGTGTTGGGGGATAGGGAGCAGAGGGAAAGGATGAGGTTTTACTCTTCCTTTCAAAGGCATACTGAATGATCTGGTTTACTAGTTCTTAAAGGTTCCTGTACTTCCTGGCAGTACTGTGGACTGGCAGCCAACTCTTCAACACAGGCATTTTAGGGACACCCCAGACCCAAACTACAACAGTCGCTTCCTCTAATGTTTTCCTGAATGTGAATGCATGATTGTATTTTGATTGGACAAAGATAGCTGGGGTTTGTCTGAGCCTCAGAGTGGAGTCTCAGAGTGTTAGCTATGATTGTTCTTGTCTTGAACTCTCAAATTCATACAAATCTGCCTTATACAATTTCAAGGTGTGATGACTGCATACTTGTAATCCCAGCACTCTGCAGGCAGAGGTAGGCAAGACCATTGTAGGCCTGGTCTACATAGAGAGCCAGGGTTATACAAGGAGACCCTGTCTAAATGAAACAAAACAAAGAATTATTCAAATCAGAATACAGGGTCCTTAAAGCATTTTGAGAACATTTCTGCCACTTGAAATAAGGCTTCTAGTAAATGTGTGCCGGGTTAGTTTCTCTCCCTGCAGTAATACTGTACAGTCACAACACACCCCAAAGTTTAGTTTCTGTGTCCTAACAGCTCTGAAAAGAATTTCACTCTTACAATATTGTATTCTCAGAAACTGGGAGGTGGAGACAAGATCTGAAGTTCAAGGTCATTCTCAGCTACTTAGAGAGTTCAAGGTCAGATTGGGCTACTTGAGGCTGTCTCAGAAAAGCAAGCAAACAAACAAGCAACAACAGCAACAAACTCGAATCCTGGTAACATAGCTCAGGGGTGGAGAGCTTGTCAAGAATGCACTTGGCAATGCAGAACAACTACAAAAAAAAAAAAGTTAAAAAATCCGAGGCATTTTAAAAATACATCAGTGGAAACATTAAGGAAAAAGTTAGAGCAGACTGAGGAATATCAACTATAGGCCTCCAATCCAATCTGATAGCATTCTTAGGCCTTCCATAGGTGGAGGATGGGGTTTTGTTAAGTTAATGCATTCCTAAGGATTCTGTAGAAGTGAGCAAGGTTGGCACCTTTAGAAAGGCTAAAGGGCTAACGATAGCCTGAAAGGAATTGTCATTAAGCAGTTGGATCAACAACACTGCAAACTGAATGTAATCACTGAAGTTTTCATCAGTGGTGTATTTCCAGGAATTCCTTCCTTTATAGCAGGCATAGTTATTGGGGGTCGGGGGGAGACCATAAGACACTAAATAAGCAGACATTGGATTACAAACTGATTTTGTGCCTAATATTTTGGTTACCACACAGACTCTTCTATTTCTTAAAACTCCAAATTTTAATCCATTTATATTATGTTTAAGCAGTTGGGTGGCCAGCAGCCTCTCTGAGGCCTACCTATAAGGCAAGCTTTCATTGTTGGTTACTAATCTCCTGGGTGTGGAATAACCAACGTTTCTATCGATGGACCTGTTGAGTTGCTACTGGGTACGGACAGGGAGCATGCTTCACTATCCTTGAGATGAGATGGAGTTTGGGACCATCTTGAGGAGACCTGTGCTGGGCACCATTGAAAGAGCTTGGTTTCAACAGAGGCTTCTTCCTCTAATCACTTTTGTGATAGGCCTTTCTAGGCTGGAACTTAAACTCAGAAACAGTTGTACTGGTTCACTCTTCCATACGTGTTTAGTGACAATTCTGTCCTTTCTCATCATACGTCCATACATGAACACACCAGGGCAAAGCCGTTTTGATTTGAGAGTAAGCCTGGTCTTGTGAAGCAAGCTCTTGACAGATAAATCACAGTTGGCCTCCTTTCTGCCTCTGGAACTGTGACTGTGGTCGAAATCTTAGCCTTTTCCCACTCCAGTTGGCACGGATGATTTATACAGATTCCCTCCCTTCTGGAATTCTAATTTTAATTCCAGTTTTATGCTAGTAATGAAATGAGGAATTGCAGATGTTCTCCGAGAACCACACTGTGAAGCAGACCCTCCCTCGGCTTCTTGTCCTTTGGTTGGAGAGTGAGAATTTGCTCGTGATTATTGATCTTCAAAAGGCATTCAGCAAATTTCCTAGATTGTGATTATGGAAATCAGTTTTTCACACTTGAAAATGGAGAATGTTTTTTTTTTTCATTTATTTATTTTATATAATCAAGTCCATTTAAATGAAAACAAACATTTATAGACAATATTTGGGAATTTGGGTGTCGTTCTTTCCAAACTACTTCCTGCTGGTAAGGAGCACTGTCATGGGGGATTGTAAGAAGATGCATGTTTTTGGTGTTGAATTTAAAAGCAGCTGGAAGTGTGGACTCTGTGTGTGTGTGTGTGTGTGTGTGTGTGTGTGTGTGTGTGTGTGTGTGTGTGATGTAATTGCTCAGGTGTAAGCAAACAGCATTTCTTCTAGGGTAGCCAAGGATGGGATAGAAATAGAATCTGTCCCGTTTTATACAAGAATCCCACCCAAAGAAGAAAAAAGTACCCAGTACTTCACCATATGAGAGTTATTCAGGCCAGTGAAATGTCTGCTTGGATGTAGAAACCAGATGGTCTTCATTAGCTAGAAAGCTTAAAATGGCATAAACCCACAGATGCAGCCAGGCTATGGATCCGGCCCTCGTCTTGCCAAGCTGGATGTCTCAGCCAGGGAAACAGAGGGCTCCTTGTTCGGCCCCTCTGAGCTTGGACCCGGTGAAGAATGCTGGCAGACCTGCTCTATACGGAATTTTGATCTTGATAATGAAAAGGAGGGAAAGTTCTTAGAGAAAAGGAACACCCTGTTTGAAGGGCAGACAGAGAACTTGTTCCAGAAGCTGTCCCTGCCTTTTGTGGTAAATTGTAGCAATTGTCAGCGCGGGTTTTCACTTTCGCCCTCTGCAGATTGGTCCATATGTTTACCTTTATTTCAGCAGTGCCGATTTAAAGCCAACTTCAGCTACTGTTCTCTTAGGAGAGTTCAATGCAGTTCCTTGCTGTCTGTGTTGTGACTTGGGGGTGCATGGGGGGGGGGGTTGTTTTCTCTGATAGCGAAGGTTTGTTTCCAGAAAGTTTGGCAGTGTTTTTAAAGTGTAGCATTGACATCGCTCTAGCTCAGCCCTCTGTAAGTGGCCTCTTGCTTTTGAAACTGGATGAACACCCAACTGTTAGAGCTGGTTATTCTGTTCATCTGCACTGAATGCCACAGTTTTCCCATGGGAAAGTATTTCCAGTTTCAGGATGTCAGCAACACACCATACTGGCTACAAGGAATGTTTTCATATTTAGCCTCCCCAAAATGCATGAACTATAAAGAACCACCTATGTACAGGGTTCTAGGACTTGCTGCTGTTATGCATTTCTGAAAATCTTGATGGGTAAGATGAAGTGGTTATTTCACTGGCCATAGTCCCCATTTGTTGCATCAGTTTCTTTTCTATGAAGGGAGATAGTTTTGAAAGTGAGGAACAGTTATCTTCCAGTTGACTTTATGACTTCCAGTTGACAAATATGACTGCAAAGATTCTAGGATCCAAAGACTTCAAATTCACAGATGTCCATACTACCAGGTCCTAAGTAGAACATGGCCAGGATTTATTAAGTTCTTCTTAGAGGCTTTGTTCAGGAAAAGCAGTTTGAGTAAACCTGTCAGGGCTGACTGGGGACGACACCAAGTATTATGTTCTGTGTGGCCCCCTTATCTGATGGCGATGCTCTGCTCTTGGCTGGATGCTGAGGCTGTATTGCTTTTTAGCAGCCAGACTGTTGACAGATGCAGATGAAGATTCTCTGGGTTGTCTTGTGTTAATTAAACCAAGGCAAGGATGTGTTGCTTAAAACCTGGACTTTGTAGATGGGCTACAGGAAGAACTGAAAAGCTTCCAGTTCAGTCTCTGTGTGTGTTTGATCTAACTGTTCCAGTCTGTATATCACAGCTGTTGACTTGGGAAATAATTTTCCACGAGAAAGGTGATTTTGTTTTAAGTACACATTTGTGAAAGGTAGCAAGATGTTATATAAAGCCAATTCTACAGTTCCTAGTTCAGTAATTTACTGTAATTTTGAAGGAAGTAGAGTTTAAATTGAACTGAGCTCTGAAATGTCTCAAGTTTATGGAAACATAGCTAAGGCATTTCTATATATTTACTTTTACAGTTAATATTTGTATCAGTTGTTTTCTTGTTCCCGAGACAGAACAGCTGGCAAAAACAACCTAAGGAAGGAAGGGTTGTTCAGACTCTGTTAGAGGGTACCATCTATCATGCCAGGGAAGTCGTTGCAGCAGGAAAAAGGGAGAGATGCATGCTGGGGATCAGTTCATTTTCTCCTTTTTATTCTTCCTACAACTCTAGTCCGTAGGATGCTGCTGCCGGTATTCAGGGTGGCTCTTCCCTCCTCAGTTAAGCTTGTGTGGAAAAACCCCTCATGGGCACACCCTTAGGTCATTCATCTCCATGGAAATTCTAAATCTAGTTGAGTTGATGATGAAGATTAACCATGGCAATATTAAATCCCCTTAGGTAAATAATCCCGAGAAGAGCAAAAGCATCTATTCTCTAGTCTAAACTCGTAAGGTTGAGCTCATGGCATCATTAGGTAATTACCGGGCCATAGTCAGCATATTTGAAGAGATGTGGAAGAGATTACCAACTCTTTGTCAGAACATACACATGTATTATACAAGCGGATGGCATTAAAATAATTGTAAAGGTAAGAGGAAGGATGACATAGAGAAGTGTGGAATAAAGAAAAGGAAATTCAGGAATCATGTTTAAGAAAATGAAAGAGACTTTATTAGGTAGAGTTAATTTAAAAAAAAAAAAAGTAAGCCCAGGTAGCATGAACAACTGTCCCATTTTTGACAAGGATTTGACTGGTTTTACCTTATGGGTCTGCACAATGTGAAGCCTCTCACCAGGTAATCATGGATGGAGAGAGAGAGTGTGTGTGTGTGTGTGTGTTGGGGTGGGTGCTCCTGGAGCCCAGCACCTATTTGTTGAGTTATTGGGTACTGATGGGTTGGAGGAGAAAGGGAAGAAAGAAGACAGTCATTGTCTTCATTTGTGCATCAAACTATGAGCCCAACAGGCTGAAGTGGATCATTCCGAATCCATGGCTATACAGAGGTCCCTGGTTAATTTACAATCAATGGGGAATAAAGCAAAGCAAAAAGGCGTGCATGTGGGGCAAGGACTTGTAGAGTGGAAGGGGCGTGACACAAGAGAGACGGAGATAAGAGAGAGCGAGGTTATCTTAGCCTTTCTGTTGCTGTGAAGAGACACCATGACCATGGCAATTCTTTGGTTTTTTGAGACAGGGTCTCTCTGTGTAGCCTTGGCTGTCCTGGAACTCACTCTGTAGACCAGGCTGGCCTCAAACTCACAGAGATACATCTGCCTCTGCTTACTGAGTGCTGGGATTAAAGGCCTTGTCCATGGCAACTCTTATAAAGGAAAACATTTAATTGGGGCTGGTTTACAGTTCAGAGGTTTAGTTCATTATGGCCCTGTCAGAAAACATGGCGGTGTCCAGGCAGACATGGTGCTGGAGAAGGAACCAAGAATGTTACATCTGGTTTGGCAGGCAGCAGGAAGAGAGAATGACTCTGGGCCTGGCTTAAGTATTAGAACCCTGAAACCACACCCTCAGTGACACACTTCCTCCAACAAGGCCACACCTCCTCCAGTAAGGCCACGCCTCCTCAGCGTGCCAGTCCCTGGTAACCAAGCATTCAGATCTATGAGCCTGGAGGGGGAGGGGCTATTCCTATTTAAACCACCCCAGAGGGTGAGAGTAAACAGAGCACATTATATACTCCTGTAAAAATGTCAAAGAAGAAATTTAGTCATTTAAAACAAACAAAAAACAATGCAACCTGGAAACACTCCAGCCAGCACAAGGTGAGATGGTTTTATTATCTGACTGTCTGGCCTTGATTAATGCTTTGATCCCCAATGTCCATCATCAGCTAGTGTTGTTCTGTTGAAGAATTCTGCATCTTTTGAAGTGTGAAGGCCTCTTGCATGAAAGAGAAACAACGGCTCTGTCATGAAGTCTGTCTTAAGCTGAGTATGGAAGTGGAGGATAGGGACTCAGATAAGGAGAAGAACCAGATAATTCACCATGACAGACGCCAAAGGCAGAAACTTCTAAGGAAGCAGAGCTCACCCTTAGTAAACAAGGCCGGTAGGGACAGGTGCTAAGGAAAGATGGAAGTCATATGTAACCTTTGAGATCTTCCAGAGAATATAAACCAGACTACAGGGGGTTAAGAAGCAAGTGAATGGGCCAGCAAGATGGCTCAGCAGGTAAAGGCACCACCAAGTCTGACAACCTGAGTTTGATTCCCTGGGATTCAGGGAAGGAGAAGAATCAGCTGCAGGTTGTTCTTTAGCCTGGACACATGCACCAGGGCAGCAGCCCACACAGCCCTTATCCTCACATAAGTCAGTGTTTAGCTTGCACGGTGGTTAAAGTTTCTGATCAGTGAAAGAAATGCAGGCAGATGACAGAGTGGCTGGGTTGGGTTTACTGCCTTCGATGGAAATTCATGGGGAAAGGCCAGGTCCATCCCTTTGCACGTGGTTTAAGGCTGTTTCTGACCTACAGCTTTAAGGCTGTGTGGTCTCCAAAGAGGCTGGACCACAAGCCTTGAGTACACAGTGTCTGGCCCTTTCAGGAAGGTCTCTGACCCCCCTGCGCAAGAGGGAAGTGAGCAAGGGTTTTTTTTTGTTTCTCGCTTGTTTGCTGTGTTCAGTAAAGAAGCTCAGAGGCCGCTAATGACGAGCTCGAGGAAAGCCAAATGTGTTGGTGTTTCTCACCTCAAACTTGATAGCTTAGAACAAGAATTACTATTCAGTTTCTGTGAGTAAGGAACTTAGGGGTCTCTTCTGGGTAGTTCTTGTTGCTCCTCTGTTACAGTTATAGGAATAAAAGCTGGAGAAGGGTGGGGAGGGTCCGGAGCGAGGGTCCCAAGTGAGTGGGGTCCCAAGGTAAGGGACCACATGGGAAAGCATGGCAGGTTCCATAGCAGGTGAGGGTGACCAAGGCAGAGGAGATAACAGGCCAGGCAGATAGAGCTTAAATGAGGAGTTTATTTAGTAAGGGGAGTGAGGGGGAAGGGAAGAGACATAGAGGCACCAGGAACAGAAGAGGAGAGGGGAAGAGAGAGGAGAAGAAGAGGGAGAGGGGAGAGAAGAGTGTGTGTGGGCGATTGCTTAAAAAGGGAAACTCGTGCATGCATAACTGAGTCCCCTACACAGCCCCATAAGGACTGACATGGCCATGCATGTCCCGCCCATCATTAGGGAGCAGGGTCAGCAGAATACCAGTTTCCAGCAGTTCTGGCTCTGAGTGTCTCTTGAAACCGCATTCCTCTTGTTAGCCATGTCGTCTGGTGTGGCTCTGAAGGAGGTCTTATCTTCCTACTATGGCCCAACAATGAGTGAGCCTTAATGTCATGACCTTGCTTTTGAAATCGCACATCACCATTTCTGACATGCTTTGTTTGTTCCACAGACAAACTGTAATGCACTGTGAGAAGGGATGGACTGCATATGGTCATGATTACCAGGAAGGAGGAAGGATCATAGGCCCCGTCTTGGGCCTTGACAATCACTGGGGAGAACTTGCTATTTAAATTTTCTTTGAAGAAGGAAATGCATCTCGGTGCCTTTGCATTCACTAAGGTGGCGCATTTGCATTCACTAAGGTGGCGCATTTGCATTCACTAAGGTGGCACACCTACCTGACCTGTGATAGTGAAGAGGTCCTGAGGGACTAGTGGTGCTGGGAGATTCTGAAATTGAGCATGAGATTCTTTTGATAAAATGTTCTCCAACTTTGATGAGTTAAATGTTGTGTAGCTTCCCTTTAGTTAGGGATATGATACCAGGGTCTGCTAAGATTGGACAGAACAAAGCACAGTGGGAAACACAGTGAAGTTTTCACTGAGCACAAACCTCACCTTCACCTCTACCCAGGGCTTCACCCACAGTAGTCTGCTTATGCTGGGACTTCCTTTAACTCCCTGGCCGTGTTATTACCCATCTACTTATTTCAGGAAAATCGACAAGATCTGTATGTTGCTCTGTGAGATCCAGGCATTGAATTTCCTGTATAATGCCTCAAGTGAACTGTTAAGATCAAGCCCATCGAACATTCGGTATTGGGCTTTGCATTGGTGGAGAATGAGACTTCCCACTTGCCTGGCAGTGGCAGGAGATGGCAGGGGGCTCTTGTGGAAGTGTTGAGGGTTGCAGCTGCTCAGTAGATGGCCTGACCTTGTGGCCTCAGCTGCTGTCTGAAGGACCTAAGCACCAGGTGCTAGAGAGACACAGATTCTTGTCAACAGGTCCCCATGGCCTTTCCTCCTACAAGTTCAGTCCAGAGTCTGCTTCTTTGTTGTTTGTTTTCTCAAAGACACAAATCCCAATGGGCAGATGTTGGGACAGATGTTCGGTCCATGTCACATTTCTGTGGAGAGAAGTGACTTAAACTGAAATCTCTCAATCCAGGCAGTTTGACCCCCCCCCCCACCTCTTTTCTCTCTTTCTCTTCTGTGAATAGTTTTTGAGATTAACTCAAGAATCACCCGGGAAGAGGCAGCATGAGTGGCTGCTGGGAGAAGTTGAGTCTCTCTGGGGAGCACCTCAGTTCCCTCAGTGGGGGTTTCACTGGGGAGGAATTACGCTGGTTCTTCTGACTCCTTGGTTTCTAGTGATTCGTTTCCTTGCCTGGATTTAGTTTCCACCTCTTGCAGAGCCATTTTTGATGAGGTAGGATAGATTTTTAGCACTCCCATTTTCTCATGTATTTATCTTTCTTTCTAAGTAGACATGATGGTACAGTTGTGATCCTAGCACTAGAGACCGAAGGCCAAAACATCACAAGTGAGGACATAAGTAAATAGTTAATTCTCCTGTGTAATTTTCTAATAAAAACTCAGATACAAGCTGGGCATGATGGCACACGCCTGTAATCTCAGCACTCAGGAAGCAGAGGCAGGTGAATCTCTGCGTTTAAGGCTGGCCTGGTCTACAGTGTATTCCAAGACAGCTAAGGCTGCATAGGGAGATCCTGTCCCAAAACAAAAATTCCCTTGGGTACAGCCACTTGCTCAGCAGTGAGTCACACTGATAACATCTTGCTGTCTGTGCTGAGAAGTGCCATATAGTGTCACCTCCAGGCCTGGTCATCAAGTAGGGACTGGCATTGTGCTGTGTGAGCAACTGCATATTATGAGGATATGGATTCTTCCACAGTGATTATATTTATTTTAGAAACCCCTCTTTATTGGCGGGAGCTTTCAACAGATATTGCACAATCTTCTACGAGAAAAACGAAAGGATTTTTGAATGAACAAATGTTCTTCAATACTCTTAATGCCGTCCTTCAAATATTCTGTCTGCTGTTAAAGAACGCAATGTCTTCTTTGGTTTGTTAACTGTCGGTAGCATGTCTATTACTCAACCCAGTAATGCCGAAGCAGGGGATCATTAGGTATTGCTGCCATGTTTCCCGTTCTTGGAACTGTGGATTCTGTCACTAACTAGAGTTTATTTATTCTTTTAGGTGCCCACTGATGGCAATGCCGGGCTGCTGGCAGAACCCCAGATCGCCATGTTCTGTGGCAAACTCAACATGCACATGAATGTGCAGAATGGAAAGTGGGAGTCAGACCCATCAGGGACCAAAACCTGCATCGGCACCAAGGAGGGCATCCTGCAGTACTGCCAAGAGGTGAGTCCCACGTGGTTGATGGGTTCCACGCGGTTGATGGGTTCCACGCATTCATTGAAAATATTCATTCTTGTATTTTATATTCATTTTCACTCTCACAATAAAACGTCTTGGTTCCTAATGATCCACTAGACCATTAACACATTTATTTGCTTTACCCTACAGTTCACACAGTGACAAATTATGTTGTTTTATGATCAATAAAATGCGTAGAACTTAAGTTTTCTTAGTATAATATATTCTACCATGACTGTGCAATAAAGGAAGTATTTTGGTTAAAAGTGCTAGAATTAATTTTTTTTACTCAACCACTTTGATATATTTTAGTTTATTTATAGCTGTTGACATTTTTCTAATTTTTCTGTTAATATTGTAATATTGAAATAAGCATCCATACTGATACTAAAATGTACACTAAAAGATCACTTCTACTTTATCCCTTGATACACATTTCTTTTAGATGGTAATTTTATTTCATATGTATGGATGTTTTGCCTACATGCATATCTGTGTATCACTATGGTGATATTTTATTTATGATCTTACAAATAAAGCTTGCCTGAAGATCATAGTGCAAAGCTAGCCACACTAGGTAGCCATAAAGGCCAGGCAGTGGTGGTATCTACCTTTAATCCCAGCACTCAGGAGAGAGAGAGACAGATGGATCTCTGTTAGTTCAAGGCTACCCTACACTATACAAAATTGATCCAGTCTGAAAGAGAAACAGAGCTCACACAAAGGTGACAGCTTTAATCCCAATACTAAGGTAGTGGAGACAGGAAGGGATATGGCTGGGTGGAAAGAGGAATGTAAAGTGGAAGAAAACAAGAGCTCATCTTAGTCCAGGCAGCCTGTGGCAGTCACTCTGAAGATGTCTGAGGATTCCTAGAGACAAGATCGCCCCTTTGGTCTTAGGATTCAGTAGAGGTAAGAACTAGTGGCTGGCTGCTTTGCTTCTGTGATCTCCAGGCAAGCTTTGTTAGATCATAAACAAAATATCACCACATACCACCTCTGATGTTGGTACCCAAGGAGGCACCAGAATAAGTTGTCACCTTTCTTGGAACTGGAGTTACCAAAGTACAGCTGTGAGACACCATATGGAGACTGGGGGTAGAGATTGAGGTTTCCCTATCTAAAATGCTTGGGTTAGGAATATTTTGGATTTTATAGAATTTGAAGTATTTGCATGTTCATAATGAGTTGCTTTGTGGATGAGCCCCAAGTGAATGCTAAATTCTTACCCATTTCCTGTGTGGACCCGCCCCCACAGCCCAAGGGTCATTTTATGTAGCAATTTTTAGTGTTCCTCCATTTGGGCTGCAGCCTACCATATGATATCAGAGGGAAATCTTCCCCATATAGATGGAGAGCAGTTCTCAAAATGTATCTAGTTCTGGAACATTTCAGATTTCATGTGACTGAACTAGAGATGCTCACTTCCCATTTACTTTTCCTTTCTCAGCAGCTCTTGTGAAATAATCAACAGCTGTCCACCACTTGACCTACCGTGGTTGGCACGTGGTTCTGTGTGGCCTTAGAAGTTTTCTCTCTGTCTAGCTACCTTTCTGTACCCTTTAATTATCTACCCCAGCTTCTAAAGTGCTAGCTAGCTAGCAACTACTATTCCAACGGATTTTACGGAAGGCTGAGACTCACAGTGCATGGCGTAGACTTTGGTCTCTTTCTGGTGAATGGCTGCTATGAATCGTCACATAAACCCAGGTTTTCCACAAATAACCCCGTTTTCAAATCTTTGAGTATCGGTCCTAAAAGAGTTAACTTTCCTTGACGCTGGAAACAGCCCTCACTTCCTGTTCCACTTAGAGAGTCCATGATGCCTGGGTAGCTTTCTTTTCGGTTTCTGTCTGTGGTTTGCGCGACGCTGAGCCACAGAGTCCTTCTTCCCATCCAGACTGCCTGCTTGTGGGCTGCCATGGGAGAACCACGGTGAAGCCCTTTGGCCTTTTCCTGCCTTTTCAGTTTCTGTGTCATTTATCTCTGCTTTTGCTCACCATCTTCAGGCCACCGGATGACAAACAGCTAAAATGCCAGGGTGTTTTGAGCCTTTTGTTTTGTTGTTTAGTTTTTGCGTTCTTTGAGACGGGATTTCGCTATAGCTTTGGAGCCTGTCCAGGAGCTCACCTGGTGTGTTTTGAGCCATTTTAATGAATTTGATCTGTATTCTATAACAATGAAAAGTCACTGAGCCTGTTCATTGGCTTCACTTTTGAAGACGAGGGAGGGCAGACTGGGTTTGAATTTCAGAGTTCGCCTCATATGTTCAGAACTTTCCAAACAACTTGTCCCCTAGCCCATGTGATGGAGTCACCAGTCCCCGTGCTTTACCTGTGTGGTGGCACCAGCCAGGTGTGCAGCTTAAGCACTTCAGATGTGGCCATCAGATGTGTACTGTTGAGACGAACGCCGTATTTCAGAAATGTAACATTAACAAAGACCCAAAATACAGATTCCATTTTGAAGTGACAATATGGTGGGTACCTATTAAGGGTGCTGTAAAGATGTTACAGTGAAACTACATGGAGTTAAAGTTGAATTCACCCCGTTATACCTTTTTTTCCATGAAACTAGAGGGAGATTTGAACATACACTGGCAGTTTGTTGGCCCTGTTACTTGTTTCTTATCGGCTAGCTCTGCCTTAATTATTAACCCATTTCTGCTGATCTACGTATTTCTCTTACCGGGGAGCCGGCGGCATACTGCTTTCTTCAGACTCTCCATCTTGACTCCTCCTTACTACTTCCTATTTCCTCCTTGTCTCCTAGTCCCTCCTATCTTCCTTTCCTATTGGCCAACAGTGCTTTATTATTAACCAGTATGAACATATACAGAATGACATCTCCCATCAGCAGTTTGTGTTCATTTCCTCTCAACAGTGCTCTTGCTGTGTCCCATGCCACAGTGATGGGACTATAATCAATTTACGGTCCTGCTATCTGAGAAACAAGGGGAAAATAGAGTTGGGGAGTCCCAACAGACTCATAAATTTACTGGTGGTTTTGACTCAGAGTTATTTGAAGCCTTTCAATCTCAATACTCTAACTGGGTGTTGTGGCTCACTCCTGTGATGCCTACACTGGTAGGTAAGCCTGAGCCTTAGCTATACAGTGAGATCCTGTCTCAAATGAGCAAAGGAGCAGGACAGGGAGGTGGCTCGGCAGCTTAGCGCGCTTGATGCTCTTTCAGAAGACACAGGTTTGATTCCAGGCACCCATCTGGTGGCTCAGAACCACGGATGGGTATCTCCTGTTCCAGGACATCAGATACACTTTGTGAACAGCTGGCACATGTATGATACACACACATACATGCAGACAAAACATAAGTATGCTGTAAAATAGGTAAATGTTAAAAAAAAAACTCTTTAAAAGAAGTAAAATAATATTATTAAGAATATTTTAACTCATGGAGATATGAGAGCCAATGGTTCTGCCTTTCTCTTAGAATCACCCACAATTGGATGCCAAGGATGCTCTCCACATAGAATCATGGTCTTAGTGCTGTTAAGACTGACAGGTAGAGGTGATGATGTCATGACCTGCAACCCCTCCTTTATTGTTATCAAAGCACCTGCTGCTGGGCCAAGTGTTTGTTCGTTTTTACCCACTTAGTGATGCTTCTGGAAAGAGCCTAGGGCATAGACCTCAGGGAACAAAGAGAAAGCTGTGAAGTGGCCAGAGACAGGATAAGAACTAGCATGTGTCATGTGGAGGAAGACAAGCTAAGTTAATTGCTAAACAGGGAACATGATGAGACCGCAAGTACGGTCAAAACGGAGAGTGCCTGAAGTAGAATTTTTAACCAGGTCAATTTGTGCCTCTCGTGCAAAATGACCACATGCCAAAAGACTGTTTGAGATCACTTAGTGAGGAGAGAGGAATGTAAGCTTTTGGAACTGGTCCAGGTTGACTTGGGTAGATGTTTCATTTGCATGGCTGTGAACAGGGGTCATCCAGCATAATTTCCATGCAATAGGAAACATTGATGTTACACACACACTGTCTGAGTATCGGCAGTGTCTGTGCCCATAGGACTGCAAAATCACCATCCATCCCTTAAACCAGTCAGAGAAATGTATCTCCCATATCAAATCATCATTCTCCTGCTACTTTGGGACTGGGACAGCCATATGTATCTGCCTTTCACTGCTGGGATACCTCTGCCTGGATACCTCTCTTACTATGCAGGTTGGTTGTTTTTTCTTCTTTTCTTTTCTTATTTTTGAGAACATTTGTTTTGACAAATATAAGGGCATTACTGATAGCAGGGACAGCTCTAATTGCAGTAGATGCTCAAGAATGTCATGAAGATAAATGTACAATCGGAGAAAATACCTAGGCAGAGAGCTTGAGACAAACCAAGGCAAAGGAAAATATCTTTGCTTACGTTTGTTGTTGGTTTTCCATATCCATTTGTTTGTTTGCTTCTTTTTAATAAGGGCAAATTGAGCCATAGGAAACGGAAGCAAAACCATGGAATGAATAGCTTTCCATCCTAAAACTCAAGCGTCTACGTAGGAGGAAGCTGGGTGTTTTGTTGGACACAGCTGCACTTCTCAGTACTTGGGTGAGGAATGCAAGAGGATTGATTACAGGGTAGAGGCCGGACTTGGCTACTTAGTGAGACTCTGTATCCAAAACAGGAGTAGGTGAGCCCGAAAAACCAAAGGTGAAAGGACTCTCCAATTAGTTGAGTCCAGAGAGTTTTGGAAAGAGCAAAGAATGCTCTCTAAGAAGGGTTAACTAGGTAGTTTCTGTTGCCCGGGGACAAAATCTACTGAACAGCTTGTGTGTGTGTGAGAAGGTTTTGTCTCACTTGGGGGAGAAATCCGTCATTGATGGCAGTTTACATAGCAAAGAAGGCAGGACTGTGAAGGGAGAATTTACCCAGTCATATTTCCCCTGTTAATGCCATTCTTTGTCAGGTGTGTACTCCTGCAATGGGCACCCCTTGGTGCTCCAGAAGGTCGAAAGCCAGCAGCCAGTGCTAATGGGACTCACATCCCAACTTTGTTTTGCTGTTGTGCGTTGTGACTCCAGGGAGGAGGGATTCTGAGTGGCTTCATGTTAACCACACAGGGACTGTGCACCTGCACCAGGGTACTTACCCCTGTGGCTTGGAAGAGTGGCTGCTAACAGACAGAGGAACGCACAAGGCCAAACAGAATGACCGCCATGGCCCTGTGGACCGTGGGTACAGACTAGGGCAGTTGTTTTGGCTAGAGTGCTGGCTGGGATCCACACTGGGTCTTGACTTTAAGTAGCACTGGGAAAATGGGAGTGTGGGTAGAGATGATCACTCACCACCTTTCATGGAGTTGGACATTGCCTCCAGGAGTCCTTGGTGTTTTAGGGTCTCTCTGCCACTTCCCACATTGTGGCTACCCTTTTACTTGTAAAAAATAGCTATGATTTGTAGATCTGAATTTTTGTATGTGTTACTAGAACACATTTCTTTTTCCTTTATTCCTCCTTTAACTCCGTGTTTATATTTTAAATGACATTGATTGACTCGTTGCTTGGAATGAGAAGGAAAATAACACTCAACAGTTTTCTAAATCCTCTTCTTACCATTTTGTTAAATTATAATATTTTTTCTAAAGTTATAATCATAAGGTCTTTTCTGTTGCAATATTTCCCACATCATGGGTTCTTTTCAATGGGACTTGTCTATAGCAAATCCTTTCACCAACATTCTAGTTCCTATATTAGTTATTATGTTATTACTATTATCATTATGTTGGTGGCCTTTGCCTTAATTAGTCATTGCCAATGATTTTTGCTTAGTACCATAAAGGTGGTCTTCTGTTGCCATCTATCATTAATAAACGGATTCCTTTAAAATATTATGGGAAGGTCTGGGGAGATGGCTTGATAAATGAAGTACTTGCAGAGTTCCACCCCCCCCCCCAGAACTCAATGTAGAAAGAAAAGCTAGGTGTGGAGCACAAATGGAATCCACATTGGGAGGCAGAGACGAGAAGTGGGCAGCCTGTCTTACTTGGAGTGTTCTAGACTAATGAGAACACTGTCCCGAGGGGGGAAAATGAATAAAAAGATGTATGGCACCCGATGATTGACACCCACAATTGTCCTTTGACCACCACACACATGAACACGTGCATATGCACACCACACACACATACACAGATACATGGAAGCCATCCCTTCCATCATTACCAGTAACGGAGCTAAACATTTAATGGTATTTTTTTCTGCTAATAACGGTGAACTTATTTCATGTATGTGCTTTAAAAATCTCATGACTAAAACACAGATGTTTCAGAAGCAGCCTGCTCAGACAGCGGTAGCTGTTCCAAGTCTGAGTAGATAAGAGAAGCTGAACTCATGACTGTTACCTCATTTTTTTTTTTTTTTTTTTTTTGACATTTTGCTAACCAATTGAACTTTCCTGCTAAACATGCTTTTGTTTTTAAAAGATACCTTTAACTGTTCGCCGGTGCTTAGCTCAGTACAGTGTGTTAATATTGATTCCTTGATGGGCATCTTGGGTTTTTATAGCTGTGAAGAGACACCATGACCAAGACAACTCTTTAAGGGACAACAGTTAATTGGGACTGACTTATAGTTTCAGAGGTTTAGTTCATTATCTTCACGGCGGGAAGTGTGACCACATGCAGGCAGACATGGTGCTGGAGGAAGCTGAGATGTGCAGGCAGCAGAAGTAGTCACTCTGTACCAGGCACGCTTGGGCATGTATGAGACCTCAAAGCCACCTCCACAGTGACACGCTTCCTCCAATAAGCCAGTACCTACTCCAACAACACCAATGCCATACCTCATCATAATGCCACCCCCTATCGGCCACGCATCCAAGCAGGAGTCTGTGGGGGCCGTACAGACCACTACAATGGGGAATTAGCTAGTCTATGTCCTTTGTTCTCTCCTATTCCTCTTGACTTACATTCCCTGCCGTTGATTAGCGGTAGAAAGCATTAATAGTGGCATTTTGTCCCATTGCTTCCTTTGGTGCTATCCTTGGTCAAGGGCAAGACTCAGGAGAAGTAATAATTGAATATTTTATCTCTATTCCTAGTTACATATAAGGCCTTATGAAGTTTGATTGAGAAAATAGTTTCGAAAGTATGGTCTAATTTGCATGCTTGTTTTAGCCATGTGTTTACCCAGCCTTTCAAATGCATGCTACTTATATATCCCCTTCTGTTTCCTAGTCATAGTAGCTTTTCTTCTACTCAGTCATTATTGAAGTACATGGTCCTCCTTCATTTTTTAGGTTTTTTTTTTTTTATTTATTTATTCTGTGTAGATTTTCCCCTTCATTCCTTATCAAGTGTGTATTTTTACCAACTAAATGGTTCTCTGTACCCAAAGTTCATAGTTTAGGCTAACTCTCTTGTGTAAGGTTTGGAGATGGTGCCATTCTGAGATGACTAGTATTGATGACATCAGGAGGGTGGAGTCCTCTGGGTGGTATTGATGCCCTTATAGAAGGAAACACCATAGAACCAGATCCTTTGATTTGCTCAAACAAAGAGGCCATGTGAGGATGCAGCAGGAAAATGGGGAAAAAGTCCTCACTAGCACCCATGGTAACCTGGTCTTGTCATCTTCCAGAACTACGATAAAATGCATTTCCATTGTTTAAGTTACCCAGGGTGTGGTATTTTTACCGTATCACTTCAACCAGGACCCCATTATGCCTCCTGGAGACACACACAGGCACTTGAGACCCATGGGGCTGCAGAGGGGGACATTTCTGGAGGCTGTGATTCACAAAGCATTTTAGCTGGCGACCTGAAGCACGCTGGTCATCATTTAGTGCTTCTGCGTCGCTTTTGTCAGCGTTGAGCCTGGAGTGGGATGGGCAGAGCATCCTTGTCTATCCCGAGGGAGCCTCCCCGCCAGTGGTGCCTGTTGCTCCCTTCAGAGGAACCATTTCTTTCCACTGTTAACAGTTTTACAGTTTGTAGACAACAGTCGGGGGGAATGTGCAGATAGATATGACTTCGTTTTATTTACCCAACAAAGATGCAAGTGCTATGATAGACCTTCAGCTCTGGAGAGAAAAGTACAGTGTAGCTCTCCATGCTCAGTTTGGCTGCAACGATAAATGATCACAGTAGACCTACGGTTATTATCTTCTGCTCTGAGGCTCTTTGATAAGGGCAAATAGCCTTTTCTCTGGTCTATACTAGAAGCAAAGAGTGCTGACATTATAGAGAAGCAAAACAACAGCAAACAGAACCAACAACTCGAATGTAACCTCATAAATCACTGAAAATTAGTTTAACTATATAGAAACAGCCATTTGCCCTAATGAGGCATTAGAGAGATTTGGCTGAAGAAATGTCTCCATAAAAAGTCTCAGAGAAACAAATACTGTGTGTTCTCTGTTTGTGGCTCCCACACGTCATACAGATACACGAAACGGTGTCTGTGCATTTGACACGCCAGTAGAAGTGAAGTGTCTAGGGGAATTAAAGAGAACCGAAGGGTGTCCTAGAGAGGAGAGGGGAAGGTATGGGCGGGGATGCATCGCTGTAATGTCTAGACGTGTGTGAGAACTCCTTATGAGAGCCATGTACAATCGATGCACTCATAGAAATGTGAAAACATTAAAAACCAAAGAGATCACAGCTTGGGGGTGAAATCCCCTTCAAAAACAGTAAAGCTGAGAAACGAAATACGAGACTTGCTAGGCTTCCCTGTACTCCTTTTGGGTGAAATAAGATTTTTGGAAAAAAACATTGTTCCTCTTACTCCAAAGGTGTCAGGGTGTGAGAGGGAGAAGGGAAAAGTACATCAGTTCTTCATTATCTCTTCACATTTAATTCAGGCCAGCTTGGCCAGTGTGACTAAAGACCACCAAGGATAGGTTCCGGGTCACGTGTTGCCTTTCCAGGCTTACAAGGAGTGGAAATACACTCCTTGAAATGTCAAGTTGAGAATGAAATGTAGGAAATGGGGATGGCAGGAGATAGCACAGAGGGTCTTGAGGTCAGATGTGGAGACTTGGGATCTGAATTTCAGCTGAGCGAGAGCCATAGGGTGTGTTAGGGTGAGAGCCTTCTGGTGGGACGTTTCAGTAGAGTAGTGTGTTCCCACTGGTAGGGCTGACTGGGGACAATTTTATCACAAGTAGAGGTGGGGGAAATGAATGTGAGAGATCGTCTGTTCTCCACATTATCTCCGTGATCCCGTGATACAGTACATGAGGTATGTGACTCAGGGCAATCCAGGAACAATGTCTGTCCTGTCTCAGAGCGTGTCCTTACCTCATAACTGGGACAGGCAAATGGTACAAGTTCCAGTTGTTAAAAGTTACATTAGAAATCACATATAGCCTTGATCTTACTCTGTAGTAGAGACAGATATTGGGGTTCACACTGAAGATCAGAGAAGCAAAGCAGCCAAGGCAATATCTCTTACCTCTATCAGGGGATGGGGAGACCCTGACCTCATCATGGTGGCTAGAGACTAATTGCCGGAAACTGAATACTGAATGCCCTGCTCCTATCTTATATACTTCTCTAGTGATGGAATTAAAGGCATGACTGATTCACTCCCATGTAGCTCTGGTTAGCCTTGAACTCACAGAGATCCATCTGCCTCTGTCTCCTGAGTCCTGGGGTTAAAGGTGTGTCCCACCACCACCCAGCTTCTATGGCTGTGGCTAGATTTGCATTCTGAGTCTTCAGGCAAGCCTTATTAAATCATAAATAATATATTATCACATTGCTCTGTCCCTGTCTGGTCCTCAGTGTGCAGAATTCCTGAAGGTGCTGTTGGCTCTGGGAACATGTATGCAGAACCAGCCTCAGGAGGCTACCGAGGATGGGGAAACTTTCAAGTGTGGGCAGTTAGATGGACATGATTGACTTTGTTTATCTCCTCTACTATTAGATTATGGGCACTTTCTCTTGCATTCCTAAGTAAGCTCTTTTCCACTGCTAACAATGTCTGTGATCTCTTTAACCTTGTTCCTCTAATGAGCGGTTGCTTTGTCTGTGATTAACACGCTCATGGAACAAAGCACCCCAGTACAGGGACACAAGAACAAAGCTCGAGCTCGGCATGGTGGCGCACATCTTTAATCTCAGCACTGGGAAGGTAGAGGCGGGCAGATCTCTGTGAGTTTGAGGCCAGCCTGGTCTATAAAGTGAGTTCCGGGACAGCCAGGGTTTTTATTTTGAGCATGTTGGAAAAGGCAATAGCATGTCAGCCAAACAAGGTTCCTTCACATTTTCCAGCACCAAGTGCGAATGTGTGGATATAACAACATATTAATATGCAGTGTCAGAAACAGAACTGGGCCAAATCCGTGGGAATCACACACTCTCACCCTGCAGCATTTTGCCTCCTGCCTTATGCTAGGCATCCTTGTGAAAACGCAGGCAGGCTAGCCCCCAACACTGCACAAGTGTTTCATTAGCTGTGTGTGCCTCTCAGCACCTCATTAAGTTGCAAGGAGAGACCACTTGTCAGCTTCCATTTGTCTTCCTCAACTAAATTAGATGTTCTGTTTTCTGTATCCCCTCTCATTAGCAGAATTGATGTGGGAAACAATTTAAGATGCAATATTTCATCAGGTTTCAGAAACTTTAAAGTGAGTTGTTTAAGTCTAGGAACAGAAATGTATTCTCTTCCACACACCCTGTCTAGGCTTACACAGCAAGGTTTACACAGCTGAAAACGTGCTGTTAATGCGGTCTCTGTGCTCAGAAAAGACAGCAACATTAGCTGTTAATGCCTTCGTTTCCTCTTCACAGAGGCAATTACTCCTGAGAACTGTGTGACACGCTGCCCAGGGAATGTTTGCAGTGATGCCTTGCATTTGGGAAACCCGCTGTTATACTTTAGTTTTTTTCTTGAATATGTGCTATGTGCTTTCAAAAGCTGAATTGTTTTAAAGACAATAGGAATATCTCATGATCAGGCCACCTCTGTAGCTTTTTCCTAGAAGGTTTGTGAGATACAGTTCAACTCCAGGGACTACATTAGTTCTGCCAGTCACCATGGATGCGGCTGCTCATGCCATTTACTGACTTGTAAACAAAAATGTCCTGAAGCATCACAGGTTACATGCAGACTTCTGGTGTACATACTTAAAGCACTACATAATTGCAAACATTAAAAAAGTAGACATGTCCTTTAAGAAATTACTGCTGTGATCAAAACCACCAACTACCGATGTCATCTTCCCCTCCCACCCACCCCCGTCAGACTGGTTTGTTTTGTTGTTTTTGTTTTGTTTTTTTCTTGAGGCAGGTTTCTCCGTGTAGTCCTGGCTGTTCTGGAACTTGCTCTGTAGACCTGGCTGGCCTCAAACTCAGAGATCCACTTACCTCTTGAGTGCTAGGGGGAAAGGTGTGTACCACCACTGCCAGGCTACAAATATCAAGTTTTAATGTGAACCCAAGATGGTTTCTACATGACCACTTTTCTTTTGGTATTTAGAATTTTTTTCATTTCTCTTTAAAAATAATAGTTTTATGCACCGATACTTTAGCTTTTAAAGATATATGACTTTATGGCCGGATAAGTGGGCCTTTCTTTACACAGAAAATATTCGGAAATTGAGCACTGACACCCAAAGTTGTTCTCCAACCTCTCTCTACACATGTGACCCAGCAGACATGTATCAGCATTCACATACAGGACTGCGTGCGCACATACACACATACACCTTTATGTCCTTTATTAAAATTTACTGTGCCACAAGAAAATATTTAAATATTGAGCTCTTCCATGTGATTAAATATTGATGAAAAGTTAGGAACTTATTGTTACAAGGTCATTTATTTATTGTAATTCATTCAATTTTGTTTTGTTTTGTTTTCCTTGAGACAAGGTCTCTCTATGCAAACTTGGTTGCCCTGGAACTGGCCAGCCTGAAACTCATAGAGACCCTGCCAAGTGCTGAGATAGATGTAAGGCATAGGCCAACACGTGCATCATTCAATTTTTAATTCTTGGTCAAGACTAAGATCTAATACCTAAACATAAAAATGCATTTTTATTGTCTCCTTAGACTTCCACTGGAGCTACTTAAACAAGCATTAAAATTTTATTATTGTTATTATTGTTGTTTATTTATTTTAATTTTTAAAAATATAGGTGTTTGATGGCATGTATGTCTGGCTTTGCTTTGCAGGGGCGGGGCTTGATCCCTTTCAAGGTCATCACCTGATCTGTCTGTCATTCAGTACTTCAAAAGAAATTCTGCTGCTCTCACCCCCCCCCCCAGTTTTTTTCCCTTTAACTGCAAAATATTTTTCTCTTAAGCAATTCCAAATGAATAAACTCTTCATTCCTTAGTGTAAGTGCCTGAGTCAGGTTGACCTGACTTTGGCCATCCTATTAAGCAGGGCCATGGACAGACTGTATGGGTTTTATGCGGTTCAGATTTTGTGGTCTCCACATCCCCCTGTGTAGGAACACTGCCCTCAGTGAGGTGGAGGGATGTGGAGAAGCTCAGGGAGTCACACCCTGATTTTTGTGTGCCCTAGATTTTGTGGACGGAATTGGAAATTAATTGTCTGGCTGATCACCATTCGAAGCTCTGGTAACCTCACGGGAGAGCTGCATGTTCACGGTTTTAATCTGTCAGTCTGCAATTCCCCCTGCCTAGACAGTGGGAGTTGAATAATTTCCTGGTCCACTGCACCAGATATCATCCTAGGAATCTGATGATGGCATGTGAGCAGTGGAAGCCAGAAGGCCCCTTCTCCGACCAGTCAGTTTGCAAATTTGTTGGTTTAAATGGAAAAGAAGGAAATGTGGCGTGACTGTCTGTTATAGGAGTTCACAGAAAACTGACATTAAGAAGCCTCGCGGTGGCGTAGCGTTTCTGAAGTGCCAGCTGGAATCCTTTAGAAAAACACAGTAACTCACACTTTATCGCACAGAGAGTTGTGTCCCCCAGGGCGAACTCTCATACCATCGAGTTTATGACTCAGGAGTGCTGTTCATTTGTGGTCTAATAAATAAGAAACGGCGGAGAATTGTAGTTCTGTACACAAGGCTACTCGCCTTTTGTTATAGGAATAAAGCTATGAGGCTTTTAAATTCTTAGCGGCACTTTCAAGGGGAGTGTTGTGTGTGTGTTGAAGTGTTAAAGATACTTATAAGCACAATGTAAGATGAAGCAAACATAGCTATGCCCTCCACTGCTAGCTGTGTTTGAGGAACCTTCTTAGCCTGCTGACATGCAAGCGAAAGTTATTACATGTTTATTTCCTATTGTGTGTGCATGGGTGTGGGTGTGTGTGGGTACACAGGTGTCACCATGTAAGAAGACTGAACTCAGGCCAGCAGGTGCCTTTCTTTATCCACTGAGCCTTGTCCTGGGTCCTGACTTATGTATCTGTATGTCTGTTCTTCCCACGTAAACTCCACCATTGAATTCGGTTCCCACACGATTACTCTAATCAGTGCCTTGTGTTTTATTTATTAAATATAGCTTTTTTTTTTAAAAAAGAGAAGTTATACATTTACCTAAAAAGCAGAAAGGAAGGCAGAGAGATGCTAGGAACTCCCATCATCTACTCTCTCCGATGGTGTCTATATTTATATTCCTTGTCAGTTACCGAGGCTTTCTCAGAGTCTTAATTTAATTCTCAAACGTTCCCAAGCACCGGTTCTTCCTGGCTCAGTTTCCTCGAAATGTCTGCACCAAACCCTTTAGCTCATTTCAAGATTCATGTTCTGTTATCTTAGAATCTTTCGACCATGTATAATTCCCTTCACGTTCTCACCTTCGCCTCCTAGATTCCTACCCTCCAGGAAGAGCCATCTACTACCTTAATGCCTTTAGTCAGCTATTTCTATTGTTATTTATCTTGCGAAACTGCTCAATTTGGAGACACATCTTATGTTACTGTTTTCCTTTCAAATCTCCTACCCATTATTATTACACAGAAGTGGTTTGATATTTTGCAGATACATTTTAGTTGATTGAGTTTGACATTTCATTCTGAGTGCTCAGCGAGCAGCGTGATTTACGAAGAGCAGCCATCACAGAACAAGATAAGTAGTTTATTACTGAAGAAGGAGAATTCATAAGTGCCATACTTTAAATGACCAGTCCTCTTGAAGACTTTCTTAATAAAATATTTTTATGTAAATGACTTTCACGGCAGAAGCTAGTTTTTGTATGGAAACTGGCTATATGCCCGACTCTGTGTACAAAATATTTGTCACATAAGGTGGGTTGAATTTAAGTTGATATCCACAAGTGTATCGGGTCCAGTATCATTTTAGAAGCCTTGGTCTTCTATAGTCTGTTTATTTTACACCGAGAATGACCTTATGCTTTCAAGAGTCTCTGCTCGTCCACGTTTCTACTGTATCTCCCGGACACTGTCTGCATGGGCAGTTTAAGCGCGAGGCACTAGGCACTGCCAGCCAGGCCTTTTTCCTTACACCCATGCGCTTGTGTGGCCAGAGCCAAGCCGAGCAGCTTGGCTCTCAGGGTATAATGGGACCTTTGGATGGCAGTGGAGGTTCCGCAGGTGTGCGTACTTGTCAGGCTTTGCCACCAGTAATGGTTGGTCTCCTCTTCTCCTGTGCTCCCTAGGTCTACCCTGAACTGCAGATCACAAATGTGGTGGAAGCCAACCAGCCCGTGACCATCCAGAACTGGTGTAAGCGGGGCCGCAAGCAATGCAAGACCCACACCCACATCGTGATTCCCTACCGCTGCTTAGGTGAGCCAGACAGCCAGCCCCACCGCTGGGACTGATGGGGGATGCTCTAATTAGGTCCTATGCACATGCTACTCCTTCAACACGCTGCCAAGGGCAGTATTGTTGGTTCTATATCTGTGCGTTTCACATCTGCAGACTTGTCCCAACACGGGTGGAAAATAATCAAAAAAAAAAAAAAAAAAAAAAAAACACTTCACCAAACAGTCCGATACCTGTGTTTATGTATCGTTTATACAGCATTAGATATTATGAGTAAGAAGAGGTTCATCTTTTACCTTACTATTTATTGTGGTGCTTGAGAAAAACATAGTACATTATATTAGGCTAGGCAAGTATTATCCCAGTAATGTACCCCAAGCCTGGGAGAGGTGATTTAAAGTATATAAGAGGTTGTATGTAGATTATAGGTAAATACTGTGTCATTTTTTATGAGACTTGGGAATCTTAGTACCCACAATTCATGAAACTGTCTCCCCCATGAATACCAAACTTCTGTTTTTTACTGTGTGTGTTGAAGGCCCTGCTCCATGCTCTTTTAAAACAAGAACGGCATTTCTTAGCTCTGTGCCTCAGGATAGTTTTCTCCAGGGTGTTCATGAAAGTTATAAATCCTGGGGCCACCCCTGAGTCTACTGAGTGGAGAGTCTGGTGGTAGAGCCCCAGAGTCTTGCAAGTGGTTCCCATTTATACCAGTTTTACCAATGGCAGGCATTGTGTATTTCCTCCCAGGATTTCACAGAAGAAAGAATATAATGTGAAGTTCCACCCCCTTACTAATTCCGCAAAAGGCCCTTTAGTAGAGCACCCTCGGCTCCTGAAGTTGTGAATAGTCAGGAAGTGTGTTTGATTGTTTAGTTTCCTACTTACTCATATCAAACTGGAGATAATCTTGTGATAATCACAAAGGCTCAAAATCTTTTACTGACTTCAAATTATACTTTCATTTTTAATCTTAAAAACTGAGTCATCTTTGACTTTTGGAAAAGCCATCTTAAGTCCATTGTCAATCTTACTGCTCTTCCTAGCTGACATTTCATCTGAACAAACCTGGGCATGGGTAGCCCTATTTGATTTGATAAATTTCATAAATGAAGGCATCTTGGTTAGAAAGTCCCTGCTCCATTCCTTGGTACAGGGAGGTGGGTTTGAGCCCCAACACTTTAGCAATCGGGGTCCAGACCAAACTCTGCAAATAAAGATCATTAGAGAATCTAGAGACTTGTATAGGATTTGTTTAGCAGTGGATCCCATGAGAGCCTACTGGAGGTTGGTGGGAGGGCTCTGCAGTCAAGAGTATGAGCTTCTCTTCTGAAGAACCTGACAGTCCCTTAAAGCTCCAGCTCTGGGAGATCTGACATCCCCCTGTAGCCTTCAAGGGCACTTACACTTAAATGCACACTGCCATATACATATACAAGAATGTGCTGATTTCTCTTTATTTGTGTATGTAATTTGAGAAATCAGCAGGAAATGTAGGGCATTAGAATGATCTCATCTGCATTTCATTCAATGAGTAAGTTATAAAGACGATAGTGAAGCAGACTCTTAGCCATTTGATGGGCTGTGCATTTTTTTACTCTTCCTTGTTCCTTTAATGCTTTATAAGGCCCTTAGCTCTTTATTGTATGGTTGAGTAGTTAAGATTTAATAAGAGAATATGAAATGAATAATGTTCAGAGACCGGTATCATACTACAGAGGTTCAGCAAGAAGCCAGATTTTATACTGTGAACACACAGGAACCACATCGTCATATCGTTTAGGGGGATTTGCCTTGAATACTAGTTTCATCTAGCAAACACCAGTTAGTGATGATGGTGACCTGTCCTCAGCTCTTAACTCTAACTATTCTGGAATCACCTCACTTACGAGGTTCATAGAGATGTACAGGTCAGATAGAGGGGAGGGGAAATGGAGAAATGACTCAAAATTGTCCAACAGACCCTGTGAAAAAATGAGAAAGATTGAATTCCCCATTGCCTCTGTCTTCAGCAAGGGCCAGATTTCTCTTTTATCTTTTGAACAGAATTTGAGCTCCTTTGATGTCAAAGTACATAATTCAAGGAGGCAGGCCACTTGTGACATGTTTAGGGAATTTCCCAGGTCTGGTTCAGCATCTGATATGGAATGAGCACACTGACACTAACTGTTTCTGACTGCTAATAGACTAGATAATCATTGGATATTCCCAGCAGGCATCTGGCCTGTTTGAATCTTTTATTGTGTTTCTCATCTTATAAATCCCCAGTCTTTTCCCATTGGACCTGACGGTTGACAGCCAAAGCATACCTGTTTCTTGCTCAGCAGCAAGCTGAGATTAATTTGAATTAAGAAATGTGACACTGTCCATTTCTTAGGCATTGGCAAATTTTCTAGATATCGCAAATGTGTTACACAGGCATATAAAGTATTGTTAATGTGTATGCATGGTGTCTTCAGTTTTGAGAAAAAGAAATTAAGTAAGGTACATAACTCATGTACATATTTTTGCATGAATATTGTTAGTTGTAATTCTTTTAACCTTAATTTCTCCAAGCCTTCCTTTTTGCCCCTGACTTCTTGATCTCTCCTTTATCTTGGTGTTATGTCTTTAGTTAATTGCATAGGGCATTCACTGGAATTGTTATACCATGAGGTCTTTCTTCCTTCATGGGTCTAAACGCCAATCACCAGAGAGATTAGATTTTTTGATATAAGTCACACAGCCATAGTATGTTCAGATCAAGACCAGAGCCCAACATGTCTTGATTCATCATCAATGTTCTTTATGATTTATTAAAAAAAAAACCTATATAGGACAACAATCCACTTGCTATATAAATACAAATCATGTAAGAAAGGTTGTGATTTTAAACAATAACTATTAAAATTCCACCATAGATATTACATTGATAAAGGTGGAAATGCTGACCTTAATAGGATAAACGAGAGGGCTAAAGTTCTCTGGTAACGATGGAGGGAATCGATGGCTTTTGTCTTTATAACTTGCTCTTTCCTGAAACAAAGAACTATTGTTTATCCTTAATCTAAGAACTCTCTGAAACCTCCGACTGCATCCAAATATATACTTTAGACAAAGAAGAGATTTACTAAAGTTAATTCCCACAAAGGTATGACCTAAAAGCAAAAGTAAGATTGTCTTAAGCATTGCTGTATTGAAATTCAAAACAAATCTTGAGACGAATGCCTGTCATTCTTGGCATGCAGCCTCCTGACCTCTGTCTCCGATGAAGGACCTAGCATGGCATGGGCTGAGCTCTCTCTACACCCTGTGTTTGCCTTGGATGCTTACTCTGCAGTAAATTTCATTGCTTATGGGATAGGGAGGTGGATCGTGTTGCCTTTGGCACATTACTCCCATGGAATGGATGGCTTCCCTTGGGAGCATGCTGGCTTTCTCTTTTCACTTTTTAGTTTTGATACTTCCAGAAGCAGAGTATAGGCTCTGACTTGATCGTATAAACATTGTGTACCATGTATGGAATTCAAAGCACATCATTTATCATCGTTCAGGGTAATGGTTTTGTTTTGGTTTGGTTTTGCCTTCAAACCCTTTCCGTTTGAATGATTTCTCTCGTCATGGTATAATGGATCCACTATTGAAGTTGGCTAGCAGTGGCACAATGTGTTGATTTTACAGTGCCAAAATGACGTTACTAGTATAATCTAAAAGAGGAGAATGCAACTTGTCAATATGCCTCTGTTACTAAGGAAGATACCCCAAATATCTAGGTAGTAATGACCTTACACTGAATGAGAAGTACAAATTTCAGTTCTTTGAATTTTGAATGTCATAGTTTAATAGCATTTTAGGACAAATCTGCCTTGCTTTCTAGATAGCTGATTCTCTGAATGAACCATAGCCGCCTCAGGTTAAGATATCGGTACTATAGTTATTCTGTTGAACTTATGCTGAACAGGTTTTTGTTGTTTTTATTGCATTTTTAAAAACACATCAGGCAAAGGTAAGATTTCTATGAAGACTACTAAAATTGAAATAACAAAGAAATTATACTTGACTGGTAAATACTGTTGGCTAGGGCAGGGATGGAGCATTGTAGGCTAAAATAGTTATCCAAAAATATCATTAAGAATCTAAGAAATGACATGATGGTAACAGTGAGACTAAAACCCAAATTAAAAGCCATTTCAAAAACGGTATCAGTGGCCAAGCATGGTGGCTCATGTCTTTAACCCCAGCACCCAGGAGCCAGAGGCAGGTCTGGGCTAACCTGGTTTACGTAATGAATTCTAGGACAGCTGAGGTTGCAAAGTGAGACCCTCTCAGAGGGGGGAAAGTAATGCTATGCCATGTTCAAAAATAGGTGCCAGACACAGAAAGGTCTCTATTCTTCTGCAGATTTGACATAGTAGTCACCAAGTAGCTCATTAAATGTTCTGAGTTTTACATACCCCTTGATGAATTTCGGCTCTTCCTGGTGATGTGTGCTGTCGTGTCAATGTCCTGTGTCCCCCTTCAAGTGAATCTTCAGCTTTGGCTTTGATCACTAATGGAGAAAGACCCAAAGCAACAGCTGTATGGCAGCCTGGAAAGCAGCAAGGGCGGACTGCAGAAGAATGGGGACAGCCCCGGTGTGGGGCTCTTGAGGAAGAGAGGACACTGACTGACATATTACCTGCTGTGTAGTCCCTGCCTGGCCTAGTGTGCCTTTAGGATCCTCTCGCGGCGTTTGGGAAAAATTATAGTGTCAATGAAAGCATAGAAAACGAAGCAAGTTTTAAAATGTATGTGGATTCGTGTTAGTTTTAGCGAAAGGACCACAACAGATTGAAAGAAACAAAAACAAAAAGTTATTTATTAAACACACAGATAGCAGTGTGAACAATTCTGTCAACCGTGTTGTGGTAAACTCTCTGTCAGTTTACAAGAAGGCTCTTGGTGTAGCTTGGTGCATAGTTGTTTGGCCCCATTGTCTTGGGTGTGTGGTGAGGGATGGTGATGGGATTACATGGTAGAGCAAATCCACTCACCTCGTGGCCAGAAATAAAATAACAACAACAATAATAATAATAATAATAATAATAATAATAATAATGGGAGAGGAGCATCCTGGAGTATGGTGTCACAGTTCTCTTTGAGAGCAAGTCCACCCATAGCAGCCTTCCCTCCCCTCCAGGTTCCATTCATTTCCCAAACCTTCCACCACCTCTGTAATTCTTGCCTCTTTGGGCTGACGATGAAAAGCCATGCTGGTAATGTTGGTGAGAAGGCAAGGCGGTAGGCTTAAGCATGGTATCGTCTCCCACAGCAGGGAAGACGTAAAGTGGAGAACTCACAAAAGTAGGTCTTAACCAAGTCACCACCACTTGTCCCTTTGTGCTCCTACTGAACGCTCTTCAGTGAGCTTCGTTAGGGTTGCTTAGGAAAGTATTGGTAAGGGCTTGTGTGCAGGAAGGAGCCTTACCAGTGGCTACAGCTAAAGAAAATGCCTCACCTTCCAATTTTAATCGCAAGCAGCTGAGAGGGTACTGTGTCAGGAACGTATTACATCAGTGAGTTTGAGAGTCTTCTTAGGGAAAAGAATAATTGTAGGGCTATATTAGGAATAAATACTTCACGGTGCAGAAGTATTTTTGATGAACAATGCTTTCTTACCACGCTTTTGCATTTGGAGATAATTGGTTTCTGTGTGAAATGTAAGCTCTTTGGTGATTGGGTCTTTTGTTCGCTCACTGAAAACCCCCCAGAGCTTAGAACATGTCACAGCACTTAGTTCCCACTTGTCAGCATGTGTTGAAAGAATGAATTGAAGATTTCACCAAATGTTGGGGGAAGGAAGGAGAGGGGAAAGGAATCTCCTAACAGGCAGAAGACAAGGAGCAGGGACTCCTCCTGCCAAACATTTCCAAAGGTGACAGCAGGCGTCATTTACCTTATGTCACCCTGTGCTGATCAACACAGAGAACGAATTTACTGTTAGCGTGAGTGTAGCCAGCATGCCAGGAAGTGCCTTTATTTTGATGGTTGAATGATTGGAGCTTGGTTTTTGCCAGCCACCATTGCTGTGATGGTTAAGACTATAGTCAGAATTCTGTTGTCTTCGTCTATGAGTACCAATGCATGTTTGTATTTTCTTCAGGGTGTTCTTTGGTCTTATCGCTGGCATTTGTCTTTATAAAGACCTTCGGTCTTCTGGCTATGTGATTTCCATGATCGGTAACTTCTAGGCTTTCCACGTTTTCTGTGTTCTGTAGAGAACCCTCGGCCCTCACTTCAGTGTCCTGGTTTCATGTCTCTCATGAGCTGTCCATCTTGTTCTGTCCTTCACAGTTCTGCCTCCCCATATGGTGGCCCCATGATCCCCACCCCCAAAGGCAGGCATTATCAGAGTCCTTCTCGGCCCAGTTATCTGTGACATCAGCCAGGCCTTTGAGCACATTTCTGCCCCTTGTACCGCCCAGTGCTATCAAGTCCTGTTGGGCGTAGCCTTCTTTCCATGTCCTAGCCATGGTGTTCCTTTTGTGTGTTCATTCCCTGCTTTTCATCTCAGGCTCATGCTTTTTGTCCACTTCAGAAATCCTAAATACTGGTTTTTTGTTTTTTTTTTTTTTTTGTTTTTTGTTTTTTTTTTTTTTAAACAGTACTTCTTCCTGCGTGTTCATTTAGACAGCACACAAGCTTGCCAGAGAATTCCATCCACTCACGCTTTCCCTAGGGCTGTCCTGAGTTATGATGTCCAGGGTCAGGCTCCTTCTGTGGGAAGACTGTCAGATTCTGTGTGACCTCTGGAGTGCGGATTTATGTCTTCTTGGACATTTCAGGAAAGATATATCTGGATAAATGGCGGGTAGTGGATAGTATAGCTCTCACTTGCCTGCCATGAGTGATGTCCTGGGTTCGAGCTCCAGCACTTCCAAACAAAACTATACTAATAAATAAATGAGTTTGAGATTCTTAGATTAAACATCAATGCTTAAGCAGTATGCTATTTTTATCAGTTAATTTATTGCTGAATACCATTTGGAATGATTAAAATCTGTCACAGGCAAAAGAGTAGAGTTCTCAGCCTTCTGAAAAATGCTTGTGTGTGTATGAGAGAGAGAGAGAGAGAGAGAGAGAGAGAGAGAGAGAGAGAGAGAGAGAGAGAGAGGTTTGCACATGTAAATTCCCCTACCCCTGTTCCTTTTCAAAGTCTCCTGGGCTCTTGGTTCCTTGCTTAAGAACCAATTAAATCTATGTGAACTAGGAACCCTGCTGCTAATACCTAGCAAGCATTCATGTACTGATTTTTAATATATATTTTAAAGTGGTGCTGTGTAATTAAGCACACTCTTAAATTTTGAATTCTAAAAAGCATTTTGGATATTTCAATTTAAATATAAAATTTGTTGCAAAGTATCTCTTTAAAATATAGGTGTGCTCTCTATTTTAGAATTACGTTATTCTGTGAGGAGAACTTAGGGTTATACTAAAACTAGTAATTAGGGACCAACGATATGGCTCAGTGGATAGAGGTGTTGTGCAGTCTGGGAAGGCTGAGCCCAAGCCCCAGATCATGGAGTATACTGACCCTTGAGTGTTGTCCTGTGACCTCCACATGTGTAGTGACTTGCACTTGTCTGAACACACACACCAAATGAACAAATAAAAGAGTTCTTGCTGGGAAGAATAGAGTTAGGTCATCTGCATGCAAACTGCAGAAGGCTGCCTACTGTAGGCATGCCAACTAAAGTTGCCTAATGAGTCAAGAATGATAAATGCTTAAAATTCAGGAAAACATACATATGACCTATTATTTATTGTTGCAGTTGAATGTTCTGTAGGCATGGGACTTGTTATCAAAGATGTCCTTTGTACTCACTTGGCTTTTCAAGCATCAGCTCTGCTCTCTCAAAGAGATGGGCTACTATGTAAGGCTTGTAAAGCACCAGCTTCCAGGGACCTGTGTTGGTATCCATTCCCCTGTCCTGGAAACCAAACCCAGGATGAAATGTTGTAGATGGTCATGTGAGTCAGGTCAAGAGGAGGAAGTGACCTTTGACTTCATTTTGCTTCCTGTTGAATGTCCTTAAGGGCCATTTCATGTAAATTACCCTGCTTTAAGCTGAGGGTGTGGAGCTCCTAGAGCAAGCTAATGGGGAATGCTGTTGGAAGGCCTGCCTCACTCACACTTTCTTAGAAGATTCTACTTGCTAGTCTTAGTTCCCCTCAGCATTTTCCCAAAACAACTCACATCCTAAGGACAACTTTCTTTGAGTGTGTGTTTTAACTACCATCACTTTAGTGGAAAGGCAGAAATCATACTATTTGAAAGGGGAGGGGTACCCCTTTTAAATTGTACGCCTTAATTGCATAGTAATCCCCCTTCTTAAATGCTTAATATAAAATGAGAGATTTCAATTCTTCAGACTCTCTGCCTGTGTCTTCTTCTTTTGGGAGATGATTTAAGTACATTTAAAGGCTCAGTTTCTACTTGCCCGGAATGCTTGCTCTTCAAAAAATCCACTCCCTGGAGAGGTAAACCAAAGTTAGTCTTTTCATGTGACTTTGGATTGTTGACCTGGAAGACTTCGGGGTAATGGAATGGGCTTTGGCACTATTCCACTGCTTTCTGGTTGAGTACCCAGCCTGGAAAGGAAGGCGTGGCCGACCATGTGCAAAGGGGAGCATGGGTGGAGTCTGGATATGCTTGCAGCATGAATACATCTTCTTCTGATGCCTGGCTTTACTGCTGAAGAGAATTCTAGGCTGCTGTATCCACCCGTGTGCAGCAGCTTGTAATGATGCATATTTAAATGGTTTTGCATATTCAAATGGTTTTTATATCCAAACAAGTGCATTCGTTCTCTGCCTGGTGAGGAAAAACTGAATGATGCTTGCACTCCCTCTGAAAGGAGCAGATATTTTCATTGCCAAACTCAATCAAGCAGAAAGTTGCAAAAGGAGCAGGAGTCTATCTATTTATGTCTCTGATGGAAGTTGTGGCGACGTAAGATTATTAGGTTGAAGAAGGGCCTAGTTCTCATGTTGCTGTGTGACATAAGATTTCTGTCACTATTCTGGGAAATAGTTTTTCTAAGTTAGGGTATTGAATACAGAGCCAACCAAAAGTCTCAAATTATTCATATCCCTTTAATCCACCATAGATATCTCTGGGATCTTTGAGGAGGGGAGAGAAGCCCTAGTTTTGTATTAATATTCTATATCCTCTTTGTTCTTAAAAAGTCATTATTTATAAGTTGTAAAATCTCACCTGCTGGCATTCTGCTCCATTAGCAGAGATTCCCATCCTGATTAGATTTCATATGCATCCACAGGTGTAGACATATAACTCGCTTGTCATCATAAAACACAACATTAGATAAAAAGGATCAGAACCCTCCAGGGGGACCTGCTGCTAAAGCATAGTTAGGGATCTTCCGTTTGAAGCCTTAATATAATTATTTCCTGCCCAAACCTTCCTTCGTCCAAGTCCAGAAATTCAATTATTTCAGCTCTCTGGGGATAAGCTCCAGAAAACTGATTTGCAATAATGAAACTAAGCCTTGTTTGCAAATCTGAGTGGCATTTTCAAAGACCAGAGTGCCACAGTAACAGAAAGAGGTTCCTGTTTGTCTGGGGGCCGTATCCCCTCTGAAAAAATATGAGTAATTTCTAAAAGCTAGCTTTTGCAAAGAGCTTGACGCATCACGATAACGTGCTGTGTTTCTAATCCCATTAGCCATTGTGTGGCACATCGCTGGGTAAGACGGTGAATCCCAGTTCTCTTTCCTGTGCTTCCACAGAGCTCGGAATGCTGACTGTAGCGCTCTGGTGCCCATTTAAAAGCTGTGTCAGTCAAGAGGTGTGGCCTCATTTCTTCGTGGTTGACTTTTGTTAAGTGCTGTGGCAGTTTTCTGTTTGTTCCTTCATTCTCTTCTTTTTCCTCATAAGATATTGACCCGGTGAGACATGGGCCATTGTTCTCTGTGTACAGTCATGAGATTTGAAAAGGTGGTTGGACTGCCGGATTCTAGTTCATTCCAGAGAAGCACTGACCTACATATATATAGACGAGTCTAGCCGTGACTAGGAATGTCAAACGGAAGGTCAGCCTTGGAAGGGTAGAGAAGGCTGTTGACTCCTGAAGGGTGGGCAGTGGACCTGGGTGACAGTGGAGAAGAACACAGAGCCAAAGACACGGCTTTATATAATCAGAACTATTAGAAGATGGGAAGTGAGAGAGAAAGAAGGAGCTTAAGATAGAAGACAGAGAGCCAGTGCTGTCCGGATTGGTGGAAGCAGGGGGGAGGCTGGAGATAGACAAGGGAGATAGTGGTGTGGTAGGGTGGTCGGGTGGTCCTGGGACCTGAGGGCTGAAACCGAGGCATTTGTTGTTGACCTTGAAAGAACAGTTGCACACTCTGGACCAGGTGGAAAGGGTTGGAACGAGGCAGGCAGGGTCTGGAGAGAGGGCCAGAGCTCTGGCAGCTGTCCCCGGCCAGCCCCCAATGGCTTTTGGGTCTTGATTATAGCCTGCCTCACACAGGGCGTTCTGTGTCGCGGGGGAGAGCATGCTGTGTACACTTACTTCCGGGTGTGATGAAGGATTTGCTAATGACCGGTGGTTGTCTCCATGTACCTCAGCCTGGTTGGCATTTTGTATTTTTTGTTGTTGTTGGGGTTTGTTGTTGTTGTATTTTTTACTTTTTTTTAAAGCACCACATATAACTCTAATTAATTACATCTTTAGAAGAAATCTCTATGTGGTTGTGAAAATTTTTTTTAATGAGGTAGAAGGAAGGAAAGTGTTAGGAGAAAGCAACCAGTGAAGACATTTGTGTTTGCAAGAAGCAGTGTAACTCAAGCAGTGCCTGCTTGTCGGCTCCTAGGAAAAGAGGAGGCCGGCATAGGCCTGAAGGAAACTGTCGCTCGGTTTCTGCAGCTGAGTTTTAGTCACAAATGCATCAATACAAAGTGTAACAGTAGAACTGTAGAAAACACAAAGGGGAAGAAGGGCAATTTGCTAATAAATATGGCTTAGGGCAGTAACAAAAGGAACCCCGGAGGCGTATGTCCCAGTGCCTAGATGTACAGTATGCTCACACGATGGATAAAAATGCATTATTAGTGTATTCAGTCCCCTGTTTTTCTGCTACCCCGAATCGTGGACTTCACGTGTTCTCCCATAACCTCTACCTGTCCTCACTTAACACACAGGTCCTCAAAAGAAATTCCTGATCTCGAAAATGAGATGCCAGGTCTGTTGTACTCGCTGCTGGCCACCAGCCACATGTGGCTGCACAGCATTGAAACGTAGCTAGGCTAGAGAGCTTTGCAAGTATAAAGGTACATCGCGTGTAGAATCATGGTGCCATGATAAAGCTCGGGAAACCTCGGCAGATTCCGAGGCGGAGGACAAACACCCAGGCAGACAGAGCTTAAGTGAGAAGTTTTATTAGAAAGGGAAGGGCAAAGAGGTTAAGAGACACACACAGAGAGAGGAGAGAAGAGGAAGACAGGAAAAGTCCTGTCTGCCCCAGAGCAACAGCAGGAGGGGGGTGGGGAACCTAACTGGACTGGACGGGTCTGTCTTTTAAAGGGTTCTTTGCACCTTCTTGCAGACTATGCAACCATGGATCCCTGAGCTGACCAGGGTACTGCCTGCGTGCATTCTGCCAGATGACAGGGGCAGGTCAGCAGCATAATTCCTGAATCCTTACAATGGGAAAATATGGCATGCTTTAATAATTAGTTGTGCAATGATTTCACATTGAAAAGACAATATAGGCTATACTAGGATAAGTATAGTATGTTACTATTTATCTATAGATATACATAGAGATATACATACATAAATATATATATGTGTGTATATATTATATGTATTATATATATGTATATATGTATATATATATATTATATATATATAATAGATTGCTTTTTTAAATGTCACCGAAACCACATATGTGACCTACTTTATATTTCTGTTGGGTCAGGCTTCGTAAACTCTTGATGGGGCTCTAAAGGTTGTATGCCTCATTTCCTGTATTCTCTATGGACGTAGTTTCAGGGCAGCTTGGCCTTTAGTAGTACTCAGTGATTTTGACTATTCAGTTAAAATTGCATCAGATTGTGCTTGGTTTCAATTTTTATTCTCATTCCTCTTTGAACTTCTCTGGCCAGTAAGCATTTTTTATAGTGTCACCCTTATTACAGATTGAGCAGTCTTATCATAAAATCCAAATTACAAAAAGCTTCATAATTGAAAGCTTCTTAAATGCCACTGTTCTGCCATAAATGGAAACCCCACACCGTGAAAAATTGTTTCAAACACAAAATCATGAAAGGTATTGTAAAAGGGTCAGCATAGTGTCGTCTATAGCCCCAGCTCTCAGGAGGTGGAGATAGGAGGGTTAAGTGTTCACATCCAGCTGGGGGCAATAAAACAATCTACTGAAAAGAAATGTTGAATAAAATTACTGGTAGTCCATGTGTATAAGGTATATACGAAATATAAATGTATTTTATGTTTGAGTCTCATTCAGAAGGTATTCTCGTGTTTATGCAAATTCTAAAACCCAAAATTGAAACAAAGCATTTTGGATGAGAGCAATAGAGTTTCTATATGGAAATCACTAGATCCCACCAATTATATTGCCTACAAATCTAGCAGCTTTTTAATGATTTACTTTATTTTTAATTGTGTGTGTGTGTTTATATGTATGTGCACGTGTGAGGGAAATGCCTGTGGAGTTCAGTAGGCCACCAGATACCCTGGACCTAGAGTTATAGATGCTGTCAGCCACTCAACCTGAGCATTGGGCGCTAGACTTGATCCTCTGCAAGAGTAGTGTGTTCTCTTACCACTGAGTCATATCTCCAGCCCCTTGAACTTTTGTATTTCCAAATATTAGAATTTGGTGCTGGCAAGATGGTGAAGTAGGTAAAAAAAACACTTGCTGTGCCAGCTTGCCAGCCTGAGTTCAGTCTCCAGAAGACAACGAAGTCTGAAGAAGACAACCAATGCCTCAGGGTTGCCCTTTGACCTTACACATGCACCTCAACACAGGAAGATTTGACACAACAGAAATGTATGTTTCATTTTTAAACAAAAGTTGAAACAAAAGACCTGTGGTTGACAAAACCAGGAATGTGACCAAGGGTTAATGCTGTCAGAAAGTTTAACTCACCTCATCAAGTGTCTTGGTAAGCAAACTCTGGACTGAGAAGTAAACTTTTGTCTGAGAGTTAGGGTTCATCACTGAGCCTCATCAAGCATGGGGATTCCTCATTTGTGAAGGGAATTGAATTTTATGACCAATCAGCTTACCTTCCTAAGACAAAGTTAAATCTGGACGGTGAAGAATGTCTTTTATTTTTCACAAATGTGGAATTTTTTTAAAAAAAAAAAATTCTTGGAATCTTTTAAAAGAACTTAAGTAGCATATGCTACATACATACAAATTAATTTGCTAAGAAAACATCTAGTCAAGTTCTGTAGATTAGATATCTGACGAATCCATTGTGCCATCAACTCTTTCCAGCCATAGCATTCCATATATGTTTTTTGAAGGTTATTTATTGGTGAGGTTGCAAATGGCTTTGAACTTTCTTCATATTTGGCTTTTTTTTTCATTTTTGGTGTGTTATTATTACCTGAAATCCACACTTCGCATACATTTGATTAGCTCTTGTCCAGTGTTCCTTTACTATCCTAGGATTCCATTCAGGAGAGTATTTTTCATTGACATATCAGATCCCTTGGCATCTTCTTAGCTGTCAGTCTCTCTATAACCTTGACAGTTTGGCCAATTTTAATTTGGAGGATTAAATTGCTCTGGAATTTTCTCTTGCTTTGCCTAGATGGAAGATCACAGAAATGAAAAATCCCCCGCCTTCCACATCATAAAAGGGCACCAGTTGCTTCATGGTCCATCACTTCTGATGTAGAGCTCAGCCACCTGGCTGAGGTAGTGTGTCAGGAGTCACCTACAGAACGTTCCTTTCCCACTTTGAATACTATACGCTATTAAGGAATGCCATTACACACAGCCCATGGTTATGATGGAGAATTAGGCCCTACTTTTCCTCGTATAGAATTTATATGTGTGAATTATTTGGAATTCTTCTGCATAGGAGGTTGCCTTTTTTCCATTGTTTCATTGCCTTATGGATATTCCTATTTAAGTTGATATGCAGTTCTGTCCTAGAGCGTGTGTGTGTGTGTGTGTGTGTGTGTGTGTGTGTGTGTGTGTTTGCACATGTGTGTGTGTGTGGTATGAATGTGTGTATTTCACATATAATTTTTATATTATGTATATGTACTCAAATCCCCCCAACTTTAGCTGTTCGGAGTTGGCTCCTGTACTCATGTGCTATAACCTACCTTTAAAAACTTTGTGATTATGATAAGATGCTGTTTATGTTCTGCCCAACTCTTAGAATCAACCATTTCTCCAGAGTCCTATTTGCTTTTATTGGAGAATAATATAAAAATCCAATAATAGCCTTTATGTGCTCATTGCTTCGTTGTTGATAGAGCAAAGAAATCCACTTGCCCCCCCTTACTCTTGCATTTGGTATTCTTGTAGATATTTTTATGGCTCTCTGTATCTCTGCTAAGCTCCATAGGAGTTCACCCTGTTGATTCAAATCTACTCTACTACCATGTGGACTGTTCAACTTCCTGCTCTTGTCTGTAAACTCTCACCCAACTCTGAAGATCTGGCTCCCATCTTCCTTTGCCTCTGCCATTCATTTCAGAATGCTCTGATAATGGTATCGGAATTTCAGTACCTATGTGAATCTTTTTTTAAAAAAACATAAAATCGTTAGCCATCCTTGGTCATTAAATTTTTAAAAGTATCTTTTGTTATTATTTCAAAACCAATATCATTAATAGAGAGGTATCGTTATTCTGCTTCTCTTTTACACTCATCCAGCTATGTTTGCACGTGGTGTGTTAGGGAGGCTGAATAAGTCTGAAAGATTTAAATGAAACTTGAAGTGTTCACTTCTTTTGTTTTTAGCTTATCTTGAACCATCCACTTAGTTTGTGCCATCTGCAAGGAGTTCTCTAAAGAAACCCATCTGCCAGCTATCATTGTAATAGTTATGGTGACATGTTGGTTGACAGTGTAGTCACATTGCAGAACTGTGTATTTTACTCACGTGTTCCTCCTGAGAACATAAAAGTGACCCACAGTGTGAAACAAAACTCTGTCACGTGCAGAGTTGGTTGAGAAAGATTTTGGCCCCTTCTGAAAGTATTCTAGCCATCCAATGCCTCCCAGAACATTTGTTTCCCAGCCTGTTGTCAGCATGAAATGTTATAGGATGTCAGGACATCTAAAGTGGTAAACAAAACAAAAACAAAAGACAAAAAAAAGTTTTCCCAGTAAATATGAGTAAGCATTTATTCAGTCTGTAGTTATCATTTTGATATATGAGTATGTAGTAATGTAAATTAAAGAGTTGGTTATTTATTTGTACATTTTGAGGACAAGTGAGAAACATCTGATGCTGTTCATCATTTTCAGCGAGAATGCCTTCTAGTTTGCATAGTAGGGATAGGCTTTGTTTCTACCAGATCTTTAGATTTGACCTTCCATCTACCGTTGTCATCATAGTCTGAGACATCATTACTTTCCATGCGGATAATTGCAACAACCCCAACCTGTTCTTCTTATTTCCAACGCTGACTCCTTTGATACAAATAATTGTGAAAACCATCCCAGGCTTCCTGTGTTTCTCAAGAATGCTGGTCAGTTTTGTAGTTGAAGGCCCTGTAGTCTGCCCTCACCCACCCATGATCTCTTGCAAATTATTCCTCTCGGAGAATTCTCCTCCTCTTGCTTTTGTCTGAGTCTCATCAGCATGCGTTTGCTAGGGTCTCAGTCTTCAGTACCCCTTACTCTGTGGCTGGAATGTTTTCTGTCTGACTTACAATGTTTTCTTTTTTCTTCCCTCACTTCCTCCAGCCTATTCAAGTGTCCTATTCACTCTTACCACCCAGTAGAATTCTATATCTCATCCCAAAGATTAGTCCCCACGCCTGTCCCTCCACGTTTTCTTCTCTATAATGTTTCTTGCCAGCCGACAGTTTGTTCTTTGTTCCTTCCCTCTAGAATACTATTTTGTGGTGTCTCTTCTCCCTTTTCTGTGTTCTCGGCACTAAGAGACGCGTAAATAACTTGCCGTAAAGAGTTAAGTGTGGGATGGTCTGAAGCATCTTGGGTGGGGAGAGGTGTTTGAAGATACCCAGATGTCTTGTAGGGACCCCTGCCCCCTGTGAGACCTGGGGGTTCATTGCTCCCATCTGGGGACTCTGTGTCAGTCTGTTACCTGGTGCTGTTATTTATCCTATCATAAGTGACAGTCAAACGTAGAGCAGAACCTCTTCATCTGTGAGAGTGCTGCAGAATGGTGATAACACAATCAGTGTGAGCTCTGTTGCCTGCAGTTGGCACACGAGCCGTAGTAAGTAGTGATGAGTATCTGCTGCTGTTTTTATTAATGCAGCCGTTACTAATACGAGGTGCAGTTGGCACATGGTTACTGGGGGAAGGGTGCTAGTAATTCATGGAGCACCTTTGCTCTGGTCAGTGAGTTGAGTGCTTCATGAAAATTAACTCGTTTAATTCTCCCAGCTCTACTGTTTCCTGCAGGTATGACCTGATTGGTTATGTGTTTTCTCTTGTCTTTTTTTCCCTCCGTTTTGCAAGGTTCTGAAGCCAATGGAAGAAGCCTTACTGAAGTCCTAGGGCATAGTCTGGGATGTTGCTCAGAGTAACAGATTCCCATCTCACCTCGATGGTGAGATAGGCTCATACACATGAGCCACACCCCCTTTAAGATAATCTCCTGCCTTTGGAAGGACAGAGGCTACACATTGGGCAGAAATCCATTGGCCTTCAGACATTTTGGTTTTTCAGTCCTGTGACTCTGACCTCTTATTCTACTCTTAAAGAATTCATAGAGGTTTGTTTGCATGCGTGCATGCATGTGTGCCTGTGTGTCCATGCACATATGTAGAGATCAGGGCACAACCTTGAATGTCATTTCTCACATACTCTTCACCTCATTTTTTGAAATAGGGCTTCTAAAGGTTGGAGTTCTGCAAGCAGGCTGGGCTGTGTGCCCAGCAAGCCTCAGGGGTCTCTACCACTCCAGCACTGGGATTAGGATTACGTGTTACCATAGGCAACTCTTTTTTTTTTTTTTTTTTTTTTTTTTTTAATGGATTCTGGAGATCAGACTCAAGCTCATGCTTTCAAGTCAAAACTCTACTGGCTGAGGTATCATTCCAGCCAAAACTATTTTTTTTTTTTTTCCAGTCTGAAATCTCTGTGCCTTGGAGAATTGGTGTATGACAGCTTTTCCTTTGAAATCAGTTCTTTCAAAAACTATTCTGACTCTCAGAAGCAGCCTCAGGTTTGAGAGGTTTTACCCAGCTGTCTCACACTGGTTCTGCTCTTGCTTTTTCCCTGTGGGGTGGACTGGGAGTGGCTCTTAGCATCCCTAGTGTTGCCCCATTCCCGGGATCATGTCTCCTTGTAAAGGCACAGGATAGTGATTGGAAATGCACTCCTGCTTTTGAACAGTGGTATTGGGGGATCTGCTCACCCATTTAACTATCCAGCCCCACTTTTTCCTTTCTCAAAGTATAAGGAGTAGGTTTTTTCCTCCTGCTGCTGGCTGGTCTTGTCCCGCCGCCGTGCCAGCCCCAAATAACGCACAGAGCCTCTGTATTAGATATAATGCTGTTGGCCAGTTACTTGTTTCTTATCGGCTAGTTCTGTCTTAAGTATTAACCCGTTCTTATTAATCTAAGTATTACCTGGGAGTGCGGCCGGCGTCTGGTCTCCCCAGTCTCTCTATCTTGACTCCTCCTTACTACTTCCTCTTTCCTCCTTGTCTCCTAGTCCCGCCTATCTTGCTTTCCTATTGGCCAACAGCGCTTTATTCATTAACCAGTATGAGAAACATATTTACAGAATGACATCTCCCATCATCAAAGAGTTCTGTGTTCTTTTGTGTCTGGGTGCCTATGTGCTCAGGTTCCTTTGCAGCTCAGTGGTAAAGAAAAACAAACAAACAAACAAAAAACACTGTTGGTGGGGGTGATCGGAGGGAGGTCTCCCTCCCTAGTGACACTGGGAGGGACACTTAACTCTTTACGGCAAGTTATTTACACGTCTCTTAGTGCCGAGAACACAGAAAAGGGAGAAGAGACACCACAAAATAGTATTCTAGAGGGAAGGAACAAAGAACAAACTGTCGGCTGGCAAGAAACATTATAGAGAAGAAAACATGGAGGGACAGGCGTGGGGACTAATCTTCGGGATGAGATATAGAATTCTACTGGGTGGTAAGAGTGAATAGGACACTTGAATAGGCTGGAGGAAGTGAGGGAAGAAAAAAGAAAACATTGTAAGTCAGACAGAAAACATTCCAGCCACAGAGTAAGGGGTACTGAAGACTGAGACCCTTCATTACAGAGAATCTCCGATCCTTGGCCCGGTATGTATGGACATGAGGTCATAGTTTTCCATGGACCATCTATCCTGTGACTACAGAACGTGAGGAAGTTGTCTAACAGTGGCAGTACAGAAAGGTCTGCACCTCATAGTGTCACACAATCTCACCGTGTTCAAGCCATTCTCCAATGTGTTCAAATCAACAAAGCAGGATGCACTTTTTTTGGCTTACTCGATAATTTTAGTTTAGTTTTGTTTTGTTTTTATTTTGTTTTGCTTTGTTTGTTTGTTTTATTGCCAGAATAACCACAGTGTAGATCATAATATTAAAGTATTTCACGGGCTTAGAACAAATAACTTTTTTGAAAATAAAACCTACGGAAAATTGGCCAAATTAAACCATTGCGACCAGAGTTTATAGATGAGTCAAGATATCTCCCGGAGAATGGAGACAAGGGCACCTGAATTTTCAGCTCAGTTCTGCTTGCCTGTTGGCTCTGACTGGGCATCTTCCACCCATCTACAAAATGAGGTGATTTAGGCTAGGCAGATGTTCTCACAGACCACCAAAGAGCCAGTGGGCAGAAGCTCCAGGGACCTGACTGAATTTGACGTCTTTGCTTACTTGCCAAGACCTAAGCCAAGCAGCCAAGTCCACATTTTATTAAAAAAAAAAACCTCTCCACCAATATTTGCATATGTGCTTTAAATTTGAAATTTTTATTTTTTTCCACATGAAAAGTTTGTGTGCCTACCAATAAACATGCCCAGTGTATATCGAAGAATATTGCATTTACAGCAAATGGTGCCTAATTTCCTAGAAAATAAGTAGCTATGAGAACAACTTCTCATGATTTTTCATTTATTTTGAGGTTGGTTTCCTCTATCTGAATTCTGTTAAGACATTTCTTGCACTTTAAAGATGAATCCACATAAAGAGGCTTATTTTGAAACTCAAAACACCCATTGTTGCATTTGGAAAACCCAGGTTATGCCTACCATAGATTTAAAAAAAAAATCAATAAACTTTAATTTTCATGCTGCTCTGAGTTTTCATCAAAACAAATGGATTTCCCATAAAACCAACCTCGTCCTAGCATAGATTTCTTTTTAATTAATTTTGAACAAAGCAGCCTTTCAATCCTTTCTTAAATTTAAAATTTTTATGATTTATTTTCATTTTAAGTGTGTATATGTGTGTTTGTGTGTGTGTATTTATGTGTGTTTTTGTTTGTGTGTGTATGCATGTGTGTGAGTGTATGTTTGTGTTATGTGTGTGTGTTTGTGTATGTATGAGTGTGTGCAAGTATGTGTAAGTGTGTGTGTTTGTGAGTGTGTGTGGGTGTATGTGTGTTTGTGAGTGTGTGTGTGCGTGTGTGCATGTATGTGTAAGTGTGTGTGTTTTTGTGTGTGTGTGGGTGTATGTGTGTATGTGTGTGCGTGCGTGTGTGTGTTTGTGTATGTGTGAGTGCGTGCGTGCGTGTGTGTGTGTGTGTGTGTGTGTGTGTGTGTGTGTGTGTGTCCGTCCCGGTGTGGATGCCTGCACATAAATGCAGATACCCAGATGCCAGATATGGTGGATCACACTGGGACTAGAATTAGAAATGTGGGTGCTAGGACCCGAACTCAACAGCAGTGTGTCCTCTTACAGCCGAGCCCTCTCTCCAGTCTCTCTCAGACTTTGGGAAAGAGCTTTATACTTTCATCTGTTAACCTTTCTGATGAGTAGCGTTGTAATATGCTTTCCCAACCCTCAGAGGAAGATAAGAAGTGCTGCCCACTGCTAAATTTCATTTTACTGACGGCACAGTGACCTTCCCCCTTTGCCCTTTGTCCTGAGGGCTTTTTTTTTTTAATAACTATTATTAATCCTTTGCTAAAGCAATTTTCTTTAGCTATAGGCAATATCTGCATCTTATAGTCATGTTTGCAATGTGAAGTAAAATGTTTGCAAATTAAAAGTACCAGTATCCTTTTAAAATATCATGAACGGCCTCCAGAATGTAATTAATGCAATGGCTGCCCCATGGACAGGCATTGCATGTTACTGAAGTAACTGTCCTTCAGTGACTGGTTCTGCATTGTAATCTAGACCTGGACAGATGGAAACGGGGATTTGATTTTATTGCTTGACACCAGTTTTTTTTTTTTTTTCTTGTACCCCAAGAACTCATTCATGCCGTGGTCTAGAACATCTTATGTTTGCTTTTGATCTTGTTACACAAATGGATTCAATAGTAACAGTCTTGGTCTGGCTACTGAATCTTTCCAATAATTACTTGTGAAACAGGAAAAACATCACTTAGTATTCTGAACAGTTGTAAATATGGCTGACCCATGTTAACCGAGGAGGAAGTGACTGGTGATCGCTTCAGGCCTCATGTAGCCTTGTCCTGAAGTACTCAATCATCAGGTGTTCTTCCTAGTAGCCAGGATTGGTTTCCTGACCTCAGATGCCCCGAGTAGTTCACTTGGGAAACGTGTATTCATTTAAGAAAGGACTAATTTTATCTGAATTCTCCCACTCTTCTGAGTTGGTTTGTTTATTGTTGCTACTTGTTTTGTTTTATTTTATATCACTACGTAAAAGAAAGTTGTGACATCATTCTCTTTTCTGTCTCTTTCCTTATAGTTTGTATCTGTTTAGCTCTGGAACGAGGTTACAACCTCCTGCAGTCTGGGTTGCCTTGGGTTTGTTGACAGAGGTTTCTCACTTGAGAAGTGGTTTTATAGGAGATGACATCATGACTCTGTGGAGTGAGATGCAATTACTTTTTTTTCCCTTGGCTCTGGTGGGAAGTTTTGAAGTGTCCTTTGCCTGCCTGACATCCATCCGTCCGTCCATCCCTCCTCCAGTATGAGCATGTTTGCCAGAATTGCATCAGAGTTATGGATGTAATAGTGCGATGGTCATCGTTAATCTAGAATCCCGAGAGACTGGCTCCTGAGCATGCCTGTGGTTGATTATCTTGCATCTGTTAACTGGGGTGGAGCAGCTCACCCACTAAGGGTGGCTCCATTCCCTGGCCAGCATCCTGGCCTGCATAAGTGGAAAGGGGGAGCTGAGAAGCAGGTTGCAGTCATCATTCTCTGCTTCCTGATTGTGAATGTATTGTAGCAGCCATTTCAGGCTCCCACTGCCTTTATTTCTCCACCACGATAGACTGTACCCTTGAACCGTGAGCCAGAATAAGCCCTTTCTCCCTTAGGTTGTGTTGGTCAGAGTATCTTATTACAGCAGAAAAACTCAGATGATACATAGATACTGTCCATATGATGAGAAACTTTTCATTCCTGAAGGACATACTCTGCTCGTCCATCTACACGCATCTTTAATTTTATTTCTACCTGAACACCTTTCCTAGTGGACCAGTTCAATTCTTTTGCTATGATGGCCCAGTACTTGCTTCATTCCAGCACAGAATTTAATCTCTTCGTTCTTCAAAAGATATCCATTATCGATTGTGTACAGGTTTTGCTCATAATGTATAGGGATTCCCGTAGTGAATAAAATCAAGGAAATTAATTTCACAGCTTATGTGCATTTTTCCACTGTCCATCTTCCACCCTCATGAGTATGTGAGTGTATGAGGGACATTGTATAATATTTCTAGATCTGCAATGCCGGTTATGCTTAGGAACATGGAATGTAAATTTCAGAGGAAACAGATTCCAGAATTTAAATGAATTAATCTTTCACGTGTGTGTGTTTTTTTAATATAAACCCATGTATAATACACACTTATATGTAAACATTGTTTGGGGTTTAATATTTAAAAATGCTATAGTCTCTGATAGTTTGCAAGCAGTTTAAGCTTTTCAAAATATAGAAATAGACATACATAAATGTTGACACTGCTCAAATTGAAACTGTCCGCTTTTGTACTTGACTCCTTTCTGACAATGACTGTCCGTGACTGAGATTAGTTAATGAAGATGTCACTGGGAATGTGTAGGGAATTTATACCATCCAGTTTCTATGTGGAGAGAGCTTATGGACAGCAAGGTCACGGTGCAAAGGAAGTCGGTTGTTTAATGATGATGACCATTCTAAAGGTCCTGAGGTCTTGGTGGGGGCTTTTGGGCACTGAAAGTCAGGTAAGTGCTCTGACCTTGTGTGTCCATGGTGAGGTCAGTAGGCGCACACAGAGTGACATAGAGTGGCTTTCCTCTCTTTCAGTTGGTGAGTTTGTAAGCGATGCCCTTCTCGTCCCTGACAAGTGCAAGTTTCTACACCAGGAGCGGATGGATGTTTGTGAGACGCATCTTCACTGGCATACGGTCGCCAAAGAGGTACCAGCCTGCGATTGCCTTCCTACAGAGACATTTTCTGGGGCACACAAAGACACTTTAGTAGCTATTCAACACAACGAGTTCTTTACAGAAACTATATATGAATAACTAAAGCACTTTAAAAAAAATTGAGTTTACTTTTTAAGAGTAATTTTTCCCGCAAGGCCACGGGACAGAAACTCCAGCGAGCTGCTGCGTACCTTGTCTCCATGTACATAGTTGGGCCCCTCTAACCAGAAACAGTTCTAATGATCAAAAATAGTGTCTGTTAGTTATAGGTTTGAGCCACATCTTACAAATGGACACAAGACTGTCATCTTCAATGGGTATAACTTCAAGATGTACATCTTTTTTTTTTCTCTTTACTTTCTATTTTGTTTTGTTTCGGTTCCACGTGGTTTTCATAATTTTAACTAGCTGCTGTTGAATGCAGTAGTAGAACAAAGAAGCCACATAGCCCACACTACCTCCAAGGCCACAGGTCACATAGCTTTCAGATTTGTGTTCACCTGGCTACCCTGCCCCCTTCCTTTCCACAGTGAATGAATCTGTGGCGGCATGCTTAGCCCTTTGCTAACCCCAGCTTTTGGCTACATCAGTGAAATATTAAAAACAATAGAATGCAGTGTCATTTTGTGGAATTGTCACCCTCAAATCTGTCCTTTTGATATAGTTACGTTCTCCTCCTAAGCGTTCTATCAGGATGGCGGTATGAGTGTTCTCGAATTTGGGTCCTCGATGTAAGTCAGTTGTTCACCACTAGAGTCAGTTTCCCATCCCTATTTCTTCCTGAGAAGGCTAGACATGTTTTCTTGTCACAGCTGAAGGGGATGCCACCATTGGCCCGGAGCAGTCAGAGACCCAGCCGTGTGCTAACCACCCTGCAGTTAACAGGGCAGGCTCTACCCTGAAACATTTCTTCCTAACAGGGAAGAAATGTTTTCTTCCTAACAGGGGTTGAATCCAGTGTCTTGTGCACGCTGAGCTGTAATCCCTCTTTGAGCTGTCTCCCAGCCCCTGCTTCTGCTCTGTATTTTGTGATACAAAGTGGAGTCTTGCTAAGTGGCTCAGTTGGCCTTGAACTCATACTACAGTTCAACTAGTCTTTGAACTTGCCACAGCCTTCCAAGTAGCCAGAATTATAGGTCTGTCTGTGCCACCAGGCCTGGCTTCCCAGCAAATTATTTGGTTCAAAATGTCAAATCTGTTGAGCTTCAAGAAGGAAAGAAACACTGAAATAGTTTCTCAGTTTTCTGTTAGCGTAGATTATTGCAAAATTAACAGACCCCAGAGTATCAAAAGAAATCCCTCACTGCTATGAGTTCTGACTTCTTTGTGACAGTGGGGGACAGTTTCTTCCTTTCTGGGACTGGGACTCTGGGAAATGAGCGAAGAAACAGAGTTTCCAGAATAAGGTGGAACTGAGTGGAAGAAATCTACTTCTAGGTTGGATGTGGGGATGGGTAGGAGACGTAGGAGCCGCCCTCAGCTCCTGATAAACCGTCATAGCCCAAAGCATAAATTATCCCCTGCTGTTTTTCCCATGTTAGCCTTCTGAACCATTTTTCTTTTAACCTTTACTTTGCAAACGTCAAAGTACATTTTTAAAAAAATTAGGGTATATTTACCTTATGCGTATGAGTGTTGTATGTATGCCAGGTGTGCACCTGGTGCCCAGAAGCCATAGAGTCAGTAGAGGGTGTTGGATGTCTGGTGACTGGAGGTAAGAATGGTCATGAACCATCCTGTGGCTTCTGGAGATGGAACAGGGGGCTTAAGCACTGAGCCACCTCTTCAGCTCAGACATCAAGGTGCCAGCAGTAGAAAGGCGGAATACCAAGCCGCACACGCGGAAGACAAGGTTGGAAATGAACTCGGGCGGCAAGTCGCCCTCGCCTTGTGAAATGTGTTCTGAAGGCGGCTGCCCTGCCGATCGTCCTAGCTGGGGTGGCAGTGTGCACATCTCTGGACCCACCCCCTCACCGTCTCCTCCTTCCCCCTGTAGACCTGCAGTGAGAAGAGCACCAACTTACATGACTATGGCATGCTGCTGCCCTGTGGCATTGACAAGTTCCGAGGGGTGGAGTTTGTATGCTGCCCCTTAGCTGAGGACAGCGACAACATCGATTCGGCCGATGCGGAGGAGGACGACTCTGATGTCTGGTGGGGTGGAGCAGACGCAGACTACACTGACGGCGGGTAAGGTGGCTTTTGTCTTGGCTCTCAGGGGCTGGACCGTCTCCCATTACAGTGTGTGTGCTGTATGAATGCCTCTGTCTGTTTCACTCTGAAAAGGTTCCTTCTCACACCTGTTAAATTTGCTTCTCGCAGAGAACTCACCCTGAAGAGCTGCTATGATTATTGAGTGCTTTTAATGTTAATGTTATCCATGAGCCATCATGAAGTAATGTAGCTGTTATATTTCACTGTCAAGAATACTGATCAAACTATCCTAACAGTTGCTTATTGGCAGTTCTGCCAGGACGTTGGTAGATGTGAGACCCGAGCTGTGACTTCGGTCTGTCTTTTGGAAATACTTTCAAACACTCTCCCAGTGTTTTTTTTTTTTTTTTTTTTTTTTTTTTTTGTCATGAACTCAGTACAAATTTTTGTTGAGGGAGATGTGTTTTACGTCTGTATGTATATATTTGCTTTGGGGTTTCTTTTTTGTTTATGTTTTGGGTGGGGTTCCCCCATCATCTTTTTTCCTTTGACTACAGTTAGCAACATTTCTTAAATGCTTAAGTTCTTTAGCGATCTTCAGTCTCCTGCTTGCCCTTAGACATAATTTTGCCTCCTCTCTATTGGGGCCTTGATCCCTTAGTTCACTCCCACTTTGACCTGGAGACAAACAACCATATTCAAATCATAGATCTATAAAGCCACAATCTTTGAGTTGGCGATATGACCTGGTTTGTTGGTTGACTCAGGCTCTACCATCCCCCACACTGGGACTCAGTCCTCTCAGTGTTAACCAGCTCAAACACAACACCAAGTATGAATCACAAAACATATGGGGGTATAGTGTAGAGCTTCCCCACTCTAGAATTCTGTACATTCTAATGTTTCTAACTTACTTACAGCAGGAATGCGATCTTTTCTATCAGTAAGATGAGGGTTCATTTTAGTGCCAGTGAGTTTATCGGAACTTTGTGTGTGTGTGTGTGTGTTACAGTCCTTTATGTTCCCTCTTTACCATTTATATCCCATCCATCTGTTTTTGAGACAGTGTAGAGACTACATTGAGAGTTATGTAGTCCTGGCTGGCCTAAATATCTAGAACAGGCTAGCCTAGAACTCACAGATATCTACCTGCGTCTGCTTCCTGGGTGTTGAAATTAAAGGCTAGTTGTTTTGCCTCCTGCCCCAGAAAGATTACATCTGATTTATATTGACATAGAGCCAAGGAAACTGAAAATAGATTTTTTCTGGTACTTCTCAATGTTGATAAGAGTTCAAAGTCTGTTTATGTATAAGCCTTCCATTTCCCAGGCAAGAAGACTCAGGGAAGCAGAATTTGCTTCTAAGACTTTTTGCCATGAAGAGTTAGAGGGTCCCCTTGACAGCTGACCCCCCCATACCTCTCTGTTCCATGTGCCACATATGGAATGGGCATGGATTCAACTTAATTATCTCTTTTTCTAGAAATGAAGTGGCCTAGTTCTCACACATGAGCCTGTTCCTGCCCTTAGTCAGCCACATCTAGGTTTGAAAGTTTCAGAGGCTTTTGGAACAGATCCTGTCCCTAGGTCTCTGATCAGAGTGCTAATGCAATCAGTATTCAATAAGGAAATTCAAGTTATGTAGGATTGTCTTTCCTCATATGCTGTTGGATACTCCACTTGCTAACTTACAATTACTCCTGACTCTGCACTGAGAAAACACGTAGCATGGCATTTAAACCCAGAAACTTCTATCGCTGGTGCTGAAACTCTAAGGTACTAGATGTGTTTTTTATAACTGAGTTGGTGATCTGGTATTGATGTCGTAAGGTCTCTCTCTCTCTCTCTCTCTCTCTCGTGTGTGTGTGTGTGTGTGTGTGTGTGTGTGTGTGTGTGTTTAAGTAGAGAATAGAGGTCAACATTGGATATATTCCTCAAGTACCCTCCCCCTTCTTTTTTGAGACATGGATACCGGGGATCCAAACTCAGGCTCTCATGAATTTCTTGCAAGCACTTTACTAAAGCCCTATCTCCCAGCCCCATAGGGGACTTTTAAATTTAAAATGATTATTTTTATTTTCTTGAGTGATACCAGCCTTTGCCAAGCTTCTTTCCCAGACATTTTTATGTATCTTGTAAGTCCTCATTTTTATTGGATCTGGTTTTCCACGAGTCTTGATCTTTTTATCCTACACTTTTTCTCGACTTACACCATTGCAACCATCATTGGTGATAGTGTAGGAAACCACTGAATCAGAGGCCCTTTCTCTGGCTGCTGGAAATTGATCCAGACAGATGGCTTTTCACTGTGACCCAAGTCTCTTGTTTATTTGTTAAAGTCACTGAGTAACTGAATCTTCTTGATACCCATCTCCAGTTCTGTGACTCCTTTCTGTTCTTCTACTTTGGATGTACTGTTTGGATGCCCTATGCTGCCTCCCGGAAAAGGCATTCAGTATGTTACCCAGACCAGAAAGAGACCACTCAGACCTCAGACATCACCTGAAGGGGACAGGCACACTGGGTCCCACTTGATGCCAGCTGGCTCCTCCCTAGTCTTCTTTACTTGTATTCTGTTTCAGACCCCCCCACCTCCCTCATCCCTTAGAGACAATCACCATTAGTGCTTCCAACTACTACTCTGATCTTTTGTGCGAAATGCTCACCAGGTCTCGCTGTATTTCACGATCATTGTCCCAGCAGCAACTTGCAGTCCTTTGACCTGCCTTCCTCCCTTCCTTCCTCTCTCCCCTCTCCCTCCCTCCTTCCCTCCGCCCTCCCTCCCTTCTTGTTTTTCCCCTGGTCTTCCTAATCAGGACAGATTAAACAGATAACCATTTATATACACCCCACACATCCTAGACTGGACGATAGCCTCATGTTTTCTAAACATACTTTGGTCACTTCTCAAGACCAGGGAAGACTTTAATTTCTTCCTGTAATTGCTTCTGAGTTTTCCTAAGCTATCAAGTTGTGTAACTGTAGTTAATCCCATTTCTTATTCATGCTGTAACTTATCAACTGAGACCTTAGTGTTTCTACATGCACCTAATCCCCCCACCCCACCCCCCACCTTTTTGGGTCCAGTCCATCCAAGCTGGCCGCATTCACCTTGATCCCCAACACCACGCTTCCTTCCTTGCTGTGCCCGATGGCACTTCCATAGCTACCCACCCACTGCAGATTTCTACCAGGCTCTCAGAATTTGTTAATTAAGCAGATGAGTAAATCTCCCCTGCTGCCTAAATATCCTCTGTACCGCCCTTCTTCCAGCCCCTCCTCCCCGTCGTGTGTGTGTGTGTGTGTGTGTGTGTGTGTGTGTGTGTGTGTGTGTTTTCTCTCTGAATTCCCAATTCCCCCATCCCTTCTCTTACCTTTTTAGTTTCATTGGCTTCACTTCCTTTACCTATGAACCTGTCATCTCTTGAACCATGCCTCCTGAGTTCAGGTCCTCCTTTGAAGCCTAGTACAAAGGGAACACAGTAAAAGCTGGCAGGTGGGTGCTCCCCATCCTTCTAGATGGGCCCACCCCCTCCCCATCTGGTGTTATTGGAATAATTGGAGAGAGCTGGTGAATGACAATCAGAGACAACTCTTTTGATGCCAAAATAAGAAAGTGTTGTAACATAAAATAATAATAATAATAAAGATTAAGATCCATCATGTGTTTTGGATATACAAAATGTTTCAGTGGACTTGTATGATAGCCACAAAATAAAACTAGTTTTCCTCAGTTTTATTTCTCTCCAAGGGAGAGTAAAAGTCAGAAATGCAATTCCTTACAGTTAGTTAGAACTGCTCAGAAAGAAGCTCAGGAACTAAGATGTATCCAGCGATGGGATTCCAAGTGTTAACAGCCTGCCTTACTTCCTGGGAGTTTGTATTTACATGACTTGGCATGTGGAAACACCTGGCATAATTTTGTACACATTAGGAACTCAAGCAAATATTTAAGTAGAATTGGAGTGGCCTCGACACCAAATTCATACACAGATGTAGTCATAATAGCCAAAGGTCAGCGTATATACTCAAACTAATTGGTATTAGGGAGAAAAAAAATGGAGGAACATCATTTTAGACAGGCAACAATTACAAGAAATTGCATCAGAAAACTCAAAGGCTAGAAACGGTAGCAAAGGAGTTCTGAGACCAAAGAACGATAAATGGTTTCTTAATGACCTTTTAACATGGTGCCTGCATGAATGTCTGCTTTCTCAAGAAGGTGAGGTCAAACTGTAGTTATACATGAAGAAAAGACTACTTTCCTAGGCCATTGGGTAAAAGCCAGTCTGTGTTTGTTTTGGTTTGTGTTTTTGGCAGCACCATCCATTGCTCCTAAGGCCTCACGCTTGGCGGGGGACACTTTACCACTGAAGTCCAGCTTTGCCCTTTTACTGTTATGCTTTTCATTTCCTTTTGAGGCAGAGTCTCCCTCTCAGGTTTGAGTGAGCCTTCTTCAGCTTCCTGCCCTTTTGCCTCAGCTTCTGAGTTAGCCAGGATTATAGGGAAGGGTCACCACTCTGGCCTTGAATGTCCATTCTCGGACTTTTTCATTTGAATCAGTAAATCCTTTTTGGTTCTAACTGCCAAGTGGAGCTTTTAAACCCTGCAAATTATATTCATTCATGAGACTACCAGGTGTTGGCAAGGATTCTGATTTAAGAAACAGCTCCAGTTAGGAGCAGTAACTAACTCCCAAGCAGGAGGGATTTCCACTCAAGGGGCCTTTGGAAATACCTGCAGGCATTCTCAGTTGTCACAGTGTGGGTGGGAGTGAGTGAGTTAGGAATGTCTCTGTCATGGCAAGGGCAGGGGAGGGTGTTAGAGATGAGGACACTGGCAGCGCACAGTGTGTTAGGACAGCCCTGTGATATCATGGATTGTGCTGGTGTCAGAAATCCCCAATTTGGGGGCTGAAGAGATGCTCAAAGGCAAAGGACACTCGTTGCTCTCGCAGAGGACCTGGATTCAGTTCCCATCACCCACATGGTGACAACCAACTGTCAGTAACTCCAGTTCCAGAGGATCTTCTACCCTCCGTGGGCACTGTATGCACCGGCCACACAGACATATGTGCAAGCAAGACACCCGTACACAGAAAATAAAAATGTGTAAATCTAAATTTTAAGAAAGCAGTTTTTGCCGGGTGTTGTGGTTAATGCCTATAGTCCCAGCACTTTGGGAAGCAAAGACAGGAGCGTGTCTGGGAATTCAGGGTCAGCTTGGTCCACATAGCTTGTTCCATGCCAGCCAGAACTGCATAAGACCCTGTGCCAAAAAAAAAAAAAAAAAAAAAAAAAAAAGAAAAGAAAAAGAAAAAGGAAGAAAAAGAAAAGAGGAAAAAAGAACTCCAATCTGGAGGTTCATTTAGCATTTCCTTCCTTTCTTCTTTCTTTCTCAGATCAAAATAAATCTTCTTAACTAGAGCTATAGCCTTAAAATGCTACCTGCCGTGGCTAAGTGCATTAAGTTGTTTTAATTAAGAGTCTCATCTGTGCCAAATTATTTTGTGACAGCTAACCATGATGTCATTTTTAAAATGATCTATTTATTTTTATTTTATATGAGTTGGTGTTTTGCCTGCATGTCTGTGTGAGGCTGTTGGGTCGGGAACTATATAGACACTTGTGAGCTGCTTGCTGTGTGGGTGCTGGGAATTGAGTCCCCATCCTGGAAGAGACGCCACTGCTCTTAACCATGGTTTGATCTAATTTTTGAGTGTCATCATTTTGGTCCACACATATTGAGTTATAACTGAAAAAAAAAATAATAATTCCAAAACACTGCCATCATGCACTTTCTATTCACAGTCTTAATGCTTGCTCCTTGAGTTATGTTTGTTGTGGCCTATCATCTGTTGTATTCCGAGGTCACGTGCTTCACAGTAGGCCAGTTCTAAGCACAATGCTTTCATGAACTGTTAACCAGAGCCCTTGTGGACAGTGTGGGAGCTTCAGATTAAGGTGGGATTTGTGAGGAACACCATGCTAGGTGAGTGCAGAGTCAGCTTCGTTATGGTCCCTGTACCCCAAGAACTCCCAGAGGTTAGCAATCACATGGCTTTATAGAGAGTACAGTTCACGCTTCGGAGCTTTTGACATTTCATCGCTTCTGTCTTCAGTGGTGATAACTGAAACACTCACAGCCTTACCTGATACCCAGCCGCCATGAGAATTTATGGTTGCTTCAGGTCAACACTTTCTGCCTTTAAAATTAGAAGAGAGGGTTTTATTTGGACACACATCTTCTCCCTCGGGTCAGTGGAGCTGGAATTCTTAGATTCATCTCGCTCAATTTCTGCCGTGCATTTTAAGAAAATGCCACTGAACGCTCAAGGGAGAAGAAAAACGCCTAAAAACGCTAAGGGCGTTAGGCGGACACCCAGTGAATCACACAAAAGATAAATGAAGGCCTTACGTCTTTGTCAGTGGATGAGTCAAGAAAGAAAGGGATTGATGAAAGAGCCCAAGGCTTTGCAAAGCCACTGTCCCGATGCAGCTTTTGGCACTGTGCAGGGCTGTCTGGCTCTTGCCTGGATAAAGGAACTAACTTGAAAATGATGAATAGGAGGCTAGCGCTTCTCCCTTGAGGATACTGGGTGCCACTACCGAGGTCTTATTAGAAATGCTGAGTTTCTGTATCTAATAGACTTGGACCGCATAGACATCCAGAAAAACAAGTGGGCTTCAATAGTCCTAACCAGATTACAGAGGTGAGGCCAAGCCAGTAGGGTTCGTTTTGGTTCCTGAGCAGGCGATGGCAGAAAGGAGCACCTTTGCTGGGCAGGGCTTGGCTGCTGCTCTCAGAGGCGCAGCTGGCAGGGATCCATGCTTACTGAGCCCTGGCACACACACTGCCCGGTAATAGGAAATCATCAAATGACGCATACATACCACACATTTGGAAGTGTTATTTGAAGGGCTGGGTTATTTGCTGATGGGGATTTTTTAAGATAGTGAGCCATGGTCAGGTAGTCAGGCAATAGTAAGAAAATAGAGAGCCTTATTATTTTCACTGGATTCAGGCACTAGTAGTGCCCACAAGGACTTTCTCTCTCTCCCTCCCTCCCTTTCTTCTTGTCTGTCTGTGGACAAGGCTGGCCTCAAACTCAGAGATCCTCCTGTCTCTGCCTCCTGAGTGCTAGGGTTAAAGGGTGCCCAGCTTCTAATTTCTTGTTGAGACTGATAAACAGTTTCAACAATGTCATCTTTAGTGTAAAACCCCTTGTTCATGTGGAATTTATCGTGGTCTCTTGTAAAAGTCATTTTAAAATTTTCATTTACATATTAAGTTGCTATGCCAAAGCAGGTTTCTCTTAATAGAGCTATGTGGCACGAACTAGTGCCAATAGCTTTCCCTAAGACACTTAGCAAAATATAAACCCATGTTTTTCTGTAGAAGAAGTCAGTCATTGAGAAAATAACTTGGCCAAGCTTGAAACCCTATCTTTCACTTGCCAAGTTTAAGCAGTGGCATTTCCAGTGGACCAGGATTTAAACATGAAGTTAAAGACGATGGATTTGCCCTGTTCAGTTGATGTGAGGACTTGAGTGAGTCCAAGTAGGTGAAGAAAAAGAAGACTTGTTAGCAGGCAAGATGGTCTTGTTTTCACAGGAGAAGACTCTTAGAAACCCACAACTAGCCAAGTTGTAGAGAATGAGAGAGTGGAGTGGGCAGCCCTAAATGACATCTGTGGCACACTTTTGAGGCTTGCAGATCATCATAGGAAGTATGAGAGCTAAAGTTTGCAGAAGACCACTTTAAAAAAAAAAAAAAGCTGGCTTTTGTCTTGTTTTGTTTTGATATGATAGGCCTGTTGTGCATGTGATCCCGTAACAACTGTGACTATTTATGCAAGACCTGTGCGAGACCAAGGGAGTCAAAACTCTAATGTGGCAGGTGGAGGGGCTTAGAAAGCCTCACTCCTAGTTGAAGAGCTATTGGCAGTTGGTAGCTTCACGGGGAGAGAGGGTGTGTCAGCTTTCTTCAGGGAGGTAGCCTAGGCTAGGTTACCCATGAGCCAGTGCTTAGCCCCATGCCTAGGCACACAATAGCAACACCTCACCTGTAGACTGCCTGACTAATATGTAAATAAATAATGAGTACATGAAGTTGGGAGGTAGCTGTGGCAGGGGGCGGACATAAGAAGAGGTGGAGGGGTAAGATGGGATGAAGTTCATCAAAAGACATTGTAAACATGGATGGAATTCTCAAAGGGTAAATTAAACACACACACACACACACACACACACACACACACACACACACACACACTTTAAAAGCAGTACTTGATTTCCTAGTATATCTGCTTGAGCCTATTTCCTCTGGCATGGGAAATGTTAGATAATCTGTATCACCTTGTTTGCACATAAGTAACATGCAGACCTGGTCCAGAAGATTTAAACCACTCTGGGGCAGGGAATGTGCTAGTCAGATCTCTCAGCCACCCCCATCTCACCCTGCCAAAGGCAAAGGCAATCGTCAGGGCTCCTGTGCCCAGTGTCCCACCTCTGTTAGATCCTCGTGGTTATTATAACGTGCCGTCTTTCCAGGTGGATCTTTTAATTGATAGTAACCGATAAGGGCATCTGAGTCCTTTTGTATTAGATGAGGCTGAGAATATCTTAAAATAGCTGTTGGGAGTAAACAAGTAATGATATTTTTTTAATACGCTTACTTTATGTTTTAAATATGCAAGAATTATTTTAAATATGCAAAAAGTACTAGAATGTATGATTCCCTATGACTGGAAATTGTCTATGAAAAGTAGTGTGTAGTTGACATTGGTTCGCTTGGATATTATAAAGAGAGACTTAATGGTTGTTGAAACTTTCAATTGCCATATTCAAAACCTTCCATTTCAGAAATACAAGAGAATTATAAGTAAGAGAAGATTAAGCTTTTAATCTTCCGGGCCCTGGATTATGTTCTTCATTTGCTTGCCATTGTATAACCTTTGATATGTTAAGCTGCCTCCAGCAGGATTTTATAGCTACTGTTATTGGAAAAGTGGAGCCTAGGAATTGTACAAATAGCAGAAGTAGTAGTGAAGTACTTTGTCTTTAAGAAAATGTGTCTACAAGGTATTCTGGGATAGCAGCGTCTCATGATGCTAAGTACTCAGATGCTAAGTCCACTGACACAGTATTTCCAGGCACTTGTCCTCCAGGAGACTCCAACCTCGCCCAAAGCCCATGCAGGTGCTGAAATGCCCTTACCAGCACAGGACACAGAGTGTGTGTAACAGGGTAGCCTTCTAACTCCCTTCTGCTCCACAGTTACCTTATCTAAGCATGCACATGGGAAGTTGACTATGTAAGGATTTCAGATACACATTTATGACATCTGTGGTCTTCAGTTTGACCCCTAAATTGAATGTTGTTGCTCTGCCATCAGTATGAGTGACAGGCTTTTCCTCAGACCCTCTTTATTTTTCTATCAGGAGCCAGCACCTGCTCAGACAGGCCAAGCCATGTGTGGGCTCCAGAATGCAGACTCCTGGCAGATTCTCATCGCGGACCACCTAAAGCTTAAAATGCAGTTGGAATCCTGTATTTCTTCTGTTTCTTAGAAACCCCGTTCCATGTGTGACTTGCCTGTCCTTATCGCTCCCAGCGTGCATTTCTTGTGCACTCCTTGCTCAAGGCTTTGGGTCTTTCTGTGTATTGGTTTATCTGAAAACCACTGTTGGCATGTTTTAAATTGCCCATTTAATTTCTGTTCCCCGGTCATCTTTTTTAGGTTATTGTATATTTTCCTTCCTCTTTCTCTCTTGTTGTCTTGACTTTGAGTGTCAGTTAAATCCAATCACTGGAGACTTACCTCTGCGGCCCAGGCTACCTGATCACTTTACACATCAGTGAACTCCGGTGTGCAGGGCTGTTGCTCTTGGCTGCCCTACTCGATACTCGGGTTCTATGAAATCTTTTCTATCTTTAAAAACACTTCCTGAAGTCACATCTGGGGGGCCCCGCATTGTCCCTTCTGCAAATTCAGGCAGGTTTGCATTCGCCTAATCTGTCCATCCTTTCCAATACAATCACAGCACCTTAAAAGTAAAGTGCCTTGAAAAACAAAACAAACAAACAAAATTCTGGTACCCATCCATCTAACGTCTGCCACCATTAGCTTTCTCCAATACGTTCATCTTTTCTACCACACAAACTTGAAGCTTACATCCTCTATGGAAAGGCAGGAGTGTGGCAAGAATGTGTACGTACGCCTGGCATAGAACTCTGAAGATGCACTGATAGCTTTCCATCATACTAAGAATGCATTGAAGCCTTGCTTGGAGAGATGAAAGTGATGATGATGGGTAACGCGTATAGAGCTTCATATAATGTGTGATTTTGTGTGAGTGTGTGTGTGTGTGTGTGGGATTACAAATCTGAACCACCATTCTCAGCATGCACACACACACACACACACACACACACACACACACACACGTATGTATGTTTATGAGGGGGTATCCCGGGGATTAAACTCAAGTTCTCATGTTTGTAAGGTGGCCACTTTACTGACGGTGCTAACTCCCCAGCACCCTTCTCTACCTTCTTTACATGCTTTAACGTTGACCAGCCCCTCCACCCAGTTAGCACCCCAGACTTCTCCACACTCTACTGACTCAATATCATACAAGCTAGTTCAGAAGCTCACATCCTAGGACAGGCATATCTCCCCGCCTGACCCAGGAGCATGGGCCGTTTCTTTCTGACTTAGATATCCGCTCCTTCTTTTTCACAGAAATGAAACTAATCATCCCTTCTAGAAGAAGCCATTCTTGACTATTTCAGTCTGGGCATCCTGGCTTCCGTGTCCTGACAGTGGCCTCATTTTTCAGCATCTGATTTGCTCCTTGTCTCTTTCTCCTCCAATGGCTTATGTCCTCCAAGAAAGGGGAGCATACTCTCCTTGTCCCTTTGGGGACCTCACATCTGGCCAAAGTTCTAGCACTTGGTATCCACCAGCATTCTGATTGCTTCTGTCATCTATGGTTTTGGCTTCCGTGATCTAAAAATATTAGCTGGACATTTCTAAAATTAAGCTTCATTAACCTATCAGTTGCATGATGTTTTGAGTGGCATGGTGACATTTAGTGCCAGCTCTTTTCTGTTCAGGACATGGTCTACACTGTGTATGTCATCTGCCTGTTTGTAGCCGCCTCCGTTATCAGATTGAAAACCTGGTAATATAATGCTTTTTGTTTCTTTTTAAATAACAATACATTTTGCTTAATAAAGGTTGTAAAGGATAGATCTGGTGTTGACAGCTTCTCTTTTTTGTCAAGAGAAGTCATAAAATATCTCACACCATCACAAAAAGTATTATACAATAACATACTGAGAGAAAAGGACCATATTCTTCTAACTTTTGTTATAAGGCACTATTCTGATTATTTGATTGTAGTTATTATTAATTTATTATTATGTCTGTTCTATAAAAGTAAACTTTATGACCGGCATATATGTATAGGGGGTAACATCTCATAATACATATGGAATTCAGCACTGTCTACAGTCCCAGGTACCCTCTGGGGGCCTTGGGATGTCTCCTCACACACAGTACTGTTTAAAACATTGTTCCCAACTAAACTCTTAAATAAAATCTAGATAACATCTTAGAATTTGTCTCATAAGTCTCCAAATTGTCTCATAAAGTCTTGAAATACACTTGTGGGGTGGTCAGGGAAGGCGGGGAAAGCTGTAGGATTGGACTTCAAGAAGGCCGGTTTATGTTTCTTCTCTAGGTGATAATGTAAACGTGCCGTGTTAACAACGCACAAAGTGAATGGCCGTCTGGTCCATTATCTGTGGTCTTTCAGGAACTGCAGCACTTTGGGTTCCTTTCTTTCTGTTTTAAAGGTTTACTCAAGGGTCATAAGAAAGTGATTTCTCATAGGCCGTTGGTGGTCCCAGTTTCTGGCCCTTCATTCCTATCTGTCTGTTGGATTCTTTCCAGCAGTGTCTCTCAGCATCTCGAATCCATCATGATCAAAGCTGAATCCATTAACTTCTGTTCCTTGCCACCCGTTCCTCCTGCTGTCTCCTGTTGCCATTAGTAACCATCTGTACACCGTGTCTCCATCTTGAAGCACCAGACTCATCTCCCCACTCACCCCCTCCATCCAGATGGCCGCCAGCTCTGTTGTTTTCTGGGACCTCTCACTTTCCTCGGCCTCCTTGGCTGTGCTGCCCCAGAGCTTGCTCTGCACGGCACCTGCCACTCTGTGGCCTGCCCGGCCTCCATGCTTCTGCCAGCTCGTATGTGTTGATTGATGACCGGTCTTCCACACTTTTATTTAAAGCTCATTTGTTAGGCACTGCTTCCTCGTGGGTTAGGGTGCAGAGTCTTCAGAAGTTTTCGATAGTACAGCTGCCACCTGCCTTCTGCCTCTGTTAGTGCTCACTCCTGCTCTCCAGCGCTCTGAGCTTTTGGCAGCTTCTGCAGGCCCTTCATCTGCTAACCTTTGTCTGTTGTGCCCTTTGCCATGCGCTTCCCTCCTTCCCTCCTTTGCTGCTTCTCAGTGTGGTATAGACTGTTCTTCTGTCTTCCTCTCCTAGACCTTGTGTAATCTCATATATGTACACCAACACACACATAAACACACACACACTTAATACATCTTTTATGCCACTATTATATATATGCTTACTTGTCTATCCCTGTGGGACTCTGACCCTGTGGTCAGCTGTTGGGAACCTGCTAACTATATTGCCTCTTACTGCTTCATTAGACTTTCTTTCTGTACCTGTAAGCCTCAAGGCAAATACTATATATGTAAAATAAAAATGATAGCTTTATTTGTACTATTCTCGGATTCTAATAGCATTAAAGGAAAAAGTAATTGTGTCCTCTATAAATTTAAGCTATGGCCTGCTCACAGCAATGAGTAGGTAGAGTGCTTGACTCTTCCCGTTCAGTTTCTGTTTGCATTAAATGCCTAGTGCATCCCTGGAAGTAATTAGCGTTGTCATTTAATTGCAAAGACTAAGAACAAATAGGAATATCCAGATCTATGGTTTCTCTCAGGGACTTTTCATTAAATATTATAAGGCCATGGCTGACCAAGAGTAACTGAAATCATGTCTAATCAGGGGAATCACTGTGTCCTTAGAGTCGTATTCTGTTGTGGAAGAACAAAGCAGTCATGAAAGCAGCTGTTGGCAGGGATTTGACCTAAACCACAATACATGACCACAGCGTGAACACATCGCCCTTGACCCTCTACGTCTTTTACATCATCCCTGAACCTCTACATTTTCTGCATTGCTGCTTAAGGAATGCCAGTGTCCAGTGCTCGGAGTTTCTCAGACACTTCTTGAGAAGATGCTTATTAAGGCCAGAAACCGGGATGCTGGAAAAGACAGAAGAATTACAACGGAAAAGCCCTTTTCATGTCTAGAACACTCTTTCCTCGGTGTGCTGGCCACCCAGGGCTTCGTGTTACAATAGTAACGAGCTCATTTGTTTTGCCTTTAGTATACATACATGTTAAAAGACTCCTTTACTCACTCCAGACCCTCGGAACTAGAAAGTGGTGGACTGCGTGGGCAGGAAAGCCTGGAGAGATCTGCTGAGGATTCTGTCCCCTTTATTAGTTTCCCCTTACTTTGCTGAGGGAGAGCCAAGAAGACCTGTCTGTTCCTTCTGAGAGGCTCACTTGTGAGCGTAGGTGTGACAGATATTACAGGGTGTTTGCGCTTTACTGTAAAAAGGGACACAGGTTCCCATGGTCACTTCCCATATAAAACCATTGTGGTTTTCATAGAAGCGGGCATCTTCCCTTTCTCCTTCCCAAGCCGCCCCCCTTCCCCCTTCCACATCTCTCCCCCACCCCAGAGAAAGTGAATTCGCTAATCCTGGAAAGCTTGGTAACTGTTTAGCTCACCGATCACCTGCAGCTTTGTATTTGTTTTCGTGTGTAGACAGTGGTAGCGGGGACGGGCACAATTTCTGAAATGCCTGTTTCATAGTCTCTTCTCCAGCTGCCTATGTTCACTACTTTGCTTATGACTGGGACCGAATTTCTGCGAACCAGGGTGAGCTATGGCCCTAAAGTTCCCCCTAAAGGGTTCACAGCTTCCTAAAACTGCGCCACCACCTTCTGGGAACCGATGAGTGTTCCAATCCATGAGTGTATGGGGGGCACTCGGCATTCAGATCACAGGAATAACTTTGAAAAGTCTAAGTGTTCACCCCAGTACTCAACCCCAGTGTGTCCTAGGTAGCTTTCCTGATTTCATTTTCCCCTTTGCACTCAGCATCCTGTAATGTGACAGTTTGCCATCTTTCCTTTGGTCCCTTAGTCTTTCTCTGTCTGTAGGGATGTACGTACCAGGAGGACAGAGAAATTCTGTCTGTTTCTTGCTGTCTCCCGAGAGTGGAGGATTCTTTGAACCCTAGTATGAAGCCTGATGACTGAGTGGGTAGGGATCATGAATTCCCTTCTCTCTCTCTCTCTCTCTCTCTCTCTCTCTCTCTCTCTCTCTCTCTCTCTCTCTCCCTCTCTCTCTCTCTCTCTCTCTCTGTCTCAACATCTACACATAATCACCTGGGTCTTCAGGAATTTGTTCATTCAGGGTTTTCTGATATAGCCTCTGATGAACTAGAATTTGTTTACTTATATCAAGAATTAAAAAATGATTCTGGGACTTTTTATCACCACAAGTGCTTTTTTTTTTTTTTTTCTTTAATCTTCCATGGCTCATAAAGCTGTCCAGACAATACATTTTTAAATATATGACTTGCATAGCCTCGGAGACAGTCTTGCAAAAAAGCACTTTAGCGTTTTACTGTAATTATCCAGATTTAGAAGGCTTGCCAAGATATCATTCTACCATGCTTTCTTGTGATACTGAAATATTTTAAAGAAAAGCCCAGTCAAGAGCACACTAAATATGTCAGTACATCTCAAAAACCATTCTCCACAGAACCCACCGACGCCATCTTATGCACAAAATAAAGACAACATTTTCAGTACCATCACATACCAACTTCATAGTTTATTTTTCTACAACACATCCTACCTAACATCATTTTTTTTCTAAAATCTTTCATTGTTTTATCGTTATGGGTATATTGCCTGCATGTATGTCTGTGCACCACATGCATGGCAAGTGGCGACAGAGGCCAGAAGAGGGTGTTGGATCCCCTGGAACTGGAGTTACACACGGTTGTGAACTGCAGTGTGGGAGCTAGGAATTAAATCCGGTCCTCTTGAAGAATAGCAATGCCCTTACTGCTGAGACATCCTCTCCCCCCCCCCCCAGCCCTACCAAAGTTATTTCACCTTGTAAGTCTCAGCATCTTTTACAAACATTGTGACACAAGCTTGCTGTAGAATCTTGAGCCTATGTTTTTCTGTAAACCTCCCAACCCTTGGGTTTGCCTTGACATGCTCTAGATATGCTCTAGTTGAATTGTCTCTGCGTTGTAGGCAGTTACCTTGCCGTGGGTACTGAGATAGCAGAGGGAAGACACAATTCTTCACAAGTGATGCTAGTTTAAATGGAAAGCTCAATGGGTCCCGGTCTACCCACCTGCTCCCATGAGTTAGGGTCCGTTATGGGAAAATAAACCAGGGTTTGAGGAACTAGAACAAGTCTATGAACTTGGTATCTGATGGTCAACAGACACCTGATCCAGTAGGATCTCATTCTTTTGGGTGTCCTTGATATTCATAATCATCGCCATAATAGTGATTTGACATGCTTACAGATCCTTTTATCTTCTGTCCCTTCGGCTGTCAGCCCATGAGCTTCCCTTACTTTTGAGTGATACAGCCACCCCTAGGACCCCATGCCTTGTCCAGCCTTTCAACTTGCACCCTTGTCTTCCCATAGTTTACTCTACCTAGCAGGCACAGACACGATTCAGAAAGAAATCTGAGTGAATCATTCCTCTTGCCTGTGTTAGCCATGCTTGTCTCTGCCCTACAATGTTCCCTTCACTCAGGGCTCCTCTTTGTTTCTTTCCCTGACCTGATGGGCTTCACTTTTGCTTGCCTGCCCTAACCTTGATGGAGCGAGTCAATGGTTGGGTGAATGGTTGCGTTGTTTATGTATTCTTTAGCTTATATTGGACCTGTGTGTATCCCTTTCACTTCGGGGTTTATCCACTTAGGGAAAACCCTGGTTTCTATCTTTTTTCTCTGTTAGAACTCATTGTTGTGATCATACTTATTCCCATATTATTCCTCATCACATGCAGATCCCTCCCTCATCCCTACTGCTCAGAGTGGCTTGTACAAGTCACTTTCTCCTTGGAATTTCTGAAGCTGGTATTATGCTGGTCCCCTGTTACTCATTCAGCAATTAGTATAGACTCTCTCACTCAGAATAGGCAATACTAAATGTGCAATGACAACTCAGTTCAATTTCAAACCAAGGTTGAGGCCAGCGGCTCACTGTTAATTGCCTGAGTCATGCAGCTCTGGTGTCTCAATCTTATCATCCTCTTACAGTGGAAGTCCTTAAGTTGGGGCTCCCGCTGGGTTTGAGAACTTTCCTCAGCAAGGAATACTTTAGCTGCAAATCTCAAAATTCATTGGAATTGGTATAGTGGTGAAATTTGGAGTCTTTCCACTGACTTGTGCTTACCTGATGGTGCACCTTGATAAACCTAATGCCGTCAGCACATAGTTGCTGTGGATTTTGCCTTTCTGGGTCAAAACAGAAAGTGAGAAGTAAAAAGACTTCTCCATGAAGTACAAGCATGCGCCCTTCCTGGCTTCCTGTTGTTGGAGGCGTGTCAGTCACAAGGCCTCCAAGCTGCAAGGGATGCGGCGATGTGGACTAATGAGATAATTTGGTTTATGCCTCTCTTCCCAAGAGAGGAGAGGAAGGAGTTGAGAATGACCTTGGGTACCCTACACAGTGTCTGCCACAGGGATTTTTATTTTGTGCCTTTCTCCTGAGAAGAGTGTTCATTAGATTTTTAGAAAAGTCCTAACTGAAAAATAGATACTTCCTGCTAGCTGACATGTGTCGGCAACGCAGCTAGCTATATTAGTTCCCCATATCTACAGGAGCTACAATCCAAAGGGCTCTGTCATCACACAGACCTCACATAATAATAGTTCTGTATATACTGTGTTTATTGCTCTCCTTACATAACCTGTGATTAAGGTGGAGTATGTACTCATGTGCAGAAAGAGATAATTAACAGTCATAAAATGGGATTATAGCAATAGTGTGATAAGAATTACTTAAAATTTATGGGTTTTTGTTTTGTTTTGCTTTGTTTTTTTGGTTTTTTTTTTTTCCTGGAGTTTTCCATTAAGTAGTTTTTTAGACTATATTGATCAAGTAACTCAAAGTGAAGCCACCCTATTGGAGAGTAAAATAGGAAACACATTCTAATGCTACAGCATCAAAAAAAGGCTTCTTCTGTACGCAGATCTGAATTAATGAATGAATCAATGTGGAGGGTAATTTACTTGCCTCATTCAGCCTAGCTAGATGAGGCCATGACAAAAGAAGCTGTAGATTGGAAAGATGTGCAAACCATAGCCCTGACTTTGCTCCTTTTTCTTTTAAGTGCATCTATTATGCTGGGTGCTTGGAGTAGAGTGTATGTTTTCAAATCTGGAAGCTCTAAAGATTGGAGTTTTGTTACTCAGAGTTCTTATCCCAGACCAGCCCACAAGTATTTACAATAAGAAAAGTGACTGTTATTTTAGAAGAATCCACCTAAAGCCTTTTAGACACTCTGAACAGAGGTGTGCATGAACAAAGAACATATAGCAAAACTCTACGGCTTGCTGAATTTTAAAAACTGAGCATGACCAGGTGGCTGGCCTCCAAATCGGAACACCCAACCACATGCCAGCCACCCTCTCCTCACACCCCAGCTTTCTTCTCACTGAATCATACAATTCCTGAGCTTATCTGCCTGGACTTCCATTGTTTGTATGAAAGGGCAGGACTTGGTTCATGTCAGTAATCCTAGCACTCAGGGGGCTGAGACAGAAGGGTCAGGATGAGATCAAGGGCAGCTTAGGCTACAGACTGAAACCTCCTCTCAAACAATATAAACAAACAAGCAAATAAATGGGCTCAGTGTGACCTTTGTGTTTAGCATCTAATAGACTTCTGGAGTGATGGTGTCCCTAGCTTTGTCTTCCTTGGCCTGTCCTCAGTTGAGTATTTCCTGGGGACAACAGAAAGCAAGCTTCCTTTCTTCCATATTTCTTCACATCATCTGAAAACAACAGTAATAATCTCGGATACTGCTTTTCTTTGGAATAAACTGACTTACCCAACTAGGAAACTATCAGTACCCAAACAAGAGAAGATCTGTTCATCCTGGGTTGTTTCCTTTTGTTATTGTTGCATTTGATTTGTTTGTTGCTTTATTTTCTTTTTCCTTCTGGCTTTCATTCTGGGAAACTCCCAGAGGCGCTTGCACTCAGATGCACGCGCGCGCGCGCGCACACACACACACACACACACACACACACACACACACATTCCCTCCCCTTGCCAGCACTCATAGGTCTGAGCCTGTCTTTTCAATCATGCATTTCTGGCCTTGTCATCTGTCACAGCATTTTGGGAAATGGCTTTTGGCTACTTCACCACTGCTGTTGCGGAGGCCTGACAGTGTTCACATTCCCGTGGTCGTGGAGAAAAGAGTATCTCCCTGCCATTTCCTTTCCCCAGCTTCTATCATAGGAAGGAGGAAAATCGGTTTTGACAGACACTATGAAACTACATAAAACTTGTAAAAGTCTTGTTATAGGATGCTTTAGAGCAGCATCAGGTTCACAGCAGAATTGGGCAGGAGTCATCGAGAGAGATTCAGTTACCTTCCTTCAGGTCTCCACCAGGAAAGTGCATGCTCGCCATGATGTGTGACCCCCTTTATCATTCAGACAGCCCTCATTCCTCCCTGAGCTTCAACCCAGCAACTACTGATCTTTTTACTGTCTCTATCTTTTGCCACGTACAGAATGGCATGTGATCACCTCAGAGAATGCAGTTGGTAAAATTCTTTGCATGACTTTCATAAGAAGGACTGGAAGCTGGCATGCGAATCGTGCCGCCCAAGGAGGCTAACTCACACATGGTCCTTTCAAGTTCAGCTTCGTCACAAATGCAGATTCACCTTGGTGATAGCATTGGTCCTCCGCCCTCCTTTGGTTTTCTTTCCTTCTGCTCGGCTTTACAAAATGCTCTCGCCTTTCTCACACAGAGCAAACTGCCTGCCTGGCCTTTCAGCTGGTGACAGGGAAGCGCCTTGCACCTTTGAATGCTTCCTCATCCTCTAAAAGCTACAATTAGAAGTTTTAAGAATGGCATGGCTAGGATTCTTGGAGAAGATGCAGCATCATTAGGACACAATTGTGTGCCTCCGCCTTAAATAGTGTCCAAATAGATAATTGAATTCGTGAACATCTAAATTTAATTCCAGAAATCAAAGCTATGGTAATAAGAACTGGACCTGAGTTCTCTTAGGGCAAGTAATTTAATTTCTCAGCCAGTTGAACTATTATGCATCTCAGTTCTTTGTTATTATGACAGTAAATTACACAGACAGATGCACAGAGGGATGATGGGCATGGAATTCCTTCTTTTTCCCAGCTAGACACACACCAGAATGCAGATCACTTTAAACCACTCTCCCCCAACAGCCGAGGCTTATGTTTGGAGCTTTAAAAGCAGCGTATAAGCAATGACAGAGGGTAGAAAGGCACCTTTGGGAATCCAGAGACGTGGTTTTCCTCACCCAGCCTGACAGCCCAGGACTAAACCAAATCCTGGACCATGCACTTGAACACTCTTACGCCAGCCATGGGGGCAGATCATGGGTATCTCACGGTCTTAAGAGAATGCCTTTACTCTTGAATTAACGCTGACACAGGTGAACCAAAGAGAGTTGTGACTGAGTTGGTTGCACAAAGAAGGTCCGGAAACAATAAACCGATGTGCAGAAAGGGGCCAAGCACCCCTGTTTGGTTCCCTAGGAGAACAGCCTTGAGATTAAATGACAGAATGTACTCCAAATAAAATCCAGGCCAACTTCAGGTTTATTCAAGTAGTGGATGTGTGCACAGAAATGCTTGTGCAGGCAATCAAGATATCAATGATCTCACCGCATTCATATCTAAGCAGATGGAGGCTTATACCATCTGATTATCTAGGCCAGTGTCTTATCTTTACTTTCTCACCCATTTCTTCATGGACTTAATGAAAATTTGATAATCTGCGATTGTCTTCTGCCTGTCATCACATTATGCATTAACACTTGGCTAAATTATTCTGTTTAATTATTTCCTCTTTATGTTTGGGTCAAATGCTTCAGTATATTGACCTTTCATCATATTCCACCAGAGCTGGGGAAATGTCCCCTTGAGAAGCCATATATATATAATTTAAGTTCTGCATCCTGTGCTTGTACCCAAGGGCCTCACATGCATCATTCATTATACAACCTGTACGGAAAAACCCCTGGAGTGTGAAGGAAATCACAACATTCCCTCTGTACCTTATTCATCTCTTTACATTTCTTTCTGCTTTCATTTTCAGCAAAATATCTCACCGACCTGCTGTCTGTCAGACACTGGCTGAATTTGAAAGTCATTCAGCTTTCTGGAGGCATGCTAAATCATGGCAGGGACCATTCCAATCTCTAGTTCAAATGAAATCTGAGGCAGTCCCATGATACCGGATGCACACTCTCCCAGCCTTCAACAGCTGAGCCATCTCTCCAGTTCCAACACTATCAATATGCATCACCATGTCACGGCTAATACAACCTTCCAGATTCTCATTGCTTTCCCCATCTACAAGCTTCTTCTTGCTGGCCAGAGTGGACTTCAGGGTGATAATTCCCATGCACTTGGTTGCTGGGGGCATTTCCTCCCATTTGTGTACTGCTTCTCATTTGACAGAACTGTGACAGAGTCTCAGTCTCAATACCTGTCTTGTGTTGGCGTTGTGATCTGATCCAGTCTCTCGCCTTTCCCACCAGGCCACACAGCGTAAGCTTCTCCCTCCGCCTTTATCTTCCTACAAATGTTCTTGGCCAGCCAGGTGCTTGCACTGGCAGCCAGATGTGTTCCACAAGGAAAGCCATTAGTAGCCATTTAAATGGTGACCCAGACACCATTCTGCCTTGCTGATTGATACCTACCATTTGTGCATCACTATATAGATTTTTACAACCGCATCATCTCTCTACGAGTGACCTAATTTTTGCCTTTTCCATAATATTGTTTAGTTGGGGGTCATGGTCACCCTCTTTATGCAGCCATTAAAGAAGAGCTATGTCCACCCATGAAACATTTTGTAGACCTCAGCTAGAGTTCCTACTTAACCTGCTTTCAGCCATGTGTGTGTGTGTGTGTGTGTGTGTGTATGTGTGTTTGCTTGTGTGTGTGTATTTGAATCCCATGCTCCCTTACAAATGACTGAAGTTCCTCCATTTTTTTCTTTACGTTCCTAAACTTTGCTCAGCTGAGTACTGCACTGCTGTTTTTGTTTGTTCTTCCAGTGAAGACAAAGTAGTAGAAGTAGCAGAGGAGGAGGAGGAAGTGGCTGACGTTGAGGAAGAAGAAGCTGATGATGAGGAGGATGTGGAGGACGGGGATGAGGTGGAGGAGGAGGCTGAGGAGCCGTACGAAGAGGCCACAGAGAGAACCACCAGCATCGCCACCACCACCACCACCACCACCGAGTCCGTGGAGGAGGTAGTCAGAGGTAATTCACTGATGGATTTTTACTTTTGAGTGCTCTGGGGTAAAGGAATGCAGAGTGGCAGAAAACTGATTTCAGTTAACACACACCACACCTCTTTTCCCTCACTGGAGTCACAAGGCATCTTGTGCTTGGTTTTTTTTTTTTTTTTTTTAATCAGTGTTGGTTTGGTTTAACAATCAATTAAGCATCAATTTAAACTAATACAGATCCTGCTTGCACATTCTCTACTATGTACTATGCTTTGTGTATGTTGTTTAAGGAATCCTAGGCTGTTTGATAAGACCCTGCCTAGACAAAAGTCATTGACGTTGACCCGTGCCGTGAGTCCTGCCCTGGTGGTGGGTGTTCACTGCTCAGCATTGCCCCTCCTCTCTGACTGAAGATTGGGATCTCCTTGACTGGAAAGACTAGAGATTAGGTCATGCACTGTGTTGGGCTTGTAGACAATTTCAATAAATTCTCTTTGGGTGAATAGTTTTCATTAGATTTTTACTAATTTTATACAAGATTTTACTAAATCTACCTTTTAATATGGAGAGTCACTTTTATTTTGTGCTGTGAAGTTCAACCTGGATGATGTATATGAATTGTTTTATTGGAAAGTATGGCGGCACCATCTTCAAGGAGCAGGTGTAGTTCTGATGCCTGGGACTCTTTTCTGCTAATGTTCCTCCTGAGAATGCTATAAACCAAATCACTACAAAGACCCTTCATCAGCAGGAAAATTAAAGCAAATATTTACGTTACATTAAACAGCCAAATGTCATGCCAACTAATGTGTTTAGGCATTAAGATGTTTAATAGGTATGCATTGTTTTAGTTTTTCCTTTTTTCTTTCCCCCCACAATAAAAGCTGCCTCTAGAGCTAGATTTAATGAATATGGGTTGACTTAATTTTAGTGTAATGCAAATGATATTAACTTTCATCCACAAATGTAAGATTTCCTTTCCCGTTTGATTACAACTCACTAGAGTTTACTATGGGACACTCATTGTTAATTATTGTTAGTTGCTTCTTCCCTATGCTCCTTTTTTAAGAATGTTATTGAGGTATGATTTCTATGTCATAAATTGAATTAATTTTCATTATATAACTCAGTGACTTTAATAAATGTACTCAATTATTTAGTATCACCATGGTCTAGCCTAAGAATGTCTCAGCACCCCAGCGAGATACCTTCTTCCCAGCCACAGAGATGATTCTCACAGCCCCAAGCAGCAGCTGCTCTACATTGGTCCCCTATGAGCTGCCTTTGTCTGAATATTTAACATGCCAGTGAGGTTGTACGTGCATAGCTTTGACTGACTTGTGTCACTCACTTGACAGAGTTTTGGGATTTTGTGTTTTTAACGTGGAGCTCTTGTTAAGTAATGATTCTGAATTGAACACTCAGCCCCCGCTGAGCTAATGGAAGCACTGTGTGTTGTTTGGGAAAGGCAGCTCCTTATTTATTTGAGCTTGTGAGAGAATTTGCAAGTGGAGGTAGCCTTGATCTGAATGAACTGCTCTTTATATACCCATTGCATCTTTTCCCAGAGAAACTTTCAAATGTTTCTTGAGGCCAAGACAGACAGATCTAGCCTAGTGGATTTTTTTAGCCCCAACTTTCTTGGCAAGTAAATAGGCAGTGTTTTGGGCTTGGTTTTTTTTTTTGTTTGTTTGTTTGGCTTTTTTTTTTGTTTGTTTTTTTGTTTTAACCTTAGGTTTTTTTTTTTTCTTTTTGGCACATTGCAGTGACTGATGATTCTGTATTTAGAACTGGGGAACACTTGCTTGGCACCTGCTCTTTCATAGGTCCGAAAGGAGCAGGTGATGAGCACGCATGTAGGTTCATGAAGGTCATGAGTGCTGAGACCCAGGAGGAAATCAAAGGCAAGGAAATGCAAAGTCATCTACCCTGAGAAGTAAGAGCACACAGACTGTTTCAGGGGGCAGAATGAGCTTCCAAGTTGACCAGTGAAGGTTTTTAAGAGCTGTTGGCATTTAATTCATCACAGTTGTTAGGAAACGGCCAACCAAAATGATGCTTTGGTGGAAGGAGAGGGGCGTGTCTGGGAGACAGCACTAATTGACAGCCTGGGTAAGAGAATCTGAGAAAACTGGATTGAGACCAAAATGTGGATATGTAGGCAAGTATGGGTTCAGAGAGCAGTGGGTTTGGTTGGCTTGTGCTGCCGTGAATCCCGGAGGGACAATGAGTGGTGAATTTAGGCTCCTATTCTAAACAAGATGAAATAGGGTGATGATGTTACCTCTTGGGTCATGTTGTTTGCTGGTTTTGCCCCAAGTGTGGTTTGTCTTTCATTTTCACCTGTAACTTTGTGATTTTAGGTGGTTTTACATGTGATGTGCCATTTTAAATATTCAGACAGAGCATACAAAGACATGCGCACTATGAGGCCTTTCTCTAGAAAGCCAAAGACAGATAAGGATTTAAAAAGGCATCTTTAGGTTAGATATCCATAAGACAAAATCCAGAGGAAACACTGGTTTTGAGGATGAGCAGGGGCGGCCCATTCTGCGTAGAGGGACGCTCTCTCAACCTGGACACACAGGGGAGGGTCTAAGCCCTGCTCCAAATGATGTGACAGACTTTGAAGACTCCCTATGGAAGGCCTCACCCTCCCTTCGGAGCAGAAAGGGGATAGTGGGGGGGAACAGGGGAGGACAGGGGGGGTGTGGGAACTGGGATTGACATGTAAAACAAGCTTGTTTCAAATTTAAATAAAGGAAATATTATCAGAAAAAAAAAAAAAAAAGGATGAGCAGGGGCTAGGGGGTGGCATACCCTGTAGGGTAAACACTGCAAAGGTGTTGGGGGGCTGAGTTCATGTCCTCAGAGCCCACTTCGAAAGCGAAAGCTGTGGAGGACAGAGCCAGGAGGGCTGCTGGGAGATGTTCAGGGAAAGACCCCGTGTCAAGGAAATAAGGCCGAACATACAAACATGCACATACACCACACCCATACACACACACACACACACACACACACACACACGCACGCATGCACACACGCACGCACGCATGCACGCACGCTCACTCGCGCCATTCATCAGGTAAATAGAAGATTTATTTAAAATGTTAATCCATTATTTTATATATAAAGCTTACGATGTGGACCAAAGATACGAGTTGAAGCAAATCTTTCTTGGGTAGGGGCCTAAAAGAAACATGCTGTGGTGTGGTGTATCTGCCAAGGACAGATGTTTTCAATGGTGTAGGATATGTGCTAAGGATGTAGATATTTTCGATGGTGTATTGTGTCTGCTAAGGATACAGATGTTTTCAATGGTGTAGGATATGTGCTAAGGATGTAGATATTTTCGGTGGTGAAGCGTCCACTAAGGGTGCAGATGTTTTCGATAGTAAGATCAAAGGGGACAAGCTGTCCCTGTACATTCCTAGTATAGAAGGTGCTTTCTGATTCCTCCCCTACCAGCAATAGCATAGCAGACTGCACACTTTGGTATGCATCTTCCTACAGAGCCTGCTTCTGTACCCTGAAAGTAAACACTGCTTGCAGTGGAAGGGTTAGTATTGCAGTCTTTCAATGTTAATGTTTCGGCCTCTGGAAGGAAATAAATGTGATTTACAACCGTCTCTAGGAGGAAAATCGGTTCATCACCACCAGCCTCTAGCGACTAACGTGAGTCCTTACTGTGCTTCAGAAGGACTAGGTGCTTCCATACCCTGTCAGCACTTGAGAGGAATAAACAGGGGAGAAAATAGAAGCTGTTTGTACAGGGTCATAAAATCTCAACTACCAACTGCCTGTTCTGCGTGACTGATTTCAGAGAGAAGGGAATTCTTTGGAAGTAAGCAAGTTAGTGCAGAGTCCATCTAGCATTTATGCTTTGCTAATTAAGAATATGCTGGATACCAATCAATGGATCACCTTGTGACCAGTTAAGTAAATCAGAAGTCTACATAGATCCTTGCCCTTAGTTTTCAGTTCATAACCCAATATCAGGGGCTTTTTTTCCGACTCTGAAGTGTGGGTTTTGTGGAAACTGCCATTGCCTTCGATTTAACCTACCCAATTTTGCCTGTCCAGAGAAACTCTATATTTTACCCTATGTTTATTTGTCCCGCAAATATTCTTTGTGCCTCTGCTGCCTGCCAGCTAAGTCTTTGACCCCGTAGAAAGCACAGCAGGGCTAGCTCAGACATGCTTCCGCCTGCTGGCGGGCTGTGCCAGATCCAGGTTGGAGTTCTTTGTTGCAAATATAGGTTTTCTAGCTCACCATTCCCCTTGCCTTTTAAGGCTAGAATTCTGCTTTTAAGCCTTGCAGCCACGGTAGAAATGTTGCATCCCCATTTTAGGTCAAGACAATTGAGTCTTCAGGAAACTTTAAAAACATGTTAGTCATATAACCAGAAATCGATGAAGACAGGATTTGGGCCTCATGAGCTAAGCTGTATCAGTTTTATTAAGCCCAAGTAATATTTTTACTTTTTCTTTCTAAATATGTACTATTCTATTTAAGTTGTACCCTCGATGGTACTTGCTCTTTTGCTACAGACGTGGATGCATCTTTTATTTCTGCTCAGAGCACTTCTGGAATTTTGTGTTTTTAAATTAGATGATAATAATGACTAGAGGTCAGCTATTAATAGGTGATTAAGGGTCAGAATACTGTATTTCTGGGACCAGAGATAACATGTTACCTATTTTTTAAGACAAAGTTTTTACTGGGAGACACTCAGCCCCCCCCTATATTTAAGTATTGTCTCTGGCTACATTTATGCTATAAAAGCAGAGCCGAGGAGTTGGATAGTTGCAAAGGAGATTATATTGTCTGAAAAGAACAAGACATGTACTATCTGGCCTTTTCAGAAAATTTCTTAGCCTCTGATGATATTGTACATTAAAAGAATTAAATCCTTTATTTTCCAGATACTTACTTATCATATCAAGTTGATTTAGATCTCTCTCTCTCTGTCTCTCTCTCTCTCTCTCTCTCTCTCTCTCTCTGTGTGTGTGTGTGTGTGTGTGTGTGTGTGTGTGCATGTACGTGTACATGTAGATATTTATGAAGGTCCATATTCATACATGTGCATATGTCTAATGAAGTTATAGGACAACCTCAAGTGCTGTTCCTCAGGGCCCAAACACCTTTCTTTTTGCTACTTTTTTGGCAGTGATGAGAGACATGGTCTTTCACTGGCCTGGAGCTCATCAAATAGACTAGGCTAAATGGCCAATAAGTCCCGGGGACCCACCTATCTCTGGTTCCCCAGGGCTGGGCTTGTGAACAGTATCACCTTGCCTGACTTTTTAAAATGTGAGTATTGAACTCAGGTCATGTTTACATACCAAGCTGTTTATGAACTGAGCTGTCATTCCAGCCCCAACTGTAGTGTTTACAGGAGACATTATCATTTTATGGCTGTGGGCCAGTTAAGTAACCCAGTTTTTACCTGCCTTGTGTGAGTTACCTTGCACATTTCCTCCGAGAATGACTTTACATGACCTATGCTAAGTGTTTAAGAGAATACTGAGGAAGACCCACTTTGTTGTTCAAATACGGTTGCTCAAATTGGAGTCCTTCTTAGCCTTATAGTCAGTGAACTGCAAAGCTTGCATGAAGCAAGTAGTCTCTAATTCTCAGTGCGTCCCTCTATAAAGTTGGGGTTAATAATACCTCTCTAATATTTAGCTATTTTGGGAGAAGTGAGTGATGCAATTCCTGGGAACCACGGAGCATAGTTCCTGATAGACAGTAAGTACTCAGCCTTGAGTCTATGGTCATTGTGGTTGTAGTTCCCATTCTAATCCCCTAATATATTCTGAACATCAGACAACTAATGTTTACTACCAGTTAGAAGTGTTAAAGGTAAACCAACAGATTGGCATTTTAATTACAGTGTGATAAATCTATGATCTGTTGGTACAACAGTGCTGGTGTTTATAGACAGCAGTCTGTTACCATCAAAATACACCATGAACTTGGTTTCTTGTTTAAAATAGTTTTGTGTGTGTGTGTGTGTGTGTGTGTGTGTGTGTGTGTGTGTGTGTGTGAATACATTCCACATATCAAAATATTTGCAATTAAATTTCATATCTAGCAGAAATATGAACAGGATGGTACTGAATGTTACCACATTTCAAGATAAGAACTTTTTATTCCTTTTGACTATTTTATGCCTTGTGGAAGGAAATTCTTCAGTAAGGGAACAGAGAGAGACACAGATTCCAGTGACTTTTTAGACACGTGTGTTTGTGAAACTAAGAACGCTGGCTGCTTTATAGTAGTTGACTCACCTCGTGAACATTCCTAGTACTCTGTTGATGTTCACTGAGGAGCACCCTTGCCTGACTGGAATGCATCCCCCAACACTGATGAGGCATGTCTACATGTTGGGCGTAGCGTTGCTTACTCGGAGCACAAGGATATGGACATCAGTAGCTGGGTCCTTCCATCAGACCTGCACAGTCTTTGAATCTGTTCACCCTATGTGGGAAATGGCATCGGTAGGCTGGAGGAAAGAAAATGCTTGGGAGTCAAGGCCCAGTAAAGAAGTGATTGTGAAGGGAGAGGAATTGGCCAACTGATGGAAGTTGCATCTAATGCAAGCATTATAAATAAGCCAAAGCCATGTTTGTCAGCTTATCCCTCCCATCGTCATTGGTACTTCTTTGTAAAGGCATGACACAAGGAGTCATTATTATTATTATTATTATTATTATTATTGTTATTATTATTTACCCTTTTTTTCCAGAGTAAACAGTAAACTTGGCTTGCTGTGAACATGAGCATGGATGAACTCAAAGATCTAAGGTGGGCTTGGGGATCGGACCAAGGATAGCAGCTCCTCCACTGGGAGCAAGCCACGGGCTTTAACCTCTCTGCTTAACTAAGGCAAAGAGAATGTACTCACATGTGGAGGCTGAAGTTCATCATTCTTGTAATGTCAGGAGGACTGGTGTCGGTGTGGACCATATACGTGACAGGTGGCAGCCTGTTATTTTGTGCCTTGTGACCTAGCAGCCATTGATTGTGAGGCATTCCGTACGTGCTTGGCTGGGGCTGAGTGATGCATGTCAAGTGTTCTGTGTAGCTTAACTAACTGTCCTAGTCTAGAAAGCCCGCTGCAGTGATGAGGGTGCTAAAGATACAAGGCTGGGGAGTAGAGGCTTACAGAGACAGAGAAATAGTAGACATACATGTGCCTGTCTTGTTTTTATGTCTAATTAGCATTCCGTAAAGTTTATAATTCAGGGGTTTAGGATGTGTGCCATAAGAAGATGTGCTTTAAGCACAAATATAAGTCTACTTTAACAGTTTATAATTTTTAAATAATCAATTCCTTAAAATGCAATGCAACAAGGTAGAGAGCAGTTAACATAACTGTGTATACATTTCCCCTTTGCAATTAATTCTTAAGTTCAAGTGTGTATTGTCTCAGGTAACAAAGCTATGTTTTTTTTTTTTAATGGAAATTTTTAGTTCCCTTAATAAATGAGTGTCCAGAGCTTTAAAAAGCAGGGTGGATTGCAGCCTAGACACCTGTTTCTGTGGGTCTTCAGCCATCTTGCCCTTCTGAAGATTCATCTGTGGCTGCTGGACACTCAGGCCACCAAAGCATGTCTGTCCTTCTGTGATTCTGTTAGAAGAGAATTCCAGAACAGACAGGATTAAATAAGTATGAACTTCAAGTGTTCACAAGTTCCCTGGCTTTCAAGGCAGCAACCCACGTGTTAGGAAATTCAGACTTATGATGTGAAACGAATGAATAAGTAAATGAGTTTAGGGCCAAAGGGATAGGACAAGTGCACTGTGTTTATCTCATAATGGTCAACTGGTAACATCCTTGTAAAACAGGATGTTTTTCTTCTACTTGTGTCTTGTTGACACTAACTTTTGAGACAGAATGGGAAAATGTAACATTTTCAGTTCTCTTAAAATATTTTGTCTATACTATCTACATGTATATTGGTATCACGAGGGTGGGGAGCAGAGGGGTTGAAACTGGATTTGCAGACAGTTGCCAGCAGCCGTGGGAGTGTTGGGAATCATATGTGGGTCCTTCCTCTGCAAGAGCAGCAAGTCCTTCTCACTGCTGAAGCCATCTCTCCAGCCCTGTTCTTTGAGTTCCTGATATTTCATGATACCAAGCAAAGCAAGGTCTTGCTGGCCGTTACTCATGCGTCCTTCCTTCCTGGCCATTTCCTAGCCTTTGTTACCCAGGGTTTCAAAGATGTTGGTGGCTGCTTCATAATACCCTTGATGGGTCACAATAGCGGAGTGACTGATCTGTCACATAAATTCTCCTGTTGTTTGCTTGGGCTTCTCGAGCCCAGAACTCTTGCTGTTAGGCTCAGGGGAGTCTTTGCTCTTTAGGGCTGGGCTGTTCGTGCATATCGGCTACCTACAGCACCGCTGTCTTCCCATGGGATGCTTAGGACCCACCCCTTTCCCCAGCACTGTGGCATGTGCATGCACACACATACACACAAGAATTAGCCGATTTTTAAAAGTTTAAATATGGGATTACTGACAGAAGCTGCCCTCAGCCTCATCAGAGTACCATCTAAAACTCCCTAACCCGGTGTTTTGCAAATGGTAGGTTGCCAGTGGATATATTTTATAGGACAAAAATAAGTAAGAAACATAAAGAATATGGCTAAGTCACTATTTAGTAGTACAGTAAAACAAATATTAGGTAAGATCTATAATACAGTGTAGTAGCATGCTTAAGGACGGGAAGCTACAAGGAACACTGACTTAAAATATGACAAACTCTGCAAGCACACACACACACACACACACACACACACACGTGTGTGTGTGTGTGTGTGTGTGTATGTATGTGTGTGTGTGAGAGTGTGTGTGTTGAAACAGAGCCTTATTGTGTGACCTTAAATTTGATGCCTCTGTGTCTCAGTTCATGTGCTAGAATTACTGGCCTGCACCATGCCTGATATTCACATGTGCTACCATGTAGACTGTGAAGTATGGAGGAAACTCTTCTTAGTTTGGGGATTTAGAATCCATTCTCTATAATACACTGTGGTTAAAAAAAACAAACCTTGGTTATCATCTAGACTTTAACCGGAATACTGTCCTCAGCCTGAACATGTAGATTCTTTTCAGTTGAAGACTATGTATGGCGAGAAGCCACGGTAGAGAGGTGGCCGAGCTCTGTCTTTCTCAGTCAGGGTCGTATTTCCAGACACCAACTAATTCTTTTAGTCTCAAAAGTACTGGTGCTATGTAGCATTTCTTCCCAGAAAAGTGCTGTGGAAAAAAATTACATCCTGAGGTTAGTTTAGTTATTATTTGATTTTTATTGGTTTTCATTATTATTTTCAAAATAAAAGCTTTTGGCGAGTTGGGGAAGACGGTCACTAGAATTCACGTTTTGGAGAAGCGACATATTCATAAATTTAAGTATAAGAATAACTATCTCAGTATTAGATTTAAGGCAGAAGTGTTGGTGTTATTTTGATGTTTAAAAACAGCTGGTTGTGTAGAATGGAATAAATACATATTGATAACTGGTTAAATATTTCTGTATTTTTCTTAATTCTAAGAATCTTCTAACATGTTGTATTCTTCTTTTAATAAACCGAACTCTTGTAATAAACCAACTTGTACCGATTCCTCTACTCTGATATTTTTAGGGTGCAACTATATATTGCATCTTTAATATAAGACATTTCAATTACACTTAATTAAGTTAGCTGGGCATGATAGCTCACACCTGCAATCTTAGTATTTGGGAGGCTGAGACAGGGATCATAGGGATTTCGTGCTGACCTGAGCTATGTCATGAGACTTTGCTTCTGCAAACACAGGCAAGAAAACCACAGCCTCCCACACCAGCCGCATGGTTGCATGGTGCTTGCCAAACCTTGCTGTTCACCTGAGTCACTCTTCGCTTTCACTGAGTGTGCACCTGGGGAGGTGCGTGGCCGGCCATGGGCCATACTTCGAAGAAACCCTAGCACCGTTTCTGTCCTCTGTGCTCTGAGGGTTTTGGAATAGAGACCAGAATTAAGACACTAACAGGGAAAGCTCTCCTTGTCTGGTGGCTTTCCATTTTGTGCCCTGTGTTTTCTCTGTGTGGCGTAGACAATCCTTACTAGTCTGTGAAAACTAATTATTACAGGACTGGGGAATTTTAGGAGTCATAACCACTGCTGCCTGACTTACCAGCGGCAGGAGTGTTTATACAAAGGAAATAGACAAATGCTACGATTTTTTTCCCCCCGGATAATCACAGATTTTAGTAAATCCCTCATTCAGATTTCTCCATGACACAAGGTCTTCCTCACTCTTATCTTGTTCTAGTTTTAAGCTTGTTAGCCATGCTTCACGTCAAACAGGAAGTGGAAACCCAGGGGGGCACTGACTAAGGTAAAACTCCTTCAGGTGCCATTTTATAAGAACCCTTCCAGCTGTGGCTAGCTGTGAGAATCAGGTCAGGTCTAATGACAGTGACCCGCACATTTAAATACAAAGTCTAGCCAACTGAGGATACCTGCCACAGTGGTTTCATGACCACTCTGGGGATCAAACAACCCTTTCACAGGGGCTGTCTAATGCCCTCCGAAAACACAGGTGTTTAAATTATAATTCATAACAGTAGTAAAATTGCAGTAGCAACAAAAACAATTTTAATGGTCAGGGGTCACTACAACATGAGGAGCTGTGTTAAAGGGCGGCAGCATTAGGAAGGTTGAGAAACACTGTGCTGGAGACTTCTGTCACAAGTCAGCACCCACCTTCCTCCTGAGTCTGTGGCTTTGATAAGGTGCATGGCTGCTGGTGTGATTTGTTGGTATTTCCCCCTGTGTTTGCAACATGAGATATGGCGTAAAACTTCGGCTCCTGCTTACCAGCCTAATTTGCATGATTATATTTAGTATAATATGATTACAAGGTAATGAATATTTGATCATTTATTCTCTGATACAGTAGTTACCTTATTTTTATGACTACTCAGTAATATCACAGCACATGATGAATGGAATTTCTCTTAGAAGTATGTGATTTTAGCATTGGAAAAAAACATGTTCTCTAGTAACCACGATTCTCATGTGTTGATTTAAAATATTTCATTTTTAAAAATCAACAAAACTTATCTACAGAATACAATTTTGATTCTAATAATTAGGCTCTAGGAGTGTCACTAAATTGCAGAATTTAAATTTGTAGCAACAACTTAATTGGGATTTTTTTTTTTTAAAGTAAAGAGTTTAATGCTTATTTTATTAGCATTATAATTCTTTAGGGTTTCGTTTTGTTTATTCTTCTTATTGTTGCTCGTGGTTTAGCACTTGCTGTATAGACTAGACTGGCCTTGAGTTTATTAATATCTTCCTGCCTGTGTCTTCTAGTATTGGCAGGTGTGTACCACCACACCTGCGTCACGGTTGTTTTAAATGACACCGAATTCAGCCTTTTTCCATTATTGATGGGTTCAATGTAGACTGCAAGATGAAAGTTGTTTGAAATATTGGTGGTCAACACACTTAGTACTACTGATTTGTATGTCTTTGCCTTTTATTTTCAATTTATTTCACTGTTAAGTTAGACAGATAATGATTTATTGTTAAAGCCAAATGTATTTATCTTTCCACTCTACAATTAGAGGGGGAAAAAATCACAAAATAGGGGATTTTTCAAAGAAGTATATCTGTATCATCTGTGTCTGTTATATTGTGTTCAACTAGGCATGTTTCACAGAAAGTGGAGAAAATCATGCTTTGGGAATTTTCCCTCAGAATCTGAAAATCTTCATTTCTTAACCCTGTGCATTAAACTCAGCTTTCAGAAGCAGCTCCATCCAGTGGCTGCCTGTCGGTGCAAAAGGGAGGGGTGCACTTTAGCCCAGTTCCCTGCAGTCTCACACACACCTACCCCTAACCTCTCCCACACACACTGTCCTTTGGCGTTGTTTGATCCCTTACCGAACCTGTGCCCGGAATTCTGCTACTGTTATTCAGCGAGCATCAGAGAACAAGCCCCCTGTATGGAAGGCAAGAAGTAGTCTACAGGGTATGGGCTAGATGAGTAGGAAGACCTCAGTATTTAGTGAGAGGTATAAACTGGGTAGATCAATGTGGATGGATTGTGCTGCCTGGCTCTGTTGACAGAGGGGCCCGTGCCAGTGGATGCAAAAGTTTCATTCCACTCATGGCCGCACTGCAAATCCAGCACAAGGCACCACCGTCTAATATTGACATCAGGGCAACCTAAGAAGAGATTAATGGGGAGCGATGTCACATTAGAAACATGACCGAGGGTGCTAAGCGTGGTGGTGCACACATATAATCCCAGCCATTGAAAGGAACAGGAGGAGGTCTGCAACAGGGCTACCAGGGCTACACAACAATATGTTGAGATTGCTGAAGGAGACCGAGTGAAAGATAGAAAACCCGTTGTGAAAGTATTTATTACAACCGAAGAACATGATAAGACCTAGATCAGAGAGTGCTGGTGGCTGTACTTCCCAGGACTCCCACATGTGGACGCCCAGTCCAGAAGCTGCTGTCACTCACTTCCTAAACACCTCCCCCAACTAATTTTCCTTTCATTACTTACAGTGCCAGTCTAGTGTGGGGACGCTAGAACCAAATGATGGGGTTGCCTCGTTACCCTACCAGCCAGTTTTTGTCCTATGTCAGAATTCCATACAGAAGCCATTTAAAAAGACAGGCTTGGGGGCTGTGGGCTTTCAGAATGGCTGTCTTTGGTGATGTGACACTAAATCATGCTCCTGGAATCAGGTGCATCCTCAGGAAACTTTGAGAAAGTCATTTTCGATGCCTGTTACACAGAGGGTATATCCTCTTGAAGTCATGTTTCGGGCTCTCCAGGCCTCGGCGCTTGCCTGCTCTTTGAAGATCTTTGGTTGATTATGGTGTGTTGATTGACACAGGCGGTCTGGGTGAGAACGGGGCATCTTCTGGGATACAGGGTCCAGGTGCATAGTATCGCCAAGAAACAATAGAGCAGGAAATGGAAGAAGGTAGTGGTTGAAGGTAGGTAAAGTAAAGTGAGAACTTAAAATATTCCGTGAGGTCAGAGTGGGCTCAAGAGCATCCTCCCCTTCAGATCCCAGGGAGTTTCTTTATAGATGGCAAAGCAGGGATTCGCTTCAGCTGCTGTAGATTTGATTATTTTTCTGTTTGTTTGAAGAAAGTTGTGTAATTTTGGCCTGTTCCAGGGCAGTAAAGGGGTGAAAGTTTTGGTTGCTGGAGATTAATTATCTTCTTCGGACTCAACAGTCTGTATTCCTTCCTCATGCTGGCTGTTTCTAACCTAGAGGCTCTGTATTTTATACAGATTTCATCTTTTAGAAAGGTACTTACCGTTGGGGAAACCCCCCCAAAGATGTGGGGTTATTGTTCTATTTCCCAGCAAAAGCAGATAATATGGAGAGTCTATAGAGTTCTAACTTTAATCATGATTAACTTCTAAAATGCACCTGAAAGATTACTGCTTTTTTAAGTCATTGGGGATTATGGAACTGATTTGGAGGACAGTAGCAAGACAAACTTACAAGTAAGGTGTGTTTTAATGCAAAGCAATGTGTGGTATATGTTAATCAATTTGAATATGTTTGCTATGTTACTGTTTAGAACATTATGAGCTAAGGGCAAGATTTAAAAAATCCACAAAGAAAAATTGTCGTAGAGTTACCATGATTGACAGTCAGTCTCTCTTATGGATATCACTTATGTTTTCAGGTTTAATTAGTGGACAGACTGGAAGCATTAAAAATAGATGTGACGAATTATGAGTCTAGATGGTCATTCACTAAGGAAAACAGTCAAAGTTGGTGAGGGTTTAACCTCTGGCTTCCCAACCCAAACAATCCTCTTACATCCAAGTTGACTCGAAGTTATTTTTTTAAGAGAATATTTTTTTGATGTGCAGATACTTTTTATCTTTAAGTCAAGAAAAAGATTACCTCTAGCCAAAAAATCCTTTAGCTGCTACTGCATCCTACACATGAAGCCATCCGAGAATGGCTAGTTCTGAGTGAAAGGTGGGTAATTAGATTCCTCAGTGAAGACTTAGCAGGTGCCACCTACTCTGCCCAGGTTACTGCTTGCTTAAGATGAGAAAGTATGTCCATGAGTATCCAGAAGGTGCCTTCGCATGCTAAATGTGGTTCCCCACATCTACTCTGATTAGAGGTGTGCTCTGAACAAGCCGAGACCGGGCCGTGCCGTGCAATGATCCCCCGCTGGTACTTTGATGTCACTGAAGGGAAGTGCGCCCCATTCTTTTACGGCGGATGTGGCGGCAACAGGAACAACTTTGACACGGAGGAGTACTGCATGGCGGTGTGTGGCAGCGTCTGTAAGTGGACCCTTCCTCCAGCCTGGCCACCTTTTGTCTTTCTCGCCGCTGGCTCTGCTCTTTGTAACAGACTGAGTTTTTCCTTGTCCTTGGGAATGGGCCTGTTGCTACCACTAACCACACTCCTGTCAACTTCTCTAATTATCAGAAATCTCCACAGTATGTTCAGTCATGAACACATCTCTCCATCTGTTTCTAATAAAGCATGGCCTTGGGTGTATTCTTTTATAGTTCTGGTAGATTATTCTTGCAACCTATAGGAACTTCTAATTGCTTCTCTTTACAAAAGGGCTAGGGTGGCTTTTGTCTTCCTGCGAATTCCTACTCTGTGTCTGTCTGTGTACCTATGTGTTCATGTTTCTGCATGTGCACATGTGCAAATAATCTCTCACTGGAAGCTGGCTTATGAAGCTTCGGTTGCCTTGACAAGATTGCTGTAGAGAATTCCTTTGTTATGTCATGACATGTTTTTGTTAATGAAATTTGATTTTGACTTGAACTCATGCAGCCTCAGATGCTGTCTTAGTTAGAAATACCATGGCCAAAGCAACTCTTATAAAGGAAAACATTTAATTGGGGCTGGCTTACACTTCAGACATTCACTCCATTATCATCACAGCAGGAAGCTGTGGTGGCATGCAGGCAGACATGGTGCTGGAGAGTAGCTCAGAGTTCTACATCTGGATCTGGAGAGAGACAGTGAGGTTGACTTGAGCATCTGAAACCTGAAAGCCCACTCCCAGTGATGTACTTCCTCCAGCAAGACCACGCCTCTTAGTCGTGACACTCCCTGTGGGTCTATGGGGGCCATTTTCGTTCAGACCACCACAGATGCCCATGCTGTTCCCTGAACCCAGAGCACATATATTTGTCAAGCTTTTGCTATTCCTCCCCCCTTGGAAATGGGTAGAATAGTACTGAGGATATGAATCAGTTGGTGAAAGTGCTTGTTGTGCAAGTATGAGGACCTAAATTAGAATTCCCAGAATGCACTTAAAACCCAAATGTGTAACCTGTGCCACCTGCTAAATCGAGGTTGGGAGCAGAAACAAGCCAATCACCTGAACTCACTCTGGGCCAGCTAGCCCGGGCTACAGAGTTGAAATAGACTCTGTCTCAAACAAGGTGCAAAGCATGTGCTGGCCCTGAGCTTGAACCGCGGCTGCCACATGGAATCCATGGCATGCACGCTCACACATGAATGCACGTGTGCATGCCAAAGAATCCTGCCAGCAACTTTCAATGACCTAAGGCTGAGGTTGCAGTGTCTCTGTGGAACACCAAGCTTTCTTTACTGTGCGGAACAAATGCATGGTGTCATGATGACGTCAGTGCGAGACGAAATGTTTCCCGGAAAGTCGGTCCTTAAGAAGCCATGTCAAATATACGGAATATCTGCTCGTTAGTAGCCTTTCAGGTTAAGTCCTCAGCTGTGTTTGTTCATTCTTGACCACAAGTTAGAAATACTAATTATTCAGAGATCTCAGTAGCATGCATTCTCTTCTGAGAGATTCTCGCATTTTATTCCCTGATTTACACGGAGGCAATCCCTGCCCAGAAGAAATACCTGGGAAAACTCTTAACATCGCATAGCCTAGCCAGGGGTCAGAAGTCTCTGGTAAACAAGTGAAGTTGGAGGAGCCGCTGTGAGGAAGGGATTGAAGGGAATTGAGGATAATCGGTGCCTAGGAGAGAGAAAGAAGAGAGCCGCAGGTCCTCCAGCAGATGTCCTGATGTCCTGACCTATAGAAGAAGGTGCAGCCTTCTGCAGTACTAATCTTTACTGGAGACAAATCTCATCTGTGTGTCCTTTCGCCCCCTGCTTAGGTCTTGGTTTTGGTTGAATGATATCCTCCCCCCCCCCATTTTGTTTCTTTAGTTTTGAATGAATCGTATGAGTGTGTTTCTGCCGTCATTCCTATGTTTCTGTTTTTGTTTTTAGTTATGTTCTCTTGTTTTCTCCATAGCATCCAAAAGTTTATTCAAGACTACCCATGAACGTCTTCCCCACGATGCTGTTAAACGTATGTTGTCATTGACTTAGGGGGTTGGGGACAAGGGAAGGAGTGTGCTGCATGATTGGATGTGACCTTCACTCTGCATGGGTTTCGTGATTCTTGACCAGATGCCGTTTAATAGACAGTATCTTCCCACTGCCTTGCTCATCATTTCATCCAGTTTTACCAGGCAACCTCAGATGTCAGGACAAGAGCGACTTAAACTACTTACATGCTGATCAAATTCTTTTCTGGTTTGTGTAGTTCTGTGAATATCACTCATATAGTATTTACTTGGCAGGACTTTTATTTCCCAAAACTGCCTGCATGCCATAATTTAATGAAATCATATTTGTTAATAGAGGTACTCCTCCCTAAAAATTTAATGTTGTGTGTCAAAGACAAATTTGTGTGCACGTTTTCAGTTTTGTGTGTTAAATGACAACGGTTCAGAAGAAGTCAGTCACCTAGATTTCAGGATTACCCTTCTCTCCAGAATGCACGTTGCTTGGTGTGAGGACCTCTACTTAAGGTTTTGTTGACAGGAAAGAGAAAAGGAATTCCCTATAAAAAGGCTTTGAGGCAACTAACGATTTGTGGTCTTAACAGTGTTTGTCTGCTGGTTGCCAAATCAGTCTAATTTCACTTAAAAATGTGGTATCAAAGATATCAATATTCATTTTTTAAAATTTAGACTATATTTAAAATTAGATTTATCCTCTCTGGAGATAAACTGTATTGTTAATACTTACTGAAGAGGAGATCTGATTTCTTAAGATGCTCCAGTTAATTCAAATGATGGGATAACACTTGAAGGATGTGTCTTTTTTGTTTGTTTTGTTTTGTTTTTTATTGACACAGTAGTATGTCCTGCTACTGTGAAATGTTTCCCCTAAAATATTAATTTGTGTGTGCTGCTTTGCCCCCAGTGTTTTCAAAGACAGCAGATCTTTTTTTTTTTTTTTTTTTGGCACACTTGTGTGCATTTTCCTCTCATATGGGAAAAGATGAGGCCTAACAGAACTTACTGCGTTGTCTGGAGGCATCAGACACAGAAGGACCATGTCTGAAACCTAAATGACATTCTGGTGTGGTCCACTCCAAATGGCTCAGCATTTGCTACTGATGTGTTTTGGGTTAGCCAGTTCCTGACATTTGGAAAGCGTGCTTTGAAAATATATATATATATATATGAAGCAGCAAAAAGCTGGAGAAAAAAAGGTAACACCCCTCCCCAGCAATGCCAAGCACGTGAGTAGCAGGCATTCTATATCTCATTCTTTTTAAAAATGGTGGCGGTTGGTTCTCACCAATTTTATTTCCTTTAAGAATATTAAAGATCATCAGTTTTCCTTTATCTTAATTGATAAACCTTATTCATAAAATATGCATAACATTTCCAGACAGATATTGGAAATCTCACTTTCTCCTCCCATCTATCATCTATAGTGTGGTTCAGACCCTGACACCCTTCCATCCTGGGGGGATGAAGTGATTTTTGTCAGCTACATTTCTTGTCTCCCCACAGAGACCATTCAATCACAGCAAGTGAAGGGTTTTGCAGTGCTGGTAGCAACATCCGGGAGAAAGCATATAATTTCTAGTTATTTATAGCCATGTGGCTATGCTACCTTATTTATAGCAAAGCCACACATTTAAATTGAAAAGTCATGGTCACCTGGAGGTCAAATGCAGATTGCAAACTCAATCCAGAGGGAAAATGAGCAGAACGGGGAGGGGGGCAAGCCTGTTCTGTTGGACAGCTCCGGCTTAAGCTTCCCTCCTTCACCCGCTTCTAGTTAATTGAATGGCATCGAGTTGCTCTGAGCTGGTTTTTTAGATGCTCCATCTGAAGGGCTTCCGGTGGGAAAATAAACACTAGGAGGGCCGGGGAAAGCTTTTCCTCTGAACTGCTTTAAGACTGTGTGTGTAGAGAACCATGCATCATGAAACAGTTCCTGTCAAGACTTACGACTTGAATCAGGCATTGCTAGACTTTTAGTTGTTGCCGTTAAGAAAAATAAAAGAAAAACAAACAAAAACAACAACTTTGAAAAGCATCACAGTTTCCAGGACATTTACTGTTTGCTGTGGCTCTCCCAGAGGACCCTTAACCGCAAATGTAAGTGACAGACGTGAGACTGAGAGCTGTCATTTACTCATAAACCTGGGTTCCTGACTCTTTGAGAAGACTTTCCATTTGAGGTAAAGAACCTCCTAGGCCTTAGCTGTTTCTGAGGTCAGTTCTTCATCTATTTGACTTGATACCCCGGCCTCACCCTCAACCCCTACAATACAGTGTTTATAAAACAGCAAAATCACTATGTAAATATTTGACCAGCTGATATTTCAAATGTGACAGGAGCATTGCCTGTCTACCTACTATCCCCAGATTGACTCTCAGAAGGCAAGCAGCTGAACTCCACGATGTGCACAAAGATAATCACACCCATTTATATTCAGCTGATTGACCCGGGGGCAATCTGCCCACAGGGCGGGCCCATTCCCGGTTCCTTTGTGTGTTGTAAACATTGCCACAAACATTTCCTTGCCTCAGTATGCTTGTCATTTGGTTCCAGAGGATTCACTGCGGTATCCATTCAGTACATGTGGGTGTTTACCTGTGTCCCAGACCCCTCCCATCTATACGCCATTATCTACCTATGACAACTAACAATTTTTCACACATTGCTGCATATGCACAGAAAGCGGGGTACGCAAGTCACCTCATGCCTGTGGGCTCCAGGGGTCGTGCCTCTGTTCCAGTTCAGTATTTTCTCCACTCCGACCAGTTATAGCTAGGTTCATATACAGATATATGTTCCACAGATAAGAGGCCCTGTTGAAGTGTAGGGATGTCCATAACCTCTAATTCTCAACAGGTATTTATGAACCTTCCTAGTACCCAAATGCTGTTGGGATAGTCTATACCTATCCCAAGATAGGTATAGACTCTAGAGTTGGATGTCTCAGTGTTTTGTCTAGTGTAATGTAAGCTACTGTGGATACAGAAGATAAGCCAGCAGACGCCACTATTCGTGGTTCACCTCCACAGCCCCCCCCCCCACACACACACTTTGTTTCCTCGTGGCTTCCTGAGAGCAGTGTCTGTACAGATGCTTGCCTCTCTGTTCACCCTCGGCATTGTGTTTATGGACTAAGGACTGTCATGCTGGGGTATGTCTGGCCCCATGCATGGTTAAAGCAGGGGAAAGGATGATTTTTATTTACACATAAGTGCTTCCTTGTATCAGGAGGCTGTGATTTGCCTACAGTGAGTGACATAATGCAAGCATGAATGGGAATACCGATGTAAACTCAGCCATTGTCTCTGGCCAGATTTGAACTATTATTTTTCATTTTTACTTTTTTTGTTCATCAAGCTGTGAAATAGTAGGCATCGACATCTGTTACTACATTGTATAATGCTAGTAATCACACTATGAGAATTTCTTTAGACTGCCAAACTATACTAATAATAATTGACCTAGGTGTGTTGGCTGAACTCAAGTGGAAGAAGCAGGTGGATCTCTGCAAGTTCAAGGCCAGGCTAGTCTGTGTAGTTACTTCCAGGTCAGCCAAAACTACATAAAAACAAAATAAATAGCAACAACAACAGTAGCTGTTATTCTTATTTAAAGATCTAGTCCTGCATTCAATTACATATCCCAAGAGTGGTAGTAAAATTCTATCACAAAGAAAACACATGAAATCCATGTTTGCTACCCAGAAATATTTAGATAAGGAGTTTTCTTCAAAAGTGTAATGATTAAAAATCTTGAGAAGGCAAGTGCCTCAGTTGCTTTGCAAACCAGCTTTTGTTTTTGTTTGTTTGCTTGTTTGTTTTTTAAGAAAAGCCATTCGCTGTATTAGAGAAAGCTCAGCAAGTATGTGCTCCATGCATTAGCTACTTGATAAAGGGGTTGGGCATGCTTTTTTGCCAGGCTGTACATTCAGTATCATGTCTACAGAGTGCTACAGCCCACTGACAGGAAATAAATAAGTAGGCATCATTGTGTGCTCTCCAACTCACATTAGGTTTTTGTTGTTGTTTGATATATTTATTTTATTTTATTAAAGCAGCTAGTGGACTGAGGAGTGGTAAGATGGCTTCCATGCAAGCATGAATACCTGAGTTTAGAACCGCCAGCGTGTACATGAAGGGTCAGGGACTATAACACAGGTAGCTGTAACCCTAGCGCTGGAGTGGAAAGTGGAGGCAGGTGGTTTCTGGGGCGGAGCCAGCCTGGCCCATTAATTTGGTCCCGATTTTAGTGAGAGACCATCTTTACAATTAAATAGAATAGGTAGCGACTGAGGAAGGCACCCTGCATTGGCCATTGCATGTACATGAACGCATACAAAATCACAGTAAAATGAAAAGCCGCCAACAGGCACACATCTGCTTGAATACAAAGTTTACTTCTAAAGGCAGAGAGTGCTGGCGCTATGGCTAAGGCTTTTGGGAGACTCTAGCAGGGCAATCTAAGCCGTTCTCATTTCAGGAATTGATTAGTGAGGTGAGAGCTGTGGTAAAATTAAATCTCAGCATATAGAATAGATGTGAGTTGGGAAAGACTGCTCTGGGAGTCTGGGGCAAAATGAAATTGGTTTCATCTTTAAGGCCTCCAGAGATGCTAAGGTTCCATGAGCATTCCCTGTCAGACCTTTTATGACAGTGAAGAGTGACATTCTGAACTCATCTGCAAGGTATTGAGCAGTTAGGACTGGCCGTTGTCTTTATGAACCACGGGTAATGAAGTCCAGGAAGCAAATTGACAACTAACAAGCAAACAACGCCCTACATACAATTAAGCTGTCGTGGCTTCTAGTTACTGTTTCTTTTGTTTTACATGGTTTTTGTCTGTTTGTTGTTTACACTCAGACTTAAGATAGCTTTTAAATGCAGGGAATAAAGATATTAATAAAAGTAATGCTGACACTCATGCCTCTACATCCATCTCACATATCTGATAAAAATCCCATGTCAGTACAAGTACGTAGACATAAAAAAGAAATGTAGCCTGGCTGGCGAATAGTAAACACAACATATATTATGTTTTTATTACCTTATGTCTGTGCAGTACGTTGATAGTGTTCCCCAGCAATTCTGATAGAGCTGGCTGTAAAACAAGTGTGATACCAGGGCACATGGCTCAAAGCGCCTTTGTTCCTTTTTAATATCTGGGATCCTACTGAAAGATCACAAACTTTTATTTTCCCATTATGAATGGCCTGTCTATATCAAACTTGGTGGGAATTAATCAGTGTTTAGGTTTTGAAGGCACTAAGAGTTTTTTTTTTTTTTTAAGCTACTTTAAAAATTAGACAAATGAAGGAAACTTTAAAAAAAAAATGGCTTAAATTGAGATGGTAGTTTGAAAGCCCTGTCATGCTGAGATTAAATTTTCCCATAAAATCCTTCCTCGAGGGTTTATATTCCACTCATACATAATTTATCCACACTGCCGTGTCCCATAACTTGTAGCCATTTCAAGTGACAGCGTTACCAGCTCTAAATCAAGTGGCGTTTTCAATGATGAGGCAGTGAGGGGCGTAAGTCTTCGCTGTGACCGTCACTTGCCAGTGGTGTACAGGTGACTTGCTTTCTGCCCTTGGGTAGGGGTGGGGGGAATCAGGGAATCCACCAGATGTTATTTATTGGAGTTCCTGTTAGTGTATCAACTAGATGCTGTTCGTGGACTTCTGTTTACGAATCCTTCTGTCTTGTGCTCTGCTCTAGATGGTCAAAGGTGTTACAGTTTGAAGGTAGAATGACTCCATCCTAACGGTCAACTTGTGACAAACCAGGTTGACGAGGTGGCTCGCTGGCTGCCAAACCTGACCACCAGGTGGTCCAGACCCCAGGACCCGCTCTGGTGAAAGGAGAAAACTGATTCCCACAAGTTGTCTACTGGCCTGCCATGTGTACTGTGTGACACACACACACACACACACACACACACACACACACACACACACTAAAATAAGTAAACATAAAAGTAAAAGTTTAAAAAAAAACGGTGTTAGCCTGGAGATTGGTATGAAAACCGTACAGTTTTCTTACAATAATCTCTGTGGTTGTGAAAATAAGCTGGAGTCCAGCCAGCCCTTAGTCCCCATCATTTCCTTATCTGCCTACCTATTCAACCAATCACGAGTCAAACTACAATGCCTCTGTACTGAGCAGGTACAAACTTTTCTTGTTATTGTTCCTCAAACAATGTGGCTGAAATGGCACTCCCTTTGATGTTTGCATTGTCTTCAGCAGCATAAACAGTCTGAAAAAGGACAGACTTATATTCAGACTTGTGTCCAAATATACATAAGGGATGTGGGCATCCTGGAGCTTGTTGTCTATAGGGAACCCTGGAACCATTCCCCTATGTATGTACCCAGGGGCAGGTAAACTGTTACCAAGTTGGAACCACCATGAGGGAAATCAGTGTCATAGTTTGACTTCATGGTTTGGCTCCTTGAATCCTCTGGCATCCAGGGTGATCTCAGCCACATCCAGGAAAGCTCAGTGGGTTCAGTTTGTTTTAAATAACTTCCTCACAGAGTGAGTGAGGCCTTTGTCAAGGGACAGCAAGTATGCAAACAGGCATTGTGTTCTCAGGAATTGTGTGTTGTATGCAAAGCTATTCACCAAGATTAATTAATAAACCAGAAGCAAGCCTGTCCCCCACCACCCACAAAATAGACTTCTGCTGGATCTTGAGAAGTCCTAAGAATATGCAACAGGTGCTATGACCTCCTTTGGTGTGTCATTATTAAAAGGGAGATGGACCTTCACACATGTGAAGAAGCTTGCTCCCATAATAGTCAACTTCCTAGGGTTTAGATTTAGGTAGCATAGTTTATCATGAGAAACAGACACACCCTTGTTGCTTCTGGTATGTACCAAGCAGGGTAATAGAACTTCAGAAGGTGTGTGTGTGTGTGTCTGCCTGTCTGTCTGCATGTTTGCATGTTCTGTGCCCATATATGTGTGAGTGTGTATATACATGCACACTAGGATCCCAGAGGAAGACAATGAGTGTTCAGCTCTATCATTCTCCACTTTATTTCCTTGAGACAGCATCTTTCAAAGAACTTGGAGCTAGGCTAGCATCCAGCAAGCCTCTGTCGTGACCCTGTCTCCCCTCTCCACATTCCTGGGATTACACGTACACAGCCATGACTGGCTTTTTACATGGATTCTGGGGATCAAACTCAAGCCCCCACTGAGCCCTGTTCTCCGCTCCTATATGATCATTTTAAAAGCACATCATATACTCATCCTGGTTCCCCAAAACATCCACTTGCTCCTCAGTGGCTCCACGGCCTTCTGATCTGTCCCTACTGCTCTCACCCTGACTTTTCTGAGTGCTTCGTTATTTGCTTGCCCTGGAACTTTCCCTTGTCATATTCTTCTGAAGTGTAAGACAGTCCTTTTCATAACCGTGACTCCTGCCTATCATGGCTGTAGTCTCCCCACTCACGCGGCCTTTCCTCCTGCTCCCCTCTAACTCAGTCTTCGTTTTTACCCTCCATAGTACAAAAATTATATTATTAACAATACGTGTGTGTGCGCGTGCGCGCCCGCCTGTGTATGTGCGCGCCTGTGTGTGTGGGGATTGGTGTGTGTGTGTGTATGCACGCTTCTGTGTGTGGTGGGGGGATTGCTCTGTGTGTGTGTATGTGTGTATTGTGTGTGCACCTGTGTGTGTGTGCGCGCGTATGTATGTGTGTGGGGGGTTGCTGTGTGTGTGTGTGTATGTGTGTGCACGCACCTGTGTATGTGTGTGCACGCGCCTGTGTGTGTGTGTGTATGTGCGCCTGTGTATGTGTGTGTGGTGGGCGTATTGCTCTGTGTATGTGTGTGTGGTGGGCGTATTGCTCTGTGTATGTGTGTGTGGTGGAGGGATTGCTCTGTGTGTGTGTGTGGTGGGGGGTTGCTGTGTGTGTGTGTACACGCGTGCCTGTGGGGGGATTGGTGTGTGTGTGTGTGTGTGTGTGCACGCGCCTGTGTATGTGGGGGGGGGGGGACTGCTTCACTATACCGCCAGGCATCGCTCTTTTCCCACAGGACTCGCATGTGGTAGAAGCTGAGACACTCCTGGGAAGGAGAGTAAGGAAAAGTGAGAAAGCACATTCCTAGCAGTGTAGCTGCCACCTAAGGCATCGGATGCCTCTGGCTTCCCAGTTACAATGGCTTCTGATTGCTTATGAAATACCAGAAAAGGTCAACTTGGTAGCAGAAAGGTTTGTTTTGTCTCGCTGTTGCTGTTTCAGTCAATGGTCTTACAAGTTTGTTTCAGGACCAGAGTGGCAGGAAGCCACTCATGTTATGGTAGTGCAAGAGAATACTGGATGAGAGGTACAAAGTAAGAGCTTTATAGTCACGCCCCCAGCCCCCACCTCATAAATAAGGTTTGTACCATCTCCCAATAGCACCAACCAGGACACCAATCTGTGAATACATGAATCTTTGGGGGACATTCCTGATACAAAGTATGATATCATGCAAGTAGGCAGGCAGGTAGGTAAGATCGATAGATCATACATACATTCATACCTATATACATACCATTAAATACGAAGGGTGCCTCTGCATATTCACCCCAAGACTAAAAAGTATGGTGAATTAGTAATGTTTTTCTGTTGGGTTTTTTTTTTTTTTCTGTTGTGGTTTTTAAGTAAGAATGTTACTTTAAAAGTTAGTAGCCAGCCAGGAGGCAGAGGTAGGTGTATCTCTGTGAGTTTGAAGCCAGCCTGGTCTACAGAGCTAGTTCCAGGATGGCCAGGACTATTACACAGAGAAGCCCTGTCTTGGGGTGAAAAAAAGAGTCAGAAGAAGTCTGTGTGTAGGATACTGGATACTAGTGGCACTGGTAATAATTAGGGATGTAGGAGTCACAACCTAGAGCTGTGTTTAGCCCTTGAGTCGGAAGACTGCTCTTCTATAGAAGGGTAGCCATTCCCCTCTCCCCAGCTTGCTCACAGAGACAGCAGTGGGCACATCAGCGTAGGAGCTTCGGATGAAAGTTCATTAGTATTCCAGCTGTGGTCCTTTGACCCCTGTTTTATAACCTGCTGCTTTTGGAGGCCTTGTTCAGAGTTCAGGGCGAAACAGTTTAACGTGTTCATCCAAACCATTTTCCTGGCTAAGTCCTGTTCATTAAAAAGGTAAAAGCAACTAAGTCCCTTCCCAGTGACTTGAATGTATGGATAAATTAAGCTCGCTAGTAAAGTGAGCTTTGTCACAATATAGTAGCTGATCCTGGAAGCATAATGGCTTTCCGATGTAGGGACTTAGGGAAACAGAATCTGAGGTCTCTGGATGATCCTTCAAGGTGTTTCCATGTCACAGGACAATGACACAGTGAGAGACTGGCTTCACTCTAAATATCAACATATACTGTCATTTGCCACCTTGGCTTAATCGTCTTCTGGTTTGCCAGTCAGTGTAAATAAAGGTCCATTTCATTCACCCACACCAATCGAGATGAAGAGTAAGTTTGCATCAAATACTGAAGAAACTTTTCTTAAATTCCAACAGTAGGCTGTAACTGGGACTCCTCACAAAATTTCCTTGAAGAAAATTGAATTCCTTAAGTTTTTCTGCAGGGAAATTGTGTGTGTGTGTGTCTGTGTCTGTGTTTGTGTCTGTGTGTCTCTATATGTGTGTATACACTCTTACAAAGAACCAGGAACTGACTGAGGATTGACTTCTGTGGGTTTGTGGAGACTAATGGGTACATGATTGACTCATGGGTAATGAGGTAACTCAACAAAGCCTTGGGAATTAGTGTGTTCCCTGTCTAAGGGCCAAAGATCAGTGTCCCAGGTCAAACAGGCAAGAATCCAAAAGATTCTTCATTTGTGTTTTTATTATTATGTTCAGGCTCTCAGTAGAATGTAGTCAACTTTTCTCAGCTCTTAGATCCAAACGCTAATGGCACACACACACACCAAAACAATTGACTTGGGCACCCTGTAGCTTTTTCAAATTGGCATGTGAAATTTAACTAGCATAGAAATAATCTTGATGAAACCATATAAATGTTAGTAATGTGTTAATTATCATGTGCCTATAAGAAGTATATTTGGAATAACCTTGATGCTGTTAAACACACCTCACATGCTTATTTCCTGGTTATTATTTTGTTCTTAATGTTACAGGCCTACATTGCCATTTAGGTCAATCAGAGTTTGTTTTTCTAAGTGGAGTTGTACTCTGGTTGTACTTATAGAAGACGACTGTCTACATGAGAAAATTCCCAGTATATAAAATGCAAAGCACAGCTGCTTGGTCACCTCAGCCTGGTGCATTCGTTTTATTCACTGTTTTTACTGTAACTTATCTTTTTCACTCGGTCAGGAAGAGGGAGAAGTGGTCAGGTCCACGGGATAAGAGGCACGTGTGTATTCATTTGCTCGTAGTTGTACAGAGCAAATTCATTTGCCTTTGGTATCTTTTCTCTTGCAGACGGTGTTTAAAACTGCAAACTGTTTTCAGTCATTCGGGTTAGGAAACCACATGTTTTACTCATTTCGGTATTTTATGTGGTCTCTATGTAGGTTTAACTTTGATTTTTTTTTTTTTTTTTTTTTTTTGAAAAGTGTGTGTTGATTTTCCTGTGGGCGATAATTGCATAGTCCTTCAGTCTAATTTATTTACAGTGAATTAGAAATAAATGTATCTGATTTTTCCCCCCAAGGTTAGCATAAAAGATTTCTGTAAAACATAACAGGAGGCAGGAAAGGGACTGGTGTGCATGAAGTACATGTGTGACTGACACTTCACTGTAGGATGCAAGGCATGTTGTCATCGCCAGATAAAAATCCTGGAGTGTTAAAGCTACTTACCCTGGGTACCATCTGGTATAAAAACAATGTCTTAGGTTTGCATCTAGCTGGGGCTAATTTCAGAATCCCAAGTGGATCTTCCTTCCTTTTCCCCATTAGGTGAGTGTTCCATTTTTTTAACAGCTAGATCGGGACAGCTCTTTAAGGTTCCAGGAATAAGCCTTCGTCTCCTCCATTGTGCTCCAATGCCACACCTGGACAGATATGAAAAGTAACGATTGATTAACCAATGACTGAAGAAGTGGGAAAGGAATCAGATTCGTGTTTCTCTTACTCAGCAAAATGATTTCTAGTTTCTGTTGAGGTGGTCAAGCCTTTTATTTTAATTCTAGTCATTTTCCTAAACATGTACACAAGATTCTAGCTTCAGAAGATTTAGCTGTGACTTGCCATTCAAGTTCTGTTGGGGTTATTATTTCTCCGGCCTCTCACTCCAAGAAATTGAGAAGTGTGAAGATAATACTTGGAATGATGGTTGATATTTTTGAATAAACATTTTTTTTAGGACAGTGATGTCATTTCATATGTAGGGGGAACACTCTTAAATAGTGGATTCTTGCTAGCCACTATTCATTTATGAGTTAGAATTTTTTTTTATACTTCACTTTTTGGTTTTGTGAGTATTCCTGTTGTCACATAGCATCACAGTGGGTACTACAGTTCAGACAATGCTCAGTGGTATTGAATGCAAAATAGAAATGACTGTCTTTTGACAAACAGGGTAATGAATTATAGATTCTTGGCAAATATGTGAATGCTGAATGCCCTTTTGTGGTTTCTAAACTGCACTTATTAATGCTTATATTTCTTTCCATGGTGTGTCAAATACTCTCTCGTGAGGGCGGCTTTGTAATTAAGCTGTCTGCAACACAATGTGTAGAAAACCCATTTTGCTGACATGCTTTAAGTATACAATAGCCTTATTTTCAGATCTCATTGGTTTCTGCAAGAATTTTATAATACATGATATTGACAATACTGTTATTTACTTTCAAAATTACAAAATAGTCAAGCAAAGCATGGGGATTTTAAAAACCATGGCCATAGTAAGTGATGATGACTCTAGCAGTACTTGTCTGGGCAAGACAGTTTTAATGCTGTTGTTTAAAATGCACCTTTTCTCAGTGCATTGATGAGGTCAAACACACTCTAGCCAAGGCAAAACATCTCTGGGTGTTTCTTTACTCAGCATCGCCATCCTCTGTATACCCTTTTACACTCTGTCCTGGAAATGACTGGTTTGCCTACAGCAACTGGGCATTCTGTTTCTCACCTTTCCATCCCTCCTCCTTTCCAGTTCCTACAACAGCAGCCAGCACCCCTGATGCTGTGGACAAGTACCTGGAGACACCCGGTGATGAGAATGAACATGCCCATTTCCAGAAAGCCAAAGAGAGACTGGAAGCCAAGCACCGGGAGAGGATGTCCCAGGTAGAGTGGATTCTCTTCTGTTGCTTTACAAATACAATATGGGGGAATCTGGGCTTGGCTCTGCTTCAGTTTATCTTTAGACATAAAACTTAATTTAAATGTTTTCTATGAGGACACCAACTGTAGGATTTTGGGCTCCCCCCCCCCCCCAGTAGTGTCTAGTAAAGGCAAGTACAGGAGGATTTTTAAGCACAGATTGAATTGTGTCTCTCTGCTAAGGAGATGCTAAGGTGACGATTGCTAATTTTTGCGTTGTGGTAAGCTTTATTTTCTGTGTGTATCCCATAATAGGCTATATACATTAAATGTGCATGGTAAGATTTATTTAAAGAATAGAGAGGTAGGAGCTCTGGAGACAGTTCATCCAGTAAACTACTGTAATTCCTGTTACCACTAAGGGCGAGACTCAAGAGTTTGGTCCCGGGAACCCACATTTGAAAAACCACACCTGATGGTATGCGCTTGTAATAATCCAGTGCTGTGGATGGAGAGACAGGCAGATCTCTGGGGCTTACAAGCCAGCCAATGTAGTCTGCTTGGAGAGTTCAGGCCGGCGAGATAAGCTATTTCCAAAGAAGTATGTGGTACCGGAGGAAAAAAAAAAAAAAAAAACGCTTCCAAGTTGAAGCTATGCCTGCTCCCTTGGGCCAAATCCCAGCCAACTTCTTTGTCTGACTTTTATGTTCCAGTCACTATTCACCTCCTCTCGTTATCCTGCTCAGCCTTTAGGGAAACTTCCTGAGCCTTCTCACCTCACCTCTACTGCTACTTCTCCTTAAATTCCTCTCTCCCATCAGTCTTGCCTGAGATTGGCCCTGGCTTTGTCCCTGTGTCCCTGGGAATCACCAACCACTGTCTTCTCCTTGGAATTCATCTCCAGATCTGGTGGTGTCACTGTACCTGAATAACAAGAAAACCATTCTTTTAAACAGAACTAATGATGTATCTCAGAAAGCAGGACCCGGTTACTACGTCTTTAAAGAAGACTAGCTGTAATGCTGTCTCAGTCCTGGAGTTAAAACGTTAAGAGAAAAGGACTTTAAAACCACACTAGACCAGGATACTTTGGGCCATGAACCACAATTCACATTCACAGCCAGCTGAAAGGAATAGCCCATTGAAATCAGTGCTTCTGAAAAGTACAGCTTTTCACATTTTTCATTAAAAAGGTCATCTAAGAAGGTGTGGAAAGACAAAGTGGGATCTACTGTAATTCCCTCCTATAATAACTCAAAATTGATCTCATTTTCTGAAGCTTTCACAGGCTTCCCTGTGACCCTTAAGGAACACAGTGCTGGACGCATGAATTGCCCAGAAGTCTACAGGAAGTATAATAAATGCTGAGAGCCCAGCATGTCGTTTGCAGTGCCTGCCACTGCACCCTCCCCCCAGCCCTTTCATCATCGGCCTCATCACCCGCCTCCCACTCACCCACCTGCCTGGCTTGTCTGCAGCCAGAAGCTGCTCCCCCCCATCGGGGACTCACTTTGCCCGTGCTCATGACTTATTTCAGAAATGTCTTCCTGTTCCTCATCCACAAATTCACACATTCCTCTGCCTCCCATAATTTTGGAACTGGGGACCACAGTTGCTGTTACCTTTCTTTTGAATCTAAAGATTTGTATAATAATTTACTCCTTGGTGGTATCTATATCCTACCCTTCTACTACCTCTAATTCCTTTTAGTCCATATAAATGTATATGATCTGTACCAACCTTGTGTTTCATTCTTAAACCCACCAAATCCTTTTTTAAAATGATTTTAAGGCCCATGGAAATTGTTTTCCACTGTATCTGAGATATTCCTATGCGATCAAGGAAACTAGTTTCAAGTGCTCTGTTAGCTTCCGACATGATGTGTTGTTGAATGAGAACAAGCCTCGAGAGCAGAGCATAGCTACCTAAATCCAGGACTTAATTCATATATTTCCGGAAGATTGTATCCATCTTCTCATCCCCAGTGTGAGATTACGTAGCTGTTCTCATCCTAGAGCAGAGAATGTGTCTAGTAGATTCCAGTATTACAGGCTAGTAAAACTCCTGAGCTGGCATTTATCTTCCTAATCTGTGCAGCTGAATTCTGGGGACTTTTTGACTTTGAACTCATTCATCTACCTCTTAAACCTCTGCTTTGTAATAGTCACTCTGTCTGCATGACATAGCCAGGACCCTGAAGCACCGTAAATCCTGATGGAATCGATACCTCTTTGCACACAGTGAGAAACTGTTGTAGAGGGATGCACAGCACAACCCCGAAGTTCAGAGTTCAGATCCAGAGCACATCAAGCTTTCAAATGTGGGACGTGATTTCTGTTGCAGTTTTAAAATCAATTTTCTAGGTTAGCATACAAAGTAATGGACTCCGTCTCTTCCTGTTGCACACACAGAGGATTAGGGACGATGATATTGTCGTCGATGGTAATAAAGACTACAAGCCAGCCACCTGAAAACATCAGTTGCAATGTGACTACCATGTGACAGATACAAATAAACACCACGGAAAGAGCCCCACATCAAGCTAGAAGTGCTTTTATTACTGTATTAGGTACTCCTTGTTGTGGCAAAACAGCCTGATGAGAGCATCTTAAGAAAGGAAGGCTGGGGCTGGAGAGATGGCTCAGCCACTAAAGGCTAGGCTCTCAACCAAAAACATAAGAAAGGGTGTGGTGTCGCAGGCTGTGTGGTCTGTGGTGATTTGATGATCATGGCGGGCAGCAGGAGTATGAGGATCACCTCGAATCTGCAGCCAGAAACAGAGCACACGCCACTGCTCAGCTTGCTTTCTCTTTTCCCTCCAGTCCAGAATCCCCAGCCATGGCACCTAGGGCGAGTTTCCCCACGTCCATTAACCTAATCTAACCTAGAGAACACCCCCAGTGTCATTCCCAGAGACTTGTTTCCATGGTGATCCTAAATCCTGTCAAGTTGACAAGCAAAATTACTCAAGGAAGCTATTTACATATTTAGTCATTTTAGTATGTGTGTGAAGTCCTTCACGATGAAAATTCACCTGATGCTGCATTTTTTAATATATCCGGTGGCATCGTAGGAACAGTTTTTGGTACTGACACTTAGCTCGACTGGTAGATAGATGTCCCACTCTATAATGGACATTGAGCCAGTAGGCTACTTGGTTTATCTTCATTCCTTATCCATTTGTTATTTTCATAACGGTTTTCTTAAGCTTGTCGGTATAGTGAGCCTGGCCATTACTGTTGTGGGGAACCAATCAAATCAGACTGACTTTGTAGAGCACTTAGTCCAGGGCTGTTCTCTATTGTCAGGGTACCCAGTGAAAGCCGCTGGTGAAAGGCCATCTCCCGCCTACAGTGTGTCTGTTAGTAGTCCTGTAGTGACAGCATAAGCCATGCATTTGTGAGAGTGGAAGATATTGTTAAATTATTCAGAAAAATCAATGTTTGAGTTCATGTATAGAGTAATACAATTTTTCAATATATTAGCTAGGTAAATCTTAACTATTTCATGGATCTGAGACTCCAAGCAGGAAGTCCAGGTTCTGAATGGCCAAATGAGATGATAACAATGCATACATAATGCAAGGAATCTGTTTTCACACCCCATTAAGACATTTGGCTTCCATATCAAACCAATTTTGAGATCCCTTGCCTGAGGAATTCTAGGTAGAAAACCACCACTCTGAGAATATTCTCTGAACTGGAAATTGAACCATTTTTCCTCCCGGGCGTATTTCATCTACAAAGCAAGGATAATGTCTTCGCTATCTCCTTGGCCCACTACTTTATTAACTGATAGAAACACCCAAGTCCCTAGGACAGTTTGTACTTTTTCCTTGTATCTTGTTCTCAAACTAGTTTTTAAAAAACCAACTCAGATACTGATAGGATGTGATGTTATTAGTGTTGTTTTCTTTGCAGTTTTGGAGGAGTCAGCCTTCTCCTACTTTAGATGTATACAAAGTCCTCCCTTGTAAGACACTGATGCTTTGCTTGCTTCATCTTCCTTTCACACTTAAGCTCACTTCATAGCCAATACACTAGAAAAGGAAAAGGCAGCCACAGGCACGAGAAATCAGCCCTCATTGTCATTGTAGACACTATCCTGGTTGGTGAATGAGAGACTCTCTCAGGGACACTGAGGTGAATGAAGATCAAGGTAGAGAACAGGAAGCGATCATGACACGTCAGACTGCCCTGGTTACTCAATTAGCCTTACCTTTGCCACATTCAGATGATTATAATGTACACTTTCTTAGAATTTCCGAGTGGATTTGGAGTAATCTTTGTTATTTGTGATTTCAGTTACTGGTCAAGAGTCTGCTTTTCATTTGTTGGAGGAGTAGACCTTAGGATTTCAGACAGCAGGAGTCTTCCTTCTCTTCCTTCATCCTTTCTCCTCTTGTAACATTGTATTCTTAGTCTGCGCACACACACATACCCCAAATACACCATTTGATGTGTTTTGACTTGACGTTTTAAAAGCTTGAAACCAATGTGTTTAGCTTACTGATGGGAAACCTTGTTCAGATACTGTAAGGCTTTTAATTGGTGTTTACTCCTACGGAGTAAAATGACTTTCAGCCATTTCTTAAGGAAAATTGAAAGGTGGACCAACCATAAATTATTTATATTTTTGTAGGACAGATATTATTCATATAGGAATAGCCATGTGATGTGCTTTTAATAGAAAACATCCCGTGATATAGTCCATCCAGTTAAATCTGTATTTGAAAAGAGAGCTGATGGTTTTCATTGGAAATCTTTTGTCATCCTTGTAGGTCATGAGAGAATGGGAAGAGGCAGAACGTCAAGCAAAGAACTTGCCCAAAGCTGACAAGAAAGCTGTTATCCAGGTAGCGCCCAACCCCATCTTCACACCAGACAAGACATGCCCACGCTCACTCATTGAGGACCCACAATTACCAGCATCTGCTGGGAGCCCCTGTCTTCATATTTGTATGACCCTGGATCCTTCTCACTCCTTGTCTGAGTAATAAGTTGCTTCCTTACATTTGCTTCCAGCTATTGCAAATTAGAATTAATCACCCCCAAATGTATATTGCTTGCAATCTTCTTTCCATTAATGATACAACTTTTGGGTCGTTGGAGTATTCAGCTCCTCTATCCCCTAGGAAAATTTAAGTGAGAGAAGGAATTTAGGACTGACACCCATCTCCAAATTACCTTACGTAATGGCTATCTTTGCATCAATGATTACATTAAGAAACAAATGTGTTTGTGTGTTTTCCATGTCAGCATTTCCAGGAGAAAGTGGAATCTCTGGAACAGGAAGCAGCCAATGAGAGACAGCAGCTGGTAGAGACACACATGGCCAGAGTGGAGGCCATGCTCAACGACCGCCGCCGCCTGGCCCTCGAGAATTACATCACCGCTCTGCAAGCGGTGCCTCCAAGGGTAGGTCTCATTGAGATCGCACTTCATGTCACAGCATTGATTGTGGTGTTCAGACACTGGAGACTGGGGGCCACATGAAGGAAGCTAGGAGAAGAGCCATTAGCACCTTATTTATAAATGCGACTCGGGCACATCGTGTCTTCAAGGCACAGGGTCACGGACCAACATCTGCTCTCCCTCTCTTAACTCTTCTAGCTAGTGCCTTTATACAGTTTTTCATGCTGCATTGATATTTTCCTTTAAGCCATCATTTCTATCTTTTTCATATAAGAAATGATAACACCTTTTTCTAAGGTGGCCATGGTTTCTCATAGACTTCTTCTAAGCTCTTATTTACCATGTATCATTTGCCTTTCCTTCTGCCCGAAGGACTTTCTTTATGTTTTTAAGTGCATGTTGGATGAAATTTGAATTCTGTAGGTTAGAATGTGTGTAATCTAATGATAGCTTCCCTATATTTCTTTTTGTTTGAAAAATCCCTTTATTTTACCACTGGTTTTGAGAGAGATTATGGCTAGGGATGGAATTCTTGGTCCAGATCGTTTTCTTTTACTATTTTAATAAAGTTGTTATTTCCATCAGATAATGCTTACATCTTTACAAATAATCTTTTGTTTTGATCTGGCTATGTCAAGAAATTTCTCTTTATCATAGTAGCTAGTTTAGCAATGTAAAATGGCAAAATTCCATCTCTCCTTAGTCTCGTCTGGCCATCTCTTCATCTCATACCTAAGATCATGACTGGTGTTTTCCTGCATAGATCATTTTTTATCATCTGTCATACCCTATAAATGTTAGGTTGTTGGGTGTAGTTTTGTACAACTATAAATATATTCAGACTTTGATCTTTGTAGCTAGCTTTCAGACTTTGTAGCTAGCTTACCTGGAAGCATCTTGACCCTTTGATATTTCACTATTTTTATGTTTGTTAGAGTTTGTAGAGTGTGTCAGGTTTCTGCATGTAGCTTGTTATTCCCATTTTTTCATCAGGATCCTTCTGAGTAGTCTATCATGACTACTGAGTTCAAATTGATTGCCAAGAACAAATAACTCCTGTCTCTATAGGACTCCAGGCACTGTTACCTTTAATCCTCTGTGGAACTTTTTATAACCAGCCTTAGTTTCTTATACCAGTGTGCACTGATGAGTGCTTAGCTACAGTTAGGAGAACCACGCTCTGCAGATTCCTTGTCGACCACTTGGTCCTGGAAAGTCTAGCCAGCTGGGTCTCCATTGACTAGTCCCCTCCTGGATTCCCTATCTTGTACAGTCTGGGAAACCCAGGGGCCTCAGGTGCTGACAATTACTGACTCTCACCTTGCGTGTCCCCTCTTTCTCTGTGCTCATGCTCCTTACCTTGAAGAAATTGCTCCTCTTATTTAGTCCATCCATTTCTTTTCTCTGGCAGGAGGGTAAAAACTTGGTCCCCTTAATAGATCTTGGCTAGAAGTAGAAATCTGTTCACGTTACATAACCAAACCAAGAATCCACCCACTGGTGCTGATTTTCCTCACCACCCTGGTCTTTCTTTCCATGTTAAGGAGCTCCTGGCATATTCCTCCCAGTAGCAAGATGGCACCGACTCTGTTGTTCTGGTGACATCACTGTGATCTCGGGGGATGAGGTGGCTGGTTCAGGGTGACACCAGTAGTAGTAGACAGGGAGAATTGTTCATCGGTCTCCCTCTGCAGTGTCTTCTCTCTGGACCGTACTTCCTGTCTGAACAAAGAGCTTCTGAAAACACAGCCTCTGTCTGTATTAGCACTTTCTTTTTCTCTGATCAATCTCTGCCTTCCCCAGGCAGTACTTAGTGAAGTACTGGTTATGTCTTCTGCAGATGACAAGGTCCTTGGTTACTCGTTAGGGAACATGCTTCGGGGAGGAGAGTTGTGGGGGTGGATCATTTGCCAGTGTAATGAGTCTTGAAACAAGAGACACACTGAAATGATCCCACCAGAAGTCCAGTCTCCCCAGTTAGATTTTTGTCCGGGGCAGTTAGAGGTAAAAATGAGATGAGAGCTAAATGGGGTCTTCTCAGTGACTTTCAGTTGAGGGTCAGCACAGGAAAGACACCAAAAAGCAGGGTGTCTGCCAGAGCTGCATGTTGCATCAGCAGGGATCATTTTAGAGAGCTCACAAGTGGTGCTTACTATGGAACTGTTGACGCAGGATTTTAAAGAGAATTTGTTTCACTGTCAGAAAAAAAAAAAAAAATCAGACCGCTATTGGTTACTTTGATAATACCTGTTAAATTTGTTACCTCTGAAATGCACAAATCTCTCCTTTCAAGTACATGAGACTAAGTAGCTCACAGGCATGAATCTTTGGGGGGTGGGGGAGTACCTCCTATGTTTGTGAAGTCACCAACTTTGTCTGAGTGTTATTTAAATTTTGAAATTTGACTTGGCTTTGCACTTGGCTCTGAACATTGGAAGGTGTTAGAAAAATTCTAAATCTCTTCTTGATAGCTTTTGTGTGTCTCTCTTGAAAGAAGTAAATCAAGAGTTTCCATTAAGTCTTGAAATTAGATCTTCCAAGAATGGTTTTCATAGGTATTGCTCAGAACAGCCACAGAGTCAGACAATGTCTTCAGAAATGCGATTTAAATACAGCGTTGAGTATTTGAACACACTGGAAAAAGTAGAGGGTTTTGTTCTATTTTCCAAATAGTTACAAGTCTTAACCCTAATCTTATTGTGAATGTTTCTCAAACTTTGTAGACAGATCTTCCTCAAGACCAATGGGAAATATGTGACCGTGGGCACATATGTGTCCTCTTTTTAATTAATTCAAACAAAAATCGAAGAGATAGGTTGGAAAGCTTGGAAGCGTCTGTGTGTCCCTGAAAATGCATTCGTCCCCATGTCCCCTCCAAAGTGGAGCCACCCTTACTTCCTGTAATGCAGTGGTGCCCTGTGGTTGATGCATCTGCCAATATCTACTTTCCTCTCATCCGTTAAGATGAAAACCCTACTATGAAATTGCAAGTGTTTAGGTGTTAAAGAAAATTGCATAGGACACAATTGAAAGGTGAAGAGATTTTTCAGCATAGGCTGCCATAGAGAACAGGACTGGGAGGACTCTTCAGAATATACACATGCGTACATACTCACATACACACGCGCATGCGCGCGCGCGCGCGCACACACACACACACACACACACACACACACACACACACACACGAACACATTCACACCATTTCCAAGGGTCATTTATTTAAATTTAACATAAATTCTAGTTTCATACTCCTCCATTATAATTGGGTTCTAAAATGTCTTCCTTCAGTTTCATTATATAAACATTTTTAATTGAAAAAACAAGCTCCCGCTTATTTCAAATCATAGTCTAGGTGTTGGGAAAGGAGGGACTACAATTAAAGTAGCATAAATGTTTGACCTTGAATTGTTGGCTCCTTAGAGAATGTTTGAAGCTGGATCCCAAAGGTGAATGTATAAGATGAAAGCAGATTGTTATAAATCACCCTGAAGAAAAGTCAAGAATATGTCATAGTTGGCATTTTTTGGATGATCAGTCCACTTGGCAAATCTTTCCTAGAGTTTGTATTGCTTTAAAACATCTTTTGTTTACTAATTAATGCTGAGCTCTGCAGTCTGGGTTGTGTTACTAAGCCTGCTTATCCTGGGAGCTTTGGTCTGTTTGGATGCAGAAGCCCAAATCAGTCCTGGCCCCTCTGTGAGGCTCTGGGGTTGGAAGAGCTAGGCACTGTCTCAGGCATCTGAACTGCTAACATTGAACTGAAACCATGAATTATAGATTGGGTGCCAGGCTAAATTTCAGTCAGACTGTATTTGACAAAGTTCACTAATCTGTATGAGAGGTAGCAAATGGTCCATTTTCTACGGTCCCTGATGTTATATAAATACCTGTAATTAATTCCCAAGACAGCCATTTAATCTGTAACTAGGAAGGAACAAGTTACTTAGTAAAGGAATTCCTCCTCCCCGGTTTGAAAATTAGGGTTAATTTTTCAACCCCTCTTTCAGTTAACATTTCCCTAGCTTTGTCCATAATTCAAAACCAAAAGGACTCACAGAAGGTTGAGACAAGACTGGAGGACTGACAGAACGGAACACATGGACTTCAGCAACCGTCCAATTGGATTGGAAAGATCTGAATCTTAGTTAAAAAAAAGGACCAATGGGCAATGGCTTTCTGGAAAGTAATTCCTTGACCATATGCAATACTTCTACTCTAGCTGTGTGAACTGTTCGAGAAAGTCTTATTATCCAAACTCTTTCTGTGGAATGTATCTTTATTATCTGAACTGAAAAAAATCACCAAATGGAGGGAGCCACAGGAATGAATCCTTTGCCGTTTTCTCTATTGCTTTGGTAAATTTTGTGTTTGACCAAAGAAATTACCATAGATGCGTTTTGTGTTGGCCTTTGAAATGTTTACTTAACCACTAGACTTACAAAAACAGAAGTTATAGATTGCAATATGTTTCTTCCCATTGGTTTTGATTTCTTTTGTTGGTTCGTTTATGTTTGCATTGGCTTTGATTTATTTTGTTGGTTTATGTTTGCATTGATTTTTATTTATTTTGTTGGTTTATGTTTGCATTGGTTTTGCTATTTTTGTTCTTGTTGCCCCACACACACCCCAATTTCTTTTATAACATTGAGAATATGTTTAGAATGTTGATGTCGAAATAGAGGAACAAACTCAGCTGGGACACATCACAAGGATGGTCCTCTCAAGTGGGTCTTTAAACCAGCACACAAGTGTTCTATACAGTTTATATTGTGTGCTTAGCATTTTGTTTTGTTTTGTTTTAAGTCTGGGATATAAAACTTCAAAAAAGCTGGCTTTGTAAAAACAGGGGGAAATTACTTTTTCCTGGTGATGTAAAGTTCAAGCTTTTAGCAACCATTAGGGTGCAACTTAATGCTTCAGGAGAGGGTTTTCTAAGGAAGTTCCTCATGCCCTGGAAGGGTTGGTTAGACTCCCTGTGTGGTGAGTCATTTGCTTTGTACTTGGCGGGATTGTATCCCAGCCTTTCAAACACTCTGCCACGCAGTCACTCCCATCAGGAAATGATTTCAAGCACAGTGTCTGTAAGAGCAAAAAGCCAGATTTCCCGGTCAAGCATGAAGCTGTAGGACATGACAACAGGACTGATCGGTCATGACATGTGCTTCCCGTGTAAGCGAGTGAAGGAAGAGCCATGTGTTTAGACATGAGTGGCACCAAGAAGCCTGTTCACTGTGAGTGATGTTATGTCCTTCATTCCAAGTCCCAGGCATGCCAGATTGAGAAATGATATAAAAGAACAATGGAAAGTGTAATACAGCTGGGAAGTAGGGAACTTTACTATGTTACATTAGACGGGGAAAAGTCATGATTTCCTTCCATTTGTGGACATCAACCTGGTATCAATGGGTTGTAAAGGCTATGACTCTTTTGAAATGGTGGTTTGAGCCTTGTTAACAGAAGCTTGGATATATCTAGACTCTGTTAGGTATTTTCTAAGATGATTGCCCACTTAAAACACCTTCCTCAAGGACTGGGAAATACTGGATAAATGCATCGAGTGGGCTTGGAATTTCAGTGTGGTCTGTGAAGGTTAGGAAGCTGGGTTTCTCATCAGAGAGATACTCACTTTCCAGAATGAGGTACAAAAAATAGTCTACACACTGGAACTACTTCTGAAATTATGCTTGGCTCTGAGTCACTCATCGATTTAATTAACAGCCATTTATTGATTTAATTAACAGGCACTTATTAGCAGCCACATTGTACCAGGAACTACGGCAGGTGGCTGGAATCTGCCATGCCTTTTCTCCTGTTTCAAAATGTGTGTGTCCTTTATACTGAGTGCTTGTCTGTCCCCTTTGCTCTCGTCGTAGATGCCGTCTAATGCATTTCAGTAGTGCTTATCCCTCATGTTTTCAGAAATTCATTTTTTAATGCTGTTTTGAAAGGCAGTGTGATTCCTCCAAGGTGAAGGAAGGGCAAATTGAAAGAGCCACATTAGCTGCAAACAGAGATGATGCCCTTATGGGATAAGGGCTGTCTGAGAAACAGTATTGATGGTAGAGAGGACTGAGTATAATGCGTTCCCACGGGGCAGATCTGTTTTCTTTACTCTTAACTATGAGGTTTAGCTCCCACCTATTAACAGTGTAACCAAATTGCATTGTTAACACATAGTAAGACTGTCTTGACCAAATTAAGAATTACCTGACAAAATATCTATATCGCTAGTTAGAGAAAATTTCAAGATGTTGGTGCTTGACATTGTAAGTAGAAACAAGGAAAACGTTAGACTATTCATTATCAACATATTTATAATGAGGCACTGAATTTTTGCTTGTTCTATGAGAAATTCAATTTTGAATATGAGTAATGTGGTCAGGCTAACATCTATTAACAATAATTACTTTTAAGAGAATTTTCTTCTGTGCTTTATATACAGATACAGTGGATATAACGCAATTTTTTTTCTACCATTCCTGCATGGATGTTTCTTGTTTTTAATTAAAATGTACCAAATTCGTCTTTATCCTGGCATAATCAAATAAAGCTCCCTAGAGAGTGATGATTGCTTGTTATTCTACGATCAATTACAGAGCTCTAGAAATAACTAATGCCAGCCTTGGAGAATTGTGGCTGAAAGTTGCAAAGATGGTGATCCATTTCCTTATTTCATTTCATCTTTTAAAGGAGACACATGAGTCATATGCCAAAGCAGAGCTGTTTCTTCACACACAAATGAAGATATTATAATAATGCGGGGGCGGGGAAAGGTTGCTTGTTTTTCTTCCTTATCTGGACACTGTTGTCTCTGAGGCCCAGATACACACCATTTGAGGTGATTTCTGTCTGCTCGCCAACATAGTCGTTAATCTAACTTTTAAAATGTCTAAATATGATTCTTGCAATTGCAAGGGCAGGGCAACCAAGCAGAACCCTGCAGTTCTTTTATTGGCAGGGTATCCTGAGGTCTACGGAACTATCAGGTGTCCCAGGCTTTGCTCGTAGGGGTCTTCAGGCTCACAGGGTGATGAGGTCGGAGCTCATTCTGGGCCCTCGGGGCTCCTGGTGCACACAGTGACCCTCGCTGTCTGGTGTGCTGCTGTTCTGTGTCAGCTCCAGGGGTTTCCGGGGAAAGTTAGGAATATCTTTCTGAGGCACACAAAGAAATTGCGGTGTAAAGTGAGATAAGCCCTTGAAAACATGGGAACATGTTCGGTCTTTAATTATCAATCTCCATAGACGATAAGGATGAATCCAGAAGGAAAAACCCATGAACATCACAAAAGCCTAACTTGTAACTAATACCTCGAATCACGTCCCAGTAATCTTCTAATGAGATTGACAGAAGACATTCCTATCTTGCTGATCCCTCCTTCCTGCCTCAGACCCTTAGCAAAGTACAGCCTCCTGCCACGAGCGTAGGTCCGTAATGAGATTCAGTAATCTAAATCCGAATCTTCTCAGTTATTATAAAGAACAGTAGTCAGTGTGTTCTAGAAACTCAGAACTGTTATCTCCCCTAGCCATGGTTCCATTTTCCCCTGATTTTGGGTGCTTGCGTCCATCGCTGTCTGAAAATGTTAAATGGGAGATTTCAGGCGTAAGCCGTAAGTTTTAAGTAGCTCTTATTTCACTATACTGTTACTGCTTTAGCTTTGGGGTTTTACTAACTAATTTATAAATCAACCATCATAGGTGTGTACTTGTAGTACCCAACACACAGTCTATGTAGAATCTGTACCCTTCCCTGAGTGTTAAGAACTAGAAACTCAGATGAGAACTCCCAGAACACCGTCTTATACCATTCGGTTAGGTTTTTGTCTGTGTTTGATAGAAATCTAACATGTTAGACTCTAGGTCATGGCCACCTAGTGGCGAGAACACAGGCCTCTGGAGGCAGACAGTTCTTTCCCGAACACTGAGTGGCCAATGTGGACCCGACATCACATCAGCCCGCTTATCCTTCCCCAGGCCTCTTCTGTGAGGTGGAGAGGAAAAGTCACTGTACCCTCAGCTGGGATGAAGATTTGAATGAGGTAGCACGCACATGAAAAGCACGGCTCTCTACCTCGCTGAGGAGGTAGCTCCTTCAGGTAGACTTGCCCCTGACTGAGCGTGTCAAACAGCATCCTCACAGAAAACCAACAGACGCTGAAGTCCTGATGACTGGGGAAAGACTACGCAGCTGGGAGGGGCTGGAGGCAAGAACCAAGCAAGGACACGAGTAACTTGAGTCTCTCTGATGGGCCAGGCATTAAGTTAGTCAACTAGCGAAGCTGGCAGCCCTCAGATTCTCCTCCTCTTCCCTCTCCCTCTCCTTCCGTACCCCCACTCTCTGAAAGGCATTGCCTTCTCAATTGCAAAGATGTAAAAACTGAAGTCTTAATATTGTTTTTTTTTTTTTAATGAATGTTAGATTACTAAATGGCAAGGGCAGTATATGGCATTTATGCTGAAAGTGGACGACAGTAGTGTATAGGTGCCAGCTATAGGAAACGACCTTCCCCTGTTCTCTAAAAGACACGTTAGCTGAACACAGAAGACTGGAGCATCTGGTACAGTCGCTTTTGGGTGACAATTCTTTCAAGACAAAATGCCTTAGAGAATCATTTTTAGGTGGCTAGCCCCTTAGGGTGGTGAATAAAAACACCATGATGACAGTAATCCTTACATTAGAAATTGAAGTGGGTTTTTTTCTTATTATTTTAACTCATAAAAGAAAAGAAAAATGAATTTTCTTCAAAATAATCCTTTCCTAGAAACAGAAATGGGATGTTGAGTTCTTTAAGCCAGTCGTCAGACAGATGCCTCATGGGTAAATGCAATTAATGTGAACTTTCTGTCGCCAACCTCAAAAGCAACTTAACAAGAAACTAGAGTCAAGGTTACATGATACCCTGGCTGTACCGTCCCACAGATAAAAACAGCTCTCGGCATCAGCAACTGTCAGCCTTTAATTTCTGACTTAGTGCATATCTCTGTTCTTTTGAATATATGCTTTAGTTTAGCTTATCAGTTATCTGTCTTCACATTTCTGAAATATGAAAGGACTTCCTGTGGTCCATAAATTCAGCAGCAACGCCATCATACAAATGAGATTTGTTAGTGACATGCTTCTCAGGTTGGCCTTTCTTGGGATTGTGGTGAAACAGCTTTCTTCTAGAATGACTAAGCAGATGAGGGCTGCTTGTCTTGATTGTCTGTGTGTGGTTTGTTGTGTTCTGAAGCACAGGGGCATGGCCTCTGGCAGGCCATGCAGGGACAGAGGACAGGTTCTGGTGCAGGCACATGGAGCCCCTGACGGACAGGAAGCGTGAGACCTGTTCTCAGCCTGTGGCTCTCACATTGAAGAGGAGAATTTAACATAAATAATGGAGTGTACTGGGTGCAGCAACTGAGTTTTACGCAGCACTTCATGGTAGCACAGAAATAGGGCACCAAATTCCACACAGAATCGCCAGGAGAATGTCTCAAAGTTAACAGGAATGGAGGGAAACTGAATATAATAATAAAAAGCATTGTAGTCCACCCTTGTCTGAACCACATATATACAGTCATGCGCACAATGCACTTATCACAGATACTCATACATATATGCATACTTACATACCACATATAATTTCTGTTAATAAACTTTTTCAGTGTGTCCAAGATATACTGTTTAGTAACTGTGTTTGCCCTAAGTCTATTCCTGATGTTTTTTGTTTTGTCTTAATGAAGGGTGTATACCTTGCAAATAATCACCTGAGGTCATAGGAAAGGATAAAGGGTACCCAATAGCTGTAGAACTGCTGGAGACAAAGGAAATTTAAAATCCTTTCCAAAAAAAAAAAAAAAAAAAAGTTTTCATGTAAATTTGGAATAAAATGAAGTAGAATTAAAAAAAAAAAAAAAAAAAAAGCAGAAGCACTTAAGAAGAAACTTAATTGTTGCTGAGAATATTAGCATCTGATGGTTTTAAAAGGACCTTAATTAAATTTCAAAGTAAAATAACTACAACTTAATAATGGTCTTTGTTCAGGGGAAAGATAATGTTCCGTGGAGCTAATCATTTTCCTCACCCTACAGTTGAGTAGTAAATTGCCTATTATTTTCTTATTTTGATTATTGCACCACTGTATGTTACTAATGAAGGGATTATTTGTGCAGCATTATTTCTGGTCTTAGAGCTGTGCACATACGTGGCAGCATAACTGTCACAAACACCCTGTGAATATTTCATCGGGAGAATAAAAGGATTCTACTGACGCCTGGGAAATCCACAGTTTATTCCCCTTCTATATCAGAAAGCACCTATTTCGAAAGAAAGTTCTAATTCTGGACAATGTCAGAAATACCAAAAATGCCAAATACTTTCTAAAAAAGGAAGAATGGTCTGTGCAATTGACTGTTACCAAAGAAGAGGGAGAATTAGCTTCAAGCTGACGTGTGGTTTTTACACGTCATGGAACCCTTGGGCTCCATGCCGGTGGAAGCGGTAATGTTTCAAGCTGGCTTGATGCTCACCTCCTTACGGTTTCCCCCACAGCCTCATCATGTGTTCAACATGCTGAAGAAGTATGTCCGTGCGGAGCAGAAAGACAGACAGCACACCCTTAAGCATTTCGAGCATGTGCGCATGGTGGATCCCAAGAAGGCTGCCCAGATCCGGTCCCAGGTAAGCTCTGAGCGTGGGAACCTTCGGCAGCTTGTCCAGTCCAGAGCTGTTGCTTCTTCAGTTGATGGAAAGATGTTGACCTATCTCTAGAGTACCTGCGGTGGAGGTGTTGTACCTCTGTGGCATGAGTTCATGTTGGAAACTCTAAAAGCTTTCCTTCACCAGGCAGGCTTAGTGGCATACTATTGTACTCCAGGCTTAGCACGTGGAGAATAAGAAGACAGGGACAAAGAAGCATAGAGAATGCCCCTTCAGTCCAGTATTCACCGCGCTGACCAGCTTTATTGGGGCTTGTGGGGAGGTATTTTATTTGTCACTGTCCCCTTAGCAAAGGTTGTTCACCTGGAGTTGTCATCTTCTAACAGGTTATGACACACCTCCGTGTGATCTACGAGCGCATGAACCAGTCCCTGTCCCTGCTCTACAATGTCCCTGCCGTGGCTGAGGAGATTCAGGATGAAGTGGGTAAGTGAGCTGCCCTTCGTCTACATCAAGAGTCAACCATGCCACACGCCTACAGGTTCTCAAGTACGCTTTGTGGGAAGTTACATGTGTGTATGCGTGGTTTAGTGCACATGAGGATGACATCAGGTGACAGAGAGCTTGGATGGCGGCCAGGCAGCCTGTGGTGTTCTCCTGCCTCTGCTCCTTACAGCGCTAGGATTACAGGGTCACGTGCTTTTTACCCAGACGATGAGGATTTAAGCTTGTTCCTTTTGCCTCAGGTTGCCCGTCATAGTGCAGCTTACCTTTGATGTTGCTTCAGATCTTAACTTCCAGCGCCTCTGAGACTGAACACGTAACCTGGTGTACAGAATATCTTGTAGCAATGAACCACTTATTTTTTGAGTCACATGTCAACTGCTATATCCTAATTTATCCCTTCTCATAGGTAGATCCTTACTAGGCTTTACTTACTTCATAATTCCGAACAGTAGAGTATTTTAGTCTACTGTGTGTACTAAGAGCTCACATTTCCCATTCATTTTTCAGCCTGTCAGATCTCTTGCAACTGCACTTTCCAATTATGTTTGGAAGACAGAAATCAGTAATTAGTCTTCCACCTAACAAGCCCAAAACTGGGCACAGTAATGCACACCTGTAATTGTGGCACCAGGGATGCTGAAACAGAATTTCCAAATTCGAGGCCAGCTTGTGCTGCATAGTGAGTTCAAGGCCAGTCTAGGATACACAGTGAAACCTGCCTCAAGAAAGAGATAAGACAAAATAGTGTGTAGAAATGAAGAAAATCCTCCGAGAAGGACAAAAATCCAAAACATGATTCATGATGTTCCTGAATTGAAGCTAAAATTTCTAGGTGTATGAATTAAATGAATACACTTTGGGATTTTCTTAGGCCTCCTGTCATGTGTGACTTGCATTAAGGTAACATTAATAATATCAAACTATAAAGCTATAAGCCTTTGGGAAGGACTAGGAGGGTGACAACCTACAGCACTTCAACCGAATAATCAAAGGTTGACACTTTCTTAAGAGCTTGTTTGGAGGTTCTAGCAGGGGAGCGCAGCTACTCGTATACCCTTGACCGAAGACCGGTCCTCCTCATTCGGGGAAGGCAGTCCTCTTCGACTGAGCACGCAACTTCAGGAAGGACGCATGTGGAGCAGTGAGGGAAGGAGGGGACAGCCGCCTAGCCAGCCAGATCAGCCGAATCAACCCTGGTGATCAATGGGGTGACAAATGTCGCACCCAGATCGTCCTCACATCCAGCGGTTTACACTCTCTAATTTCTAATTTGTTCTTATTAGAACCTTTGATTTGGCCATACACTATACATTAGCCACAGTTGAGTCTGATAGATGGTGACTCACATCCCTAAGTGTTGCCGAATGCCCAAGAACGGGCATTTAAAATCTCAGTGACAGAGAGAGAGAGATTTCACTGCTACTTAATTATAATTTTGCTACTATTATGAAGTTTAATGTACGTATCTGGTATGCAGGCTATCTGATATGCAACCCTGAAATGGGCCGTGACCCACAGGTTGAGAACAACTTCTAGAGTCTAGAGCATGTGCACACAACAGAACTTTCTGGGACCTTCTAAAACCACACATCTGACCTTGTCCTCCTCCCATGGTCTCCTTGAGCTCCCGGCTGGATATCTGAGCCTTCATCTCACACTGGACCCTCTCACCCAAATTCTCCCTCTTCTGGATGGTCATAGTGACACATGGCCTTCTTTGCTTCAAAAGTCACATCCCTCGGGATCCAGATGAAGCCTGTAAACCCTTACTGATTAGCACAAGAGAGGGAAGCAGGAAGCAAGGGTGTTCATAAACTAATTTATGTCTGCCTGTGATATCAGTGGTCTAGGTATTTTATGGAAGTTCACCCTTGAAATAGTGGACCATCACATACAGAAGCAGCAGGAGGTTTAGGGAAGGATCCAGGGCTCAGGGTCATCCTCCACCCCTTCACAGAGACGGCCCTCAGGCATTAGGCTTGTCCTCTGGCAGCAAGGCTTCCTTGTATTTTCCACAATGACAGCCTATGAGCTAATATCAGCTGAGAAGAATTCTGTGGCAGTACCCCCAGCTCGAGAGGGCACTTGAGATAGTGAAGAAATAAAAATAGAACTGACGCCAGGGTCTGCCTGACCCCACACCTGTGCTCTGTCTGCCTGCCACGGCTCTTTCTCGCATTGTGCTTTCTTCTACTTAACCTTAGTGCCTACATGCTGGGTTTGAAGCGGGGAGGCCATAATCTAGTTTGCTTGTTTCTCTCTCACCAAAGCCAGATCCTGTGAGCTCTGCTGCCGTCCATGGTCTTTGACTCGGGATCTAGCAGAGAGCCTGGTGTGCTTTGTAGATTTCCATTCCTGTAGCTGTAAGAATGAGACAAATCCTCAAGCTTCAAGGTGGATGCCCCTTAAATTATGAGATGGTTTCTTCATGATCCCAAAACCTCCACACTAAGCTCCTTCTATGGCCCTGCAAAAGACTGGCACAGAATCACTCCCTGTCTTCTGGCACAGTGTTCTCTACAGCTGTCGTGATTGATCAAGCAAGCAGAATAGTGTCTTTGGCAGTGGGAGCAAAGTAGTGAGTAAACCAGAGCTCCCAGAACCACTCTCAACATTGTACAAGGTGGTTCTACATGGCAGCCTTGACACTGCCCCGTGTGCTCATCTCCACATGTGACAGACTGCCACAATGGTTTGTTAATCATGGGTCTCATTGACTCTCTGAAGAAATTTCCAAACTGCTGCTAGCTCTTCTATACAAGGCTGGCCTTTAGCTAACTTGTAGTTTTTAATTCAGCTCAAATTGTTATTCACAAGTTCCAAAGCACACATACTATTGAGTATTTTTCTTTAAAATATGTTTTGCATACCAATTATGGAGCTTTCTTGTTAGGAAAGATGTAAGACATGTTTATAGAGGTGAACCATTCCCTGATTTTTTCTGGATATTGTTAGAAATTAGTTTTGTTTTGTGTTTTTTTTTTTAATATTCTGTGATGATGGAGTTATTATTTAACAGAATATGGCTGTTCAGAGTTCACGTCTGTGTAAATCATCATCATTTAACCTTCAAAGGGACAGAATCCCTTTGCCCTCCCACTGCCCCCCAGGGTAAGCACTCTTGAGCTCAACCTTGACTTGCCAACTTGCCAATTTTAACCAATTCGATGTCTTTGTCCCTTATCATTTCCTCTAAGTTCCTGCTAAATTGGTTCTGTTCCACTCTTTGTGTTGGTGTTGAGGGATTTTTCTTTTCTTTTTTTTTTTTTTTTTTTTTTTTCCCCTCAAGGTTCTTTAGATTGCAGCTACCTCAAGGCCATAAAACCATAATAACATTCAATTCAAAGATGTCTGTTTCACACAATGCTGTAATGACCAATTTATAAGTTAGGCAGAAGGAAGGCAGCTCTAATTGTTTTGTAGCTGCTTTTTTTTTTTTTCTTTTAGCATTCAAAATTAATAAAAAATGTGACCGGAAAGATCTGTGCTGAGCAAATCCATGGTTAATGGGATTGGTATTGAGTGATGTGGTAAGGAAACAAGAAATCCACTTTAATAAAAGAATGCTTATTTTTGTTACAACTTTGTCTTTTATTACAATTTTGCTGTGGCCTCTTGATAAAAATGTCCAGCCTCCAGGGGGGAAAAAATGCAGTATGTTTATCTCAAAGTCTCAGCAATAGTACATCTATTGTCTCTGGCGAATAAGCCTGTTGATGTGGGGGACTGGTTAACAAATCCAAACTGAGCTTAAAAGAGGAATACTTACCGCTCCTCTTTTTAGTCAAAGTAGAATAGTTAGCACTGTTTGAGAATTATTAACAATTCTATGAGTAATTGTCAGTCAGGAAAAAGCATTATGGAGAGGCTGATCCTGGAGGAGGATTCAGGGTGTGGTGTTCAAGACCAACTTGGGCTACCTAGCTAGATAGAATGTGTTGGGGGCAGGGGACTGCTGAGGGACAGACAGAACAAAGAAAACTGTTAGTAAAGAAGAAAGCACTATTAACTTACTCCATTCTTAATTGATTTTTCTTTAAAAATGAGTGCCACATGCATGCAGACTTTACAGCTGATTCGGGCGTTTGGAGACAACATGGGTTCATATCATAGACAGATATGAGGACCTTCCTCTGTTGGCTTTATTATAGTCTCAAGGTCAATCTGTAGCTCCCCAGCAACATCAACTGAATGTCTGATTTGTTTTTAGCTACCTTTGTCTAAATGGGTATCTATAACGCCCTCTAAGAAAGACAGTTATTTTCCCAAAGTGCAACCACTAACTCCGTGCATGAAAATGTCTGCTCTAGTGTAGAAATCTACACACAGCAAAGTAGCCTTTGAATGGAAAGGGACCTTAATCAGATGGTACCCCAGGTCTGTGACAGGGTTAGATCTGTGCTGAAATGTTCTGGACAGAAAGGTCAGGGGATCCAGTTCCCATCTGGTCTTTGCAAAGAGGTTATGAGGCTTTTAGCAGATGAATTCACCCAAACTGGCAAGCGCTGTTCCTTATATACGTTTATGGGTTTGTCAGATGGCGTAAGGTTTTCTGACTAAAGAAGACCTGTGGACGTCATTGATCAGGCCGTGTGAATGTAAATGTGTCAAACATTCCTTCTGGTACTGTTTCCACGAGGTTGTTTCCAGTCTGCATTAGCAACACTCAGAAAGTACACTGTCCAGGAACGAACGCTAAAAGGCTTAGAGTTTTGATCTGTATGCCCTTATTTTTAACAAACACCGTCTCCGCCGTCTATCCAGAAAGACAAATTGTGGACACTGACATCCAGCACAGGCGTATTGACACTGCCAGTCATCAGCTGACGTAGACGTCACCCACATTGTAGTGACCCACAGCCGATCGTGTTGTTCAGGCAAATAGTGATATCTTTTCAAATCCTTGGCTCATTTTAATTGGCTTCTTTCCTTTTTTTTGTATTGTTGACTTAGTGACTCCTTTGTATATTCTGGACACTATCTTAACCAGATACACAATTTGCAAATGTTTTGCCCATTGTGGAGCTTTCCAGTGCTTTTGTGTGTGTGTGTGTGTGTGTGTGTGTGTGTGTGTGTGTGTGTGTGTGTGTGTGTAAAACTTTCTTTGCAATATGCTTTTGGACATGCAAGGTTTCTGGTGTTTTTTTGGGTTTTTTTGGGGGGGGGCTGGGTTTTTTGGTGGGTTGTTGTTTAATTATAGACAAAGTTTAGTTGATTAGTTCTTTGTTTCTTCACTGTTGCTTTGGTAACATATAGAAGAAGCCATTGACCAACCCCGAGGTCACAATTTACACCTGTGTTTCCCTTAAGAGTTGTATATTATTAATTAACCACTTGGGTGCATTTTGTATGGGATACTAGCTAGTTAAGGGTCTTAGTTCACCTTTTTCACATGATAACCCAGCATCCCTGCACTGTGTATTGGGAAAAAAAAAAGATTCTTCCCAACTAAAAGGCCACTGTACCGTATGCAAATTCTGTTGACCTTAGATTTCCTTACCCTCGATTACCTGCCTATGTTTACTGTTCATCCACATGACTTTTATTACAGTAAGTTTGTGATTAAGTTTTGAAATTGGCAGGTATGAGTTCTCTACTTTTGTTTTTGGTTTGTTTGTTTTGTTTTGTTTTTGTTTTTTGGAAGATTACTTTGGTTATTCTGGGTGCTTTTTAGTTTCCACTTGAGTTTTTGTCTTTCTCTGAACCCTGCTTAAGATGCATGGATTTAAGGAGTATAACTTTCCTTGTTATTATGACAAAATAACTTAAAGGCTCGGAGTTTAAGGGTGTCTCGCGTGATGGCTGGGAAGTCACGGGGCCAGTGGGAACACAAGGCAGCTGATCTCAGGGCCAAGCCCAGGCCCAGCTGGGAACCAGTAAGACCAGTGCTCAGCTTATGTGGCCCTTTCCATTCAGCCAGGACCCTAGCCTCTGAGATAGTGCTGCCCACATTTAAGGAGGGCTTTCTCACCTCAGTCAACTCACAGACTAGCTCAGAAGTTTTCCTCTTGGGTCATTCTAGATCCTATCAAGTTGGCAATCAATATTATTCATAACTAGATTATAATGCATGTACACATAGATCAATTTGCAGTGTGTTGCCGTTGTCTTCCCCCATTTTTAGCATGCGTGAGTGCGTGTGGACACATAGAGGGAACATGTGGAGGCCAGAAGCTGACACTGAGCAACTTTTCTGTACTCACCTCCCACCCCACCCACACCCTTCATGCTAGGATTACAGGGGAGGCTGCCAGACCCATACAGTTTTTCCTTAGTTTCTGGGAATTTAAACTCTGCTCACACTTCCAGCAAGCACTTTGTGCACTGAGCCATCGCCCCAGACTCCTGTTACAGTGTTTTTAACAAGTATTAACTAAAGGGTGTGACGCTGGAACAGTGTCCGCTGTAAGATGGCTCTACCACTGAAGAAGGTGCATATTTATTTGGAAGAAACAGAATTCAGGCACCCATCTTTTCTCCACAACTCAGTAAAATTCCAAAGGTTCTGTGGCCTTTTTGCTAGGCTGTACTGGCTACACTCCATCAATAGTTCCTGTTTCCATGCCAGCCCTTACTTTCTCCTGGTGGGGACCATCTATCTCAACCAGGTGGGTAACGCCCGAGGCATCGTCTCTCCCACGCCAAGCTGCTGATTCTTACAATGATGCAGAGAGTTTTGTTCTCAATTCGGCAATTCTTGTGTGTGGCACTATAACGTGAAACCAAATCAAGAAAGAAGCTCTAACAAAAAATGAGTGGGGTGTGAAATCAGACCACAGTGGTGGTAGCAAGACGCTTTCCTGGCATGGGACACTGTGACAGATGTGTCCTGGTTTTTTTTTGTTTTTGTTTTTTTTTGTTTTTTTTTTTTGTTTTGTTTTGTTTTTTTTTTTTTTTTTTTTTTTTTTTTTTTCTAGAGTCTTGGGAACAACCAATGATTTTGGACTGTAACAAGGGCTGGTTATTCTGTTTGTCACAAACAGCTGCCTTCAAGGTTCTTTCTTTAAAAAGAAAAAGAATCATAGTGATATTTGTCACCCAGAATACAGAACTGAAGCCAAATTGAGATTAATTTTGAAGTATGCTTCCACGAGGATTAACTGGGAATGAGATGAATTTGATTGCATGTGAGTCAGAGTTGGGCAGGAATGTTAATTTGCCTCTTGCTGTTCTGCTCAGAAAGAACTAATGCACTATAGTCAACGAGTAAGCCTCATTATTCTTTGTTAACAGCTCATGTCTTCTGCAGACACTGTTTGGGTAGGACATCGTAAACAGGGAGGATGGGTCAAAAAGGGCTGGAAGGATGGCTTAGCAGGTAAGGGCACATACTGATTGAACAGGAGGCTCATGCGTTCATGGCCAGCCTTGACTATACAGGGAAGGACTATCTCAGAAAGAAAAGGAATCTAGGACAACAACAAACAACAATATTTGCAATGTCTTTTAGACTTGGGGAATAAACTAGGTTGTCAATGGGTAAAGTCTAGTTCATTTCAACCACTATTGATAAATAGATGATGCTAAGGCAAAGACTTTAATAATCATTTAATGCATGTCACTCTTCAGATATGTTGCTGGCTTACATGTGCTCATAAAGTATCAGCTACATATTGCGCCTGAAGTAGCGCCTAGCCTCTACGGAATTACGGAATTACGTTATCTCTGTCTTTGCTTTGGGCCTGTGGGGCATTTAGATCAGTTTCCTGTCCTGAGAAAAGATGGCCAGTTGTGTCCTTAAGTCTGCAGCTGCCTCTACAGCATTGAACTCTTTACAGCTGCCCAGCAGGCCAGTTGTGAAAGCAGAGACATGCTACTTTTTAAAAACCTACCTGTATTTAATGATTGAGTCTTAGAAAACTGAGCGCCTTCTGAAATGATAGCTAATATCTTTTCTACACAAAGCTACCATTGTCTTACACTCTGATTTATTAAAGTAGGTGATGTTGGCCAAAATGGGGTCCATACATTATTTTTGAGTTTCTGTTTATTTCAGTGTACCTTGTTTGGGGGGAAGATCCTTTGTCTAAAATACTTGGGATTGGGGACTTTTCAGATTCCAGAGTTTTTCAAATTTGGTGTGTGATGATACAAACTCTAACTGGCTGTCATCTTTAGTCCAAAACTCTGAAATTCAAAAGGCTCTGAGAGGCGGTGGTCCAAGGACACCCTCAGTTGTCGGTCTTCAGCCTTCCGCCCTGTTGAAACAGGGTCGGGTCCCCCTTTTCGCTCGTGCTGTCAACTTCCGGTTTTTCTTGTCTGCCTCCCAGCTGCATGTAGGGGTGCAGTAGAGATTTAGGTTTCAGAACATCTCATGTACAGTCTCACGGCAAACCCATGCAGTGTACATACTCCGAGGGTATCAGAGAGCTGCAGCAGCCATAAGGTTTCCTATTGCGAACCAACCTGAGCCATTTCCAGACTGCTGCTGGCATTACCTGTGATCCTGAGCAAAGCAGGGAAAATAGCGGGTGAAAACCAAGGGAAAGGTTTTGTAATCCCACAATCAAGCCAGCAAGAATGCATCTGGAGCACACTGGCCCAGGGCTGGTGCTGCCTTTCTCTCTTTCCCTTTGGCCGGCAGCCAGTACCTTGCTCTTGAGTGTTTTGTTTCCCCGCCTTGAGCAGAAGCCTTCTTACCCCTAAAGTAAAGTACTTCCTTCAGGTGCGGGAGAGAAAACTTAAACCAGGACTATCCGTCGATGGCTAAAACCCTGTTCTCTAGGGAACAGAAAGTGGCTTAGTTATCCTGTCCTTTGACACACCAGGCTCGCCCTGTAAGTCAAACATTGTATGGAAATATGAGAGAAAGTTGGGCGGTCTGCTCTCTTTGATGTGGAGAGAGAAAAGCCTGCTTCCTTTCCCATATCCTGCCGCGAACAGCTCTTCAAGAGGGGCATGAAAGAGGTGCAGAGCCCTCACGGTTTGCAGATTAAGGACCAGGGTGATTAAGTGGCCTGATCAAATCGGAGACTAAAAGTGGTCAGGGGTCAAGGGCTTCTTCATATCTTGCCAAAGTTCTTCAGAAATCAAAGTGAGTATTTAAGCAGCTAGGATGTGAATAAATGAGATGCTTTTTCCTTCAAAGAAAATGGCCATGCAGGATTGGGAGCCCTCTGCAGGCATCTGAGAGTTCAAATGCGGCCCTGTTTCTGGAACTTGCCAGAAGCTGGCAGGTTCCCGGTCCCTGGAGTGTGTTCATCCTGCCACACCATTTCTGCATGTCTGTCCCTCACCCCTCAGACAGCAAACAGCATCTATATTTTTCAGGATCTTAGTTCATTGGCTGTAAATACCTGGAACTGAAAGTCTCAAATACTTAGAAGCCACTTGGGAAGAAAAGTCATTCTCTGTGGAGATCGGTGTCCCGGAAGTCATTGTGTCTTCCAGTAAAGTGTACTTTGGAGGACTTCTTGTTTACCTCACACCCACAGAAATGGACATATTTTCTACCAAAAATGATTCTTTAAAAATTCACAAGTTTAAAAATTCATATCTATGTGTGCTAGTAAGAATACAAGTTTCTTAGAAAATTGGGGGTATTTGTATTATAAGATTTTCTGTCTTTGTGGTGAGGAGAAAGTGATGCATCATTAGAATCCACACCTTGAGTGATGAATTGTAAACACACACACACACACACACACACACACACACACACACACCCTCCCTCTCCATGCACCAGTATACAACACTGAGTGGCAGCTGTTGATGTTAAAACATTGTGACCTAAGCAACTTTGGGAGGAATGTGTTCTTTTGGGACCCATAGAGGAGTGCTGCTTACTGGCTTGCTCCCCATGGCTTGCTCAGCCTGCTTTCTTGTAGAACACAGGAAACATCCTGTGAGTGAGTTGAAAAAGCAGAGAAAGCCCAACTATGTAGGCCTCGGATGCTGTCTGATGACATTCTTAGCTATTGGATTGGTTGGAAACTAAGTCTGTGTTCATACGTTCCAAAGGACTCATCTAACGGTCAAAACTGTGTCGGGTCAGGCAGAGGAAGACAGTAAATAGCTGATACAGTGACTAAAGGGGGCCCAGGGTAATTAACTCCCGACTTGCTACACCCCAACTTTTCGTGGTCACCGAAGCATGCATCGGTGCACCGAGCGTACATCACTCGCTCAGCCTTGCAGAAGGTTCAGTGGAACTTTTGTCGGGAATCTCCAAGTGTGTATGCTAATTGTCTCGAGAGTGGGGTCTGTGGGTGGCGATTAAGGGCAGATGGGAGCTCCGTACTTCCAAGATCTTCCTGAAGAAGTTTACCCTGCCTCACCATTGGAGGCACTCTGCTCTGTGTGTGACGATCCAGCGGTAGGGCCCTAGCCACAAGGAATTGTTTTGTTGTCTTGTACACTAGGAAAGCAGTGGGCAATAACTAAAGAAGCCTGTTTATAAATTATTTCTTCTCTGGTATCCAGTTATGACACACACAAAAAAGGAAGGAAGGAGGGAAGGAAGGAAGGAGGGAAGGAAGGGAAAAGAAAAGGGAAAACACTCAAGCGTGGGTTGATAGCACATGTTTATAATGTCAGCCACTCAGTTATTGAAGCAGAAATCCTGGGTTCTAGGCAATCCTGGGCTATATGTAGCATGGCTAAAGAAAACATTACAGTCTGAAATAGCCTAAAAAGGTAAAAGCTAATTTTCTCATAGTTTTGGAGCTCGGAAATTCAAGATCTTGGAGCCACCAGGCTGTTTTTTGAGGAGAGCCTCCTTGGTTTCTGCATGGCTTTTTGCTTGTTTGTTTGTTTGTTTGTTTCATCATGTTATGTATGAGCAAGAATCCAGAAGGTCCAGAGGATACACAGAGAGTTCCAGGTGTGCTGGAATGAAGAAGATGGGGATAGAGTTAGAAATAGACATGGTTTATTAAGAAAAAGAGAGTCATTGTCCAGATGTAACTGGACTAGAGATCTGGGCACAGACGGGCAGCAGCTCAAAGTGTTTGAGTCTTGAGCCTTTTTAGGTCATACATGTCTCCCATGTCAGGAGATCGTGGATTTTTTTTTTTTTTTAATGTGTCCTCAGCCATAGGTTTCTTCAGATATCGCGGTAAATAAGGATCAGGATAAACAAATAGGCCGAATAGATGTTTATTCAGGGAGAAATAACTTACAACCTAGACAGGTGAACACCAGGAAATTCAACCCTATCCCCTCCTGTCCGAGTCACACCAGAAAGAGAGAGCCTTTCCTGGCCCCCTCCGACCTCCTTCCACAGGTCACTTCTGCCCATGGCTCCACCCCCAATGGGCGTGGTCAGTGCCACAGAAGGACTATCTCACTACATTCAGATGCTAATCTCGGGGCTTCTTCTCCTAACAGCCTCTCTTTAAAAGAGAAATCTATCTTAATATCTCCCCAGCTTCTCCTAAGAACAGCTGTCCTTCCGGGTCAGTGTCCCAGTCACCCTTGTGACAACATTTGACATCAGTTCCCACTGTAAAATGCTCTTCTCGGGATGTTTACCTTAAGGACTATGGCTGCTTTGTGTTTCTGGGGGATACAGCCCTCAGCACATAGCACTTGGCTAAGTCAGTCTTTTGGGTAGGTCTACTGTGCCTCCTCTCCTCTACCCACGTAATGGACTGCACATGTGTTCTTTATTCTAAAAACTATTCACGGAAGTCACAAAATATATTAGTACTCTTCATTTTTTTTTAAATTTGTGATGTTTTTAATTGAAATAGAATTGCATCACTTCCCCCCTTTTCCGCTCTTCATCCCCCACCCCTCAGCTTCCCTTCCTCATTTCCCTTCCACGGCTCCCCTCCCCCACCACCCTCCCCCACTACCCCTCCCTGTCTCAAGTTCCAAGTCTCTTTTTCAAATCTTATGGCCACCGTCTCCCTCCCATGTTGTGAGCCAGAGGATCACTAACAATGCAGAGGCTGCTAAGCACTCACTCTGTTCCAGTCGTCATATAAATACAACAGCGTAACATTTAGGCTGTTTGAAGGTAGTTTTGTTCAGACGGAGTTTGTCCTACATTGAAGTCAACAGGCTAACGTTTATGGATCCCTCCAGCTGTCCCGGCTTCTCTAAGTGGAGTGGCTGGGCGTGAGTGCCCTTCTCCGTCCTGGCCTCTGTGGTGGTGGTGGTGTCATCACGCTGAGCTTAGTAAAATCCGAAACTCGCCTGGTATTTGCCACATGTCTTGGTGCCAGGCGCAGCTCAGCTTCTCTGGCTTCCTGGGAAGGAAGTGATGTAACCTCTGTGTTTACAGTGGCACTTGACTGAGGCCATTCGCTTCCTTGCTGAGTCGAAGGGTTGATGCAGGCTTCTAAAGTTCTTGGGATCTTCCCAGGACAAGAGGTGTGGGTCAGGAGAGGAAATGGATGTTCTCTTCAGAAGAGAACAAAGCTAAAAGGAGGGAGTGTTTTGCCCTCAAGGCTTTCTGACATTCAGAGGGAAAATACCTGCTCGCATTCAGCCAGTTTAGACTCCCAGATCCCAGCATTCCCTTGTCCCTCTCCCTCCATTCCCAGGCTCAAGGGAAACTCACTATAAAGCCACCTTCTCCTCCCATGTCACAACTGTAGCCAGAATAATCATTCTGCTATCAGCAGTCACCAGTTACACAAACTGGGTGCCGGCATGAGAAACACATTCTGTCACCATTCTGAATGCCAGAAGTCCCAGAGGAAAGTGTTGGCAGGTGCGCGCGCGCGCACACACACACACACACACACACACACACACACACACACACACACACACACACACACACCCGAAGGCTGCGGGACACAATCTGTTCTGGTGCTTTCTCTTGCATCAGGAGCTTCCCGGGATGCTTGCCCATCCTCTGGGTGGTAGAGTCCGCACCCAGTCCTCACCTCGCAACTCACTCTCTTGTCTGCTTTGCTATGATACAGTAGACAGGAAGACATTCTACTCAGAATGACAGCATCCTAAATCCATCATATCTGCAAAGACCCCATTACCAAATAAGGGCGTAGTCACAGATGAGTGTATGTAGGGGGAGCGTAGTCAACTAGCATCAGGGAGCCTGTTTTCCTTTCCTCGGTTTCTAAGAATCTGAAGATACCATCCCAAACACTACCATGTTTAAATCAAACAACTACATGTCCTGAATCTTTGCCCTCTATGTGGAAAAAAAAAAATTAGTTTCCATATTTAATTGGTATCAAATTGTGAAAGGTTTTAAGTGTTTCACTTTCACGTGAGGCTGATAAAGGAGTGAGTTTGTAAACTGTGGCTGGGTTAATTAGCCAGGGTTAATTAGTGTTTACCATACTGGGAAGATGAAGGGACACGTACAAATACACAGTAATGTGAATCATTTTTCAATTTATTGTTGAAGTTTACAGTGCACAAATAACGTCTGCAGAAGGCACAGGCAATTTTCAGAGGGATGCTGGTATGCTGTGGTAATTATGAGGAGCAAACTTCTAAGTGAATTAATTACATGTTACTGAAGACGATCACGCTCTAATAGTGTTTATTTAGAGGCAGGCTCTTGGTTCAAGTTGAGCTATGTTGGGAGCTGGGTGAGATGAGGGGAAGCTAACTGTGTGAGCATGAAAAAAGAGCATTGAAAGGGTAACCTTCTAAAAAAATAAATAATAAGCTTCCAGAATCATGTGTTGTCAACAGAGCCCAAAGAATCTTAGGTGATCTTGTAGTAAAGCTGGGAAATACAGAAATGAGAAGCCGTTTGGAGACATTGGGAAATAACCCCCCCCACCCATGAACTGAGACGGAATCCAGAATACCCCATGCCTGGAATCCCTGGATCCATGGATGCTCAAGTTTCTTGTATATAGTGACAATTTGTATTTGCGTAGAACCTGTGTGCATCTTCTTCTGTGCTGTAAGTCAGTTCTGTGCCACTCATCATACTGAATCCAGCACAGACGCTCTGTCAACAGTCATTACCCTAAATTGTTTTGAAAACAACAAGGTAAATCCCTGCTTTTGTTCAATACAGATACATGAGGGGCTTATCCAGATATTTTTGATCTGAGGACTGGAGGTTGGCTTAGTGGGGAAAGTGCTTGCTGTAAAAGCAAGAGGACCTGAGTTCAGATCCAGCACAGTGTAAAAAGCTAGAATGACAGCACAGATCTATAATCCCAGCCCAGGGAGGATGGAGACAGGCAGATCCCAACATGGCCGTCATGCCCCAGGTTCAATGAGAGACTGAAAAACATGGAGAGGTGTTAGCACTTGTGTGTGTTGGGGGGTGGGGGATGGGATGGTCTTTCCCATGGAGAGGTGTTAGCACTTGTGTGTGTTGGGGGGTGGGGGATGGGATGGTCTTTTCCCATGCACCTTGAGTTCTTTGAGTGCAAAGGGATTGAGTTAGTTATTTCTGGCACTGGTCTGGAAGGTAAGATGAATACCTGAATTCATGAGTTAATTAATTAAAGGATGAGTTGATGAGCTCACTGATTAAGGTTCAAGTAGTTTGAGATTCCATGTTCCGGAATACTTAGGCTGAGTCCTTTCCATACCTCACCTCTGTGCACCGTGATTGCCTTACTGAAGACCGACGGATCCCATCCCCTGCCAAACCCTTAATGTTTAGCGCTTGCCATTTCAAGGCATGGTCTCTGTCTTTTCCTGATGCTGTGATAAGATACCCTCTCTGACCAGAGCAGTTTAAGTAAGGAAGGGTTTGTTTTGGCTTGCAGTTTAAGGGTGTGGTCCATCATTGGCTTGCAGTTTAAGGGTGTGATCCATCAAGGCAAGGCTGGAAGGCAGCAAGAGTTTGAGGCATGTGGTCACATCATTTACATCCTCAGTGAGGAAGCAGCCAGTGATGAATGTTCAGGTTCAGGTAGTGACTTCATTTTTTTAGGTAGCATATGACTGGAGCCCAGAGAATGATGCTGCCCAAGTTATGGTAGGTCTGCTTACCTCTATTAGCCTAATCAAAGTGATCCCTCATAGGCATGCCTGCCTAGAAGCTAACTTAATCTAAATAATCCCTCTCTGGTGTGCCTGGAGGCTGGTCTCCCAGGTGATTGCAGAGCCTATCAAGTTGACAGTCAACACTAGTCACAGTTTCCGGGACATTGTTAAGGGAACCTGTGAATACTACTGCAGGACAGAAAGGGCCATCGGCATAGCTAGGATGCTCACTGGAAAACAAGATTGTGTTAAAGACAAAAGAGGCCAGTATACAGAAGAGTATAAAGGGGGTGTTTAGGGCATTTTAAAATATGCATAAATTTGCATTTAATAGGAGCTGTCCTGCATACACAGATGTATTGTGTGTGGAGAAAGTAGTCTGTCCTCCATTGTGATGATGTGTATATTTAGGCACATTTTCCACACTGACCCCCTAATTATCAGCATATCTGTGAGGCTCTCCCCATGACATTGCCTATGGATGTTGACATCTCCCTCTCTACCATGGGCTCACCAGTTTTGCCCACCCTTTCTTTTCATCCCCTGGAATATAGTAGTCTGTCACTCATCGACCGGAATCCGTTCTACTGAGCTCTCTTCCCAGCGTAGCAGTGTAGTTCCTATTCTGTTTGTCTGCTGTGTTCTTACACAGGTCAAGCAGAGTTCTCTTTTAAGTTTGAGGGAGAACCCCTGTGAAACAGGGCCACTGTGTAGCTATATTTATGGAAGCCATAAAAGGACGCGGCTATAAGGGCACAAACCATAGAGACCACAGTGACAGCTCCTACTGAAGATTTGTCTGCGCTGTACAGCTACAGAACAGTAATGCCGTGACCTTTGCAGCATAGCTGCCCTTGTCTTCAGTGTCTTGCATATCTAAGGACACACACTGAAGCTGAAGTCCAATGTCCATGCAGCTGAGTCAGTCATGGGCTATGTATATGACTCAACCCAACTCAAGGAAACCATGGAGGATGTGCCTGGTGTTCTTTAGAAGTGAAGATGAATATTTCCTTTCTACCCACTGTCTCAGAATTGGCTCAGAGCTCAGACGGAGAGGCAAGAATTCCAGGGACTGATGCCCAGAGCACCCTACAGCAGCCAGGAGACTCTGGGCTCAGTAGGGCTACAGCCTGACTCTATGGGCTATACAAAAGGAGTGTGAAAGCTGTGACGCTTTAACTTTTCTTCATGCCTTATTCTATTTTCTCATCCTCACTAAGAATTAATCTTTCAGGATAATAGGTGGTGCTATTATAAATATACTAATCTTTCACTTTTTAAGCAAACATAGGCTGACAGCAAGTACGGCAAACAGCCTTCCAGTAAACTGAAAATTAAGTGCTAGAGAATCTAATTGGGAGGAATACTTCCTCGTGAGTCCATCTGTGTGTGTCCCCAACCCTAATAAACTTGCTACAGCTAATCTACAGCTAATGCCTCAGGAACCTCAAAAGTCTGTTCTCTTTGGCCACAGCCAAATTAAATAAGAGGAGGAGGATGGAGGATTAGTAGAAGAAGGAGCCTTCTCTGTAAAAGATGAAAACACTGAAAATGTAAAGCATGGCTAATTGTTCTCGTCCCTCTTCCTTTATTATTTGCCCTGAATGAACTGTTACCGCTGTAGTTAGTCGCACCTGGTGCCTTCCTGCAAAACCATGGCACAGTCACGGTGAAGTCGGAGTCTCTGTGACAAATGCACCGTTGTCACAGAGTTTAGGCTTCTGCAGTAGCGTTGAGAGACATGCACTGAGTAATTACATTGAAGATCCTTTAGCGTAGCCCTAATAGTACACTTCCCTCATCTACCCAAGGCAGCTGGTGTTTCTCCTAGAATGTGAAGAAACAGCCATTTCTTGGGTTTAAGATTGTATGAAAGAACTGTCCTATGATGGTTACTACATAAAAATCACACATGTTGGGTTTTGTTTGTAGACACTACATGCTTTATAACTGCTTGTGTTAAGAGCCGTACCATGCATTTCACTAGAAACTGACCAGACGAAGACACATACCTGTATAAAGATTGACACCTATGAGATAGTATCTTTCCAAGGCCCAGATTAGCCTTGAACTCCTGATTCTTCAGCTTCCTCCTCCCAAGTGCTAGGATTACTGGTGTGTCATTACACCTGGAAAAATACCACTTTAGAAAAAAAAAAGTTACATATATGCTGGCCCCTTAGAGCTAGATTCTTCTCTGTATAATTCATTTTTAAAGCAATGTAATATACATATATTACATTGCTTTAAAAATTAATTATAACTTCAACCCACAAACTTTCTGTGAAGACCATTGCTGTAGTCAGCTCCTGGGGTTGATGACATCCCAGTAGGATTAAGACACACACATCCCCCCCCACTAAAGTGGCTGAAAATAAGATCAGGACCTTGGCACAAGTTCCATAAATAAATGTGGAAAAGGAAGCTTTTTAATCCCCTTTCCAAGCAAGGAGCCTCGCTGTGTTTTCATCTTGATTTCTGACTAATGCCATTGAAAGAACTGAGCTGTTTGATGTAGGAGTTTGAAAGCCACAAGGAAACTTGTCTTCAAGGAAAAGACATTTCTTCTGAAACTTCAGGCTAGGCAGATGATAGCATTTCAGGAAAATGTCACTTGCCGTGAGGAATATTTTAAAAGTGGTGTGCAGCCTCCAGTGAATCCTCTCTAGAGACAGTCCCTGCCCTGAGTGGACCAAACACACCCCATTTACAACTCTAAGGCCAAGAAACTGCAAAAAAAAAAAAAAACCTAAACCTTGATTTATACATGAATATTGTCACCTGACATTGCCACTCTACCCTCAAGAAAGTTTTTAGCTATGGCTATACTCTCTTCTACCTTAGTTTCTTCTTTTGAGGGAGAAAATGATCATGATGATGATAGTAGAATCTATCCCTTTCTAAATAGCATGGAAATATTCATGGGCTGATGAGAAGATTACATTAAGTACTGGGGTGCTCGGGTTGCTATTATATTAGTTCAACCCCTTGATATCTGTTTATCTGTCTACCTATCTATTATTTATATTGACACATAATCTCACTCCATACCTAGTGCTGGCTCAGAATGTGCTGCATAACCAGGCTGGCATCGAACTTACGATCCTCCAGTTTCAGCCTCCCAAGTGCTAGAATTACAGGCATGTGCTAGCATGCCTCGCTTGTTAATCTTAAGCCTTCTCAGAATGGATGTTTGTGCATTCTGTTCTCAGCGGGGGTTGCTATGGGTACCAGATGAGCTGGTGAGTGGTTATAAAGGCCACAGACATGGACAGTGTCAGGAGAGTAGGGTGTCCTTTTTTATCTATTTATTTATTTTGAGGTGTTAACAGCAGGGCTCAAGTGTCACGGCATTGAAGATAGCTGTGGTTTGTACATAAGGTGAGCATGGCAGTCACATGCAGAAACCATAGAAAGATGCTACAGATTCTCCCCGAAGTCAGCATCCCTACCAGCTGTTACTCCGTAGAGCCAAGCTACACCAAGGCAGGCTGGTATGCAGTGTCCCCAGTGCAGGAATATTCCTCATTTCTGGGAAGAGCCAGTAATGAAGTGTGGCCTGGGGCCTCCTTCTATGTGCATTCTTATCCTCATTGACTACAAAACACCAACCAGCTTCCCCAAAACTTCTCTGGACTGCCCCTCCCTGCTCAATAAATGATTTGGCAAAGGAAGAAATCAAGACTGTTCTCAGTTTTCCTGGGGCATCCTGGTGCAGAAAATGCAGCCATCAATGTTAAAGACAGCGGAGTGTTAGGTTGGAAGAGTGAGACTCTGGAGCGTGTGTCTTCTGGCAATAGTGCTTCTTAGCCATGCTTTGCTGTGTTTTTACATTCTGTTCTGTAGACTGCTCTGTCTTCTATGAAGGAACTGAGACCACTGCACAGCAATGCTTGTGTATGGCCTGTGGCTCCTGGTCCTCTCAGACACCACCACAAATGGCAGTCACCTGGGAGTCCTCCCAATGTGCAGATTTACTTCCCTGTATCTGCTTGGTGAAAGGGAGACTAGGAGTGTGCATATCTGTTATTCTCTTTCTGAGATAAAAATCTTGCTGTGTAACCCAAAAGATCCTCAAACTTGCTATATACTCCACGTAAACCTTTGCTAAGAAAATTCTCTCAGCCTCTCAAGTCCTGGGATTATAAGCATGGGTTGCAACACATGCCATGATTCTGTGTTTCCAACGAGATCCCAGAAGTATACCGTAAGGAGCTTGAGTTTACATGACAGGACTGTCACCCAAGCACTTGGAATCTCATGGATAAGGAATGGGGCCTTGCGTAGTTTCAGGGCCAGAGACATTAATGGCAGCATTGAGTAGAGGCTGGGCCAGCTCTGGTTGCAAAATTAAATCTGATCTCATGGTTCTGGTGTGGGCAAGATGCCTAGAATGGATGATGGCTGATTTTATAGTGGAGCTTCGTGACAGGGAAAAATGACAGCCTTTTACAGACACTCGCGATGCGCCTGGGGATGCAGGGAGGGACACAGTGTAGTGTGTGAAGCAGATGTGTAATTATCTATTTAAACAATAAAAATCGGTTCTAGGAGAATCCTGTCACACAAGGTTCAAAAGAAATTCCCATTTTGATAGACATTGGAGATCAGTATTTTTTTTTTTTTTAACTAGGATTCTAAGAATCAGAATGGAGACAGTTATAATCTCAGTAAAGGTTCAGTCCTAGAAGAAAAGCATGCCAAGGACAAGGACACAGTTGTTCAGTCATCTCCAAACTAGGCATGGCCTTGTTTGACAGGGCTGAAGACTAAGATAAACCCCCCCTCACTTGTATGAAGGAAAAATTCTCCTCAGTGTTTTCAGTGTATGGAAGGCATCAATCAATAATTATCAGTAATTGTGAAGCTTGTAGAAAGAGAACCAATTGACTCAATATGTATAAATTGTATTTTCTGCAAACCTTAAGGTTTCCCAAGCTATTTGGCTGGTGGGTCATTTAATAGTTGCAAGGAGACTATGAGGGGCATCGTGGACCTTTCATTCACAAGACCATTTCCCTAAAAATGAATAATCGTGGGCATCTTCTACAGAACCAAACGTGAAGGTTTTAAGTCATTGAAAGATGAAATCACTCACTGCAAGTCTCAAATCTTTTTTGATGTTGCTTTCTTTGAAATATTTTGAATGTTTTCCATAATAGCTAGTGGTGACAACTCACCCCACCCCCCTTCTTCCCTCCCCTCCCCCGTTTCCTGTTCACTCTTAGTGTGCCTACATGTATCATCAAAGCATTTTTGAAAGAGGGAGGTGATGGGATTCACTGTGTGTTTCTGTGTGAATTTACCTCTGCTGCTTAAGCCCTAAGTAAAATATTGCCATCCCTGGGCTCAATTCAGTATCCCTGCTTTAACCTGCAAATCTGAAGCATCTGGGTATTAGAGAAGATCCTTGACTGCAGAAGTAACTGATGCAATTTTGGGCAATAACAAGTAGCTCTCCAAAAGAAGGGGGAAAGGGAGTCTTGGGAAAAAGGATGTGATCTCTTAGCTTAATATAGCCATTGGCAAGCTTAGAGGTTTCAAATCTTCAGTGGTCCTCAATACAGGCCATCAAAGCATGTGATAAAATAGTAAATTAATTCAGGTAAAAGGATAAGCTGTCGGAGCCACCAACACAACAGATGATGGTTTCTGGTGGTTTAACCTCACCACAGACCCAAAGCTCAGAGGGGACAGTCATAATGTTCCCTGCCCTGTTGGTCCCAAGCACAGTTGCCCAGCCAGTACATTTGCCAACGGTAGGTAGACTTCTGAGCCCTTAGTCACAAAGTAGTCTGGCTGTCTTGAACATTTTATGATCACAAAGTAGAGTCCTCCAGCGATAATGATAATTCTCTCCATTTATCCAGCTCCTCCCTGCCCATAAGACCATACTGAGTTCCTTGTTCCAAATGACATAGCCAGCAGTGGTCATTTCTAAATTCCCTATGTTAAACTAAGATAATAATGTGGATTTCTGCTACTTTGTGCACGAAAGCTAAGTGTTTTTCTCTCGACTGAAAATGTCACTATTCTTTGATGTTTCAACTTTTCACAGGACTTTCCTAATAGGCTTGTTTGTTTGTTTGTTTTGAGGAGATTTAGATTTTTTTATGTATATCAGCATTTTGCCTGCATACATGTATTGCACAACACGTGTGCCTGGTAGCTGTGGAGTTGAGAAAAAAAGATATCAGATCCCCTGGGATTAGAGTTGTGGATGGTGTTGAGTAATGTGGGTGCTGGGAATTGAACTCAGGTCCTATGCAAGAGCAACCCAGTGCTCTTAACCACCAAGCCCCATCCCTGTCACATGAATTTTTATGAAAGCCAAACAGCAGTGGCGCTCCCTGTCTTGTACGCATCTGGAAGAACCATCTTGTATCAGCTTAACTGGTAAATGAGAAAAGTTTGCCACAGTTCTCTCTCCCTGAATTCCCAGGACCCTGTCCACAAATTTATCCACACGCAAGATTTCCCTGTCGAGAGTCCCAATGCTGCCCTTTTTCACCGCCAGGAGCAAGATGGAGTCTCCTCTCTCTCCAGCTACTCTGGTCTGAGAAATACTTCTTGGGACGATGATGAGGGGACAATGCTCTGTAGAGCTAAGGTGATTGTGTGTCAGCCTTACCAGATGGAAGGCATTCTTGCTTATGTTTGATTTACTCTACAAACAATCCAGTGACGATGACCCACACTATTCAGTACCACAGCTCAACAGCTATGGTATAGACAGGATGGAGTTGTAAGCCACGCGGCTGAAGATATACATACAGAGGGCTGGTAACACTGAAGGACTCCAGCATCTTGGATTAATTCAGAACAAAGTGAGGGCCCATCGACGTTGGGAGGAGCTCCAGACGTTGAGTGTCTGGGAAAGGTATAAGGGAAGACAGTCAAATAACACTTAGTAAGGAGAATGAACAGCAATCAGTTTGTGCTGTTTTAATGGTGGTACATGCCTGTAGTCTCCGAATTCAGGATGTGGAGGAGCCTACCTCCCTCCTACCCCTCCCACACGAGGCAAAGTTACTCAGGGACATCGTGGAGAAACAGCAAGACAAGAAAAAGTTCTAAAGTCCAGGAAGTGAGTGGTGATAAATGCCATAGACCCTGAGCAGCCAAGAGCTCCCACCTACCTGGGGTTCCTTCCTCAGGATGGACATGTAATTATTCCAGACTATCGTGACTTCAGGGCAATAAGCCAAAGCATAAGATTTATATAAAAGAAACACCCATTTCATTTATTAAATGAGACTTTGGCTAAGTTATTGGCCATTACCTGTAACTTGGTAAGACATGAAAAAGTCTGGAGGAAATCTAATGAGGGTTTTTTATCTGTGTGGGAAAAAAGGTCATTGCAAGCATCAAATATTGAATTTTAGATCAGTGCCACACTGAGTAGGTATATATTATAACTCAAATTAGACTTCAAAAGAACTAATTTGCTTGGGATTCTATCATTTAAAATAATCTCTTGTAATAAAACTGGCTTTACAGGAAGATATTAATCACACACTTTTTAATGCTGTCCCTTCAAATTGTTTTAATGGGTACATATGAACAGAATTTTAATTTTTCCAGTAAATTGACTTTTTTGTTAACTTAAAGGAGAATTTATAGGATGGTAGTAAAATGTTACAAGTCAAACTTAAATCCAGATTTAATTTTCCTCAGCATTGGTGTTAACTAGTGATTGGCTTGAAATATGTAATTCAGTAAGCTCTGGACACAGGTATAACTTAGTGAACATACTTAAAATTAACCAAATAACAAATCATACATGATAATTTTTTTTCTAATTATAATGAAAGTATCAGGTGAACGTTCTGTAAGGAGGAAGAGATTCACCCTTCTGGTTTTTTTGTTTTTTTTTTTTTTTTTGTTTTGTTTTGTTTTTTTTGGTAGCTCCTACACTCAATACAAAGTTATACTCTACTTTTTCCCAAATAAACTTTATTTAAATGGTGAAAGCTGTGACTGGGAGATCTTTCACTAGACCCTCAGGACTTTGGATGAATCAGATATTCCACAATGATGACTTTTCTTTTTCTGCTCACCCCACCCACCCCACCCCGAGGGAGAGGTATCCATGGGATTCTGTGGAAGACAGATGCTACAGAGAAGAAGGGTAGGAGCTTTCAGCTCAGGCCACATGGGTGGTGCTCAGAGACAGAGATGAGAGATTAGTCCGGAGAATTAGCAGGGCTCAGTCTCCACAGGACTATACCGCGAAAGACAGACAGCATGAACGTTTTTTAGTTCCTGCGGCATTTTCAAAGTGAGGGGTAAGGACTGAATGGAACGGGCTGCTCGTTTATAGTACTGTCCTCACCATCCATATGTTCACAGAAGATGGGAGTCGGGGGTGTATCTTGCTTCAGAGACTGTACCCTGCCTAGCCTCCATGCTTGGTGTTAGTACCCCATGATGTGGATCCCTCCATGATCCTTGGATGCAGGGGGAGTCTATGGAAAGGAAGAGGCAGTTAAAGGTCAAGGTCCTCACCTATGGAGGAATGAAGCAGCAGCAAGGCAGCCACAGGATAGCACCCTCCCAGCGTCGTTCTCCATGAGGTCAGAACCCACCTGGACAATGGCCAGCTGTAACTTTCCTTAAGGAACTTAGTCTTGACACGTTAGGTGGTGCCCGGTGACAACCTGTCACGCATAACACATAGGCAATAGGAGTTGCTGCTGAAGCTGTGGCCTCTGTGACCATACATTAACCAAGGACCCAAACGGTTTTCTTTAGATGAGCTGCTTCAGAAAGAGCAGAACTACTCCGATGATGTCTTGGCCAACATGATCAGTGAGCCCAGAATCAGTTACGGAAACGATGCTCTCATGCCGTCTTTGACTGAAACAAAAACCACCGTGGAGCTTCTTCCTGTGAACGGGGAGTTCAGCCTGGATGACCTCCAGCCATGGCATCCTTTTGGGGTGGACTCTGTGCCAGCCAATACAGAAAATGAAGGTAAGAGTCCCTCTTATTGGAATGACAGACCCTGCCTCAGTATTTAAGAGGGAGAGCAATCAAGACAGACATTTGCCGTCTGCACACAACACACACACACACACACACACACACACACACACACACCTATACACACCTGCCTACATACACGCTCACACACAAAAAGTAATAACTATACTAAAGTTGTTACTATGCATCTATTAAAATGATACATCTATTACGTAAAGATGATTTTGGATTATTTAATTTTTAATGCTACAGAGTAAATAAGCTGACACTCTGTGGCACAGATAGTCCCTATTTTTATTTCCCCTTTCTCTTGGTGAATTTACATACATAGTGGCACACATCTACCAGCTGTCCAAGATCAGCCTATGCAACACAGGGAAGTCTCGTCTCATAATAAAATCACATAATAACACACATAGGATATGTGAGAGAGAGAGAGAGAGAAAGAGAGAGAGAGAGACAGCCTGGGACTCCCAGAAATCCACCTGCCTCTGCCTCCCATGTACTGGAATTTCAGGTACAAAGGAATCATTTTGGAAAATTTCTCTACTAAGAGGTATTTCTTTGGCTTTCATGAAACCATGATATTTGACTTGTGATCATCAGATTTTTGGCCCAAAACGCACACCTTGAATGAAAAGGGTGATCAAATTAAGGGCATACAATGTGGCCATCGGAGAACTGGGCCTGTATAGTGAAATAGACAGACACCAAAATAATCTCCCTTGGCTACTGATTCTTAAGTGAAAGCCCAGATTACACCACATACAGAAGTAGACAACCAGGAAGCTTGCTTTGGAATTAAACGGTTTCATGCTGAGTGATTTCAATGCAAGGCAGCTGTCCAAATTGGGTTAAATGTTTTACCTACCGAAACTCAAAGGATTAAGTTTTTCTCAGTCAATGAGTTTGCACACCTGGGTGATGTAGTTTTTCCACAGGGACTTTGACAAAACTATATGTTTAGGAGACAGCACTCTTCGGATTGTTATGCCATTTTTATGCTCAGTACAAACTGCTTGTATACAAACACCTTAATTTCTTGAAACTAAGAATGTTTTCCAAGGAGGCAGCAGGATTCTACCTTCAACTTTTCCTCAGAGCATAAAAGCTCTGAGCAAACAAGTGGGATTGTTTGTTTGTTTGTTTGGACTTTGGTTAATTCTTTTGATTTTAGATTTTGGGGATTTTCTTATTTTTGTTTGTTTGCTTTTGAGACAGGATCTCTCTATGTAGCTCTGGCTGTCTTGGAACTCGCTATGTAGATCAGGCTGGCCTCGAACTAACAGAGTTCTGCCTGCCTCTGCTTCCAGGGTGCTAGGGTAAAAGGTGTATGCTTCATCACACCTGGTGAGCAAGCAGTTTTAAAAGATAGACTGCTGAAATCATTGCCTAGACTGTTTTCACAGTGTACCAACCCAATTTGTTTATCCTGAAAACTAAAAGGCAGCTTATAGATATAATTCAACTAGATACTATCAGATACGAGAGCAACATTATTTGTGGTGTATAAATAATTGACATTCTCATTTTTTAACATTATCCTGACAAAACAAAAAAACAGGCCATTGATTTTCAAAGACCTGGGTAACAACTGTATATGTGGTATCATATAAGTAGATACATGTGGGGCCTTAGTCATTGTTGCCCATGTATAAACAGTGATGAGATGTATGCCTGTACGGAAAATGTACAGTCTCACTTGATAAGCCTAGTGCACACTAGATTGGCTCTTTCCTTATTGTTAATAACGCACACTGTGAAATGAGACTTAGGAAACAATAATGTACACATGATAGACACACCACGGGGAGAGAGATAGAGGAGAGAGAGACTTGAGGATTGCCAAGATGTCCATGCAAAGCCTTAGTTAAGCGCCTCTAGATATATACCCAAGATTCACTGCTATATTGCCTGTTGCCTAGGTTTCGTATCAAGCAGACGTTGTCATTAAAGATCTGCTTTGTAGTGTAGAGTTTTTGCTTTGTGAGCATGAGCACCTGTGTTCAGTCCCCAATACCTGTGTGAAACATTAGGAATGGTGGCTCTGGGAAGGCAGAGAGAGGTAGGTTCCTGAAGCGCAGTCCCAGTGAGTTCATTGGCTAGCCAGTCTGCATGAAACTGCAACCATCAGGCTCAGTGAGAGACCCTGTCTCAGGGCAACAAGGTAGAGAATGCTAAAGGAAGCCCTCAGCCCTTCTCTGGGCTCTGAGTGGACAAGCACGGGCACACACACTTACACACTCATGTGTATGCACCACACATATAACATGCACAAAAATCTATATAGAAATGCCATATTCATAAATAAAACTGAAGTGGGTTCTGAATTCACATCATCATAAACCCTTTACATTGCATGGGAAATTAGAAAACCATGTAGGGTGTGGATTGTGATGACCCTGTATACTGCATTCCGTATCCTGGATCCTCAGTCACCAAATGGCAGTAATGCCTCTCTTTCCTTGGGCTAGAGTCTAAACACACACACACACACACACACACACACCCTTGGGATAGGAGCCAGGACTCAACCCCACATGCCTAATGAGCAGTTCTGAGGTTCCACTACAGCTCTGCCATGTGACAATGCTCACATTTGTGAGCCTCTCCACCTATTTTCCAGTGTGAGACAATCCGTATCTTCTTCATTCCTTGCTTAAGGGCAGGATGAAAGCGTTACGTGGGATAACATGTAAAGCTCTTAGAAAGGTGATTAGAACACATTTAAAAAGTAACTTTTGATGGGACTGGGATCTTGTTAGGAGGCTTTGTCATTCTTCGTCCAGATGATTGACCATGAGGCCTAAACACTATGTCCTTCAAATTAATAAGTACATAGAGACTTATTTACTATACTGCTGCTCCCTTCCCTCAGAAATGTTCCCCATTCTCTCTCTGCCTCTCTTTCATAAGTGCACACCCTGAGCTACTAGAAATGCCTACAGGTCTCAAACGGATTCCTTTTCACTGTCCCTGAAGCCCTTATCATCATTGCTTCAAATGCTTACCAGAAATGTGTTGTTTTCTTAACAAAGATGATCAAGATCAGTAGATGCTTGGTCAGTTAACGATTTTCCCCTAAGAAAAGAAATAGGTAAGAGTCTGGGGGTTGCAGCTGACTACGATGAGAGTATTTTCAGGAGGCAACAAGTGAACTCAGCTGTTGAGAGTTTGTAAAAGACCTGCACAGGGTCAAGCTAGATTAAATCCCTTCACGCAGTGAGGAGGTGATCATGAAGTCCCACCCCTCACAGAGGTCATTGGAAATCCATGGCTGCTAAGAGACAAGGAATCTGTTCTCTTCAAAGATGTGGCCCAAGGTCCAGTAGATGTCTTTCCACCAGTATGTACACTAGCAGTGCTGAGTGGATTCCACCATGGGCCAAACACACACACACACACACACACACTTACACTTGAAGTTGGGAAAGAATCGTGGTTGAAGGAGGAATGGACTTGATCAAAGTACACTGTATGCATGATCAAAATTCTCAAATCACTAAGAAAAATAGGTAGACAGCAAACAATTGTATCATAAACAATATGTCAGGAAAATTTATGAGAATTATGTTCTTTCCCAGGTTAATGCGTAGCACTTAGAATAATGTCTCATAGGTTTTGTATACACTAATGAACTTCCATTATTATCATAGTAGTTATGGATTATTGTGAGACCTCCCTGCTCTACATCCTGCCTTTGTGCCTACGAAAAGTAACTGTGATTCTCAGCAAATATGAAAAGAAATGTTCTCATTCCACACAGTTGCTTCCCAGAGTCGCAGGCACATTTTCTAAAGTGTGACTGTCAGAGTGAGTGCAGCTTAGTGTGGCCACACCAGCAACTACCGCACAGTTAAGCCCCTCATTGTCAAGACAGTTAAAAAAAAAGTGCAGCCGGCCTTCAGCTAACTCCATCTTACAGGGGTCATAAAATCACAGTATACACTTGAGATGGGAAGTAAAATATAGAGAAGCCGTCAACGCCATTGTTGAAATAATCAGACATTCAATAAATGTAGTCTTACAGTGTGAGAACTTTCTGGAGTAGATGCTTACACCTCATTGGTGCTTAATGCAATAGGGGTGTTATTCTTTTCATTTTCCATAAGAGGAAACAGCCTCTGTGGAGTGGCTGTTTGCCCAGCCACACACCTTGTTGATGCTGGGCCTGGGTTTCATCGCTACCACCACCCCTCCCCCTTCTTTCTGTCCACCATGTTGCCCGTCTCTGCATGGGCAAAGCCAGAACCACTTCTGCTTCTTGACGTATCCAAGTCTCTTAATGCGCTCAGAAACACAATTTGCTCATGTTATGAAGACAGCTCACTGTCCGTCTGTTCCCTGGCACCATTCTTGCCAACGTGTGCCATTCAGGATGGGTTTGGGTTTGTGATCTCCGCTGACTGCTTGGCCTGTGTCCCTCTGTAAGCTGCTGGTCCCACGGCCATCGTGAAAGTCACCTCCACTCCTGTGCTCACATTTCTTTCTCATTTTTACACTTGCCGGACCTGACCCAGGGGACTTCCTCCTCCTTTGACTCCATCTGCCCTTCAGTCACTTGTTAATCCTAAAGGCTCGGTTGCCCTCTCCCTTCCTTATTTCTTCAAAAGCCAGCGTCGGCTCAGGGAAGTATTTTCTGATGATGAACAACACCCTGAGAATGCCAACTGGTGGAGAACCATGGTCAGGGGTTACTGTACCTCACACGCCGTTTTCTTTGGATCGGTCCCAGAATGCGTGCTAAAGAATAACTGTGATTCTCAGCAAATATGAAAGGAAATGGTCTCATTTCACACAATGCAGCTGAACACCATCTATCTAGATGAAACCTGCCATTTACAAAAAGAGACTGAGAGCTCAAAGGGTTACCTCTTCCACCCTCAAAATGAGAAGGGATTAGCTTCACTAAATGGCACATTACGTGGCGAGGCTTTACTCCCCTGATAAAATCATATTTGCATTTCCTCTGCATGATTCTTTTGAAGTTAATTAACTGTCAAAGAAGGTAAGATTGGACAGTTGTAGAAGGAGATATCTTGAAGGTTTACTGCCAGGCTGGGTATACTCTATTTTATTTCTGATCAAAAGCCAAGAAGCCATCTCTAACCTAGCTCCGGGGAAATTCCACCCTCCGAGCCTTCTTGTGTGATGCTATTGCACACCCTGGTGAGGGCTTTTATGAACCAACCAGGGAAACGTTTGCATTGACCTGTTGGTGGCCAGCGGGCGCTAAGCCTTGTGAAGTGGTACCCCTCCCATCCTTGACGCCCAGGATTAGTTCGCGAAGGTTCTTTCTGCAGCTGCTCCTTTTCGTAACTTGTTTATTGCACATGCTTTTTTCCCTGCTCTGTGTTCAGAAGCCACGACTTAACCATCCTGACTTGTCTCCTTTGCTCTGTCTCTTGCTTCCTGCACCAGTTGAGCCTGTTGATGCCCGCCCTGCTGCAGACCGAGGACTGACCACTCGACCAGGTATCGGACATCGCCCCATTCCCTCCCGCCTCTCTGCTCAGCACTCTGCCCTTCAGCAAACATGCCTCTCTCAATTGCATGTGTTACAGAATAGGATTTAAAATGACTGTAGGCGCCAAACTTTATTTCAAATTCTTTGCTTCTCCTCACGCTTCATTTCCCAAGTTCTTTTTTGTTTCTGAAATTTGCTTTTGAAACTCAAAAATGAGTCTTTTCAAATGCGGTGTTCTTTCTCTTGATTTCTTTCCTTTTAATAAATGGGGGAGTGTGATAAGGACCCTGTCTTCAAAGATGGAGGCCCAGGGAGTGTAGCATCCAGTGGTCAATTGGTTCTTGTACAGGCATCTCCTATCTTTCCTGGCTAGTACTCATGGAGGTCCTTGAGTGGGCTCAGACTTTACTAAAATAGACACACTTTCTTGAAAATAACTGGTATTTCTCCAGATCCGGGAATAATTTTTGTTCTTTGTGGATTATATATACTTACTCTCAGCCAGTGGCTGAAATAACACAACAGATGTATATGCATAATTTTACATAGAAGTCCTTTGTTTTTTCTGTTACAAATTTCTTCATTATCAAAATAGACCCTTCTTTTTATACAGTTTCCCGAGATGAAAAAGGAACGTGTTTTGACCCCCTGTTCTATGTTTAGCCTCTGGCTAAACTTAGTCTTAAAAATAATATCACAACACAGGAGACATAGAACACACGTGTATCTGCTCCATGCACAGCCTCATCCCATTGGTCATGGCCAGCAAAGTGAATCAGAAACAAGAATGTTGGTGAATTCAAATATCTGTATATTCTGGAGAGATTTTTTTTTCCCCAAATAGCACATGCTTTTCCATATTTACTTTTTTAATGCCCACATCCCATTAAGAAATCAAGGACATTGTTAACCTTCCTTGGGGGCATCAATAAAGGGTCATCAGTCTTTGCTTCCTGGTGGAGCCATAGCAAGACCACATACAGCCCTACCCCTCTTCTTGCTGATGAAGTCTCTAGCCTTGGCTACTGCCAGCCATAGTCGCAGGTAGCTTTGAGCATCCTTCATGGAGCAACATCGTGACTCCCTGCTGTGATTCAACACATGAGCAGAAACCCTGAGGTCACACAATGACAGCTGATCTCATTGATCTGATGAACCTCTCATCTCAGTGCTGTGAAGGAACCTTGAATTACAGGAAGTTGTACACTGTTTGGGCTGTCCTACTGTCCTCCTTAATGCCAGTGTCAGTAAACTTCCAGGGAGCCAACAACTGGCAGTCCCATTCTACTCAGCCGGCTGGTGAAGCCCAAGGCAAGGTCCGGTAGAGTTCTTAGCAAGCTGGTCTTATCTCTAAGAGTTTTTTTAAATGGCACATTTTATTTTTAAAAGGTAACTATTTCTTCATCTGTAAACGCAAAATGTAATGTTGAGGCTGATTTTATTAAATTCCTTTATTGTATAAGGATATATTTGTTGCTGTTGAAATAATCGGGCACTGCCACATGCCACCAGCCAATGTCTTCTTCCTTTGATTTATTTTAACTTAAGATATAAAAGACATTTTCATACACTGGCAAGCAAAGGTAATCTGTTTTGAGAGAAGAGCTAATGGCATTCTTCAGGCCAGGGAAAGCCACCTATAATCTTTGCTGTAACAATAGCAGTAAGATTCTGTGAAGCATCAATGGGGTAAATTCTGTGGACACTCAGAGAATAGATGATAAAGTCCCTGAAATATAGTGGGAAAAACACACTTTTGCAAATAGAAGACAAAGGTACACAAGGACGCACAAAGATGTTTGGGATCAGAGCAGAGAGGACTGGATCAAGGTGTGTCACCACAGAACTCTCTGGAAATGAGCTTTCCGGAAAGGGCAGTGTAAGATTTAAGGCACATGGAATAGCAAGGAAGAAAACAGTGATGGGAGATGTCATTCTGATAAATATGTTTCTCTTATTGGTTAATGAAAAAAGGCACTGTTGGCCAATAGGAAAGCAAGATAGGCGGGACTAGGAGGAGAGAGGAAGTGGTAGGGAGGAGATTCAAGATGGAAGACGCCAGCCCCTCCAGTAAGATGAGACCACGTGGAAACTTAGATTAATAGAAATGGGTTAATATTTAAGACAGATCTAGCTGATAAGAAATTAGTAACTGGCCAACAGCTCTATATCAGGGTCTCTGTGTGTTATTTGGGGCTGGCACGGCTGGGAAAAATTACTCATAGCATAATGGAGCCCAACAGTTCCATATAGATCAGAGAATGTACTAGGCTAGTCCTTGTAAGACATGTAGCCTTCAGAAGATAGCATCTGAAGGGAAAGAATGTGTTTATGAACATGCTACTTGCTTGAAATGTCTGAGGAGCTATGTAGGCTCTAGCTGTACTAGAAGTACTTGGAATGAGTCTGCCAAGTATGTAGAGTAATACCTCCCTGTGTTGTTTATATTGGATTAATATAATACCTCCCTATGTTGCTCATATTGGATCACTGCCTCCCTGTGTTACTTGCATTGGATTCATACTTCCCTATACTGTGCACATGCTTTGATAACTCTGTGCTCACATTTTATGAATCCACCACACACTTTACCAAGTTGCAAACTTAGATACCCTTCCCAGGATTGCCCTGTGCCATTGCTTTTGAATAATCATTCTTGTCACTCGAAAGCAAATATAGGGAAGGTGTGAGTCTTGGCTTACTCCTCCCCACCTCACCCCTACCTCCATTGTTACATCATCTTGATGAAGAGACTGATTTGTTGTCTTTCACATCTGAGAAGCCAGTGTGTTGTAACTTTTAGAATATAATGTTACCCACAAGCCACAACAATAATGATGCTGATTTCTGGCCATAGTAACTATCAAAGCAACTTATTCTTCCTAGAATGTTTCTAGGGCAAAATAGACTCTGGAAGACAATAAGAAAACACATTAGCAGACTCGTCCCTTGATTAATTAAGCTACCCTTCCATTATACCCTATCCCCAGCCTTCTCCAGGCCTAACAAAAGAGTCTTGTGACCCCAGGAGATATTTTCCTATTGATTTATTTCATCATTCTATCAGTTTGTTAATCTCTTTGTAGTGGTGTTGCTAAGTGTGTAGAATGCCTTCTAAATTATATACATGAGGAACAGAAATGAAACATCTTTCCACTCTAATTTCTAAAACATTTATATTTTAGTTTTAAGCCTCAAGTTATTATTTGAATCATGGCATACTAGTAGCAGTTTGTCCAGGAATCATGCATCCATGTGTAAAGAAGGAATAATTAGCTAATAAATTCTATTGGTCCCAAAGCATTTTACGCATTGTGCACTCCTGCTTGTAGTCAGCAGATGAAGCAATTCCGCGTGGCATGTGTGACTACAGAGCTAGGATGCTTAGATAAACAGATTTTGTGACTGACAATGCTTGCTGTGCATAGAAATATGAGCATAATTTATTTGTAATTAGAACAAAACTCCAAAGTAACCATTTTGTTCTCCCAGGTCATTAATGTTCATTTTCTAAGCTTTGCATTTTGGGTTTTTTTTTTTTTTTTCCTCTTCTGAAGGAAGAGGAAACCCATAGAAATGCACATATAAGAAACAGTAAGCCAGTAAAACCAAGTCAACATTTCTTAGGTACAACTATAACTCAACATCCCAACCAGCGTTGAGTTTTTCCCTCCTTCCCTGACCTTTTTAATTACATCTTGTGTTTGGCCATAGGAGCATAACATTTAGCTTTCCTTAGACTTGGTAGGTAGGCAGTGGTGAATGATTTAAATCTAGAATGCCATCTTTCTTGAAGGAACACCTTAATCTATTTTTCTAAAAGCTCTGACCTAGAAAGAAATTTTTGGCAGCTTTTGTCCCATTGTGTTACTGGTTAGAGGTAAAACTATTGATGGCCCTACATACTTTGCTTCTCGTAGGTTCTGGGCTGACAAATATCAAGACAGAAGAGATCTCTGAAGTCAAGATGGATGCAGAGTTCGGACACGATTCAGGATTTGAAGTTCGTCATCAAAAACTGGTATGGAAAATAATTTACCTCTCCCCAACAAGTGTGTGTCTGCCCAAAAGACATGGTAGCACTTGGCTCTTTCTGTACCCGAAACTGGCAGGGAAGGCTGAAAACAAAACCAAAATGCTTGCCTGGGTCATCATAAAGATATGGGAAAAGGCAAATGGAGCTCCGTGTAGCTCTTTCCAACCAGACGCAGCTGAGCCCAGGTAGAACTTCAGTGTCTGTTTTCAGCGTTGCAGCCATATCAGCCCATGTGTGTATTGTGCTTTCTAGAAAATGGGTTTTACAAGTTCAACACATCTAATCCATATATCCAAAATGGAAAGCTCCAGAACTCACTTCCTGACCCTTGGCAGGTTACCACAAACAAGAAACTTAACACCATGAGCTTTTGAGAGGTAGAGTATAAAAGTCTATTTAGGCTAGGTATAAGCTATGTGTAGGAAAACTAAGTGAGTTTTGATTAGATTCAGGTCCAATCTCCAAGGTAACCTCCTTATGTAAATAAAAAAATTACAGTCTCCAGATTTTTGAAGCCCTTCTAGTCATAATTATTCTTAACGTATTACAGTTTTATTTGAAGAATAAACAGTACTTATTTCTTTGGACTCTTTTTATGATGTTTGCTTAACTTCCCATCTACTACTATAACATTTCAGTCCTCTGTCCTTCCGATGCAATCCTCCCTGCCTCCCCTCCCACCTCCCGTATTTCATTTGTTTTACAAGGGAAAATTAGTGGAGACCCTATTAAGGTGGGTAGAGGCAAGATTCGGCGTGACACTTCAACTTCCCATTAGTGTCATCCTTAAAAACCTTGGGCAAAGAACATAGTCATTTCTTTTAAGACAATGGCATTTTTCTTCCTAATGTTAGAATTGGAAAGACTAGAAAATCAAGTATCTGCTTTGTAGGCAGGCAGAGATTATATAATTCTTCTTTGCCAAAAACTCAGAAATCCAAGTAAGCCAAATCCCAGATTGTTAAGAGTTCCTGTGTTATCAGTTATCACAATAAAGGACTTAAGTAAAGAAGACGATATTCTCATGCATTCGGTGGTGAAAAAAAAAATGGTAATAAAATTCTCATCTAGTGATATTTGGTAAGTAGTGCTGGTAGGTAGAGTGTGTGTGCCTGCAGTCTGATTCCTTTATGACTCTAAATGTCTTTCCAATGTTTATAAATAAAGCGTGTAGATCCTAGTATGAATCTCCAAAAGAAAAAGCCTTTATTGTTTGGCTTCTCATCTCTGAATTATTGTAGCAAATCCAAATCTGGCTTGGGATTCAGATTTGCACCAATTTTTTTTTTTTTTTTTTTTTTTTTTTAGAAAAAAATGGCAGGCAGCCTTTTGAAGTGTACTTTCTGCTGGCAAGTGTATTGCTGTGTCAGTTATTAAGAAACGAGAGAAACGCTGCTGCTCAACCTGAAGCTGGAAGGTTTAAAAACAAAACTGAGGGTTACCACTAAAGGGCTGGGAGTTGGAGCCCAGAGCAGAAGACGAAGGCGCAGAATCCATTTTCCTGAGCTGGTGTCATAGACACCCTTCTCAGTAATTACATGAGCTCCTGTAATGCGACAGTGACTAATGGCAACGGCGGCAGTTAGGGGCATCAGCTCCCTCTACTGTGCTAGTTGATAAGATAATGTACTGTAATTAAGGCAATGAATATTGCAGAATTACAGTATTTCCTTAAAGACATAGGGATATGTCCAGACTCACATTTCTTCCTTATTACTTCGCTGTAGTATCACTAGCTAATTAATGATTTCCTTTAATAAATATGTTGAGCTAGCATATTTGGCTAGCAAGGGGATTATGAACCATTTCTAATTTTGTTGCAGATGCAACGTGAGCAATATCCGATTAGAAATTCTTTATCAGGAAAAAAAAAAAAAGAAAAAAATTTTTCTTGACTGCATCTTTGCATATTGCAAAGGTGATAGATTTAGCGATGAAAATCGGCCATTCGCCTGTCTTGAAGCTGAAAGGTTATTTAGGGAGCTGTTTTCCCTGACTTACATAATGAATGTGGTATACGGTTAGGAATACCCCCCCACGCGCTTTTTTTAATCTACCATAAAATCATACCTTATATAACAAGATGTCTGTTATTCCACCTAAGTAGACAAAGCTGAAAACATAATTGTTTGCTTTTGTAAAAAGTATTGAGGACACATATATGAGACAGCTATAGATATCTCACAGAATTTATCACAGTGAATACGTTTCTTCTTTGTGATGGACTCAGAATTCTTCTTGTGTTTAATATAAACAACCAGAGTAAAGCAGTCAATTTTGATTTCCAGAAACAACATAAGAGAGTGTGAGCCCTTTGTAACTCTAAGATCCTCTTTGCCTACTACTTCTCTTCAGAAACATGGTGCTTTGAAAGTAGACTATGCATTCTGTGGTTAACTAAATCTGACTGAATTATTGTGCTATGAAGTAGGTAACTGGGCTGTCCTTTTCCCTCGGATTAACACATGTATTTCAGGGTGTTTTACTGATGTTTATAGAACGTGTCCCTTCAAAGAAACAGAAACATACAGTTTGAAAACTAGCTAAGGCAGAGCCACCTGCTGTGGGCAGGAAAGTGCTCACCTGCGTCCAGAACTATGATGGGCACCTCTGTGATTTATACCAAATGCTTCCCTGCAGACTTCTCCGTTGAGATGCACTGGAGAAATTGACTTCTGGGAACCTGGGAAGCCGTGTGTTGCTCATTCCCCTGGAGAGTAGGATGCTCGTTGCTAGGGACTAGCAACTCACACTGAGCTACAGCAGGTCTGCTGAAACTTTTCTGCTTCCGGTGTCCCCTGCACTTACAATCCTTTTCCTTGGCTTGTTTTCAAGGTGTTCTTTGCAGAAGATGTGGGTTCAAACAAAGGTGCCATCATTGGACTCATGGTGGGCGGCGTTGTCATAGCAACCGTGATTGTCATCACCTTGGTAATGCTGAAGAAGAAGCAGTACACATCCATCCATCATGGTGTGGTGGAGGTAGGTGGACTTGGAGGCTTATCTGCAAGGGTGAGGAGAAGGAGGTCTAGAGGGAAACATACTGAAGACTGGCCTAAGGACCACCTGGAAGAAAACCGTATTCCCTCCATGGTGCTCAGGTTACAGCTGTTTCCTTACCGTGGTTTTCATCCATTCCCGGTTACTGTGAACTTAATGAACACTCGGTAACGCTTTGTGTTGTTGCTTTAACTTACAATTCATATTGATGTGTTGTTGCTTTAACTTACAATTCATATTGAACGTCACCAAAATAAGACTAAATATGATGCTCAACTTTGAGGGGAAAAAAAAAAAAAAACTATGCTTTTCCTTTACTAACAAAAACAGTAACAGAAGTCAGAAATTTAAAAGGATGGGTAAGTTTCCTTTTTGAAAAAAAAAAAAAAAAAAGTAATAAAACCTAGACATTCATCCCTGGGGTTTTTTGTTTGTTTGTTTGCTTGCTTGCTTGCTTGCTTTGTTTGGGTCCTTAAGTGATCTGGCCTCTGAGTAGAACCAGGTAATGATAAATAATTTTACTAATTAGTCATTACTAATTTTCAGAAATGACTCTATTAATTCTTGTAGGAAATGACATTGGAGCCAATAGCTTGGTAAAAACATGCATGATTGCTGTTGATGTGCTGTTTAGAGTATCACCCTGAACCTCCATCTGAACAAAACTCTGTTTCTCGGTGCTAGTGAAGAAGACTTGGGGACTAGGGGCCCCCACGCTGCAAATGTGCTAGACTTAGCCTTTCTGCCCCCAGGCCAGCCAAGCAAGGATGGTTAGCACAGGAGGCCATGTTGTGTCATCAAAAAGTGCAGGATTTCAATGCAACTCCATCCACTCCTGAAGAAAGAGCAAAAGGAGGGAAGTCTACAATCGAGATCTTTCTATGGGTTTAAAGTACAACCGTGGTGATGGAGAACTCATAAAGCCTCACCGTGTGTGCAACTTTTAGATAGCGAGTTAATCGTGTAGGTGTTCTAGAACTGAAAGAGCGCTGTAAGCAAACTGATCTAATTTTACGGATGAGAGAAAAGTGAATTGAATAAAAGGACTTGCACAGCACCAAACTTAGTATAGTCCGTGTTCCTCCATGCTATCCATCGCTTTCTATGAGGCCAGTGTTAAGCAGCTCAGGGTAAGTTCTCTAAGCCATCCTTAATCATAAACTCGAGTGAGGGAAAGCCAGAAATCTCACTTCCAGCTGGGCTTTGGTGGTGAACGCCTTTAATCCCAACACTCGGGAGGCAGAGGCAGGCGATTCTCTGTGAGATCAAGGCCGGCCTGATCTATAGAGCTAGTTCCAGGACAGGCTCCAAAGCAATACAGAGAAACCCTGTCTCAAAAAAAAAAAAAAAAAAGGAAGGAAGGAAAGAAGGAAGGAAATAAATCTCACTTTCATCAGTCTCCTTGGGGTCTCCACAGTTTGTTACTGGGGATGTTCTTGGGGACTGTTGTCGGTTTTAACTTTCTCCCTCTGCTGATGTGGATATACTAAAGACCAGTGTGTTGAATGAGACCCAAGAAACTGTGGTGACAAGAGGAGAAAGAACTGAATGTTTCACAAGCTAGAGTATGAATACGTGTTTTTCAAGAAAAGCAGTAACCCTGAGTCTTGCTCGGGCAGTAAAGTGTTTGCCTCACAAACATAAGGACCTGTGTTTGGATCTGTAACATGCCCCCACACATACATACCACACAATGCACACACACACGAAGAACATGCACAGATACCAAATGTGGGGTTTATTCTTTCCATAGTGCATCTAAGCTTTTGTTCTTCAAGCTTTAACTTTCTCTTGTTTCTAATGTAATCTGTTTTTGTTACTTCAGCCCCCTGTTTACATGTGTGAACGAGTCAAAAACTCCTCTGAATTTCATTAATAGAATTTTGTTTAAATGGCCTTAAATGGGTGACTCTGGCCAAGATGGGGCTTCCTGTCTGAAAAATGTCTGCCAAATGCCCATCTTCCTTGCTGATGCTGCTGTAGAAAGTACCACAGGCGGAGTGGATCACACAGCAAAAAGTATTCCCCCACCTGGTGATAGAACTTAGAAGTCTGTGATCGCACGGTCAGCAGCGTGGGTTTCGCCTGACGCTTCTGCCCCTGGATTATAGATAGCTAACACTCAGTGTCTCCACAGCCACAGGTTGAGCCAACAGCAGAGCAAAATTATTTAGGGAAAAGAATGCATCTGAGCATGAATAGCTCATTCCCTAAATAATCAGTGTAGCAACTATTTGCATTTAGATTGTATTTGGAATTATAAGTCATAGTCATCTTGGGGTGCATAAAGGACACAGGAGAATGTGTGTAGGTAAGTTCCTTATTAGGTAAGGAACTTCATCCTTCACGTTTGGTTTTGGAGCCCATCTCCTATGTATGCTGAAGGAACCCTGCATGTGGAAATAGCATTACTTCCTTCATGAATGAGTAGACCTGCCTCAGTAAGAACAAAAAGGAGGAATGAATGGATCCAGTGTCCTGGTAACTCAAGACAATACCGTTATATTTCACTCCACCAGGGCATGTTGGGAGTGTGCGTTTCTAGAGCAGTTCTTGTTCTTATAATGAGAGACTCCCATGGGTCACAGAGATAACAAGTCCAGGAAAATCATGGAGGGAAGTGTTTCTTATTGATACCATAGATAGCCATCAGAAATGGGCACTTGGTTTCAGTTTAGAAAAAAAGGAAAGAAGGAAGGAAGAAATGTTGACTTAATGATTTGCTTAGCGTGATGCCAAAGAGTCATTCTGCCAAGTATGTTTCCTTATTTGGTAGCTGACATGACATTATAGTCCTGAGTATATTGCTTCCTGAATATGCCTGCAATTTCAATCTGTTACTGGTGGCAGAGCATCTTTGTACCACCTCTGTTACCCAGCTCTGCTCCTGCTGTAGACGGTTCTGCACTGACGTTCATTGACGGCAATGTTGAAGATATATTTATGTACTTCAGCACTCCCAGAGAGACACTTCCAGAGAGACACTTCACCTTTAATAAGATGAAGCCACGTTGTCTCTTTATTGGAGAATGTAAAGGAAGTCTGTCTTTCCCACCTCTGATGAAGACACTGCACTCTCCTGCCACCATACCCTCAGTCATTTCCTTAATGACCCAAATAAGAAAAGTTGCTTATTTAGTTTTCCATGCAGTCATGGCGTATGGCCTTTTTCCTGAGGAATGTGTTGTCATACAGGTGACATCATAAAAGCATGGCCTTAACGGTCCTTTCTTCCTGGGAAGATGGGTACAGAGGCCAGGAACCTGGTGTGCCAGATCAGCCAAGGACAGATTAAGGTTAAATAAGAAGCAAACGTCTTCCAAGCAGCAACAAGAGCAGGAACTGGAAGGGCAAAAGAAAGCATCCAAGATAAAGGGCGAAGCAAGGAGGTACTGAACTCACCTGCAGCGTTACCAGACATTGGCTATGGATGAAACTAAGCTAACCACACAGACGGAATCATAATTACAAAAGTGAGCGTGCTCAGGGTTGATCAGAAAATCAGCACTGGGGGTGGCGCCAAGAGTAGGGAAGTGGCATGGCAAGAGTGTAAGAGTCCTAAGCCAGGCATAGAGCGTTGCACACGGATCTCTGTGAGTTCAAGGCCAGCCTGGTCTACAAAGCAAGTTCTGGGACAGCCAGAGCTGTTACTCGGAGAACTCCCCCCCACACACACACTCACACACCCGGTCTTGTGTGTGTGTGTGAGAGAGAGAGAGAGAGAGAGAGAGAGAGAGAGAGAGAGAGAGAGAGAGAGAGAGAGAGAGAGAGAAGTATGAGTTCTCTTGGGGAATGTGGGGGGAAGAGGGTTTAGGTTAGTGATGGAGTTGCTTGTCTGACATGCTCTGGTTCAATCCTCAGCACGTTGCTTTTCCTTCTTAAAGATGTCTGGGCTCAGCTCTTTCCAGCCCTTGAAGCCACCCACTGTGCTGCACTGTGCAGAGCCCTGGGTGTGGGAAAGACAGAGTCCATACCTGAAGCCATGCTGACTGCTAATCAGTTCCCACATCAGGGGAGAGAAGATGCCTTAACGGCATGCCCGGTTTTTCGTCTCCGCAAGTGGATGCCCCTTCCCCTGGAAGAGTAGATTCTGTTCCCCATCCCTTCCAGAACTTTACCACCAGCTCAAAGCTGCCCCAGCTCGGGGTTGAGAGAAATAGGATGTCCCTGGACATAAAGGGATTGGCCCAGTCCTCGTGGTAGCTTTGACAGTGAGGAAGGGATTGAGGGAGGAAGGGATTCAGGGCCCTTGCTAGAAGGAAGGTTCACCCTTGCTCTTTGTTTAGCTGGAGGTTTCTCCACCGACATGAATATTCACTTCCAGCATTCAAGAGGATTGGGGATTAAAAGATGCCATTCAGACCCTTCTCCTCAGGTGCCCTTTGTAAAAGCAATCCCTTGAGAAGCTCAGAGCCCCATAAACAATGAGGGCCAAGCTACCGCTTGGCAAGAATCTCCAACACTTTCTGCTTCCGGGCAGCAAAGGGCATTGAGGATTAGTGTGTAAAAGAAACCCAAGAGAACACTGAATTGAGATCCCAGGACTGAGCCAGCTCTGAGCCCTGGGTCTCTGCTGGGATTCCCTTGAGCATTTGAAGAGATAAAACTAAATAACAGTATTAAGCGGGCAGGTGTTCTGCTGTTCTAGGGAAATGCAAATGACCTATGGCAGGCGGTGGAGGCTTGCTGCTCCTCCTTGAGGTATATACTCTTAACACAGCTGTTGTATGTATTTTCCTATACTAAGAGGCAGCAGCATTGTGCTTGATCTCCAAAGCCAGATTTTTTTTTTTAAATTCCCTTTGGGATCTCAATTATGGGGTAACACAAAGGGGGGATATGCCCAAGTTCAAATGGCACTGATTGTAGACGGGCTGGTCCCAGACTGATACAGTGACTGGAGTTAATCTGTACAGAGAAGGCGTTTTCTTAACTTGCAAGCCTGTGGCCAATTACACAATTGCCAATTAAACCAAGGTGACCTCATTTGTTGACAACAGCACAGATCACAGGAAACAGGAGGGTATAGGGAGAACACCTGTGTCTGTCCCAAAGGGTAGTGATGCTGAGCGCCCATCTGAGCGGTGTAGTCTGAGTGCTGGCTCTTGGGTAGCGCGCTCCCTAGGAAGAAACGCCCAGAGCTGTCAGTGGACTCACCTGGGGACAGGACTGCAGGCAGCTGTCACCGTAGGGAAGGTGGGAACAGCTCTCTTCGGGATACCATCTCCTGAGGGTGGGAGGAGTCGGGAACAATAAGCAGAAGTAACTGCCCTGTGGCCAGAGAGAGCAGGAAAGCTCCTGTTGCCACTGCGTGGCAACTATACCATGAAGTCCGGCTCATGCCCAAGCTAAAGAGTCACTGGTTCTGTGAGGTGGGGCCCCACAGTGGCTGTGAAGGGATTTATGTCTACAAGGCTCTTCAATGGAGTTACTTCTTAGGTGGGACTAGTCGTGACCTATCTGTATAGGTCCATCTATACATCTGGTCACTCGACGCAGACACCATGTGTGCTCTGTGGCTTTTTGTTTTAGGGGATTTTTGTTTGTTTGTTGTTTTCTTGCACTGGAGTTTAGGAGCCACTACTGCAATGAGACAGCCATGCAAGGCCCAAACTGTGCCACATTGGCAGTATCAGAGAAGAAAACACTGGGTAACTTGCTAGATGTGGCTTGGCAATGCTCAGCAGTGGGAAATGGGGGCCCACTGGGGTTGCAAGGTCAGTTCAGGCCTGGACAGGTTAGGAAATGTCCCTTTGAAATACGGCCCCTAAAATACGCCTTAACCTTCCAGCGGAAAACATGCCTTATTCTGTGTGCATCTGGACAGGTTTCTCTTCATCCTCCAGTGCTTCTGCAGAGGATGAGCTCTTATTAATTCAGCAGACTTAAGCACGCACCTCCCCTTCTCCTCACAGGGAGAGATGGTGCAAATATAGAAATGAGAACAGCTCCATAAAGAGAGAAGTGCCCTTGCTTGGTCTGTGGAGACTGAGTCTGCGTGGCTCTACATGACAGTGGCTGAGGGGAAGCATGTTTACAACGCTGACCCGATCTCACAGGCAAACCCCGAAGTCGCAACAGAATCCCTGTGATGATTTAGCTAGCTGTATTTCCTATGTATCTTAGGGTTCAGGAGTGTGTGGTGTGTGTGTGTGTGTGTGTGTGTGTGTGTCCAAGAGTACAGCTCTGGCCCTGAATCCAACCCCCAGTATTGCTAATTATATATGTGTAAGTATGTCAGAGAAACATATACGTATATAAAACGTATATAATACGTATATAAAATGTGTGTTATATATAACATGTAAGTCAGCATCTCTCTACATTGCTTTCCTTTAATATATATGTTATCATTTAAATAGGTTCTCAGAAGTCCTTAACATTTCTACAAATATGAAAGCATATTGAAATGGCAGAAGATACTCAGAGCCCCAGAGAGCGAGATGGGTATTATATTCTGCACAGTTCTAAGTGTCATCACAGTGTGCTCCCTGTGATGCTCTTTCTAGCTTACCACCCCTTGTCTTCCCGGTTAGCTGTTTGTTTGAGTCAGCCAATGGGCTCAGTTCAAACCATCAAGATTTTCAGCACCACCTAGTGGATAGAGGCAGCATCGACTTAAGCCACAGACTGTTCTGTAGTGTCAGAAATTGGGGGATAAAGATGATAAAACCATGGATGTTAAGCTGGGCGGTGGTACCCACACCTTTGATCCCACCACTCAGGAGGCAGAGGCAGGTGGGTCTCTGTGAGTTCAAGGCCATCCAGGTCTACAAAGCTACACAGAGAAACCCTGTCTCAAAAAACCAAAAGAGGAATGTTCTGCACTTAGAGCAAAAGGAAAATCCTGCATACCGCGTCCTGTTTCTGGCCTGGTAGTACTGTGCTCCCTCAAAGGGTTGGTGTATCTTAAACTCGAATCTCATACCTACTTTCTAGGTTGATGCTGCCGTGACTCCAGAGGAGCGCCACCTCTCCAAGATGCAGCAGAATGGATATGAGAATCCTACTTATAAGTTCTTTGAGCAGATGCAGAACTAGACCACCGCCCCAGCAGCAGCCTCTGAACTTGGACAGCAAAACCATTGCTTCACTACCCATCGGTGTTCATTTATGAAATAACGTGGAAAGAAACAAGCCCTTCTGTTTTATTATTTACTCATCATCGCCTTTTGACAGCCGTGCTGTAACTCAAGTAGATGCCTGAACTTGAATTAATATACAAATCAGTAATGTATTCTCTCTTTCTCTCTTTATATTCTGGTCTCTACACTACATTATTAATGGGTTTTGTGTACTGTAAAAAAAAATTAGCTGTATCAAACTAGTGCATGAATAGATTCTCTCTTGATTATTTATCACATACATAGCCCCTTAGCCCGTTGTATATTATTCTTGTGGTTTGTGACACAATTAACTCCTACTTGAAATACGCTTTAAAAAATCGATGGGGGATGCTTCGTGTGAACGTGGGCATTTAGCTGCTTCTCTTGTCTAAGTGTTCTTTTCCAGATCACTATGCATTTTAAACATTTTTAAGTATTCCAAATGATTTAGAAAATTTTTTTTCCATGATTGCATTTTACTGTACAGATTGCTGCTTCTGCTCTGTTTGGTGGCATAGGATGCGAGGGTACACATTGATTTCTTTGTGCCTGTTTTATGTGCACACGTTAGGCATTGAGAATTTGAACTCTTGTTTTGTTTTTTGGTTTTTTTTTTGTTTTTTTTTTGTTTTTTTCATGTATCTTTGGATCTTTGATTAAAAAAAAAAAAATCCCTGTTCATCATCAGCACTTTTACGGGTGGGGGGAGGGAGTGTTCTGCTGGTCTCAAATTTACCAAGAATTCTCCAAAAATAATTTTCTGCAGGATGATTGTACAGAATCATTGCTTATGCCATGATAGCTTTCTACACTGTATTACATAAATAAATTAAATAAAATAACTCCAGGCAAGACTTTTTTTTTTTTTTTTTTGCAATGGCGATTGTGGATATTGAGTGGTGAAAGTGGTGTGGGTTGAGAAAAGACGCAGGCTCCCTTGTATCTGCAGGCTAAAATACGTTAACAGTGCTGAAAGAAAATGGAAACGGGGGAGGGGGGTTAGAGAGGGCAATTGAAGCAACTCCTCCAAGCATCTACGGTTTGTATGTTCTCATGTAAGTATGTTGTTGGAGAGGTGCCATTATACTGGTCTGGTTCAATGCTACAAGCTGATTATTTAGTTATCTAGATGAGTGAGCATCCATTCACACCTCAGTGTGAGCCTGCATAGGAAATTGTGGGAAACACGGCTCTCATTGCTGGTTAAAATATTTCATAGGCCTGATTGATGGTGTTTACTGTTTTAAGAGGCTGCGTGCGCTGTGCCGTCTTGGTCTCTGTGTTTGAGACACAAAAAGAGAAAAGTTGTAGAGAAATAAAGCCTTTTTATTTTTCTTTGTAATTTTATTTCAAGGAGAGTCTCAAGTATCCCATTCTAGCCTTGAACTCACATAGCCAAGGATGGCCTTAAACTCGTGATCGTCCTGCCTCCATCATGACTACAGCATGCACCATCGTGCCCTATAAGTGGGTGCTGGGATTTGAGTCCAGGGCTTCCTATATGCTACATCAGTTCTCTATCAAGTGAGCTACATCCTCAGCCCTAGAAATGATTCATAAAGCAACTCGTAGCTACTTCTACAGCAAGGTCTGGACCTGGGAACTGCCCACATTTTGTGGAGAGTCATTCACATTCATGGGGATCTGAGCATTGTAGGACATTTACCAGCATCTACCTAATTCCAACCAGAAATGTTTCCTGAGCTATACAATGTCTCACATGTCCTTTGATCCCAGGACTTGGGTGGGAGGCAAGAGACTAAGGCCTGCCTGGACAATAGAGTGAGAGCCTGTATCAAGAAGTTAAACAACAAAAGTGTTCCCAAGAGACATTCCCCAACAGGGGAAGAAAATCAAGTGTCCAGATCCCGCCAGACATCTCTTAAGAAAGCAAGCTGCAAACCACTGATCTATAAAATGTTTTTGTAACGTTTATTTTATGTGGGGGTGTGATGTGTATGCTGCAGTGTGCTTTGAGTTTCAGAGGACAGCTTGCTGAGGAACCTTTTCTCTCCACTGTGTATTCTGGAAATCAAACTCAAGTCATCGGGCTGGGCAGCAAGTACCTTTACCCACTAAGCCGTCTTGCCAGCTCTGATCTATAGTTTAGTGGTCTAGGCACATAGTCTTCTACAGAAGATGCCTACCTGTATTCCAGCTGCTACAGCAAGAAATAATAAAGACTAGATGCCTTAAACCTCACATTCTTCTAGTCCTGCTGCCTAGAAACAAGAGTGGGATGGCGGTGTTTGGGCTCTGGATGGGCCTTCTTCCCTTTTTTCTCACATGCTGGAGAAGGCAAGCTCCAGTCTTTCATCATTCTTGGATGCTAAGCCCATCCTGAGACCTGACCTGATCTAACTCTACTCACTTCCCAAAGGTCCCGTCCACATACCATCGTGGCCAAGCGGAGTTTCAGTGTGGATTTAGATCTGACTGCACTTCCCTTGTCCCTTGTTGTCCTGTGTCTCAGGAACATAAGACTCGGCCAGGCACTGCGCTGGAGTAATTGTGACACAAAGCTCGTGGGAGTAGCCAACTAACAACTCATTTGACTTAAGATCCACTCCATGAGGTGTAATCCAGACACTGCTTGGGCAACCAAGAACCAGAGACTAGATAGCCTTGGGACCTAGGGGAAGACCAAACAATACTGATCTTAAACAAAAAGGAAAAGAAAATAGTGATGATCAGCCGTGTGTGTTTTAGCTTTACATCACAGTATTTTAAACTAAAATGGAAAGTTCTCCATTTCAGTACACCACTCTAGTGTGGACAGACTCAGCTAAAATTCACCTAACTATAACTTCTTTTTTTTTTTTTTTTTTTTTTTTTTTTTTTGATATAGAGTATTTTTTATTTAATTTTATATAACAAAGTCCAATTAAATGAAAACAAACATTTATACACAATATTTGGGAATTTGGGCGTCGTTCTTTCCAAACTACTTCCTGCTGGTAAGGGGCGCTGTCTTGGGGGATTCGAAGAAGATTCAGATATCCTAGTTGTAGTCTGTAGGGCTGTTTTGTCCCTAACTATAACTTCTTATCACCGAAAAACCTCATCTCCTTTTTCCATTAAGAACAAGTAAGCATGAGTGTTCTATGATAATACACAGGACCGATTGGAAGTAAGATAGTATCTTTTCCCTGACCTAGTGAGAGGCAGTAGGTAACCCTAAAGCAGCACTACGTTTCTGCTGTTGTTAATGAAGTTGAAAACTTAGCTCCCAAACATGGCTATAGTGACCGTAAGTTTTAGTTTAGATTTTTGTTTTCAGAGATGAAATGTAGAAGTGCTGTTGCAACCTTTCCGGGGGAGACATAAGCAATCACCTCTACCCCAGATAGATCATCAACCACATAGAAATAACTCCCCTGAAGTCTGACTGAGCAGACCGTTGAATGTATTGGGATTCCTAGCAGAAATATGGGTGATGAGTCACTTATAGGAGCATGGGTGACTCAAAAGCAGCTGTATCAACAAAAGGCCCACCCCATAGCTCTGGGAAAGATAAAACCCAACAGCTCTCTTCCAGCTTCTCCCTCCCAAGCAGTCTGCTTATTTGACCTTGAGGAGGGAGGGGCCTTGTGAATATTGTTTCAGGAACTTTCTGAGTAGAGGAGCCTCCCGGACAGAAACATCTCAATAAAAAACTCACTGATCCACAGTGGAGTGTTGGAGCAGGGACTTTGGTGTTGACAGCAGGGTGAATGGCAAACGGCATCTCAGAAAAGCTTTAGTTTGTATTAGGTTAAATGCTATCTCGTGTGTTCAATTTTACAGTTCAATTTTACAGCTATTTTACAGTTCAGACTTTTCAGTGTATTTCTTTTGTATTAAAACTTAATGCCTATGTTAGTATCCACTTTGCAAACCTTCTGTCTCACTTTACCACCTCCGTAGTAAATTTTTGTCTACTATCGCTAACTATATTACTCTCTGCCTATCTATAAATAGCGGGAATCTTCTGGCATTGGAAACAATTGCCTTCTAAGACCTTTTTTTTTTTTTTTTTTTTTAAGGTGTTGGACATAAACCCAGAGTTGAAGTTTCTGAACACTGGCATAAAACTTCTTATAGATCCTACACCAGGAACATTAGATTAACAAAAATTGCTGTATAAAATCTGCTTTGGGCTATGTGTATAATAGGTATAAAATACAAACAAATTTTGGGTCTAAAACTGGGTACCATTCACAGGATATCTCATTGTATGCATGAATTTGTTTTCCCCCAAAAATCCAAAATTTAAAAGAAAGGAAGAAGAAGAGGGAGAGAGAGGAAGAAGAGAAGGAAGGGAGGGAGGGAGTAATATGATAGGAAAGAGTGCTTAATTTGTGTTTTTATTCTGGGGGGTTGTTCTGTTGTTTTAATATGTTCTCCAAAGATAAAAAAACAAACAAAAAAAAAAAACAAATATTGACTTGTCCCAGATAGATATCCTATACCAGACCAATGAGATGATTCTGCTGAAGTTTAACTTTGCAAACCAATGAGTTCAACTAAGATTGCTTGCAGGAATATGTGTGAGGGGTTGCATGAGCGACGATGACTCAGAAGCAGCTGCATCATGGGGGGGATAAAACCTACCCCCCCGTTTGGGTGATGATTCACAAAAGCCGTGTCCCTGGAGCATCTGCATGACTCAGGCAGCTCAGCAGGCCAGAGTCTCTTCTTCCTAGTAGTCCTCACTGCTTATGGAACCCTGATTATCAAACAGATGTGTCTATCAAATGAATTTCTAAATATTTTCACCCCCAAATTACTGCTATCGGCCTCCGTTGTTGTAATAAGAGATGTGGTGCAGAGACTCATAAGTGAGGAAGGGGGTTGTCAGTCTCCTAAATTTCAGGAACTTCCTGGTACCAAGAATTGTTGACTTCTTGAGTCTCCAGGAGCCCCTCTTATGAATGGCTGTTATGGCTGTTGAGAACATCTTGAGAGAGAAAGGAGGTGAGCCGGGCCCTTTTAAAAGGGAAGAAGGTATTGAATGTGCACAGGTGGTGCTCTTAGTGGCTGTACCTGAGAGTGTGTCCTGTCAGAACCTCAAGGGCAAGCTAGTACCGATGCCTAAAAACTAACAAAGCCAGCTTGTTTTTTCCTTAGCTTCCTTCAAATGGTACTCCACTCTACCAATTCCTCTTCTGTTGCTGTGATGAAATGCTCTGACCAAAGCTACTTTCGGGATAAAGGGTTTAGTGTGACTCCAGAAGAAAGTCCACCATGGCAAGGAGAGAATAGAATAATGGCAGCAGCATGAGGCCAGCTTGGAGGGACCTGTATTTAGCAGGAGACATCCAAGACCAAGTTCTCAGGACAAGAGATGACAAGGGGCAGGGAATAAGACACAAGGACAGGAGACAGAGGACAAGAGAGAAGGTAGGGACACAAGAGAGAGGAAGGGGTACTTGTCTCAGAGGGACAAAGGACTGCCTCTGGATAGAGAGGAGACAGGAACGGCCCATAGGCAAATGGCCATTTACAAAGGTAAGAGGGGAAACCACATGTTAGGATGAGGTGTTTAACTTTGATTGGACAGAATAATTAGGGCAGTCACAGGGGGACTTTTGATTACCAGACATCAATACTACCTCAGGAGGAGGAAGCAGTCACGTAAGGGAACAGATCGTGGTAGCTAGCTTTAAGAATGTAACCTGGAGAGATGCCTCAGTGGTTAAAAACACTGGCTACTCTTTCAGAGGATCCAGAGTCAAATCCAGCACCCCACTGCTCACAAAGGACAGGAGGATCAGTTCCTGAACAGCTGGTATCCTCTTCTGGCCTCCCTGGGCAATGTATGCATGTGGAACACATGTGCATTCAAAATACTCATAGGCATAAAAGAAGAGTAAGTTTTAAAAAAAAATTTTTTTTTTTGGTTGTTTTGTTTTTTGAGATGGGGTGGGATTAAAGGCATGTGCCACCAGCTTGAAGTTTTTAATTTCTAAAGAAAAATATATTTTATATACAAATTGTCAAGACTGTCAGGCTTTCCAACATAACTATATCATTTTTCCTTTTTTGAATCCTTTCAACTCAATATTCTTCAGATCTGCTTCTCAAATATTTCTCAATCTATGTGAGCTTTGAGTTTGTGATTGAGTGCAACTGTGTATGTATGTGATTGTGTATGTGTGTGTGTTTGACTCTGTGTGTGTGTGTGTAAGAGAGAGAGAGAGAGAGAGAGAGAGAGAGAGATTTTCCTGTATCTCATTTGGGAACCAATGATAATTCCTTGAGACTTAGAACTACATTCTGAATAAACCCAGTCCATTTAAATAAGCCGTGAACATTTTAGATGCTGGAGGCTCCTGAGTTTCTGGCTCATCCATCTCCTCTCCACATTGAGTTAATAATAGTCACATGAGAAGTATTCTTTTTCGTGCATATATGGAAGTTAATAGCTTCAACCTAAACCATTCCTCTGAGTTAGGAACCTAGATTCTTGGATGTATTTTAAGAGCCTGCATCGTGACTGACTATAAGGGTGCCTGTTAGCTGTGGAACACACAGCATGGAGAAGGAGAAAGAGCCCACTCTTAAGCCACTACTCAGCAGTGGGTACCATAAACAGTTGGTGTGTACAACACTTTAACTTATTCAGATTACTGTAGCAGAGAGCATGACCTGGGTGATTTACAAACAATAGAAATGTTTCTCAAGGCTGGGAAGTCAAAGACCTACAATGTTCAGTGTCTGGTGATGGCCCAATTCCTAGTTGTGTAGTCCTATGTTGAAAGGTTAAGGAATCTCTCTTGGGCTCCATTATATGATAGTAGTCCCATTCATGTGAGCTGCATACTTAGGACCTAATCAGTTCCCATAGACCACCTCTAGATCCCATCAACCTGAGGGTCAGAATTAACATCAGACTTGAGGAAGGACACATATATTCTAAGTATTGCATTTACTTTTTCTACTAGTTTTAAGCTGTGTGTATTTACCTCATATTTTGTGGTCCACATCACTTGCTCTAACATGGGCAACAATAGCTGAAAGTTTTCTTAAAAACACATTTAATAACTTTGTAAGAATTTTCTGTTTTGGAGAAATTTTGCTGTTATAAATATTATTTGAAACAGTATCTTTGACACCAAATCATTGCTTTGTTTTGGTGTTTAGTGAAAGACTGTTTAGAATCTACTTCAAGAATGTGGCATCTTAGAACAGAGAGATGGCTCAGTGATTAAGAACACTTACTGCTCTTGGAAAGAACCTGTGTTCAGTTCCCAGCACCTATATGGGAGCTCATAACCATCTGTAACTCCAGATAGAGGGAGTTTGGATGCAGGTTCATCCTCCACAGTTTCCTCGTTTGTAAGATGAGATAATAATAGGGTCTCCTAGGGTAGTTGCAAGAATTACTTCTGTTTATATATCAAATGTTTATGACAATAGTGTCCAATAAAATACATCAAAAAATTAAAATAAAACACAAGGGTATATTACGCACAATTCCAAACAGATTTCCAAAATAAGGATATCCCTTTCTCATTAGTGGTAAGTGAGGGCATCTTCTACAGTGTCACTAGGCCTAAGAGAAACTTGAGTAATATGTAGGTCACCGAGTGGAAATGATAAAAAAAAAAAAAAAAAAAAACTAATTTTTGACAGTTTTAACCTGCCCTGAGTCCATTCTCCTCCCTTGCTGCCTCTTCGCCCACAAACATCTTAAGGGCCCTACAGTGGTAAGATTTTTTACACGTAGGAAAATGGAGTACCAATCATTTATGTAATAGCAGCGCTTTCATTATAATGTGCTTCGTTGACTACACTTGCCATTCAAATCAGAAAATGAAGCCCCACAGCGGTGATTAGAGTAGCAAATGCTACTCTCCAGCAACTAACCCCTTTCTGGGGCCGAACAGCATCTCATTTCAAACATTACTCTACTTGAAAAGGTTTTACAGTCATTTCTAAAGTAAATGACTCCTGTTGCTAACAAGTTTTCTTGAGCAATTACGTTCTCCTCATGCATGTGCGGACTGTCTTCCCTGAACCGAGTTCTTTCTAAACTGAACTCTGCTTCTCGAAACTGGACACCTTTCTCGGTGTTCACAGACTCCTTCCTACAACCGGAGAGGTGACCGCTCCTGCTTCAACGTGATTCATTCACTGAAAACCATTAATGAGTGACTATTGCATGCCCTCAGAGAATGTCGCAGACTGGGAGTGCAGCAATCTAAAGAACAAGAGCAACATATGACCCTACTCTTAACGCATTGCAAATGAAGTCTCTGTGATCATTAACACTCTGAGCAGCAGCTGAAGCCACGGCATTTCTATTTTGGCACAAAGCAGTTTTTGAGTAGGGCTTCGGGGGGGGGGGGGGGGGGAACGATAGTGTCTTCTCTGTGAAGTGCTAACGGAGGAAGCTCATTTTAACCAATTCCCCTATGGTCATTTCTAAACACCCGACAAAAGCAATGCAAGAAAGCAGTTGTCTGGTGGGACAAGAGGCTGCTCTGCCTACGTGGGAAGCCGCTGGTCATGTCGCATCTGCAGTGAAGAAGCCGAAGAGAGGCAGATGCTGGTTTCAGCCCCTTTCTCCTTTTATAATCAGACTGCTGCCTCTACTTGCAATGGTACTACCCATGTTTAGGATGCTCCTTACCATCTCAATTAACTCAGTCTAGAAACAGGGAGTCTGACCTCAGCTCGTGCATGTTCATGTGTGGCCTGAGCTTTCTCATAGCATGCTGGCTCAGCTCCAAAGGCAAACATGCTGAAGAGATAGAGAAACTACATTTAAAAAAAAAAAAAAGCTCCGTGGGTTGGAAATACCTCGCATAACTTCTCACGCACAACTGGCCAAGATAGTATGGAAGGCCTGCCTATGGATCAAAGGGAGGCGACACAGGCTGAAGCTATGGATGAGAACAATGACAGAGAACCTTAAAATATACCATCATTATGAAGAGCTACACAGCCTGTTAGCAATAAACAGAACAAGGCATCCATGTCACTTGAGCAGTTAAGCAAAACCTATCTGCAATGAAAGAGTGTCTTAATTCCCTTGACTAGGACAGTTTCTTTCTATGTCTCGACCCATTTCCGGAGCTCCAGATCCCCAAGTGCCTGCTGGCATCTCCATTTGAATATTTCTGAGACATCACAGCCAACAACAGACTCCAGATGTCTTATTCTCCCGCCTTCCACCTCTCTATAATCAACGACTCAATCCTTCCAGATGCTGAAGACAAAAACAAAACTACTGGCCATTGTCCATGCATCTTATGCCCGTGTCTCCTTGACAAATGTCATTTTGATATTTTGCCTGACCATGCTTCTTAGAACTCAGCTGCCTGCAGCACCAGCATTTCCTTCCCTCTGTTATTTTTCTCTTCGGGTCGCATATCTTTCTTTCTCTTTTCTAGATTTCCCTCTTTTCTTTTAATGCCTTGTCTTTCACTCCAATAAGAACTCCATAAATGTAGGAATTTTTTTTGTTTTGTTCAAGGATGTCTTTTAACATGAAAATGGCTTAGTGTATGTTTATTCAATATTTGAATGATGTCAAGTTGGCACACTTCAGAAACCAGCACAAAGAAGTGATGAGAAGATGGACAAACAAGGAAGGGAATTACATTCACATTTAGATAGAAACTAGAAAGATAAGTAACATAACTGTATATTGTGTCTTGCTTTCTCAAGGTCTATTCATGGACTAAAGAGTTTTTAAGTATTCCGGTATGTTAAGTGAACCTAAAGAACAACACCTATGTCCATTTCCTATGTAAGTCCAAAGGAAGTGAGTCGGGAGGGCCTGGCAAACAAAGACTTCCTAAGAAGCTGGTGCAGGAAAGGAAAGCTACCAAACTGCCTGTATCATTTTTATTAATCCTTCTAAGCCAGAGTGTTTTAACTACAGGCAACAGAGCACCAACCATGAGAAAGGGAAAGACACCATTTGATGAAAATTATACCTATTACTGAAGGGTTTTACTTCATCTTAGAAATTATGATAAACGCTTCGGTGAATTACACGGGAATTTTGATACTTAATGGGAAAGAGAAAAATGACAAGCTCAAAGAAACAGATACTCCTCAGTATCATCCATGCTAAAGTACATGAGGTGTAGAATATGCAATAAGCTGTAAGAACTGAGGAAATAAAACTGTCTATATGGAAACGGACCTACAGAGATGAGTTTCTGTAGACACTTTGCCAATTTCAGTGCAGATTTGTGACCTCATGTTGGATCACTGCTGGCACACTCACTGGCTCTGTGTGGGGGGAAGGGAATTTTGTTGTTTTGTTTTGTTTTTCGAGACAGGGTTCCTCTGTGTGTAGTCCTGGCTGTCCGAGAACTTGCTCTGTAGACCAGGCTTGCCTTGAATGCACAGAGACCTGCCTGCCTCTGCCTCCTGAGTCCTGGAATTAAAGGCCTGCATCGCCACCCCCCCCCCAGCAGGAGGACACATTCTTCTTCAAGTAGTTTAGGAGAAACTGCAGCCAGCCTACCCAAGTCACAGTCTCCCTGCCCCTCCCTCTTTTTGCCAGGCCAGCCCACGTGAGTATGCTCACCAGCAGCAGGCACTTTCTCTGTAAGCCAAGCCACTAATCCTGCCTCAATGCTGACAGACAGACACCTGACCAGAGACACCAAATAGGAAAGGACACACAGTAGAGTCTGCGCCTGAGCCAATGGAACTTTGGGAGAGGGTATAAAGGCAGGTCTAACTTCCTTAGTAAACAAGTCCACTGCACGCTCTGCTACTCACTGACTCCCAGTGCCTGAGTCGTCATCAGTGCTGCATCTTCTCACCCCCTCCCCCATGGGGTGTCCGAGTAGGGTCACCCTTAACATCGTCGTAGGACGATAATTCACAAATATTTGAGCCTCCAGAAAGGTCATCAGTAGTCTTTCATAGTGTCCCTTGACAGAAGCCAATGTACATGCAGGACCTGAGCCATGGAGTCTCCAAAAATGCTTCTGACTAAAGACTCTGTGTTGTCACCTCCAAGAGAAGAAACATGTTTTATCCCTGACTTTATGGATGAACAATGAATGAACAAAGATGTAGCCTTCAAGTCCTCAAGTTACAGAAGCTTGGTCCCTAAAGCCCAGCAGTGTTAGAGGTGGAAGGTCGGCACAGGTCCTTCAGGAGAATCCTGTATTTTCCTATGAAGCAAAGGCCCAGGGATGGGATTGACTCACCTACAACTCATAATGGGCTCGTGCAGGACTACCCTGGGTTCTGGGCCCTTCTCTCTGCCTGTTCCTGTTGACCCCACTCTTTCTCCTAGGGTACTCTATGTTAAAGCTGACATGAACATCCATAAAGCTACCACATCTGCTTCTTTGTATTCCAGAAGACTCTTCCATTGAGTTGTGGAGATTTTCCAGCAGTTTCTAAGGACATGGAAAGACACAAGCATCACTCGGTTTTACCTCAGACCCCATGCAGAATAAGGTGTGTGCTCCTTTTTCATAGTGGTAAATATTGAGATGCCAAGACCAAATTCATCATAAATATTTTAGCCAATGCATAATGTATTCTTTTCAGATTATGTGAAAAGAAAACCAACTTTAAGGTATTACTATAGTAAAATAAGAAAGCCATCTCTCAATGGAACATATAGATTGGGAGCTAAATAGTTGTCCTACATTATCTTCATGCTATGGAGTTCCCTATTCCACCCTTAATACAGTCAACTGCATAAATGTTATTCGGCTAAGAGAAAGAGTTTATGTTTCCATTTTCACTGTCGTGAATAAATTGTCAAAGAGGCCAGAGGTCAGCTTAAGCCCAAGAATGCTGATTTACTAGAGATAACAAGAATAATAATAAACCAGCAGATTCCAATGGAGTGTCTAAAAAACAAAAGAAAACAGAACCCTCACGAACGAAGTGAAGAAAGGAAAATACAAATTTAATGTCCAGCAGTATCTCCTGTACCGAGCGGGTTAAATAAAGGACTTCATTGTTCAGTTACAGCTAAGCTACCTCCGAACCATGGCTCTCAGCCACAGTAGGCAGGCTGCCTTGGTGGTTTTACCCCGCTGAGAAGTGTGCCCAGCCTGAAGGTCAAAGACCAGAAGAAACCCTGTTCTTCAGCCACATGCCAAGGGGTGCAGAAGTTTAGCTGCAGACTTCCACTGCCCCTCTGGGATGGATGCTCTTTTCATGGACACATTTCTCACTTGTTCAAAGGAAAGCTAATAGATTTTTGTTTTTCTTTTTTTTCCTACCCTAGACAGTAGAAAGAATTCTAAATTCTGCAGCCATGAAGCTGGGTGAAAGAGAGATGTGGTGGGGGAGTAACAAGAGCCAGATGTTTCCTTTCTTCTTCATTTTTTTTTCTCTCTTTTTTTAAAGGACAATAGCCATAGTGAAAGAACCCTCAATTGAAGATCAAGGCAGTTCAGCGGATTATGATGCAAACTGCTCCGAGACCAACATTCTCATTATATCTGCATCTTGCTAATGTAATTTTAACGCTGTCCCTATGCAGCCTGACCAGTTTCTTATTGTTTATGCAAATGATTTTTGTGGGTAGTGGATTAGTTGCATTTTAAAACCCAGAGGCAAAATGATGGAAATATTCACATGACAGTAATGCATAAAAGGCGTCCTGCTGCTAGCAGTTTCCAACACAAAACTACAGGACTGATTTACTTATGTGTAACATCTCTTGCTTTTGCTGGTTTAACCATTTCCACAATCCCAGTCCACCATTACACGATGGCGTTTGTTAAACAATCCTGTGCCTCCTGTGCAATACTTTTCCCTATACCATCTTCCTAGAATTCCCTAAAAGCACAAAGAATCCTGACAAACACACATATGTACTTAATTTCTGTAGGTAACTATGGGTTTATTTAAAAGAAATAAAGTGTCTTGGCATTAATGAAACTAATTATTGGCTAAATTAAAAATGAGACATTTGAGAATAAGGGTGAGGATTGGATTCTGGATATGTAGACGAGGCAAGACTTGAATATTCACTGTGAGCTAGAAACACTACATCTTACCCATGCCCAGAATTGTATGGGAAATTGGTAGGTGTGAATGGCTTGGTTAGTTATATCTTGTCTTCCCTACCACAGTAAAGTCTTAGAAACCATTCCAAAGGCTCAGAAGACCCAAGAGCTAATGACATAAGTATCTGTTTCAACCATCAGTGTGGAGCCATTGTAGAGTAAATTCATTGTAGAGTAAATTCAGGGAGCCAAGGTTTTCTAGTCAATTGAGGGCAATGAGGCTCTATGCATGTTTGAACAACCCTGGCAACAGAAAGCAATGGAACAGGATGCCAGGACACACACTCTCTCTCAGCTTATTGATGGGTGAGTGGGAAAGGTCTTACAAACATCTACGAGGTTCCTTGTAAACAGATTTTCCTAAATAACCTTTTGTAAAGAACTTTTCCATTTATGTTCTTGATAATATACTATAACATTCATAAAACCAGAGAAAGAGAGCAGGACACTGGACATAGGTAAGAAACCATGAACGAGCAATGAATCCTCCAAATCAATCCCCTTATTTTATTTTATTATATTAACTTTTGTAAACTTTTATTCGTCTTCGTCTTCAGCTTGAAGTATTCCACAAATCAAGAGATCAAGTTAAGAATACCATAAAATAAACATTCAACTGAATATAGTAGTTCAGTATTATACACATACAAATATATATGCATATATAATAAAGAATAGCATTAACTGAAAAGATACAAACTCCCTATTAAGTATAATATGTACTAACATGAAATTAAGATTTGGGCTATTCATATGAGGCCCTGGCCATGAGACTCTGAGAGACCTAAATCAAAAACACAAGCCAATATTCTGACAATAACAGCTATGTTACAGAGAATTGATGTTTAACGTTATTAAGAAAAAGGATGTAACTTAAAATGTAGGGTAGAGAATGAAACTCTTGTGTAGATCAAGAATTCAATTCTACCCTTTCTGAAATGGAGAAGGAGCCAACATGTAAAGAGATAAGAAAAAAAATTATATGAGAATACCACCAGTCAGGCCACATTATTTTAAATTTAATGGTATTTCTGGGTTTGTTAATTGTGCAATAGTTATGCAAGATGCACTATGGTTATGTATGGAAAGCTGGATGAAGGCTATATGGAATACTCCAGTCTATTTTTGTAAGTTTAAAATTACTTCAAAATGAGCTTAAAATACAGTACTACATGTTACAAGGCTTTTTGGAAAGAGTTAAAGGTATAGAGAAAGCCACGTTTCTGTGCAAAGTTATCCTCTGAAGGTAATCTTTGTACCATGGTTAATATTTATAAACAGTTAAATACTCAGTTCGATGTGTAGACTCAATGGCTATTGCAATGAGAAGCTTAAGGTGTCCTGTTAAGTCAAGTTAGATTAAAATGACCCAAACCATTAATTTCAAAAGAAGCCATTCAATAACAGCAAACTATATCCAGAGACCAAGGAAGAAGAGTTAAAGTTATTATAACCAAGTATTTTATTAACAGTTTGTCTAAAGGTGGAAGGAATTTGACAGTTTGGAACGTTATACATTTTACATGGTTAAAAATATAAAATTAAGATTCCGACTTTCCCTAGTGACCCTCGTCAATGCACTGGCGTTGAACTACCATGAATGTCAGCTGTCTTTCTAACATGGAAGTGTTTTTACACAACTTAAGATGAACATTAACCTCTTACCAATCCCTCAAATCAATTTATTAGTGTCAGAGAACATTTTGTTCTAAATGCTCGTCCACAGGTGTAATTTGTATCCCTTAGCAGTCTTATTTTCTGCTTTTTAAAACTTTTATACTAAAAGTTAAATGCATGTTCCATTTTCCCCAAGTGGAGTACCACAGAAATGAGCCCAGAGAGCTAGGACATCTTTGGAACATTTCAAGGGCAAAGATCTTTACATGTACCACTGAAACGCGCATAAACAATAAACTAGGAACTGGGATCTAATACAGCGCTTTTTTTTTTTTTTTTTTTTTTTTTTTTTTTTTACCAACCACAGATTCCTGACTTTGATCCTCGCCATGAAAAACAAACAAACAAAAAACAATAAATGGACATAGGAAAGAAATATCAAAAGACTTCTGGGGATTTGTGGTGCCCCAACCATAGCATTATTTTTATTGCTACTTCATACCTATAACTTTGCTACTGTTATGCATTGTGATATAAATATCTTATAGACAGCATATCTGATATTCGATCCCTGAGAAAGGGTTGTTTGACACCACCCCTGCAAAGAGGTCATGACCCACAGGTTGAGAACCACTGTTCTAGAGCTAATCTAGCCTATTCGGTGAGCCCTAAGCCAATCCAAAAAGACAAGGTAAATGGCAGCGCCGCCTCTGACTTCCACACACATGCTCACATACAGGGACATGCACTCATGTGTACCAGTGAACCTGTACATATATGAATGTGGACACACACAAATTTTGATCCTTATAATCAAAGCCAAGCCTTTCATATCACAAGTGTTCCTGCTGTGCAAATGTTAGCAAATTTGGTCCTTGCTTTTGGAAAACCATTTCTTTTTCTTCAATGGCTTGTTTGACTCTTTGGAGACTTCAAATACATGCAATTCTGGACACTTTCCTTTAATTAAATTTTGATGAGCTAATGGCTTTACAAAATTTATTCTGACACTAGTCTTCCTGGATACACAGATTACTAAGTGGATAATATTTTTATGTTCAACAAAGAATAACAACCGAGCCTTAAAACTGTTGGATTTTCTTCCTTGTCATCCTGACTAAAAACTCTTTTAAATTGGTCATGAGGTTTTTTTTAAAGAAAATAAGCAAGTGTAAATCACCTGCCTGGCTAAACTTAATCTCTGCATGTTTAGCAAACTACAGATGGCGGTGTTTTCCAATTTGTAGGGTACATTCCCCTGAAGAGACTGGTGAAAACTGAGCCAAGCAAAGGGAGGCAGGTCTCCCTGAAGTCTGCTGGGTGACACTGATTAAGCCTTCACTCTGTGGTCCCAAGGTCCCTATCTCTAGCTAGTATAACAAATTCCCAGGATGCCTCTGAGAGAGATAGCATTATCTTTGGGCCAAAGAAACACAGAATGTCTGCTGTGGCCATTAGAGGAAGGAAGTTGAAGATCAAAGGTTTTCCTGCTAGAGTCAGGGGGTACTACCGAGAATTAAAATATTACTTTCCCTCTAGATCTGAAACTACATCTGAAAACCTTTTAGGGAAAAATGTTCTGCAGGGAAGAAAAATGTAAACACAGTGTAGTTTATTGTCAATGGGAAAGGTAGGTTGTAAACTCTGAGATATACAGCCTCCCAAAACTCCAATATGATTGTGTCACTTAAAAAAGAGGGTTTCTTAAACTCAGTGCTACTGACATGTCGGCCCGTGTGACTCTTGGTGGGGTTGCCATCTGCGTCACAGGCTGCTCCCTCACACCTCTGGTCTCACCTGTTAGATGATAACACAAAGCAGGACAAGAAACATGACTCAACACATTGGCAAATGCCACTGGGGGGGGGGGAAATTGGCCCTTGTTATAACCACGGTTTTAAAATCAGGAGGGGATAAAGAAGTAGACACTTATGGTATTTATTTATTTTTTTAAGTGCGCTTATTTTGTGAGCCAATGGGATAGCTCATTGGGTTAAGGTGCTTGTGGTCACCCCCCAATGGCCTGAATTCAATCTCTAGAACTTACACAGCAGAAGGAGAGACCCACTTCTTACAAATCGTTGTCTGACCCCCACATATACACAATGGTACACACACATGGCCCCCACTACCAATAAAGTAAATGTGGTGAAAATTTCAATTATTCATCGTGTGTGTGCACACATGCGCGTGCGCGCACACACACACAGATGGGTATACACCAAAGCATGCATGTGGAGATTAGAAGATAACTTTTCTGCAGCTGCTTCTTCCCTTCTACCTTGTTTTGGAGGTTATGGTCTCTCTTGCGCTTCTGGGATGCTTTCTTGTCTTCACCAAACTGAGGTCATCACGTTTGCACAGCAAGGGTTCGTACAAAATGCTCTGTGTTCAAACATCTGAGGCATTGATATAATTTACCAAGTGCAGCCTTCCAAACACCCAGAAATGTGTTTATGACAGTCATGCCACGCATAACAACAAACACTGATTCTAAGACATGAGTCGTTAGCTGATTTTATCCTGTATGAAGACAATAGTGAACTGATAAAAATGAATGTCGCTATGAGGCCACTGTGTGACATAATTATATGGGATAACTAACCACATATTGTTATGTGGCAAGTGACCACACACTAGGCTTGAGAGTTGGGAAAGATCATGCTGTTCTTGATCAGAACATCCCCTATTTATTCTTCCATGGATTGGCTCCCAGGTTTGTGTCAACACAGGGCATCTCAGAGAATGACTGGATGAGAAGGTAAAGTAGGAAACAAATTGATCCAGAATTGTGGAAGTCTGTCCTAAGAGCTTAACAGTCATTATCATCTTAATCAGAGCAACTATGAGTACCTACAACAGACCCTCAATGTTGGATTCCTTGATGTTCCCTCACAGGAGGAAGCATTAAGGAGTAGCATTAGACTCTGACTTGGGATGCTCGCCCCTCACTCCCTCTATATAGGTGCCTCCCAGATCTAAGTAACCCTTCCCTAGCTTCACGAGGTCTCTGGAGGTGCTAGAGCATTTGGAAGATGGGAGGTTTGGTTAAAAGAAGACTGCATCTATGCCACCATGGGAAAGTCATTATCCATGTTAGAATGAGATGTTTCATTGATGCAGCTATTTGGGGTCATCCATGCCTCTCTAATTAAACCAACAAACTCTTTGTTTCACCAAACTAGATTTGGGTGAAATCGATCATTCTCTTGGCCTATCACTCCTATCTGGGTAAGCAGATGTTTGCTCAAATCTCCCCAGGAAAAATCAACACAAAGTCTGTTGCAATGCAACCTTTTCCCTTTGCTTTCTTCCAGATTTCCATTTTCCATTCGGGATACTACCGAGAGCAACCAGTGACTAACTGGAGTTAACACATCTGATGCTAAGGGAAAACCCACTGAGATTCTGACATGGAGGTTAAAGGGCGAGGAATCTGCGATACTGGGGGTGGTTTACCTCTGTAATCAGTAATGCAGCATTGTTGAGGGTAAAATCACCACAGTCCTTGGGAAGGTAAGGCACACCAAGAGACACATAAATAGTCCATGGTATTTGAGTCACTATCACACTGGTCCATCTCTCTATGGTTTGGGGAGCAATAACTTCACAGTGAGTGAACAGCATTATTAAAAAGATGCAGGCTTCCTGGGGAAAGCTCTCAGCTTACCCTGAGCTTGGGGTTGCAGGGTTGCCTGAGGTTTGGAAACATAAACCCCTTCTGCAGAGTAGTAATTTAATATGCCTTTCTTTTATTGTGGTTGGCCAAGTTTGCCTAAATTACTTTTTTATGGTGGTGAAACTTGACCTTGTAGATTTGTTTTTGGAAACTTTTTTTTTTAGTCTGAAACCACTTAGGTTCCAGTTTGAAAATACCATCCTTATACAATATAAATAAACGTCTGCCCAGCTTCAACGGGCTTTGACATTCCTAAAAGACTGAAGTTAGGCTCTGTAGGAGACTGGGGATGGGCAGTTTCTGTTGTGTGGGAGGTGTTTTTACTGTGACAGAAATAAGCAGAATGTCCCCACTGGTCCCAATTACCATGGCCCCTGCCTTCAAGGTTCCTGCCATCTCTTCCGTGAGGAAATAGCTTGTTCATGAAGCCATTTGCAGCATGGTGGTTTGACTCCCACTGGCAAACATCCCATAAGACTCTTCAGCCTCCTGGAAATCATTCTTTTTTCCAACTCAGGGGAGAGATTGCTCTCGACTGTTTTAAATGGCACCCTGTGCTCTACAGGCGACGAAAGGGAGGTGAGTTAATCATTCCCTTCAAACAACCAAAATCGAGCATTATAGCAGAGGTGGAATCTTAGTAGAAGAAGAAGAAGAAAAAAAAAAAAAACAAGAAGAAGAAGAAGCAAGCTTTAAGAACCAGGAATGGGGCATGCACAGGAAAAGTAATTTGAAAATCTAATGGTGTTGCCTCACAGCACTGTGCAGAATCCCAGCGCCTCTGACCTAGCTGTAACCCCACATCTTTGTACCTGGTCCTTCAAAGCTCCTGACCTCCCCAAACAGAAAATATTCACAGATGACAAGGGCCAAAAGGAAATCAGTCCCTGAGCCCAGGAATTGCAAAATACACATGGGAGGTTGGTGAGGAATAAGAAATCTGCACCAATAGCATCCGGAATATGAGCAAAATGTAACAGTTTTAATAAAACCAAAACAGTGCCAACAGCCTGTGAAATGAAAACACTCATTCATTGTGGCGAGCTGAAGGATGATTCCGAGACAGGAAATGGATTTCGAAGATAGATTGAATTGGATCAGGAAGGGGTGGATTTTTGAGTAATAGAGGGAAGACTGTATTTCATGAGAAAAGTGAGCAAAATATGAATGTGAGGATGTACCCAAGAGTAGAAAACAGAGCGGAAAGAAGTCTACTTTGCAATATTACATCATTCAGAATCCATCGAGAGTGACGAATCTCAACCACTATTTTAGCAGAAGGAAGATAATATGAGGAAGAGTAGCCTATTTATATAATTGTGGAATAATAGGTGGGAAGACAGTACAGTACTAAGGTGGATTGCCACTTAAGGGTAAAAGAAAATAGGTTACAAATTTAAGAGTACTTTTATAAAGTGTCACAATATTATTTCCAGTTTAAATATTCCCTGTGTCCATGTGTCTGCCATTCCGTCATTCCCTTGCCTCCCACCCAACATAAACCAGCATGGGGCCACATGGGAGGGTCAGCTTATGAACTACTAGTCTCATGAAGTATTGTCATCAATAGGAAGGAGCTACGCAACACTTATTGCTTTGAACAGATCACACAGCGTTGTGGATTAATTTGTGTGTGAGTGGGGGTTGTGGGTACATGTGCATGTGTGTATGGGTGTATGTGTCTGTAAGTAGGCATGCAGGTGTATGAGCACAGGAGTCAGAGGACAACCCCAGGTGTCATGCCTCAGAAATGCTACCCTCCTTTGTAATTAGGCAGTATTCCTTACTGGCCTTGAACTTGCCAAATAAACTGGGCTGCTTGGCCGGTGAGCCCCAGGGGTCACTGCACTGTCTGCCTCCCCACCGAAGCTGCCATGCTCACCTCTTTTGTTTATTTTATTTATTTTGATTGTTTGTTTCCAAGAATCAAACCTAGGTTCTCATACTTTGCAAGAAAGCACTTTCCAGGCTGGGTCATTTCCCCAACCCCTGGAGGATGTATTTTAAACATACAAACAGAAACTAGACAAGTTATTGCAATATGAACCACTAAACAGAGTTCTAATGTAAGACTTGAGACTGTGGGGCACATTTAAAAGATTATAGAGCATTAAGATTTCCCAGCGATATTTCCCTTGGGATTATATGCCCAAAATATGCTTTTGGGGAGACCCATAATGACCACAGCAACAGCAAAAATGTTTGAACGCAATTTTATTCAAATGAGGGCTTTCAATTTCTTCCTTCCATTTCTTTTAATAATAAAATGCCGTGACCCTAACTGTGCTTTTAGTTCATCGAGTTCTTTCTAATCAGAAGTTCCTGATTCTTGTCCACTATACAGATATCCTTGAAAAGGCAAGCATGTTCTAAAACACACACAAATGTGTGTGATCTAGAGACCGCTGTCTCCCATCAACATGTTTTTATAATTTTCAAGCGACTTTGTAGAGCTCTTTAACATGGAAAATGCATGACGCAGAGGACTGCACAACACAAAACACAAGGAGGAAGAAGTAAGGAGCCTCACCGAATGGGATATGCAGCAATGCCCACAGCAAGCTGGTCATATTAAACTCGCTGGAAACAAAGAGCACTCTCCCGGACTCTTAACACACCAGCCTGGGTGTGCTTGGGGGGAAATGACACAGGGAACCGGGAAGAGATCACAAAACAAGAAAGAAAGCAGTGGCTCAGTGGCTTGCTGGGGCTGACGCTTGTCTGCAGCAAGAATATATAAAGAACTGGAGACCAGGCATTACTATCCTGCTGCAAAGATGCTATAGTAAGGAAAAGACAACCAGGATGCGTCTAATGAGAGGTAATAGGCGCTTCTTGTATTCACCCTTGACTACCCGAAATACTTATTACATGTATCATCTTTCAGTCAGCCCAGGTTCAAAATAATGAGAAAGTACAAGAGCTTCCCAGGGAGCTAACAGGGCCTCCCCCCACCCCCACCATCCCAAGTACTTAGAAAGCTATAAACTTGTACTCGGAATGCTGTTGCTAAGCAACCACTAACTTCTATAGGCTTTGGGGACTAGATGTTCTTGCTCTCTAATAGAGAAAAATATGAGATAGAAGGCTCAGGATAGAGAAGACTCATTTGCTCATTGGGTCTGAGTTTCACTGCTCCGGGATGGGCCATTGATCACTAGGTTGACTAAGAGAAAAGCCATCGGTCCACGTCAGATATTATACATAGCAAATTTCAGAGGTCCTGGTTGTTGTTGACTGTTGTTGTTGTTTTAAGGCTTACCTAGACAAATCACCTAGACAAATGTAAAATTTATTTTCTTTCTTAGGAATTACCAATCAATCAAACATAATGACAGCGGGGGTTCTTTGGAGAAGCTTTTGTTACCATGTAGAAGGAACATAACAATGACAGAAGAATTCAGTTTCCTCTCAGAGTACTCACGTTATCATCATCATTTATTACTATTACAGTAACAAAGGACAGGAAGAAGGAGAAAAATTCAAGGCCCTTTGTGTCTGGGATTCTTTAAGAAACTAAGAGTAGAGAGTAAAGGGACTCAAAGCTATGCACGGATATACAGTTTAGCATATTAGAAAGTTACACCAAGAAGAATTGGAAATGATTGCACTGTAAGATAAGATGGCATCTCACATAAATGTCAGTATTGATTTGTTTTATTTTTATATATGTTCATCTGCATTCTTTTTTTTTTTTTTTTTTTTTTTTTTTTTTTTTTGAGACAAGTTTTCTTTGTGTCACAGCGCTGGCTGTCCTGGAGCTCACTCTGTAGACCAGACTGGCCTCAAACTCACAGAGATCCACCTGCCTCTGCCTCCAAAGTGCTGGGATTAAAGGTGTGCACCACCATTGCCCAGCCATCTTCTTTCTTACTAGAAATGTTTTTTCCTAAATAAAATCACAAGACCTCTCAGGAGAACATTTTCCTCAGGATCCTGTTCTACTCAGGAGTGTAGAAAAGTGATGCTTCAGGTCAGTAGTAATTACTGAATGCTAACGAAAGGACTAACCCTGTGCTAATTGCTAGTGGCTATTATAGACAAGATGAACAGAGAAGCCATATCCTTGCCTTCAAGGAGCACAGAGGACAAGAGGAAGAGACAGAGAGACATAGACAAATAACTGCAATACCCAACGGTTATTATCTTGTTACTATTCTGTTCCTATGAAGATACACCATGAGCAAGGCAACCCTTACGAAAGAAAGCATTGAATAGGGGGCTTGTTTTCAGCCTCAGGGGGTTAGCCCATTATCATCATGGAGGAAAGCAGATAGACATGGCCTGTAGCAGTAGCTGGGATAGTACCACATCCTGACCCACAGAGAGAGAAACCTCAAAGCCGACCTCAAGTGACATAGTTCCTCCAACAAGACTGCACCTCCTACATAATCGTTCTAATCCTTCTCAGACCGTTCTATTGCCTGGTGACTACGCATTCACACATATGAGCCTATAGAAGTCATTCTCATTCAAGCCAGCACAGTGATTACTGTAATACAGGCAAGTTCTAGGTTAAGGGAGACCTGCAATAGTGAGAACAGCTTCCCACCCCCCTCCCCAAAAATTGAAATTCAGTGGTACGGACAGAGCAATGCATAAACAGGCATAGAATTTCCAAGAAAGTTGTTTTTAATATGGAGACATAAACACAAATATGGATAAATGTGTTGCATGGGTTATGATAATAACCTCTGGGGCAAGAGAAAAAACCTAATATCGCTAAGTTCAGAGATAAGGTGACTAGTGATCCCCTGAGCAATGTTAGACTGACTCTTAATTTAAAATGTTAAAATTAAAACCTTACAACCATCTTGGAGGTCTTCTGGTTGGCCCATAATCCAACTAACATGTCTATTAATGAACTTCTTTCTCCCTGGAAATGCAAGGCCTATCACACCTGCAAGCTTGTGGTGTCTCCAAACCTCAACCAGTGTCCTTGTACTTAATGGGTGATTGATATATATTTATAAGACAAATATGTAAACATATGAATGTATAAGATATACTAATTCAATTCCCAATATCCTTATGTGTAAGCTATCTCACAATGAGGTCAGACACACTCCTATCTAATACTCTGACCACTACTTACAAATCACCAAATGTTAGCTGTTACTTATGTCTAAAGCAAGCCAGGATCAGGGGTTAAGTACTTTATAGTTATTATATCTCATACCATCTCTGGTACTTTCTCCGGTTCAGCAAAATGTATGTAAACAATATAAATAATTTTTGTGTATTAGAGATCATAAATAGATTCAGAGAAGTTATATATGCTTCAGGTCATGGAAAGAGTTGAAAAGAAAAGCATTGTTAATATCTCCAAGTCTCACTCTCCCATCCATCAACAGAGCTACTCCCAGGGTCTACCTCACTGCTGTCAAAGCAACTGTTACATTGACAAATGGTTGTATATGAAGCTTGTAACATTTGCTCCCATAGCTGCAAGCTCCTAAAGGGACTTGGGCTATATAATCTGCTCATCTTTAGGAATGCATGTAGAAGAGATTTTTAGCTTTACGAGCTCAAGATGTTTAGGTAAGCCAGAAACCCCACAGGAAAGAATCGTGGTAAGCTTAGATGGGCTCTGTGACTGCACAGTAGGTAGTCTACTTGACAGAGCAAGGACACCCTCTAGATATGAAGAGCAGGGGAGGAACTAGAGAGGGCCACATGTTAGTCATTTCTGCATTGTTTCCACAAACATATCTACAATGTGTTTTCACACAGGGGCAGCAGATGATATTCTGTGTGAACACCAAAGAAAAGTTAGGTTTATCACCTTCCACCTTAACCACTGGTGCCAAGCAGTAACCACAGTGGACAAGAAAAGGGGAACATAAAAGCTGTTCAAAGTAAAACCAGGACCCATGAGCTGACTCAGCAGTAAAAGTGGCAACCAGGCCTGATGGCCTGAGTTTCACTCCCAGGACCCACATGGTAGAAGAAAAGACCAACCCTGCCAAGTTGCCCTCTGAGCTCCACACCACACCCACCATGGAATACCCTCTGGAACACACACACACACGAAATAAAACAGATACAATTTTTGAAAGTAAAGCCATAAAGAGTCTGCTTATGCTTGCGTAACTGAGATACAACACACTTGGCATAACCCTCAGCTGTTGGAGAAGGGACATGACCAAAAGTGCTAGGGTAATAACACGCTTTATCCACTGCAGTGATCTGAAACTAAGCTCCATTCTCATTACCAGAGAACACCTGAAGAGAAACCTTGAGAGCCAGTCCCCCCCCCCCCGCCCCCGAAGACCATCACGCAACTAGAGTGGAAGATGGAGAGGAATGGAAGGGGACATGTAAAGAGTATGGTTTTTCCACCCGCCTCCTGGTCTTGTCCCGCCGCCGCGCCAGCCCCAAATAATGCACAGAGACTCTGTATTTGATATAATTCTGTTGGCCAGGTACTAGTTTCTTATCAGCTAGCTCTGTCTTAATTATTAATCCATTTCTATGTATTTCCATATGGTCTTACCGGAGAGCGGGGGCCGGCGATTCTATTCTCTCCAGACTCTCCATCTTGACTCCTCCTTACTACTTCCTTTTCCTCCTATCCCCTCCTAGTCCCTCCTATCTTCCTTTCCTATTGGCCAACAGTGCTTTATTCATTAACCAGTATGAGAAACATATATACATAATGGCATCTCCCATCAGGGACAAGTACCAAGAGGCAGCACCATGTTGTAGGAAATGCTACACAGGAGACAGTAGGGTTGTTGATCACCACCAGCCTCAAAACCAACCTCCTGTACACTGAAGAAGGGAAGTTGAAGGTACATGACTCATTCTTGACGAGGAGGCATGTCCCTCAAAAAGGGACCGACTGTGATTGGAAATTAATTTGTCTGCAGGAAATATCAGTGATTCCTGCAGGAGGACCCCTGCAAAGAGTTAACCACAATGAGATGCATTACTTTTTGAGAAGAACCTCCAGCTCAGAAAGAAATCCGTCTGGAGAAAGGGCATTAAAGCACTATTTTTTGTTGCCATTTCAAGCGACTTGGTCACTTACAGGGGTTACAACTCAGTCAGTCACTTGTCCATTAATTCATCTAAGAAGCATTGAGGGAGACTGGCGTAATGCTCAATGAGCTGCTTCTAAGACTCTCAGCCCAGTGCTATCTATGAATTCAGCAGTGTTGGCACCTCCTAGGAAAGCTGATGCCTCGGGTTCTCGTTACTTACTCCCTAGGACATGATCTATTCGAGCAACCATCAGGGGAGTCTGAGAAATAATGAACAGAGTAGGTGCCATCAGAAGATGAGCAGATACAGCATGGAAGATGACTACTGTGGAACAGGCATTCAAGAACTGCATGTGTATAGTCATCTAGTTGGTGTCGTGATGAATGTTGGGCACAGAGACCTTCCGTTTGCCTCTGGTGTGTGTGTGTGTGTGTGTGTGTGTGTGTGGGTGGGTGGGTGTGGGTGGGTGTGGGTGTGCAGTGCTTGCTTTTCCTTTGTTACTTTGAGGACTTTGGCACCAATGACTAGGAAGCTCTCAGTTCGGACACAGATGCACCATTAGGTGGGGGTTGAGGTGGAGATTCTATGTGTACAGTGAATTAAGAACACCCTAAAAATGATCACATGGGCTATTAAGGAGATGGATGGCACAAGGTAATATGCCTGCTGCATAAGCATGAAAACTGCACTTCTGTTCTGCCCCACAAACACATAAAAATCCAAGTATGTGTGGTGGCTCATGTGTAACACCAGCACCGAGGAGAAAGAAAGAAAGAATCCCTGACAGAAATGGCGAAGTTCAGAGTCAGTGAGAGACTACCTCAGTATATAAGGTAGAGAGCATACAATGAAGACACTCAGTGTCAACCGTGGCCTCCTACAAGCATGTACACGCACATGTGTGTGCACCTACGAACACATGTAAACATGAATACACATGCATGCACATGCAAGGAAGAAAAACAAGGTCACATAGTGTCTGGGTTTGTAGTTGAGTGTTTAACATTTGTTTAGCATTCACAAGGCCTAGAGTTTGAATTTCAGCATTGAAAACAAGACAAATTAGGAAGAAAGAAAGAAAGAAAGAAAGAAAGAAAGAAACAAAGAAACAAAGAAAGAAAGAAAGAGGAAAAAAAGGAAGGAAGGAAGGACAAGGAAGGAAGGAAAGAAGGAAGGAAGGAAGGACAGAAAGACAGAAGGAAGGAAGGAAGGAAGGAAGGAAGGAAGGAAGGAAGGAGATAAAAGAAAATGTTCACTTAACTTGTTTCTCTGGCAACCCTTGGGGAGTCTGAGTCAGTAGTTAGCGCTGCCAAGACACAGTAAAAAGAGCCTGGTGTCTCCATGGGTCTGAACAGTTAATATACAACAGCCATTGCCTGAAATAGTGCTCCCGCACAAAAGAACACACCACCCAGGGTAGCAGCAGAATAATTGGCTAACACGCCATATGCAGCCTTTCTAGCAAGTCTCCCATATGTGCTAACATGCCTTTGCCACACTGTCCAATTGTATCCTAACTCAGGGGTTTATGGAGCCTAGAATTGAATTTGGCTGAAATTAGGGCTGCCCATTTCCTTTTTCATATCAAAGTGTGAAGGAAAGTTCCTGCAGGGAAAATTGTTAAAATACCCTTATTGCCAATCACTCCAGTGGAAGGTAAGAAAGGGTCTCAATAAGCAACTGTAATGAACAGCGGCCTCTGGACATTATGTCAAAATGTCATCGTCTGGTGACACCTTCCCTGTTCACTCAGTTCATTATTTCTCAGTCTCCGGTGGTGGCAGAATTGAATTTCAAGGGATCGCAGATCGAGTCGTAAGGACAGGGGGTGAGTAATGAGACCTGAAGGCACTGCCTCCCTCAGGAGGTGTTCACCCAGTCTGGAGACAGAGAGGCTGTCACCAGACCAAGAGTCCAGAAAATGACCTAGGGGCTGGAGAGATGGTTCAGTGGTTAAGAGCACTGGGTTCAATTCCTAGTACTCACACAGTGACTCACAATCATCTATAACTACAGTTCTAAGGTATTCGCTGCGTTTTCTGGGTTCATGGGCACCAGGCATGTGCATGATGCATGGACAAAACACCACACACACACACACCACATACACACACACACACACACATATAATACATACACACCACATACCACACACATGCACACAACACACCACACATACACACACCACACACAAACACACACACCACACTGTACACACACATAACACATACATACCACATGCATGCAACACACCACACACACGCGCGGGCACACACACACACACACACCACATGCACACATACACACACACAGACCACATACACACATACACCACACTGTACACACACATAACACATACACACATGCACACAACACACCACACACACGCACACACACACACACAGAGAATAGATGATAGATAGATAAATTAATAATAAAGCAATGACAATAGAAATAATGAAAATGGTTGGCTGAACCAGCCCCTCTCCATGCCCGCCCTGAGCAAATCCCCACCATGCTTCCTGCCTCAGCAGTGTCACTTACATCACAGAGTCCCACCCAGCCGTCTCTGCAGGGTGCTTGGCTTCAACACACCAGTTCAAGTGCAACGAGACTAGCTGTTGATTGTAATATTCACAAGGAGACAATGTGGTGTCACAAGAGAACAATGATTTCTCTGCACTCCTCTGGGTCTCCAGTTTCTGCCTCTTTTCTGTGTTTGCCCACTTTTGCCCTACCTCTCAACACCGCTCTTGGCTCCAACCAACAAAAAAACAGAGGTAGATTTTATCATACACAGGTAATGAAAGGTAGGCTTCAGGGTCTCACTTTCAGGGTTTTCTTTCTTTTTTTTTTTTTTTACAGGTAATTCTGGATTGTGTGTTTCTGTCTCCTGGAAAGAGCCTCCAGCATCAGGATTTAGTCTAGAAGTCTGGGTCTTCTCAGAACTGTGTTTCGCCATAGTTCTCACAGTGTATCGTCCACACCATACTTTGCACTTACACCGCATAGGTCCATAGGTATGGACCTGGACCCCTCATGAAGCTGGTTACTTTTCCTATTGCTATGACAAAATGCTCTGACAAAGGAATTTTAAAGAGGGGATGATGGGAGATGTCATTTTGTAAATATGTTTCTATTATTGGTTAATGAATAAAGGACTGTTGGCCAATAGGAAACCAAGATAGGTGGGACAAGGAGACAAGAAAGATTCCAGGATAGATAGAGGAGGAGATTCAACATGTAGGACTTCAGAGAACAAAGGTCTGGATCCTCTCACCGGTAAGACAGACCACCTGGAAATACTTAGATTAATATTTAAGACAGAGCTAGCCAATAAGTAATGTTAGTAACAGGCCAACAGCTTTATATCTAATACAGCATCTCTGTATGTTGTTTGGAGCCGGTGCGGTTGTGGGATCAGGCTGGTGGGAAAACCTGCTCATAACAAAGGGTTGTTTTAGTTCACAAGCCCAGGAAAATGTGTGGAAGCTGTTGCCTCCTATACAATCAAACGTGAACTTATTTGGGAGTAGGGCCATTGCACATATAATTAGATTAAGAGAAGGTCATGCAGGATTAGGGTAGACATGAATTCCGAAGACCAGTGCCATTTTATGACATGGAAACATGGAGGTGGCATACAAGGAGACTACCGTGTGATAGTAGTAATAATGGAGGCAGACCCAGAAGCAAACTAAAGAACACAAGATGTGGTGGCTAAAACCAAAGGCAAGGAAAGAGGCCTGGAATAGATTCCCCTCCGCACTTCTGAATGAGCCACCCATGGCTACTATCTTCACTTTGTGCTTCTTGCCTCTATCATTGCTAGAGAATGTGTTTCAGCACCGCTGAGCCCCCTTGGGTCATCCTCATTTGTCTTGGCAGCCTTAGAGACTAATACACTGTTTGCTAGATATGTTTCAAAGTTAGAGCATGAATTTTGTTTTCCTTTGGCTTAAAGTTAGCTTTCACTTCCAGAAAAATCTTCAGAAGAGATTGTTATTGTTTTTCTCAGGGTAAGTGGGGCTCTCTTATGTAATTGCCTGTCAGCCAGGAAGGTCACAGATATCCATTTCTTGTTCTTTTGCCAAAATACACAGGGTACAGTTGCTAGAGTGAAGGAAAGGGAAAAAGAAAGAAAGGAAGAAAGTGGGAGACAACCCCAAATACGGGTTTTTACCATACTCTCATGGGCCCCTGTCTAAAATCACCAGTAGACAGTACACGCTAGGGAGACATTTTTCATCATTACAGATTTGTGAAATTATGATATGTTCAGGATATACTACATGTTATATAAGCATTTTATCAATGTCTACAAGAAAAGCTAAGAGAGTCACCAAATATCAAATTTCTCTTTGGAATATCTAATACTTAAAAGCAAGTTTTGACAATTGGACTTTTCTGTTTACTTAATCCTACTCTGGTACCATTAGATGTGGCTCATATATTTATCTGGGGGGGGGGAATTCTAGGCTTACAACAACATGTTAGTATTTGAACGTGTGGCTTGGAGCCTGTAGAAACATCATAAAAAAGAAAACACATAAATCCCTGAAAGATCAGAGTTATCAAATTGACTGCATGAATAGAGGAATGGGCTCCACCCAGGAATAGGGATAGTCGGTAGCCAGCCAGTCTCACAGTGCATCAGTGAGCCTGTGGACTAGTCCTAACAGCAATTTTTAATGAATCTTTGGTGCCCCTTGTGGTGCACGCCTGTAATCCCAAACCCTGGAAGGCTGCCGCAAAAGGACCACAAAGCCAAGGCCAGCCTGGGCTACAAAACAGACTCAAGGTCATCCTGGGTCACATGATTGATACTCTCCCATGTTTGCAATGGAAAGGGCCCTTGCACATCAAGCAGAGGCCCCCTGCCTGGTCAGTACAGACATCTGTCCTCAGCTCTGACTGCTCATTTCCAATACCTAATAACTCTGCTAACTGCCCATTGGTCACAACAGTGTCAAGTGTTATCTCACTGACAAAGAAGACCAGGAAGGTGAGCACTAGGTTTCCCTCTCTGAGTAGTGGGTTGGAGGAGAAGGAGCTACAGTACGCAGAGGCGGACAGCAGTGAGTATTCCGTGATCTCTAGGGGTCAAACTTCTGACTCCACATGTATCTGTGTAGAGAATGCTGCAAAGAACTCAATGGATTAGGTTGTTATAAGATGCTACTTAAGTCACCAGTTAACCCAGGGTCTTGTAGTGTGAAGGCAGGAGATCATAGGTTCAAGGCCAACATAAGTTATTCAAAGCTAACCTGAGTAACATAGTGAGTTCTTGCTAAAACAAAACAAACCAGAAATAAAAGAAGTTTCTACCAGGTTGGTCCCAGGCAGTCACACCAGGCTCCTAAGCACTTAAAATAGGTTGGGGACAGGCTATATTGAGATGTTCTTTAGTATAAAGTGTCCACATGATACTTTATACAGCATGAAGAAAAAGAATGTAAAGTATCTTACCAATATCTGGTTATATTAATTGAATGTTGAAATAATAGTTTGGATAGAGCATACAGATTTATTTCATGCTTCTCATTCTATTTTATGTGGCTGCCAGAGAATTCAATGCTGCATATGTGGCTCCCATTGTGTCTCTACTGGATTGTCTTGCACTGATTACCAGTTGGTTCCTTTTTCCTCTGAAATGAGTGCCTGTTAACTTGCCCCAGTGTGGGTTGTCATGGATTTCTAAATCTCAGCAGATCTTACCAGAAAAGAGTCTCCTATGGTCTGGTAACTCAAAACAGCCTCTCCTGGTGATCAATCATAAATTGTAAAAATGATTAAGTGGAGTAAAATATGCAAGCTGGGAATCAGATTATTCAACATCACTAACACCCAAGGCTATCAAATGAGACAATTTGAATAACTGGCTGGAGTAAGAAATCCAATTTAATTTAATCCTTTACTTAATCCTCAGCTTCTTTTTATTATAACAGGCAAAAAATCATGAAATTCTAATTTTTCCACAGCCTTCTTCATGACTTTGCATCAAAATTTTCAGTGTCTCTGTTGAGAAAAATGGGTGACATTCAAGAAGTCTATAATCTACTGTGACAGAACAATGTTCCCTCCCAAGGTGTTGATGCCCCTTTCCTGCTATTTGCTTGCATGGGTTCTTAAAGCAAAGACCCTTCCCTAGCTAGAGCCAGAGTATGTGACTATGGAAGAAAGATCAAGTGGCTTTTGAAGATGGAGAAGGAAGCACGAGCCAAGAAATGTAGCTGGCTCCAGTATCTAGAAAAACGAGAGAACAGTTGTGCCTTAGAACCAGAGGAAAGGCATCCAGCCTTGACTTCGGTCTAGCAAAACCCACACATCACTTCATATCTCTAGAACTATAAGGTGATAATCTGTGGCGTTTCATGCCATTAAGTCTATACTGATTTATCCCAACAGCAAGAGAAAACCAATACCCAACTTGATGAGATAAACACATGGTGGCTGGAGATGTGGCTTCATTGGCAGGTTGCTTGCTTAGCATGCACAAGGCTCTGGGTTTGATGCCCATGCACCATATAAGCCAGCAATCCCAGAACAGGGGAGGTAGAGGCAAGAGGATCAGAAGTTCAAGGTCATCTTGAACTGCATAGGGAATTTGATGGAAGTCTGGGCCAAAGATAGCTTTTCCTCAAAAGAAAATAACTAAATAATAATTTAAGGGATAGAAACATGAAAACAACAATGCACACACTGATTTTTTAAATGAATTCAGCTCATAAAGTTGCTGGCCATCACCAAATCCTTCCCTGCCTCCCTGCCACTTTCAGAACCTAAACCTAGAGTCTCTACCATCTGAGGAATGACTCCAATAGGACGCTATTCTTTGTCCACCCTTCCTTGTCCACATAAACATGTGCTTATGTTTGCTTTCATCAGCTTATAGATGGGTTTCTTTGCCTTAGGATCTGTCTCAGTTTCTTATTTACATATCATCAGTTATTCTGTGACACTAAAAGTGCTGTGCCTTGTTCAGCATCTTCTGCCTGTGTGAGGATACTGGTCCATTTCATTGTTTGCAATGAAAAGGAAACCAGCAAACAAACCAAAAAGCCACAACATCCTCCTACATTGTATTCAGATTAGAGTGAGCTGCACAAAGTCACAGATGATGAAACATTGCTAGTTTAATAAGCAACAGCTTATTTGAAAACCAGGCAGTGTGCTAACAATAGAAACGCTAGGAATTAGGAAAGCAATCAAATTGTGGTCTGTGTTAGGGCATAGAGACAGTTGTTATTAATGTTTTCCTTCAATATTCCTCTTTGGGATCTGCAAGAACACTGCCAAATCTCTGCAAAGATAGACCTTATGATTAGAGCCTGAAGTCTCCTTGTCATGACTGGAGTCAGTGTGAATAGTTCAAGGCTCACGCTAAGTGCACGGATTCCAGTGTGCTCATCTACAGTGGCTGAGGAATCCCAGACCAAATCATCACACAATCAGTTCAAGTCCTATGACTCTGCCTCCTGGGGCTATTTGAGAACTCTCTGGTTTTTTGCTTTTGGCTTGCCTCATAATACTACCTTCTAACATCAGAACATTGTATAGTAAGAATAAGAATAAGAATAATCTGCAGCAGGTGAGATCAGACCTGGTCCCAAAGTTCAGTCCAGAGGACCCCTCTGTGACTGTCTCTCCTCGAATGTCCCCATCTTCAATCATGAGTCTTCACCCCACTCCCTAATTCCAAGGACTTTCTAGATCCTGATACTTCTGGAACTTGGTGAAAGAAAGCCCACATGGTATCTGGGAGAGTGTCCAGGTCTGTTTTTCATTTTAATTTGTCATGAAGATTAGCATAGCTCCCTTTGCTGCCTCCTTTTCTAATCCGGATGGACCCTGGAGTCCTTGGCTTGTCACCAAAGGCCCAGTGAGCAGCTTTGCTAACTGAGAAGTAAAAGTTTCCATGAAGTGAAACCCACTATCCCTACAGAGTAAAAAACGTGCCCGTCAGTTGTGGCTTTCCTTGAATAATATTTTCTGTTGCTCTGTAATCTAGGATCTTTTTTTTTCCCCAGATGTGTAAGCCCACAAACAGCTGCACTAGGATTAGGTGTTGGTTTTGAGGAAACACAATCACAGCCCGTTGAAAACTGACCCACCAGTCCAAGAAGGGTACAACAGCGCTCCTCAAGAGACAAGAGCATTGGGACAGATGCTGTTTATGCACTACACCACGGAATGATGCCATAAGGTAACTCACAAGGGAATCTGCCTCTGCTCCGAAATCCCATGGAAAAGAAACAGCAGCTTCTGTATGATACAGTCAGTTTCTAATTTCCCCTCATTGTTTATGTCTGTTTTTTTCAAAGGGTACATAGTCTAGAGAGACAGTATTAGAAAAACCTGTACTTGTCAGAAAAGTGGGCTCATGCTACACACCTCCCCATTCCAAAAAAAAAAAAGAAAGAAAGAAAGAAAGAAAGAAAAGAAAAAGAAAAAAGGAAAAGGAAACAAGTAGCTCTACTCATGTAACTAAAAGTTGCAGTAGTCACAAACTACACACATTGGGATCTCAGACAAGCCAGGCTGCCCATTCTCACAGAAACTGCACTTCACCCTGGACTAGGACACACTAAGGCACAGCCACTAGGTCTGCTGGTCAGATACACACATTATTACCATTCTCACCAGGATCTAGTCAAAATAGATGTTCTCTTTTTATTTTTTATTTTTTTGTCATTAATTGTATAAGACACACACACACTAATAATTCCTTATTAAGATCAAAGGACAGTAAGAAGAAAACTAGTATGTTCTATAGTTGTACTTCAGAGAACAGGGAGGCTTACAAATGGGAGGGATTTCCTATCAACATTTAAACAGCCAGTGCCATGGATAAAGAGTAGTGGCAGGTGTTTCACAGATTAACCTTGCCGGTGCTCACCATTTGATAAGAAACACAGGCTCTAATTAGACATAAAGGCCAATCATAGCAGCAATATGCTCTGCATTAAGTACAAAGACCTCAGATTGGCAAAGTAAGTTCAGAGCTGACCGCACAGATGGTTCTGGTTTTCCTGATTGTTTGGTAGTCACTGACCTCATCTTTTTCTCCTCTGCCTGAGCAAAGCATGGAAACATCATAACTTTCAAAAGTGGTAGCAGGGGAAAGAAACACAGGTGCTAATTTCACTTTTAAAAGAAGACATTTTTCACGGGTCGGTGGTGGCACATGCCTTTAATCCCAGCACTCGGGAGGCAGAGGCAGGTGGATCTCTGTGAGTTCAAGACCAGCCTGGTCTACAAAAGCTAGTTCCAGGACAGCCTCCAAAAGCCATAGAGAAGCCCTGTCTTGAAAACCCACAAAATACAACACACAAACAAAAAAGATATTTTTTTTCAGTCCCTGCATTGACAGTCTAAAAGCATGACATCCAGGACCAGTACAGAGAGTCGCTGGATTTCCTAGTGCTACTTGTGTCCACTCACCCTTCACAGACAGGAATGTTATTAGGTTTTCTTGGATTGGTTTGGGACCCAATACCCAATATTGTCTCTCTGAGGAAGTATACCTTGAGGGATGCTGGCCCACTGCAGCAAGCTTATTTGGGAGCCTTAAGAGGTAGAACTAGGCTTTGGAGCAGGCTGTGCGCATGCTGACCTGCCCTTCCTCACCCGACAAGAACATCTGCACATAAGGGGCAGTGGTAGAGAGGGAGAAACTGATTTATGGAAAGTCTGAAACCAATGTAAGGTCTCTGGAAGGAAGCAATATTGAAGCTTCATTTGAAATAGTGGGTTGTGGTATCAAACAGTGGTAAAGGGCAGATGCAAGTGTATTTAGCATGCTTTAACACTCAAAACAAGAGCAGTCTGCTGATGGTAACGCCTGAGCTGCTACAGTAAGACCATGTCTCAACAAAAGAAAGAAAATAGTCAGATATATATATATATATATATATATATATATATATATTTAAGCACTGCTTAAGATGTAAATGAAACCACAAATCAAACTATTTTATATTAGCTTCTAGTTCTAATATATCAGGGTGTCAAGAACAATGGAGTTGACAGCAACATTTTTTTTTTTTTTTACCTTTTTTTTTTCTGTGGGCCAGACGTCTGAAATAAAGGGGTCTACTTGGGCACAATCCCTGCAAAGGATCTGGATATTCTTAATTTGTTTTCTGTTGTTTCCTGGTATTTGTCAGGTTGTGGCAGCATGTCTCTAAACTCTGCTTCCTTCTTGGCCCTCTCTCTGCATCTCAGTTTTCTTCTGTGCCTGATAAGGGTTCTCTGGTTGATTTTCGGATGCACTTAATCAAGTATGTCCCCATCCTTATCTAAGCAACATCTTCAATGGCCGCATTTCCAAACAAGGTTATACTCTTCAACTGTGAGTAGACACGAGCTGAGTATGGTTGTAACACTCTTCAACCCACTACACTCACTCAAAGCTATTTGTTACACACTAGTAGGCTTGTAAGATCTGTAACATCAATGCAAAATGACTCTCACCTCAACAGGAATAAAACTTATTCTGAGGCCAGGCGGTGGTAGTGCACGCCTTTAATCCCAGCATTCAGGAGGCAGAGGCACATGGATCTCTGTGAGTTCAAGACCAGCCTGATCTAGAAGAGCTCCAAAGCCTCAGAGAAACCCTGTCTCAAAAACAAAAATAATTATTCTGAGAAATATAAATGGTCATTGCCTGGGAACACAGATTTGGGGTTTTCCAAGTGGTATCTTCCAACTTAGAAGCACATAGATGAACTATCATAGCCACAGGACAAAGTATATAATACTTTATTATATATATGTGTGTATGTATAGGTGTGTGCGTATGTATATAAGTGTGTGTGCGCGCGGTTTGCTTCCCCCCCCCCCCGAAATCTGAGACCAGCCTGAGTGAAATAGTGAGAAGACATTTTGAATGTGAATGATCCCACACCCTTGCACATAATGGAAGCACACATTAGATTTGGTGTCACTCCCTGGCAGACATGCCAACCTGATCTGGACAGTCCCTCTCTGAGACTCTCTTCCAGGCAATTTTAAATTGGGCCATATGGCTAATTAAAATTATCACACTGGGTAAGCAGGTTATAGCAAAGCAGGGAAATCTCCAAAAAGGTTTCAGATGTTATCTGATAACACAGCTTTTGGATGAGTGAAAGGTAGAGGTCTACTAAACGTATGTATCCCAAAGCATCTACTTGATAGGAGAAAGGATGCTAAGTCATAAACAGAAAGAGATGCAAAAGCGTAGTAAGGGAGCAAATATAGCCACAAATAATTTAGCTCTGGATCTGCAACATTCATTCCCTCCAGAGTCACCACATTCTAGTTAGTTAGGTTTGTAGAATCTTCAACATGGATGTGGTTTGTTATTTTCCTTTTGAAAACTATCATACAAAGATTACTAAGAAGTTAGGCTTAGCATATGTTCCCTTAACACTGGCTGTTAATCTGAAAGTCAAGGTTAGATTCCAAGGTCCTCAAAAAAATTTACTCAGAAATTCTTTTACCGGGAGGAAAAGACTCTAAGTTGGCTTTCCTGCACTTGTCTTCCCTCGTGTTTCTTATGGAAGTCAATAGCATTCCTGCCTGCCATTCACCTCCACTAAGAAGCTCTGAGCTATATCATCACCTGTCACGATAAAGCACCATAGAATACAGGATTCCATATCAAGCCCCCAAACACTGGGAGACTGGAACATCACCGAAGGACTCAGCTGCACAGATGCAATCTCCCGTGAGGCCAAAAATATTCTTCAGCCACTTAAGGGAAAGTAGATCACAACAAAAACACAAGTTGTCAGTACTGGCTATTTTTAGAGTCTTCAGAGAACAGAATTAGAAGATAGCAATGACTTTCAGAAAAAATGTCTTCTCAAACTGGAGCCTGCCTTCTAAAAGTCAAATGATCCTGATGAGAAATGAACTCCATTGGATTTCTTCGGAGATAGATATTTGCACACTGCCAGCCTCCTGATGGTTCAAGGCTGGAGGACTGCCCACTGAAAGTATTTCTGATCATTGCTTCTGTGGAGCAAGACACTTCTGGGAATGGTGTTTAATGTATCCACCACCAGGTGATATTGGCAAGAGGGTCTGGCAGCAATGGAGGAAGCTTGTCCGAGAAAACTCAGTCCCCATCCAGTTAGATAATGTTGTCCCAGAAGACCAGCCCTCTTGACCAAGCTTCAAAAGCAGCCAGAGAGGTGAGAGTGGCCACTGCAGCTTCCTTAAGGTCAAACTCCCAAAGGACAGTGTGGAGGTTTGAGTGAAAAATTCCCCCCATAGAATCGGGCAGTGAACACGTGGTAGAGCTATTTGGGCAGCATTACTGAAGGACTATGGTATGTCACTGTGGGGGCTTTGGCTTAAAGCTTCACATCACTTTCACTTTTCTCTGCTCTGAGCTTGCATTTGAAGGTGTGAACTCTCAGCTTCCTACTCCTGTCACTATGGCTACCATTTGCTGCCATCCCCCCCCCCCAACATGGCGGACCCTTATCTTTCAGGAATGCTGAGACAAAATAAACTCTTCCTTCTGTAAGTTGCCTTGGTCATGGCATTGTATCACAGCAACAAAAAGGAAACTGATAAAAACGGCACCATGCAATCGCAACAAGTAGGATTCTTTGTCATCTTTCATTACATAGAACTTTTCAGCGTACAAACTTTTCACTCAACGATAGTACTTCTCTAGGCACAGTGCCCTCACATGTTAAGGAGTCTGCGTGATTCCTTGATTTTTCAAGTGTCATTTGGGGTTATCTCTTTAGAAACATGACTGTAATTTGTTAAATAGCTCCCAGTTGAGTAAGGACTCTTGAGAGGGTACTGTTCGAAACAACTTCAAAGACTTCCGAGAAGTCAGGAATTACTAAAAATGAATTCATTTTGGATTAGAGAGCCAGGAGAAAATGTAGAAAGCAGAATTGATTCAATATTGATACAACAATGGGGGAATATTTGCTAGGTATAAAAAAAAAAAAGAGACGTAAGAAGGTATTAGCATGTATGTACAGATGACGTGATTGTGGAAGCTAAACCTAGAGGGATGAAGAAGACAAATGCAAAAGGGGAGGAAGGTGAGAGTAGGGGTTGTTCTATGCTCGCATGAAGATACTTTATGAACCCAGTACAATAAAAAGATAAAGGATTAATTTACCAAAAAGGATAGTATTAAAAATTGGAAGACATCTATAGGTATTAAAAGAGAATAAAGAAACAGCAGCTATCCTTAGCTTACAAGCAGTTTAAAAATTAAGAAATATTTAAAGGCTATTATGGTCATCAAACAATGCACACTACAACATTTACGTGGCATCGTTGTTCAGCGATAGTCTACTACTTTACGTCTCTGTCTTCCAACAGCTCAGGATTATTAGCAGGGCCCGCTGTCCTGTCCATCTCACAGGCGAGGAAACAGAAGAATCGGAGTGTAGGTAGTTTAGATAAAGTCACAAGTCTAGCAATTATAACAGAGCCAAGGCTCTAAACCTGCCGTCTGGTCTCACAGTCCTACTCTCAAGCACCAAATTTAATTAAGCAATGTCAGGTGCAGGCCAGTTTGTACAGCTGGCATATTTAGTAAGCAGAGCCACGTTCTATTAAAAAAAATCTAGAACACATATTTTTGAGTGAGGGGATGAGAAATTTAATGACAGCAATGTATGCAAGTGTGGGATGGACCCTTCCACACCACCCTTAGCAACCGTGACACCAGAAATAAACAGCAAGAAAGAGATCCCCTTGGCAAAGTATGTAAGGGAAAAACTGAAGGGCTCATGAATGTGTAATTAGGGGAGTCATGGTATATGAGGAAATCTTCTAGGTAACCTTGGAAACAAAGTCACTGGCAGGAAAGAAGAGTTATGGGAGATGGGAAAGAGGACCTAGCACGCTAAGGCCAAGGTCATCCGCAGATGAGGAGAGTCACCATGGTGGGAGGTCTCCAGGCCCGCCCACGTCAACCCTAGCAGCAGGCTGTGCTGGAATTACACCTGGCTTTTTTCTACCAGGTGGAAGTTAGTGGTGGAGTTGGAGAATCTCAAATAAAGGGCACATTTCCATTTATTTGAAAGTGACGATGTCTTTGCACTATCTTTTTTTTTTTTAACTAATTAAAATCTTGAAGTGGTTTTAAAAAAACACTTAAATTGAAAATGGACACCTCAAGTACTTTTGGTTACAAGGTCTCATGGTGTTGAGTGCAGTCGTGGATGCAATGGCCTTTTTTGGTCAGCAACAAGCCAGGTACTTAGCAGTATATTTAGTTAAACCTTATAGCCTGAAGCAATCTATGATGTGTACCAGGTGTATAGAACCCACAGCTGGCTTGGTTTGTGTTGTTCTGTAGTGTTCAAGGTGCAATGAAACTGTCCAGTGATGCATTTATTAGAATGTATTCATGCTGCTAAGCAATGTCTGGTTGTACATTTACCTTAACAATGAATCTGCAAAGGTCCTTTCAGTTTGCAACACTGAAACTGACTTGCCTTTTCTCTTTCCCCTCAGTCCCTGGCAAACACCACTCTCATTTCTTTTATGAAACTGTGTTAGGCTCTTCTCCCTAGCCAACTATTATTATTATTATTATTATTATTATTATTATTATTATTATTTCAAGAAAAGCTTGCAAGGAGGCACGGTGGGGGGAAATGCACTTGCCACCACGCTTGATGCCCAGAGTTGGATCCTGAACACCCAAATGATGTAAAGCAAGAACTGACTCCCACAAGTTGTCCTCTGTAGCATGAGTTCTAAGTCTTAATCATAAAAACCCGGAGTTAGATATTAGAGGGTGAAAGCTGAACCATCAGAGAAGCAGAGCAGCCAGATGCTAGAGCTCTTACCTCTACAAAATTCTCAGACCAAAGAGACTGAGCCCCTGTCTCCTCCTACCTATATTCCTCTCTCCGACCGCCATCTCACTTCCTGTCTGTCTGTACAGACCTCCAGACCTCTATGGTTCGCTAGTGGCTAGCTCTGTATCTGATCTTCAAGCAAGCTTTATTTGTTAGAGTACTACCAAGATATCACCACAATCCTCTGATCTACACATGTGTGCTTGTACCCATACACAAATAAGTAAATGTAATAAAAAAAAAATCAAGCAGTGTTTTCCATGGTATCGGCACCATTTTGCAATTGCATACATGGTGCATAGAGTTCTCTGAATGTAAGATTATCCCCTTATGACTTCCATTTCCCTAATTTATGAAGCTGAACCTACTTCTTGTGTGTATTGGCTGTTGCACAGCTTCTTTTGAGAAGTAGCCAACTTCTCCACCCATTTTAAAAGTTGGGCAATTTGGTTTTTGTTGGTAAGATATGTCTTCCTTGTATAGTCTGGATATGACACTGTATCAAATAAATGACTGAAAATAATCTTTCCATTCTACAAGTTGCATTTTACTTTGATAGCTGTGTCCTTTGATATTCAGAAGTTTCAAATTATTATGCATCCCAGTAATTATTTTTACTTTTATTGTCTACTCTTATTGTCATAGGCAGAAAATTATGACCAATTCTATTATTACAAAGATTTTCCTCAATGTTTTCTCCCAAGAATCTTAACATTTTTAGCTCTTATGCTTAGGTCTTTGGTCCCTTTTGGAGAGATTTTTGTGTGGTATAAGTCATTCTTTTCCATGTGGACATTCTTTTTCCATACAACATTTATGTAGAGGTGACCCTTTCCTGATAAGGAGCAGCTTTGGTTTTCTTAATAATCTTTCTTATTTGGTCATATTAAAAAAGGTTATTTGGGGACTCTGGATTTTATTTCTTGGTGTATATGGTCTACTTTTATGGCAGGTGTGTGTGTGTGTGTGTTTGTGTGTGTTTGTGTGTGTGTGTGTGTGTGTGTGTGAGAGAGAGAGAGAGAGAGAGAGAGAGAGAGAGAGAGAGAGACTTTAAATTCAACAGGTAGTTGAACATAATCTTGAACTCCAGATCCTCTTGTCTCTACCTCCCAAGAGTTGACAGCTCCAATACATGGGGTATTGTGGATCAGCCTCGGGCTCTGTGAATGCTAGGCAAGCACTCTACCACCTGAGCTGCAACCCCAGCCCACATTTCCTTTCAACTGTTGTGGCTTTGTGGATCATACTAGCTTTATCCCTACCAACCAATACTCCATGAAAGCACAGCTCATCCACATCCCAATTGGGGGTAGTGTCATCAGTAATGAGTCTCAGCCATTAGTGATGTGCAGTGGATGGGTCTATGGCTCTAGTATGGTATTTTGATGATGAATAAAGTAAACATCTTCTTGGGTAAATATTACAATAGGTGTTCTCATACTTTCTTTTTGAAATGCTTGTTTACATCTGTTGTCTACTTTGATTGTGTGTTTTGTATATTCTATATACAATTTTTTTTGTCTGTCATAAAAGCATGCTATGTTTCTTTACTCTGTAACTAACTTTTTCAAGCTCTTGATATATTTTTATCACAGTATATATCATTTTGGTAAAATATGCTTTACCTTGTCTTGGTTTGTTTAGGTTGAACTGTATTCTAAAATGTGGTTTTTACTTTGTTTTGTTTTGGTTTTTTTAACCTTCATTTCAAAGTCATTTTAGAAGTTTTATTTTTCAAAGCTTTAAGTGTTTAACTGTTATAATTGCATTGGTGATTCTGAGTTAATTTTCATATATAGTATAACTTAGGGTCATTTAAATTGCTTTAGAACCATTTGGGGATTTCCCAAATAAATACACTGTATTTGTATCCTTTCTACTTCCAGTTTCTCCCTGTGAAAGCATCCCTCTGTAATAAATGATCTCTATAACACACACACACACACACGTCCAATTAGTGTTGTTTTCATTTGCATGTGTTTAGGATTCAACACTTCAGATTGGGGGTCTCATCCCTGGGGGTGGGCGGGAACACACACACACACACACACACACACACACACAAACACAAACACACAGAGGAAGAGAGAGAAACAGAGAGAGGGAGAGAAAAAGAGAGAAGGATGGGAGGTGGGCAGAGCCCTTTTAAAGGGGAGCACAGTGAATATGCACAGGCGGTGCTCTTAGTGGCTGCAGCTGAGGGCATATCCTGTCAGAACCTCAAGGGCAGGCCACTATAGATGACTGAATGCTAACATTTGCCATATGAGCGCCGGGCATCCTCTAAGTTTGGTGTCTGTGTTTTGAACCATTCCCTCATGGGCAGGAGAGGACAACTTGTCTGTAGGATTTCTAAAAGACTACCCAAGACCCAGGTGCCTTTCCCCAAACCCTTCCATAGACTTTTCTCGGGTCACTGAGACTCAGCAGCTGAGTCCTCCAGCCTCTGGATGTCAGGGCGGTGCTGAACATACGGGAATTCTTCTGGCAGAATTCTGAATAAATGCAGTTCCCAGGGGGAACATTATCATCAATCCATAGTTTTAAAATAGAACATGGATTCCAAGTCGATCTGTTTTTTGTTGGCGTTAGTTCCATTTTACACTCACGCCTGAAATTCCCTTCCACTTTACCCAGGCCCTTTCTTCACTAGAGGCATTCAACATTTTGATAGGGAAAGCTGAATTTTAAACAGATAAAAATCCTCTAAATTTAAGCTACTCATTAAAACAAGGTTCAAATGTAAATTATACTATGTCTGTAAGAAAAACCACCTTTCGCGCACAGTGTGACACCAAGAAATGGTCTTAAACGAGGCCCTCCTGGGAAACGGTGGTCCCTCGGAGATGGGGTTTCATAACAGACAGCACGTGTATACCCTTAGCTCTAGCACTCTGTACATGTGAATGGCACAGTGCGCTCCGCGGGCAGTGTTAAGGAATACATCTGTTTACCTTCTTGCACAGCTGAGTAAGGTTTGAAAAATACGTTTTCCCATTTCAAAAAAATTAAAATTAAAAGCCCAGGGAGTCCTTGTTGATGAACAGTGTTCAGGCACACACACATTTCTTTACCTTGCTATTTAGACTTCACGGTAGAGCTCAAGGACTTGCTGTTTATTTTGGAGCTATACTGTGTCCAGGCAGACATTTTTTTTTTTTTTTTTTTTAAACCTAGAATTTTCAGACACTCTGAACCGGGATAACTCTTCTTAATAAACAACATTGGGCTTGCTTTAGACTTCCTGTTACATGTCCCCGTGACAGGCAGGGAAAAAGATAATACCCCAGCCCCGCCCTAGAAAGGCAGCTGCTGCGGCTTCCCTCCACCTCTTTCTGCAAGCACAGACTCAAGCCGGCCAGCTGTAAACAGGGATCTGAGTGTTACTGCAATACAACCCAGGATGATTTATACACTGCGTCATTGCAGAGGCCGGTGATTCCAACCACCTGCAGAATCGTGTGTTTGCTGTGCCGGTGCATAAGCACAGGTAAATGTGCTCGTCCAGCCACTGATCCCGTAAGAAAATTGTGGCGTTTCCACCCTCCCTCCCCCCACCCCAGACACAGACACACATGTGTCCCCTTGGTTCAGCCAGGTTTTCCGATGTGTATCCTTCTGCCTATGGAGTCTTGTGCCAGCTGTATGGATGGATACCTTAGCCACAGTGACATCAACTGGAAAACATTGGAACTGGGACCTTAAGTCATCACAGACACCCCACATTCACATGTTTTCTTTCTGATATTTTAGACAAACAACTCAATGGTAGCCAAACAAGAAGCATAAAAATCATCATTGAATGGGGGGGGGCGCGGGGAGAAAGGCTTAGTAAAATTCAATAGAAGTAACAAAAATGATTTTAAAGATGTGTGTTAATGGCCATTGTTGTGGAATATTTTGATTGCACTCAGAAACTCCTGAGACTGACAGTAACGTTTACTTTAAGTCGGTGGTCAAAGCTAGCTACTAGCTGACTGAATTAGCCATAGAGGTTTTGGAGGACTCAGGGCGTAGTAGACAGACACAGGAAGTAGTAGTACCAAAGGGATGGAGTTAGCAGTAGTGCCTTCAGGAATAGAACTGGCTGCTTTTTCCCTCCCACCCTGTGAGGACAGTAAGAAGTTGCTCCACCCTGCCCGCGTGGGCACAGGTGTGGACTGCAGGAGGGCGGGGCAGACCTGTGCCAACGCCCCCCAATGGGCGTGGTCAGCGCTACAAGTGCGGCCGGGTAGATATCTCACTACACACAAAAACAAAACAAAGACCAGAAATGATGAAGGCAAAGTATTTCAATCTCAGAGAATAGAAGGAAACACAGTCTCGGTGCATATTCCTCCGCAAAAGATAAACTCAACTGATCTTCCAACTGTGAACGCTTGGAAGTGGAGAAAGCATACAGCAAGGTATGTCCGGTGTGCTGGTGGTCACCTAGAGACCTGCCAAGGTAGCTTCATTCCCACAGGCAAAGAGTGTAATGGGAAGGACAGAGAGATGCCACGGAGAAAGCAAAAGTGACAGCTTTATCCTTTCAGGATAGGAGGTGCTGAAGGATGCGTGCCCGCTTTATGGACGTTGGTTTGGGTAGTTGTTCCTGTTTGGATATTCACCCCAGGCCTCCCCACCATTCCTCCTTGCAATGGCATTCCAAAACAAGAAGCCACCTTCTCAGGGAATGAGCCCTCACTTTACTTGGCTATATCCCTCTAACCCTCCTTCAAAGATTTCCCCCAGAAAACATCTCTCAACACTAACTCCTTCCTAATTCTAGAAGACTAAGTATACTGAGACCAACTTTCATTTTAAAAAAAGAAAAGCAAAGAAAGAAAGAAATGCACCCAATTTTCCAGTGTATCTAATTTACTCCTGCTAGGCCCCATGGGAAGGTACAAATGCAACTATTTCTCTGCGGAGGGAACACTTGTCGCAGATGCTGCCCATGACCTGAAAATCAAATAGCCACAGGAGATTCTGTTATGTTCCTGGGCAAAAGTGAAATGTAGAAGACCAACTTCTTTTGATCGCTCTCCAAAGACACATGGCACAGCTTGCTTCTCGGCAGGGGTGTGATGTGCTAATATTTAGAATGCTAAATAAATGGCAGGGGGATTTTCTTCCAGCAAGGATAAATGTTTATCAGGTACATATTGAATATTCCATCCCCCAATCTACCTAGGCAAGTGATTTTAACTCCGAGAGCCTCCTGCCCTCTCTTTGCTAAATTCTTGAGAAACTTACAGCTAGCTCCTTGAAATTTTCACCAATTAGTCCTGAGATTTTTGGACAAGAACGTGTCATAAGAATTCTACTTACCAGCTTTTTTTTTTCCAGCTCATGAAGAGAGAAGCAGTAGTGTGAATTTTGAACCCCTGAAAACTGTGTTGGCTGGAGGGCAATCCTGCCATTTCTAGAACTGTGCATTAAGAGGCAGGCTTGAGAGATAAAAATACTAAAGATGAGCTGACACCCTTCACTTTTTTCTACCCTTGGTGTAAGTCAGTGTGTTTCGAAATGAGATTTGAGATAGTTATGAAACCCCTTATTCCAGACAAAAAAAGTCCGTCAACTTTTTCTACCCACAACTCCTTTTTACTTGAGAAATTATTTGCATGACCCAGAGCATACTGATATATGAAGGAGGCATGAAATCATACCTGTACTGATAAATCATCAAGAAATTATTTAAGAACAATTCATTGATTTATATGCGACTTTGCCACTTATTATGGAATAAAGCAAATTTACATAGTAATGGGACAAATGTCTGATTATTGTTACATAAAGAATTAATTCTCAGCTGAATATTTGGTACTTCCTGATTCTCAGAATCTCCATTGTTTTTCAGAGTTGAATTTTCTTTCAATTCTGACAAAGCTGCTTCATAAATACACAGTACAAAATGACAAAAGTATTGTAGGACCATTTCAGAAACTGTTGAACATTTTGTCCTAATCCTAAAACACAACTCAATTAATGATTTTTTTTTTCTGTAAAAGATCAGCAACTTGAACAGCAATTTCCAAAACCAAACATTTGGATGTGATGCAATCAAAAGTTTTACTAACTGAGCAATGATGGTAAGAAAGAATTAAGTTTTTTTCTGAAGTTAATCTATTTTGTTGTAGGAATAGAAAACTTTCTATGCAAAGCGGAAACATTGTAATCTATACCATTCAACAACTGTCCCTCTGAGCTAATGTGCCCCAGGCTGGGTTCCCTAGCTTTGCCAGGCTGTCTGCCTAGCATGAGGTAGGAATCTGGGAGTCCTGTGTTCAGAACCAGGGCTCCAATGAGGTCACAAAAGAGAAAGCCAATGAGCCCTACCAGAAACACCCTCGATACAGTTGTGTTGCATTTAGAAAATGCCTTTGGCTGTTGTGCTTTCAGACACTTTTTACTATTGCCAAACTTTTCACACCCTTTTCTTTTGGTTGCATTTGGATACTGTTATGCAGGAGCCCTAGAAGGATGATGGAGTTATAACCCTCAGCTGAAGAGTTTCAGCTGTGCCCTCGTCAGTGAGGAAGTACAAACTCCTAAAAAAAGAGAATATTTGACACAAAGTTACTTCTCAGTTTGATTTTATGTGGTATTAAAATCAATCATATGAAGATTTCGGGTATACTTCAGTGGGAGTGTTAGCAATTGGCTATCTGAGGTTCTTTCTCTTTGTATAAATGAAAATTGAGAATAAGCAGTCGGTTCCTAGTCCTTGAATGCTGAGGGCTCATGGGACATACTAATAGACTCAGAGTACAAGGGTTGAAGGTATGTCCCATCTCCTAAATGGCTTTAGGGTCACAACTATTGGGGATGAATGTTAGGGAGCCACAAAGGGAGTAGTAGCCTCAGAGGCTATTGAGGACAAGTCCCTCCAGAATGACTGGCTTTGGATCTTTCCCCTTGTTTCCACTAACAGTGGAAATAGCTTTGCCACTCCTCAGGATTTAAATACCACGTAACAAACTACAGACATTAGGACTTTGTTGAGGACTATTTTTTGTTTGTTTGTTTGGTTTTGGTTTTGGTTTTTTGAGACAGGGTTTCTCTATGTAGCTTTGGAGCCTGTCCTATAACTCACTTTGTAGACTAGTCTGGCTTTGAACTCACAGAGATCCACCTGCCTCTGCCTCCTGAGTGCTGGAATTAACAGTGTGCACCGCCACCGCCCAGCTGAGGACCATTTTGTAAAAAGCTATTACTCTTTTAGTTAAGAAAGGAAACTTTTGGCCCTGGATGGAGATATGAAGCTCTGATCTACTTCAAGGATTTAAACACTAGTACTGTTGGCTCCTTCCTTAAGAGCTAATCAAGCTGGGCCCTTCAATCATCTGGCTATGAGTAGCTCACAGTAAATCAGAATCATACAAAGACAGACCAAGGAAGGGTTTGTTACTATTTCAGAAGACTGGATGGAGTTCAGTTCCCAGCACCTGTGTCTGGCAGGCTCATGACTGCCTGTAATTCCTGCTCCAGAGCCTCTAACCTCCTCTTCTGGCCTCCAGACACCTGCACAGGTGCACAGGCATGCACCCACACACATGCATGTATGCAGGCATACAGCACACAGGCACACACACATGCACACAAATGAAATAATAAATCTTTAAAAGGGTCTGGAGAGATGGCTCAGCGGTTAAACACACTGCCTGCTCTTGCAAAGGTCCTGAGTTCATTTCTCAGAACCATCTGTAATGAGATCTGGTGCCCTCCTCTGGCATGCAGAACACTGTACACGTAATAAATCAATACATCTTAAAAAAAAATTTTTTTTTAAAGTCATGCTATAAGGAAATGGGGACAAGACCAGGCTACCGAAGCCCACAGAGACAGCTGACCTGAACAAGGGGGAGCTAATGGACCCCCCTCCCCCCAGACTGATAGCTGGGAAACCAGCATGGGACTGACTCAGATCCCGTGAACATGGGATCAGTTAGAAGGCCTGGGCAGTCTAAGGGACCTCAGACAGTGGAACCAGGATGTATCCCTGGTGCACAAAAGGACTTTGGGAGCTCATTCCCCATGGATGGATACTCCCTTAACCTAGAGGCAGGAGAGAAGGCCTAGTCCTTACTCCAAATGACTTGACAGATGTTGTTGACCCCTTGTGGAAGCCATCACCCTCCCTGTGGAGTGGGGGTGGTGTGGGATGGGAGGGGGGTTGAGGGACGTGGGAGGGAGGGAGAAAGAGAGGGAACGAGGGAACTGGGATCAATATGTAAAATAAGAAAAAAAAGTAATTAAAAAAAGGTCATGCTAATGTAAACAAATGCATCCCTCTGAGGTAATCTATTTAGCCTTTCCAGAGGCTCCTCCCTTGCACACAATGCTTTCAGCAGGCTGTATCTAAGAGCCTATCTGTTCCTAACTCACTGAAAAAAGTATAGCTCCCTCCCTTCCTCCCCCCTCTCTCCCTCCCTCCCCCCCTTCCCAATACTGGCCAGAAGTGTCAGTGTTTCCTTCCAGACAGTCTCGACTTTGTCACTCCCCAAAGTTACATCCTCCCCAGTCCTTGGCCATATGACTGTGGTCCTACGGCTGCTCGCTGACCTCAGTGTTTCTCAGACTATAACTCAAAAGACACAACTCGCTCTCCTGTGGCTGCCCAGATTTACAGCTTGCCACCCTATTCTTTTCTTTGGAAACTTTTAACTGTCTCAGTCTTCCTTCTGAGTCAGGTTTCATTGTTTTTTGCTTTTTGGTTTTTTTGTTGTTGTTGTTGTTGTTGTTGTTTTGTTTTTTTGTTTTGTTTTGTTTTTTGAGACACAGTTTCACTACATAGCTCTGGCCATCCTGGAACTCTCTGTGAAGATCAATCTGGCCTCGACTCACAGAGATTCACCTGCCTCTGCCTCCAGAGGGCTGGGATTCAAGATGTTGCCCCCCCCCCCCCAAGCCCAGCTTGGGTTTGTTCTTACATTGTTTTATTAAAAGACTAAAGCCTCTCTCCTGGCATGCCAAGCCTGATTGTTCATCCGGAAGCTCCAGCTTTCTCCCGCTTCTCCTGCTTGATCCCAAGAGCCCCCATTCCTCTCTCCAACCCCAGCCTCTCAGAAAGTCAACAAAGAAAAGGCACAGAACAGCCCAGTGCCACATTCTCCATGGCTGCTCTAGCTCCTCCCCTGAAGTTGCCAGCAGCCCAAGTCCCCGCCCCAACCATTCCAGCTTTTGAGCATACTTGGGTATAAACCCAGTTTGTGGAGGACTCGTTGTCACCCATGCCTACAGACTGAATAATCAATCTCTCTGCTTTAGTTCAGGTACATGACTCCCCTGATTCAACCTCTGGGGCCAGAGAACTCACCCAGGAGTTGCTCTGCTCAAATAAGCCTGTTCTTTTACTTTTTAAATTCAACTTGACCTGGCTTTCTGCTTAAGTGGAGAAACCTACTACATATGACACAAGGTCAGGGTCCATTCTTGCTTTTCAGTTTCTACTGGCTGAACATTTTTAATTTGTTCTCTGTAATTCGAAGTTGTTAATTATAAACTTTCATTGCTGATATTTAAGAATTAGGAATACATGTTCTAAAGCAAACTATATAAAATACTGCTAGCAATAATAATATTTACAACTTCTCAGGAATACATGTGATACGTAAAAGGAGTATTTTCCATTTGGTGATGAGAAATTAATATTTCCATGGAGGGGTATTATTCAGTGTTAGAGTACTTACCTAGTACACTTGGGGTCCTCCTTGGGCTTGACCTTACATACCATACGCACAAAAAAACAATAATACTCTTCATGTAGAGATAATGGTTTTTACATTTTGATGTAATTTTGTAGATGTAAATGTTACCCTTGATCCCTGTTTCAGGTAAATTTCTTTAGAATAGTGTACACACACACACACACACACACACACACACACACACACACACAAATGCTCATAGAAAATTCCATATATACAATAAAAATAGTGATTACCCCCTTACTCACCCAGAATCAAGGTTTCAACCCAAGGGAACTTTCATTTTTAAAAGATAATTTATTTTTATTTTTATGAACACTAATTGGTGTTTTGCTTGCATGTCTGTGTGAAGGCGTCAGATCCTCTGGAGTTGGAGTTACTGACAGTTGTAAGCTGCCGGCCGTGTGGTGTTAGGGTCCTCAAGAAGTCTCCATAACAGACGACCAGTAACTTATGCAATCAGCAAAAGCTCTTTTTTAAAATTAATATTCCAACATTTGGGGGGGGCTAGAGCCTCGAAGGCCCCCTTTTAAACTGGGTTTGGGGAATTCCGGGGAGAAGAGATTAGTCTGGAGGCTGATTGGTGGGGGGCTCTAGTGGTTAGGGACTTTCCAGAGGCAGGGGAGGAAAAGCTATCTTGAGCAATCAGGAGACTGTGGTCATTTGCTAGCCAGCAGAAAGCTAAGGGGGCGCCTGTTGATTGGTTGCCCCTGAGTTATGGTTTTCCCTAAGAATTGTGTGCCCAGCTCCAGCCATCTGCAGTAAACTGAAACTAAGTCCTGGACCCTGGAAGGGGCTATTAGAAACTGGTCATGGCTCTGATCTGCTCCCTTGCCCTCTCAGTGGGTGCTGGGAATTGACCCTGGGCCCTCTGGAAGGGCGGCCAATGGTCTTGACTGCTGAGCCATCTCTCCAGCCCTGGGAACTGCTATTTGTATCTGTATCCCACTATTGAGAAGCAAATAGATGACATCATAGCATTTCATCTTTACCCAGTGTACATTTCTAATGGATATTCTTCCCCTCTTCCTCCCCTTTCTTATAACCACAAAAACTACCACTGCCCCAAATGTACGGAAACCTCAGGATTTTCAAATACCTAGTGTTCAAATTTCCCTAATTAGTCAACTTTCATTTATAACTTACTTAATGTAATTAGTGTCCAAAGGTCACATGCTATTTGGTTAATTTAAAAGATTTATAAAATTTTTGTCTTGTAATGAACATTTTATAGAGGTCAGTATGTGCGTTGTCCTTGTAATTAAAATTTTAAAGAGGCCAGAAGAGGGTACCGATTATCTGGAGCTGGAGTTATAGGTAGCTGTGAGCCTCTTGGTGTGGATGCTGGGAACTGAACTCTGGTCCTTTCAAAAGGCCACACATAGTGCATGCACCAGACCACTGGCCTGTATTTGCAATGCTATTGTGTAACAGTTTACTCCCAGACTGAAGCTTTCCATCCTGCAAGGAAGCTAAACAGCTCAAAACAGCTTAAGTAGTTCCCGAAGCTGACCAAATTCACTAGGCTCCTCCTCTCTGCCATGATAAAAGCTGAGCATTCCTCACATGGGAAGAAATTGAGCTGCAAAGACTATTGAGACCAGCCCAACTGCCTGGACAAGGATTAGGCCAACTGAGTCACATTTCTTTTGTTTTCTAGACAGTGTTTCTCTGTGTAGTCTTGGCTATTTTAGAACTTGTTTTTTGACCAGACTGTAATTGAACTCATAGATCTACCTGCCCCTGCGGAGTAAGGGTGTGCACTACCACTGCCCAGATAAATTTGTGAAGGACACTCTCCAACCTGTTGAGCTGCCTGCAGGCTGTGCAATGTGAGCTGTCACCCGTGATGGGGTGGGCCTTTGTGATGCAGCTATCCTTTAGTAGTTTCTGCTCCTGTGAGTAATAACCCCTCACCTATATTCTTGTTGACTAGTTGGAACAAGTTGGAACAGTGGGTGTATCTGTCTGTTGTGGGTTCCATCTGGGGTGAACAGATGTGTGTTGTGTCTCCCCTGGAAGTTTTGTCACACAACAGATGCTAAGGCTGGGAATGTATTCAGGTATCATCAAATGCATCCAGCCCTCATAAAATGAATTTAACAACTTTTCACCCAGTGGCTTAGTAACCATTGGTGTTACCCATGGCCGTTATTTGACTCAAGGTTGGTTATATTTTTTAAAAACTTTCTGCTTACTAAAGTTCAAGGTGCCTTAAGGAAAATTTAAAGAAATCACCTCACTTAAGACAAGGCCAAGTGACACAAGAAAGGTACTTGGTGTGCGAGTTATTTGTTCAACAAATTGACCACACTGCTCCTTTGTTAGTGAGCCTGTCTTTATTGAGATAGGTTTATCCTAATGAAAACATCTGCACTGTATCAGTCTACCCTGTCCACACACATGCAATCTTGACAAATTCTAGACCTCAGCTCTTCCATTTGTAAACTGGACATTACTGATATCCACAAAGGGTTAAGAAAAATAATTGGAAAGGTAAATAAATTGCTTGACACATCTGATGTGAGATTATCATGGTTGAACACTGAGTCACTTAGCACTTTTTTTTTTTTTTGGTAATGTTTTACTATGACATGAAATGAGCACCAAATTTCCATTATGGAAAATTATATTCCTGATGGGTAATCTTCAACTTAGGCCCTTAGTGTTGTTTACTTTAAGCAGATATATCAGCGATCCCTGTTTAGGATGAAATGGCTTTCATCACTCACTCCCAACTAAAGGCAAAGGATGTATTTTAAAAACAATGCAGTTCATAAATACTAGTCTTCTTATTAAGCATGCCTAAATTTAAACACTGCTGGGCTACAAAGGCACAAATGATATATTCCAGACTTGATTTCTCCTTTAGGTCTTGCCCAAAACATCCTGTCACTGCAGGACTCAGGAGACAGAGGCAGGAAGGTCACAAACAGGGACTCACACTGCTACATAGTGAGACCCTGACTTCAAACAGAGGTCGGTGAATGATAAATACAGTAACTTCACAACCATTAATTTTAAGGAATAGCACTTTCAGAAAGGCTTATTTTTATTATTCAGTTACGTGTATGTGTGTGTTTGTGGATATATGCATGTGCATATAGATGCCTGTGAAGGTCAGTAAGACGTTCTATCAATCCCTTGGTGGCCACAGGTGCTGGGAACCAAACTTGGGTACTCAGCAAGAGCTGTAAGGGCTTTTAACTACTGAGCCATCTCTCCAGTCCTTACCTTGCCTTTGTGTCAAGTGTTTAACCTTACTGGTTTACTTGTTACTACTCTAAAACCTTAGTTCTGTGGATGGGAATACATCACTTTTCTTACCAACTACCTTGTATCAACCAGCTCAGCAGAATCTGTTCTCCCCAAAATTATGTGTATGTGTGTGTCCTGGGGGGGGTCACTATTTCAATAGGCTTTAAGTAATTGAAAAGCGATTCAGAGGAACACATGGATGTTATCAGAAGTGACCTTCAAGATTTTCAACCGTCTAAAAACCCCAGGAATCTGAAATTTTTTTCAGAAGAAAACAAAAACCAAAAACTTCCAACATAAGAATTTATTGTATAATAGTTTTATTTTTCTCATTTACTATTTTTACATTTTATGCACAAATATTTTTATCTGAGTAAAAATAGAAAATAACTGTTTTATGTAAAATTACAAAAAAACCAAAGAAATACATAATTGTTATTATGATAGTATAAGTGTCTTTATTTAAAGAGTAAAAATGTATGCAAAAATTCTCCCTTCTATAAAAGACTGAGAATACTTTTTTTTCCTTGGGAGTAAGTGAAATATTGAAATAACATTTTTATAGCCTTTAGATCTGAAGACATTAAGTCAGTCACAGGTTTGTTTTGCAGTTATAAATTTTAAAACATTTTTGTGCTATCTGAAGGATACACTAGCTCTTTATAAAAGGCAGTAGCATAAACGGCAAATGCAGAAAACGACAGAACTTGCTAAAAACATTTGGAGGTACACTCCTTAAAAGAAATAACCATACTCGAGCATCACCATTTCTCTGGGGAGAAAAATTAAATATTTCTTCCTAATTTATTTACATGGACTGACACCAAAGTGAATGTAACCAGTTAATTGATCATGTGGAGTTCAAGCACACACAGCAACTCTGCCTAACTAACTAGCTAGACTTTTCCAATGCCAACACCACGTTCGGACTTCAGGCTAGAACACGGAGAAAAAGAGCTCCACGAAAACATCACATGGAAAAGCTGATTTGAAACAAAAGCGAACATTTCATTATTCTTGAACTTACAAGGTACAAAAGATGGTCAAACAACTCTATGTTCTTTTTGCTTGACTGTATCTTAAATTCTATGAAATGTGTATGATGAAACTGAGCAAAGAATACCACAAATTAATATGAGTTGTTTTTAATAAAAGACTAGCAAATTGTGGCCGCATAAGGACAAGTATTTTTTTGTATCTAAGTGGAGACAGAGTTACAGCTTGAGCCGAGGAGAAACCGCTCTCATATCCCGTGTGGAGGTACATAGGAGGTGAAGAGAAATGAGCATCTCATGTCTGAGAACTCTGTTCAGATAATGCCTAAAACAAAATCTATCAAAGAAAGAAAATCCATAAAGAAAGAAAACCTACAGAATAGTTTGTTGTTTATTTGTTTTTTAAACAAAGCATTTGAAAATACTTAAATAGACTTTAGGGACCTAGAAATAGACGTCCCTTAAATAAAGCCTACATTTCTACAAATGAAACACACATCACATCTCTGAAACATTTTACCTGCAGATCCTCAAGCTCTCCATGTGCTATGGAAACATCCTGTTTTGAAACAGTGACTGATTTCCCCAGGCTTTACAAACATGGGAAAAGCCTCCTTTACAGCTGCTCGTTTGTCACCTGAAGTCAGAGCCTCAGGACCATTTTTATATTCAGATATTTTTAAAATCATGGGGATCAAATTGTACTGATGTTTGCCAGCCTACTGTTTATTAGAAGGAAAAAAAAAAAAAAAAAAGAGAGAGAGAGAGAGAAACAATTTAATTGTTTTTAGGTATTTACTGTAGAATGTTAAAGGACTCAATATAAACAAACTAACAATGCTTGTTGCAGTCTGATAGCACCGCAGCAGCAGCCACCGCTGACCTCCAATACCACCAGGCTGCATATCATTGCTTTCTCCTCCTAGTCAACATCAAATGGGTTCTTTTAAAGCCATTTCTGGGCATGAATTAAAAGAAAAGAAACGAAAGAGGTGTGTAATAAAGTAGCCTTTATATTCTTCTGAGAACACCTTTCTGCTATAAAAACTATTTGCTAGTCTCTCATATCATGATTTATGCATAATACTTTAAAACAAAAGAAAAAAGATTTTTCTAGCCATTTCTTCTTAGTGTTAGCAAGCAGTAAGGCATCTCATATAATACTTAAAGATTTTAGAAATAAGTCTCTCTTTTGAATATCTTTATGTCTTCATAATGCAGAAAGTGATTAGCTGGCCACATATAATTTTTTAGAGACACATATGCAATATTCAAAAGGAAAAAAATGAAACAAGTGGGAAAGTTTATTTAAAGATCACCGACAGTGCCAAGTCAAATATCCTTTTATAACTATTCACAAGTAACTTACTAACATCTTTAAAGGTCCGATCTAAAGTCTTAATTTTATCCGAAACATAGAAATGAATATATAAATGGTTGTTGCATAATAATCTGCTACTACAGATTAGTTAAAAAATAAAACAGAAGTCAAACTAAACCAAATTCTTATTTTCTTACTGAGGTATGTTTTTTAAAATCTGAAAGAATGATATCATTTTGGAATTTTTGCAATACCTAGTTTATTAGATTAAATGCCTCTCTCAAAATAATTTAAGTCCTTGGCCTGACATAATGAATAAACTATACAGAAAACCATTAATAACGGCTTGAGTTAAGCCAGCTTTAAACCTGGGTCTCATTCAACATTCTCTTCTGCCAGTTAACCTCTTCTTTACTTGCAAATATACAAATTAATACCCTGATAGTTTAGTAATTATCAATATAATTTTATTTGATATGAACATTTAGCTCTGCTTGATTAGGTGAAACAGGCACACATGCTTACTGAAAATTTCCTTTTTTGGGCTCTATGGAAAGCAGCAGAGAGGAAACAGCTTCCTTACTGTCATCTTCAGATGCTACTGGCTGTTTTTGGTAGGGCTAGACATTAATACTGACCAGTTTAGCTTTCCTGACTGTTAGCAAACTACTCCACGATGAACCTGCTCTCATATGTCAGGCATCGCGGAGATCCTTTAACACACATTTTCTAAAATATATGCTCAAAGTAAAAAGATCCAAATTCACAAGAGTATGAAATATTTATAAAAAATCATGCATCAGATTGTACAGTCTAGAAATAAGATTCAAATTCAGTAATAAAGATGAGAGCAAAGCTTGCTCCAAATATTTAAGAAAAGCCTTAGATGCCCAGCAGGTCCCTGGTTTCAATTGTCCTTGTCTGTCTGTAGAGAGGCAGCAGCCAGGGCTACGGCTGTGACTGGCTGGGCAATCCCATGGAGCTGCATCTTTGCAAGTTTCTTCTGCTCACACTCTGTGACCAAGCGGTTTAGCTCTGCTGCACTGTATCCAATAAGAGTCTTCAAGTCACAAACAAATTTGTACACAAATCTCTTGCCTTGAACTTTACAAATCATGTCTCCATCATAATAATACCTTTAAAAAGAGAAACCACATTAGGCCCTTATAAAAAATGAAGTTTGTACTCCCTGTGTTTTAGACTTTTCTAAAAATAGAAGCCCATGGAGTTCTGTACCCACCCAAATAGTCAGTGACATGAAACTTTCAAGATAAAATTATAACGACTGTGACAACGCACTGATTTAGTAACCAACATAATTACTCTAAAGAGAAGACGAAACAAAAGCCTTGGGAATGGCAACAGAAACCTAACCAAGCGCTTTTAAGCCAGAGACTATGTGGCAGAGCCCTGCACCTGGACTCGCTGCCTCTGTGACCACAGAACACCCCATTTCCTCTAATCCTGTAAAATGAGGTTAAAACAGTACTTACCCTCACACTGAAGGGACAATCTTTAAAAAGTACTTAGCACACAATGAATGCCACAGTCAAATCTCCACAAAATACAAGCTATGCTAATAAGGATCCAGATAACAAAAATTTAGATTGCTGACAAGTCCACTTCTTTAGTTTTATATAAAATCTAATACACCCAATACAGACATACCCGTCATCTTTTCCATTTACTATATAAAGGCTCCCCAAATTTTGGAGAAACTTTCCAAACCATTAGGGGGTCCTGTGGTGGTCTGAAAGAAAGGCCCCCAAGGGAGTGTCACTACTAGGAGGTGTGGCTTTGGTGGGGTTGGTGTGGCCTTGTTGGATGAGTGTGTCACTGTGAAGGTGGCTTTGAGGTATCATATATGCTTAAGATGCAACCCAGTATGTGAGACTACTTCCTGTTGCTTGCAAGATGTGGGAGTCTTAGCTCCTCCTCCAGCACCACATCTGCTGGCACGCTGCCATACTCATCATGATGATAATGGACTGAACCTCTGAACTATAAGCCAGCCACCCTGACCACCCTAATTAAATGTTTTCCTTTATAAAAAATTGTTGGGGTTCTTTTGTGAACCTGTTCCCCACACTGGATTACCTCACACCCAGTCTTGAAGCAGGGGAAGAAGCTTGGTCCTACCTCAACTTCATGTGCCATGCTTGGTTCAAGCCCAAGGGAGGCCTGCCCTTTTCTGAGTGAAGATGGAGGAGGAGTGGATGGGCAGAGGGGTAGACAGGAGTTTGGGAGGGACGGGATGGGAGGAGAGGAGAAAGGGGAAACTGGTCGGTATGTAAAATAAATGAAAGAAAGTTAATAAAATAAAAATTTTTTAAAAATTGCTATGGTCATGGTGTCTCTTCACATCAATAAAACATTAAGACAGGCCCCAAAAGAATAAAAAATTTAAGGGGTGAGAACAAACAGGCTCCAGGAAGAGATAAAGGGTACCATAAAGAACCACGGCTGCCCAGTCTACAACTGCAGAGCAGACCCAGCATCCACTCTGGGTTAGTTACTACAGTTTCTAGAGACAGAAGCAGTTCAGTTATAGTTACTCTGTACAGCAGGCTTTACAGCAACAAAGAATTTGAATCTCAGCTTATAAACCACCAAATTGCTTGCCATGCAGTTTAAAAATACAAGTTTATGACAAATTGACACGAGAAAAAGAAAAAAGAAAGTGATTTCATCTTTCTAGAATGTAATTGTAATTGGTATAACCATCATTTCTTGGTAAAAGAAAAGAAGAACACACACACAAGCCTTAATTGTGTGTAATACAATGACAATTCACCATTCAGTATCACTCAGATCTAATCACAGACTCTGTCAACACCTAGAGCCTCCTCTGTTCTTATCCAACCTCCTCACTCTAAAGGGAAAACACAATTTGCTTCAAGACACTAATTTCATTGCTCTCCTTTGTGTTTTCTCCTGTAATGCACATAAATGCTGTAGTTTGCTTTTCCTATTTTATCAAACTGTACTGTGAGTGCGCGCACATACACACACAGTATAAAGGCCCTTGGACACAGACCCCTTCCTGAACATTACTGTATCATCATTTGTGGCAGTATTCACATTTAATACTCAAATGTATTACCTAGTCTACTCATTCTGCTGCTGATACATGGATGATAGGACACTAAGTATGTGTGGACACACGTAGTAACTTAGCAGGGAACAAAGACACTCCTCACTGGATACAATCCTGCAGGGCCCACCTCTGGCCACAGTGTGGAAGTAACTCCCACACTAACACAGGTAGTTGAGGGCTTTCCATTTAGAGTACTCACAGTATTTAGGAAAAATCATTCAAAGTTATACTTTTGGTTATTTGGATTTAGGCAGAGATAAAAAGATAAAACTGTAAACATGACTATAAAAACAGAAGACAGTATTCACATATTTGATACACTATACACTCAAATTTGGTATGTAAGTAGCATCTTTATCTTTGTAATGCAAATTACAACAATATTAAAGATTAATGAGCAGAGAATTAAATGCTTTTAAATCACATAATACAATCTTATGTTTTAAAAAGCTTTATGCACCTCAAAATTATCATTTTAATTAAATTTAATTATAAAAGTTTTATTTTATTTTTAATATACTGCATGAAAATTTAGCTTTAAATTTTGTTTTAAATCACACCATTTATTCTGTGTGTGTGTGTGTGTGTGTGTGTGTGTGTGTGTGTGTGTGTGTGTATACGTGAGTCAGAAGCTGGTTCTCCTACTGTGTAGATCCAAGGAGGGACCTTGGCTGGGCAGGCTTGTGGTGAACACCTTTATTCACTGAGCCATCCCGTCAGTCAATCAATCAATCAATCAATCAATCAATCAATCCATCCATCCATCCATCCATCAACCAAATACACACACACACCCTCATCTTATCTTTTTCTGTTTTGTTTTGTTTTCTGAGACAGGATTTCTCTGTGTAGCCCCGGCTGTCCTGGAACTCACTCTGCAGCCTGGAATTCATAGAGATCTGCCTCCCCCTGCTCCCAAGTGCTGAGATTATAGGCATGCACCACCACTGCCTGGCTCACTCCCACTATCTTAAGAAAAAATATTTTATTTTCATTATTTAACAGACTTATATCATGAACAAGAAGCTACATTTTAGAGAAGTCTGGTATTAGGGAAAACAAACAAGAACTACAAATGCTTACCGTAACGCACGGCTGAGTTTCTCGTAGTTCATTGTAGGCTTGTTTTTACGTTGTCCCCATTTTTGTGCAACCAATTCAGGCTGATTTAGCTTAAATTCACCTTCATCACCGACCCAAGAAATACAGTCTCGAGCATCCTTGTCAGTGAGAAGCTCTAACAGAAACTGCCACAGTTGGATCTGACCATTGTTTCCTAAATCCATAAGCATAACAAGCAGGGGTCACCATGTTAGAAGCTAACATACTCAAAGGCAGTGCACAGATTCTCCGGTTCAATTTCAGCTAAGGCAAAAACAAACTTCACATTTTAGAAATATGAACTACACATTGACAGAGAGAGTCTATATTCATACTTTGAGATATCTAACTTGACAAGTTTTACAACATCAATCCATGCAAAAATACCTGTTCTGTTTCCAGGTGAGCTTCTATCTTCTCCTGAAATCCTTGGGGATCTCTGTACTTTGGCTGCCTTTGCACTACTATTTATAACTTTGATCGTAGTTGGTGTAGCTGACTGCACTGACGCTGGGATAATTTGCACGGCTGAAAGAAAAGGCAAAAAGGAAAACATTTTCTTTCTATTATACGAAGTAAAAATAAATACGATCAATAAAATTAATGTCCCTCTAATCACGTCAAGAAAAGACTTCAGACCTAGGTAGAGAAGAAAGTGGTGCTGTTTCCATTGCAGGTCGTGAGAATCTTAGTTTAGAAACAGCTAATCTTCCTTATTCCAAAACAACAACTTAAAATGGCATATATCCATTTTCAAAGTTCCAGTTCATTTGTTTGTAAAAATGGTTTAAAAGACGGTGCAAACTTAGACTACCGAGAACTCACACTAGTCCACAAGACTATAAACTCATAAGCACTGTGAAAAAGCCGGCTCTCATGGAATTGAAAGGGTAGAAATGGAAACTCATGTTTCTTAAATTAACTATCTGGTAACATTTGTGGCATTTTCATAAAAGCTATTCAGCAGTGAAAATGAAGGAAACAGAATTCCAGGCGTCACCGTGGTAAATAGCCACTGAGTTTATCACTGGCGCAGGTACCAGCCTCAGGCATGCACAGAGTAATGCTACAGAGTACTTAGGGAGCACAGCTGGCACAAAGAAAGAACTCTGAAGGAGCAGCTGTGGATAATCAGCCCTCAGTTTAGAGAGGGAACAACAGGATCCCAAGTAAGCAAACCCAGCACACAGGCTCTGCTCCTGGTCTACAAGGGGCTACTTATGACGCTCCATCCCTCTCATAGAAAGCTATGTGGAAACTAACTTGAAGTTACCTAACAAAGGAGCATGTCTTTCTGGTAAGTGGGCAAATTCTATGGGGATGAATACTCACGCTGGTCAATTGTAACTATCTCATTCATCTGTTGTTCTTGGCTTGCCAAAACATCTGAAGAACACAAGAAAATTCATTTTCATTTAAAACCAAAAATATAATTCCCAATCCAATAAAAATGAATTTAGCAAACACAATGTTTTTTTTTTTTCAAAGACCCACAATTAAAACCAAAACCAGTGAGACAAACAAACAAGATATGTATTAGATAACTGAAACTTAGCAGGATAACAAAACCCTCGAGATATTTCAATTATAACATTCACTTTTGGATAAACCCGACTTAACATTATAACATTCATAAAGTTTAATTATTAGCAAAACCTTCATTAATCATGTGTCAGTCTTCCCAGATTAGATGCTATTCTTACGATAATCTTACTATAATCATACATCCCAATTTCTGGCACTATGTTTGTCATAATCATGCCTGTTTGTTGAAACTGAACCTGTCAGTAATCATCCTGGGCCTGAGTGAATCATGAGACAGGGAACCTAAGAACACTCTGAGGGTGTAATGCCTGGGTCCAGTTTGAGATATAAGAGCAGCGAAGAGCTGGGAGACTAAGATAAGGTCTGGATCCTACACACCAGATGGAATTTTCTTTGGAACTCCTAAGTTTAAGGTCTTAATTACTTGCTTCAGAGACATAGGGCTTTAGATCTTAGCAATCACTACCACTTAGGTAAAATCTTGACCTCTGGACATCCTTTCTGTCTAAGTGAGATTTCACACAGCTCACAAAGAAGGCTGTTCTGAATGCTAAAGAAAAGTTTTTAAAAAGCACACTACAAAGTTAACTTTGCAATAAACTGACGATTATTATATTTTATTCAGACATCTAGTTTTGAATCTTCTTCCTCAGAACTTTTCTCTCTTAAAACCTTTATTTGTGGTAATTTTTCCTTAGTATTTTTAAAAGTCTCAACGAAGAAAAATGCTATTAAGACTGAAATTTCTCCATCTGTCACTAAATGAATAGAAATGGCTTAGCCTTAAAGGAGACATACTAGAAAGGAGAAATTACACAGCCCAGACACCGGAGACCTGGAAACTCAGATCCAACCTTCATTCTCAGAGACGTGGGTTTGGTGTGGTTCTCAGACTCTCAAGACAAAGCAGAACACACACAGTGATAGATTCTTGAATGTTTCGTCAGAAGCCCCCCAAATCTTAACCATGCAAGAGGGAAACAGAATGCTTGAAATCGAAGTCCTGGGGAACATGGAGCAGTTTACGAGAAAACATTAGGCCCTAAGAATATAACGCCGAAGCAGTTCTTTCTCTAACGACATTGGTCTTTGGTGACAAGGCAGATATTCACACCAAAGGCACACTGAAGAATCTGTATGCCCGAACCATTTATCTGTCTTCCCCAAATATAACAGAACCTGTGAAGAACGAACTTAGGAGCTGCATTCAAGTGGGCCGAGTAATCAAGGTGCAAAAAGGAGCTCTGTCTTCAGATGGCTTCAGAAGAGAGTGTTAAGGCCGACTAGGCCACAGGCTGCTCAGAAGCTCTGCCCTAGGAAACAGTCCCTTTCAGAGGTGGGAAGTGCTCTGAGAAGACTTGGGAACTAAAGACAGTCTGTCAGAAAAGGCCTATAGATCATCATGCCCATACTATAAATGCTGAACTGGGCCTCAGACCGTAAAACCAAATGCCAATTACTTATAAGAGCAAAGATCCATGCTGGAAGGGCAAGCAATTCTGTGAGATATTTATGGAGGCTGTACAACATTAGAGCAGAGTTTCTCTGAGGAAAACTCACTCCAGTGCACAGAAAAGTAAGGACAAACAAGACTCTTGCCTCCTGACTAGGAATAGCAAATGAGTAGTAACGTTCACAGTTTGAGAAACATCAGGTGAATCAACAACGTGACAAGCACAAGAAAGAGTTGATGTGGGAGAGACTGGAAACACCATGCCTTCCGAAGAGACTATTATCGTTGTAGTTCCAAGAATTCCAACAAGAAAATGTTTGAATGACCATGATTCAGTTGAGACTCTAAAAGCACAACCAAGACCTTCGGCTTACTCTTGTGTAAGAACTGAAGCTGGTAATAGCCCTACACAGCCAATGCACACAGTCTCTCAGTGACACTTAAAACTATCCATGAGAATCCATTCAAGAGGCTTGAGCAAGCAGAGCTTCCTCCCAGAACTCACCTCTTACTCAACAGAAGGCACCCAGGGTGAAAACCCAGCATCAATTACTGGGTAAGACCTCCTTTCCTTACCAGGTGTACAGTAGAACGAAGTAAGAGCCACGGCATTTCCATCCTTCACGCTAATAAAGAACAGAGTCTACCCACTTGTAAACTGAAAACCACAGATCTATAACACCACTGACATACAAAACAGTATGAGGGGATTAGCTGTTGTTAAGATTGCTTAACAAGACACCAGAAAAGTCATTAACATATAGGATGGATTAAACAAAAAATTTATGTTTACATGAAATCTTTGGTCAGCCAGATGGTTTCCAAGTTTCCCTCATAGTCCCCTGATCATCTCTGCAGCTCTCTTAAAACATAACAAAACAAAAACAACAAAAAAAAAAACAAAACAAAACAAAAAAAAAAAAAAACTTACTTATTCAACTAAAGGAGGCATTAAAAATGCCAAATTCCACAAGTAAGGGACCAGGAAGGAAATCTGTGATCAAATGCAGGCAACGACTAGGCAAAGAGAATATGAAGAGGGTTAGGGGTGGAGCATCTTGTGAGATTTAAGATCTGGGTGCTGACCAGGCTTGCACCTGCAATCCCAGCCCCTGGGAAACTGCAGCAAGAGGCTCAAACACTGAGGCTACGAGACAGAGTACACAACAATACCGTCTCGAAAAGAAAAAGAAAACCAAAAAGAACAGAGAGAGCGAGAGACCCGGGGATGTGGCATAAGCCTGAGTTAGAATCTCATTTGGACACTCTCTAGGTCTAACACTTTGTAGGGATCTTACAGCCTCAGTCTCTCACATAGAAAGTAAAAATCAGGAAAGGAATAATTCATGGCATTACTACAGGAACTGAGATAATACATAAAGAACTCTTCACTCTTCACACTCCCTATATAACAATAAATGTTAATTACTATAGCATGTGTTTGCTTATTAACAATTAGTAAAATGAAAACAAAGTTACAAAAAATAAAATTAAGCTTTAGTTACAATGCAAAAGATAATAACTCTAATTTTATACATTTTCGAAGAAGCTCCAGATGACTCCAGAGAATTTCTCCCCGAGGGACCCGCTGAAAAAAATCTTCTTGGTTGAGACTACATAATTCTCTTCCCGAAATGTTGAGTGTGGTGAGGTCTATATCAGTCATGCTGAACTCCTTCATTACCCAAACCACCCAATGGAGGACTTGGTCTGTGGACCACTGTATAGGATCTAGAAAAAAAAATATCACCTTTAGCCTAGTTCCATCTTAGAAAAACTTACAGTTAATTTCTCAATACACATATATACACATATGAAATCCAGACAGATGTTTTTCCCAAGTGAAGCAACGACTTTCATGCTGATACTGCATTTTCTCCTTAACTCTTTTTCAATTTTTCAATCTAAATTACCAATGAAGTCACTTGGTTCTATTATCAATTAGTCTGGAATTTTTACATAATAACCAAACTAGAAGAGTGTTCTCTGGTAGGCCAAATGACAACTGAAGTATCTTGGAGGTAATGGAGGGTACTGCCCAAGTTCAAAATACTATTCTGTAGCACTGCATGGTTTGGTGCCTTGAAAAAAAATTCCACGGGACCCTAGGGAGCTGGCATTACTCTCCAAAACTGTGCACAATGCACCTTTTCTCCGTCCCGTCCAATAGAAGGTTAGCTACCTTGCCCTCACACTTGGTGGCACTTAGGATAGGGTATTCTGACTACCTCTCCACTCTGCTGTTTCCCCACTGGCATCACGGCTGTAACTCCAGAGACTGTCTGAAAATCTGACTTCAGAGTCTATCACAGTGCCTTGAACAGACATCTTGTTGACTTTACACAAAGAATACCCAACGTATTTCATCTGTTATTTTTGTTTTTATAAAGCTAAATTAATTTGAAAATAGGGAAAAAAAAAAAAAAAAAAGGATTGCCAGCATATACAAAGATTACATCACTATATTCCTGGCTCCTAACAGAAAATGTTATCTGTGGGATCTTAATGCTGGATAATTTTGGTACTGGCACTCTGCACTCTTCTATGAAGATAATGATCTACTCAAATAACATTGATTATATACCCAATAAATAGGTGTTATTCAGTAAGAAAATAAGTGAAGAAGTACGATCAGAATTTTTTCAAGGAACAATATATAGTAAAAATAAACATTTAGGATTGAAAGCAAGAAGAGAAGGGTAAAGTATAGGAAGATGGGAATAAAGTTTGATTTCTCTGAATGTACACAGAGAGACAGGAAAGCAACTGAGGGTAAAACCAGGAAGCCATAACTGCTTACAAAAACCAAACAGCAACACCCAGGTGACAAAATATCTACCAGAGTCCATTAATATACCTGGGTGAAGACAAAGCCAATTTTATAAGATAGTGGGTGCGGTGACACACTCCGTAACCCCAACGGCTAAGGAGACTTGAGAGCAGCTTGGCCAACAGTCAGCTCTCATCTCAGGTAGTGAAAAAACAAACTTGCAGAAGAATGCAAAGGGAAGCAAAATGACATGATTCAATCTGAGCACAGGATGCCTGGATACAGCCAAGAAGCAGTACCCGAAGCACAGCAGGCCAAAATAAAATCAAAGGCTACAGCACAGTTCTCCTGATGCAGAAGCAACTGAATACAGCATCCAGGGAGGGGATAGGAACAAGACGTGAAGCATGGGGCATGGCAACAAGGAACCAAAGAAGGCCCAGGCAAAAGCAGATTAGGAAGGAAACAACAAAAGAATAAAATAAAGGAAACAGATACTGGGCCTGATGGTATAGACCCATAACCCGGGTTACCTGGAGCTTGTGGCAGGGAGTCATTCACAGTTCAAGGCCAGCCTGGACAATTTAAGGAGACCACGTCTCAAAACAAAAAACTGAGGATATAGCTCAGTGGTAGAGTGCTTGTCAAACACCCATGAGTCCATGGGTTCAACCTCCATTATTGCCAAAAAAGGAGAGAGAGGGAGCGAGATGGGATGGGAGGCGATGAAGGGATAGAGCATATGAGAATGAATAGGCAACAAATAAGAGCTGAGAGAGTAAGGCACTCAGCTCTGGAACGCTGAGACCAACATAAGATGGCTCTGAGTTAGCCGCCCACCTCCCTCTAAATTATGAAAGCAAGCAAGCCCACTTTACACACAAATTTACAAGAAACTATCAAGAACAAGTAAGTCTCTCTTGTTTTCCTCAAATACTATCAGGACATCCATTTAATCAACTGAACTGGCTGTGTAGTTGTCTCTTTTCTCAAAGGAAATAGTGACATGACAGAGAAAAACTTAAGATGCATAAGCACAGCAGCCCAAATACAAAGTCACAGAGTTGGAGGGGAGGGTTAGCTCTTAAAAACAATAAGCCGGGCAGTAACCAACTTACTTAGTTAAGAGAAACTATACCCAAACATGTAGCCCAGTGTAAAGTGAGAACTCCTCCATTCAGAGCTGTACTGACTGCAGGCAGCAAGAAAGGATGAAGAGGAGGGAACTCATTTAATGTAGACTGGGATTGTTCTTTTAAGACTATACATTACAACGAAGAAATGCTAACACATAACACAGTGGAGGAAAAGATTCTCACTGTAACCAAATTAAGATAAAGACCAGATACAAAGAGCAAATGAAAAGGCCACAATGCTTAAGAACTTGAACGAAGGTGCCTCTGAATGTTTTATAGGACAACAATGGAACGGGGTCATCACACTTAGAAGGAAAGTGAAATTGTCAATTTTAATGTGCTAGGACACTATCATAAGAGTAAAGTCAAAAATCTTTTTAAGAAACCCTTCCTAGAGAATCTGTATACAGAATGAAAGAGTGGGGAGTAAAACAACAGGCTGAAGCTACAAAAACAGGAACTGGAGGATTCAGCACTACCGCGGAATAAAGGCTAAACGACAGCGCTAGACGTGTGGAGACTGCTTCCAGATACACACGAGAATGAGAAAACTTAACGTCCGATCCCTCAAAGTAGGAGAAAGAAAGCCAGAGGGGTACACTAAAAATAAGACTTAGAAGGCTGATCAAAACACTGTTACAAGGACAAGGACAAGCTGGGCTACCTGGTGAATTCTAGGATAGCCTGGGCTATAGTGAGACTGTCTTATAAAATATAACAAACAAACGAAAAAAAACTAATCAAATAACAAAAATGAAGGAAATCTTTAATTTATGAAACCTCAAAGTTATCTACAACAAATGAGCAGTCCTAAGGCTATCAGACTTACATGAAAGTTACAAAGCAGTTTGTAAAACAGAAAGGGAAGCCAGGTGCCTGCAATTCCAACACCTGGTGAGGCTTAGGCTGGATGACCTCAAGCTAAGAAAGTCCACCCGGGCAAGACTTCATCTCAAAATATGAAACAAAACAACAACAACAACAACAACAAAAGAACATATACACCACACCACACACCAGCCAAGTCACCAAAATGAGAAAAAAACAAGCTCTTACTTTGTTATACACAGAAGCTAGCTAAGTCTCACTCACTACAAGGTGATGAACAAAAGCAATAAGTCTAACACAGTTGTAGCTAGAGGAGAGAACCTGCCAACAGGGCAGCTGGTGCAGCACTGGCTTCTGGGAAACATCATTCTATCAGGCCTTGAGAGAAGTTAAAAAAAGAGTTTACCAGTGTGGAGAAGACAGAGCTATGGAACTGGACAGCCAGTTAGACAGTCTTTAATATTTTCTTGTGTGAATATTATTTATATTCAAGAATCTACATATGTTCTTAAATGTTAGTATGTGCAAAACATGAATTTTTTTAAAAAAAGAAATGCAAATCACAACCTAGCTATCATTTAAATATTAATATTTCATAAAGAAAAAAAAAGACATATTTGACTCTGAATTTGTTTTCATTGTTTTAACAGTTTGTATAGCCCATCTCTTTGATAGATTTCTAACTACTATGCAATTATTAATTTCATCTTCAGATTAGTTTAATGGGCAACACTAAAAAATATTCACATATATACCACATGAATGAAGAAATGTCTAAGCTTGTTTATACTAATGTGAACTTTAAGGTTACCTAATGTGGATCAGTATTTCAAAGAGATTTAAAGTAGCTATAAATAGTTAATTCTATTTTAGTGGTGACTGGAATTAATAAATTTGTCAAAGAACTGCATGTAGGTTAAAGAAAGAGAAGTTTGAAATGAGTTTCCTGAGAAAATATTACTCATTTGTAAGTTTGCTGTGGTATTTTGAATGTAATCAGATGTGTCAGGGGCGTCCCGAATGGAGAGGCCGAGAAGAGGCCATTGTTTGAAGTAGTGATGTTGAAGCCTGGATTGCCTTGGAGAACCCAAGATGCTGGAGATAGGAGAGCTGTGGGTTACCTGCTGAGGAGAGCTGCTAACAAGGAGTAAAAGCAGTCCAAGAGAAACAAGTGTGTTGTAAACAACAAAGTTGAACAGAGTTGGAGATCTGAAGAGCGTTTTGACATCAGACACGGAGGTGCAGTTTGGATTTGCTCAGATGGATTTCAGTCCTGCTTTAGTTCCTCACGATGCTCCTTTCCCTGTGTTTTGGAACAGTAATGTATGTCCTGTGCCATTACATGTTGGAAGTATGTGATCTGCTTTTGAGTTTGGTTTTTATAGTTAAGAGATTGTATGAATCTCAGAAAAGACTTTGAACTTTAAAACCACTGTTGAGAGTGTGATAGACTATGGGAACTTTTGTATTATGATACTGTTACAAGCTTATGGGGCCAGGGAGTGGAATGTAGTAGTTTGAGTATAACTGGCCCCCCATAATCTCATAGGGAACAGCACCATTAGTCGGTGTAGCTTTCTTAGAGTGGATATGGCCTTGCTGGATGATGTGTGTCACTGTGGGGATGGGTTCTGAGGTACCATCCAGTGTCTCAGCCACTTCCTGTTGCCTGAAAGATGTGGCACTCTCAGCTACCTCTCCAGCACCACATCTGCCATCTTGTCCCACCACGATAATGAACTGAACCTCTGAACTGTAAGCTGCCACCTCAGTTACATATTTTCTTTGAAAGGGTTGCCATGGTCACAGCAATAGAAACCATAACTAAGACACTGTCTAGTAGGTAAAACTTTCATGACAAGAGTCTCATCGAGTATTTTAAACGTACTGTGAAGCAAATGACATTCTGGGTAGGACCTCGAGCCACAGCCAATCAGTCATCTTGCTACCTATGTATCTTTATGTATTAATTCCTCTAAATCTACTACTGAAGATGTGGAAAATACAACAAATGCTGCAAGAACACTATTCAGAGTCTTCACGCCCCTTTCTTCCCTTCTCAGCATTTCCTCACAGGTGAGTCCTAACTTGGTATCATGAAGGTCACATACACTGTCTATCCACACTAGCTTCCACATGCCAAAAGTAAATTTTTACACATCACAATAAAGAATTGCATATAGCTATCCCCTGGCATTTGTGGAGAACAGGTTCCAGGAGGACCCCAATCTTCAGGGATAACAAATTCTTCAGACTCTTAAGGCAACATATGTACTCATAAAGGGTGAATGCAAGTAACTTAAACCATGTCTAAATAAAATATCTAATGCACTCTGAATACTGAAAGTTGTTATTATTAGGGGAATAGTGCTAAGAGCATACTACCAACTCTCCAACTGTATGATAATTTGTTTCCCTAATGCTTTCTTCTCTATTGCCTCAAACAATTCTAACGAATGTTCTTTATTTCTAAGTTGTTGCCTACAGTTCAGCTTTATTTAACTTAAACCCAAATTGAACAATAATTCTATGATTACCAAACAGATGCTACTTTATATTTTTCCCTTTCTCAAAAACATCTCAAGAGTCCTAACCGCCTATAGCTTGCCCTCAATAGCAGTGATACCACACAGTTATTTCCTTCTGCCTTCAGCTATACCATTGGTTTGAGGGTTTGTTTTGGAGACTATGAAGGCCTGACTGGCGCAGAGCTCAAAGAGATCTGCCTGTCCCTGCCAATGGAGTGCTGGGATTAAAGACATGGGATCATTAATGTTTTCCTGTTTCCCTTCTCCTTCCCCTGTCCTACAGGTTGTCTTGGAACCTGTAATAATGTGTTCTTCTCCATGGTGTTTCTCTCAAAAGAATCCAACTTTTGTCTTCAAACAGAAAGTAGGTATGAATGAGCTCCACACAGTATCTGTATTCCTGGCCTGAGAGTTTGTGCTCCTACAACTATGTCAGGGCCACCCTAAACTGATTATGCACTTTAACTTCAGAGTCCAGTGTTGTCAACACTCTCTCTTACCAGACATCACCACTTCTTTCAAAAGACTTTCAAAGGTATGCCTAGCAATTAGCAATCTAGTTTAAAGGTCAAGTGTTTGCCTAGCTAGCAGAAGGCATTGAGGCCAGTCCTCTCCAGGGTTGAGGGATGTGTCATCAAAGGCGTATTTTTGTTCTTGTGTGTCACATTAACCCAGAATTTACCATAGCGCCACTGTAATAAAGATGCAACCAATTTGTATCCAAACTATCACCCTAGCCACTCAAGCTCTCAATGTTAGGTCAGTACTTGAGTGTCCTCTTTTCATGGTCATAATCTGCCAACCTTATCCCTGTTTTCGCCTCTCTTTCTTTTTACTACCAAAGAATCCACCTTCTCTATGCTAGTGTGGACAATATTACTACTGTATAAATGACCAGAATATGTTGTTTCACTCAGACACTATGTGCCTTATGGGACACCTGGGCGACATTCAGATTTTTAGTTATCACTTTTGTAAGAATCCAGGCATTATGCTGGCTCGCTACCGTCACTTGGCAGAATGAACTCAGGCAGTACCCTGGTCAGCCCAGGTGCAAAGGACCCCTTTAAAAAAAGAAAGACCTCCGCCCCCTTTGCTCTGTTTCCCACTGTTCCTCTGGGGCAGACAGGACTTTTCCTGTCTCCCTCTTCTCTGTCCCTTTTGTCTCCGTGTCTCTTTACCCCCTGCCGCCCCCTACCCACCCCTTCCTTTCTAACAAAACTTCTCATTTAGCTCTGTCAGCCTGGCATGTTCTCCCCCCCCCCGCCCCCCACCTTGGTCACCCTCGCCTGCGATGGAACCCACTAATCCACTAATGTTTTTCATGCTTTATTCCTAATGAATTGAAAATAGTTCTACGATGTCAGAAAAAACTCTTGTAGTCACCCAAGTCTAAGGTTTGTTCTGGATGTTTCCTGTTTGAAGTGGTCTTCATGGCAGCAATGTCTCAGAATAAACCTGCTCCTACCTTCTTCAGAGTACTCTGATCCTCATGACATCTTTACTTGTCTTTTTTGGGAAAGGGCCTATCTGCTACATAACCTGAGCTTGCCCTGAATTCATGCACTATTGCCTCAACTCCATTCAGCTTGATTTCTTTAAGGTTCTAAAGACATGCTTTGTTTGTATTAGTTATTGACAGATGAACCTTTCTTCGAGTCACTTTTTAAAAAAATCTTCTTTTTCTTCAACTACACTGTGAACATGCTATGGGCGGATTTTCTTCTAATATTCTTTGTAATAATTGTTCCCAAGCAATCAGCATAGTATGTGTTCATGTGTTCTTAGTATGTTACACTTCAAAACTAACTAAACATATAAAAACCAGTAATCTTTCTAGTATGCCTACAGTAAAAACTATTCTATCTGATCCAAGTGGTATTTTCTACTCTAATTTAAGTCTTACTGCACCCAGCCAACAGCGGTCTCATTACCATAGGGGATGCCAAGGCGCTCCTGCTCTTTTCTGTAGCCTTCCAGGGCAGCAGCCCATCTCGTCACTTGTTCTGAGGTTTCGTCAGAGATAGTTGTGATATGCTTGGTGCCGTCAAGAGTTATCACTTGGGCTTCCTCCACAAGATGTGCTTCTGCTTCTGCATGGTGGGCATCTGGATCAATGACCACTTCAACAGTTTCCGCAGTTTTAACAATTTCAAGAATGTTTAGCTTTGGCTCAATTCCTAACAGTGGATAGAAACAAAAATACACATTTAAATAAAACCATAAGACACAAGGAGCTAGTAGAAAAGTTCATGTTTCCAAATGAGATAAAAGAAAACAAATCAGCAACAACAAAAAATTGATGTTCTTGAAACAGCAAGAAACCGAATAGATTCTTATTTCTAAATACATACAATTTAACAGAAACAGTACCATGTCAACAGTACTGTGTCATGTGATCACACAGAAGAGTGCTCGAGCACTGTTTTACTGAGTGCTGGAGATCAAACACAGGACCACACACATAAGAGGTAAACACTCTAGTCCTGGGCTGTAACCCAGTCTTGGACCCTTGTTTTTAAAGGCAGCACAGACACCTACAACATAGAAAATAATCATGTCTGCAATTTATTCTGAAATAGTTGGAAAATAAAATGTGTGCTTGAAGTAAAAGGGAATGTAATAAAATTTAACACACATGCAAAGAATATCTAAAAATTCTTTAGCCTAGTGTTCCAAGCTTTAGCAATAATTCACACCTGAACACACTTGATAAACATTACCTACATATGCCACATGGGAAAAAAGTGCCATTTCTTACAACTGTAGTACAAAAGAGGTGATCTACACCAGAATTCATATGAGTATGCACATGCTTCAAGATTTTACAAACTTTCTAAGGAAGTTAAAATGAGAGACTCTGTTCTCTTTCTCTTTTAGACAGACAGGATCACATGAAGCCCAGGGTAGCAATAAACTCACCACAGAGCTTAAGATAACTCAAATTCCTATCCACTGCTTTTGCTTTCCAAGTGCTGGGACTACTAACTAGTATGCTTGGCTCTGTTTGTCTTCTTTTTACTCTAGTGTGTGTATATGCACGCAAGTGTAAGCACACACACGAAAGCCAGAGCTTTTGGCGTGGGCCCTCTTCCTCTATCTTTCTCCCCCTTATGTGCTGAGTCAGGATGTTCCACTGACTGGGAAGTCAGTGAGCCCCAAGGACTTTTCCTTCCCTGCTTTGGCCTTAAAGGTAAGAAGAACCACTTGTCCAGTTTTACACGGTGCTGGGATCTGAACTCAGGTCTTTAGGCTCACTCACAAGCACTGTACAGACTGAGTCCACCTCCTCAGTCCTTGTCTTCCATCCTAATCACGCGCTGATTTGTTCAAGTAAATTCACACTAATTAACACAAACCCTAAAGATAGCCAAGTCCTATTATTATTGTTCGAACTCCATTCTTGTGGAAAGAAGAGAAACAAAGTTGAGGTAAGTAATTTATCTCTATGGAAACTCCTTAGGCAAAAACTTAAAGCTATTTCAGAAATCAGAATTACATTTAGAAATTATACCCTAAGAACAATGGTATAAAACTGTACATAAGATACAATATTTATTAAAATTAAACTGTTAAGGGCAGGAGTGGGGTAAATATGGTAAAAATAAAATGAAATTCTCAAAAGAACAAAAATTGTTAGAAGAAATAGCTCTTTATGGTGTGGTTCTGGTATTTATTACACTCCAATATACAACACTATCTCATTCTGGTGAAAAGTGATAACACTTTCAGCCTTATCCTGAAGATAGAAGTACTAAACAAAGCCTGAGTGTAGGATCACTCCAGTTAAATACCGCAAACACACAGATTCAAGTTATCTTAGGAGAAAAACACTAGCTCCAGTTTTAGATGCCTGCCAAGGAAAGTAACTTACCTTGGTAAGAGATTACCTGTACACTGAGCTGTACAGTTCCGTCTGTTTTCACTCCTTGGTCAAACAAGCTTCGCTCTGGATCCAGCTAACCACAGGTAAGAATAAATAAGATTATTTTAGCTCAGTCATTAGATAGGTTACCATCTATGGCTTAGTGTAAACCAGCATACCAAACAGGGAATAATTTATGAGCATACTAATTAAATTATAATAATGCATTTAGTATCAAAACTTTCATACTATTTATTTGCTAAAACTAAAAATATTTTCACTACTGTGGAAGTAATGGAAGACAGCAAACCCCTCCAAATTAATTTTTCTATTTTGCTGGTGCTGAGGACTTCAGTCAGGGAAGGCCTTCTCTTGTACGCAAGGCAGACATTCTACAGCCATTCCCTGCTGCTGCAAAATTACTTTAAGTGGCAGTTTTCTATGGGAGTTCTGCAATCTCAGCTGAGAGCTTAAGTAACAAAAACATGCAATTCTTCATTCTGCAAATGCATTTAAAGTACAAGATAATGCAATGTGTATCAAATCAGGAAGGATGTTAATTAGTAGCTGACAATTTATCTAAATTTACTAACATATTCATGCCCTATCTCCCTTGTAATTAATGCTACATATTAAAATTTAGGATTCACCCTAAAGTTTCTGATCACAAAGTTAATACAATTAAAGGATTCATGACCTGACTACTAGATCTACTTTTGTCATAATGCCATATTCTAGGGACAGCGATGCTTTTTTTCCTTCATATCTCCTAGTAAATGCATTTCCTACCATGGCTTATTAATGAAGTAAAAATAATTTTGCCTCTGATATTGTGTCACTAGCTTGGAACAGGCTTCCGTCATAAACACCTTACATATCTGCATATATGTTGCTGAACACACAAATTCCCCTTTCACTAGCATTACCAAGAATTCAGTCAAAGTACAATCACAATTTCAATTATTTACAATGTCTTATACATAAAACCTTCAGTATTAAGTGTACTATAACCAATTTGAACAGGAACAAAACTCTGTAGCACACTGGATTGGCTAAATGTGGCAGTTTCTACTCATTAATGTAAACCTTTGCTTGACAGTTAAAAATTCTCTGAACACCAAGATTTCCTCCAGGTCTAGAGGACATTAGTAACTATGGCCTACATATTCTGAAAAGTTAGCTCTCAGGTCCTAAAAAATACGGCAGTACACAGACCCAAGGACACATAAGGACAAGGTTCCAGCAAGGTTGATTGTGTAAGGTATTCTTCAAAGAAGCACAACTCAGTGATCACTCCAGCAGCTTTCACGTTGGCATTAGCATCGGGTACTAATGCCAAATTCATGTTTGCACTGACATGAGAAACTGAAGCTGCCATGCTCACATTCTTTGTTCAGCCGAGGAAAGGTGCTAGGAGGGTTGTGAAACATCCACACATCCAAGCGTAGCCCTTAAGCTGATGATGCCATATTTACACATACTTCACCTTATCCAGAAACTATGAGAGAATAGGTACTTCAAAGGCCATATTTCATTATGAGGCCAGGTTTTCTATTTATCATTACAGAATGTAATAATTAACAAAATGAGTGTTAGTGATTGATACAATGAAATGAAATCATTTGGAAGTGTTTTGTAAATGTTTAACTCAAAATGTCCTTACTGCTCTAGCTAACCACTTTTAGTGACTACTTTGAATTCTGAATTTAGGTATTGAATATTCTGCTGTAAAAGATTTACTTTTAGGATCTTTGTACATATCCTACTACCCATTCAGCTAAGCATAATGTAAGAACAATTCCTTGAAGTAGAACTGTTGGGTATTTTACATGTTTAATAAGATACTAAGTATCAACTGCTTTCAAAATACCTAATATGGTATTTATCTTCTCACTACTAAGAAGAAAATTTAATATGTTGCGTTAAGTAGATACAACGATAGTCCTTAATTTTAGAAGAGCAATATCCAATCACCATTAACATTTACTATGTGTATATTGAATGAAAAATTAAAATATGGTCAAAAGCAACTAGTGCATAAATTCTATAAACACATTTCAATTTATTATATAACAGAATAAAGTTTAACAGTAGGTACAGAGGTCTTGAGTTTTTAAAATACCAAGGCAATGTTCTGTAATATATGGAAAAATGATATCACAAGACAGGTATGAAGATTACAGCCAAGAATAAGGCAAAGCAATCAATCTAAAAAATGACAAAAAATACATTCATATATTATGTAGAAAAATGTACAACACTAATAGTTATTGTGAGTCAAGAACAGTCATGAAAACTATGTCCATAATCTTACTTCAGTTACTATTCTTACACACTGAAGTAGTATCTCTTGGAAAAAATGTAAAATAAATCTGTTTGAAAACATACCATAATGCTACAATGGGAAATACTTCAAATTTACTACCAGAGAGGATGCAAAGGAAACACACTTTAGTCAATGGCCTCATCTAAGGTAAACTCACATCAAAGTTAAGTCAGCACAAACACCTTTTGTGCTTCCCACCACTCTGCTTTTAGTCTGATTTGATTTCACTCACAAAGGTAAAATGGAATGAGTGACTTGTTCATTCTTTTAAATTTATTTATTTTTCTTATTTTACATATCAATCCCAGTTCCCTCTCCCTCCCTCCCATGCCCCCAACCACTCTCCCATCCTATTCCCCCCACAACACTCCCCAGGGAGGGTGATGCCTTCCACAAGGGGTCAACAAAACCTGTCAAGTCATTTGAAGTAAGGACTAGGCCCCCCCTCCTGCCTCTAGGCTAAGAGAGTATCCCTCCATGGGGAATGTGCTCCCAAAGTCCTTTTGTGCGCCAGGGATACATCCTGGTTCCACTGTCAGAGGTCCTGTAGACTGCTCAGGCCTTCTAACTGAGACCCAAGTAGAGAGGACCTGAGTCGGTACAATGCTGGTTTCCCAGCTATTAGTCTGGGGTTCATGAGCTCCCCCTTGTTCAGGTCAGCCGTCTCTGTGGGTTTCTGCAGCCTGGTCTTGTCCCCATTTTCTTATCACTTCTCTCTCTGCCTCTGGATTCTAGTTCGGCTCAGTGTTTGGTTGTGGGTGTTTTTGCTTCTGTTTCCATCAGCTACTAGATGAGGGCTCTATATGATGGTGGATCTCATCAGGGAAGGGCCTTTTCACTGTTTCTCAGATTGTTAGTTGGGGTCAGTCTTGTAGGTCTCTGGACATTTCTCTAGAGTCAGTTTTCTCTTCAAACCTATAATGGCTCCCTCTTTTATGGTCTCTCTCTCTCTCTCTCTCTTTTTTGCTCTCGTCTATTCCTCCTCTGCCTCAATCTTCCTATTCCCACGTGCTTTCCTCTCCTCCCCTTCCCTTCCTTCTAGCTCCCTCTCCATTCACTGTCCCACCACACCCCACCCCACCCCCGACTCCCAATATGCTCAGGAGGTCTTGTCCCTTTCCCCTTCTGTGAGGGACCTTGTATGAATCTCTTAGGTTCCTCCTTGTATCCTAGTTTCTCTGGCAGTGTGAATTACAGGCTGGTGATCCTTTGTTCTATGTCTAAAATCCATATAGGAGTAAGTACATACCATGTTCTTCTTTTTGTGACTGGGTTACCTCATTCAGGATGGTTTCTTCAAGTTCCATTCATTTGCCTGCGAATTTCAAGATTCCATTGTTTTTTTCCCCACAGATTAGTATTCCATTATGTAAATGTGCCACATCTTCTTTATCCATTCTTCAGTCGAGGGGCATCTAGGTTCCTTCCAGGTTCTTGTTATTACAAATAATGCTGCGATGAGCACAGTTGAACAGATGTCCTTGTTGCATGATTGTGGATCATTTGGGTATATGCCTAAGAGTGGAATTGCTGGATCCTGTGGTAGACTGATTTCCCATTATCCTGAGGAACCACCATACTGATCTCTAAAATGGCTGTGCAAGTTTGCACTCCCATCAGCAGTGGAGGAATGTTCCTTCCAGAACTTTCTGTAGGGCTGGATTTGTAGATATGTATTGTGAAAATCTGGCTTTGTCACTGAATATCTTGTTTTCTCCTTCTATAATGATTGAGAGTTTTTCTGGGTATAGTAGGCTGGGCTGGCATCTGTGGACTCTTAGTACTTACAGAACATTTACCCAGGACCTTCTGGCCTTGAGAGTTTCCATGGAGAAGTCAGGTGTAATTTTGATAGGTCTGCCTTTGTTACCTGGCCTTTTTCCTTTGCTGCTCATAATATTCTTTCTTTATTCTGTATGTTAGGTATTTTGATTATTATGTGTCAAGGGGTCGTTTTTCTTTGGTCCAGTCTATTTGGTGTTTGGTATGCTCTTGTACTTTCATAGTCATATCCTTCAGATTGGGAAAGTTTTCTTCAATGATTTTGTTGAATATGGTTTCTACACCTTTGAGCTGGGCTTCTTCGCCTTCTTCTATGCCTTTTATTCTTAGGTTTGGCCTTTTCACAGTGTCCCACATTTCCTGGATGTTTTATGTTAAGAATTTGTTGGATTTAAATTTTCTTTGGTCGATGAATCTATTTCCTCTAGTTTATCTTCAGTGCCTGAGTTCCTCTCTTCGATCTCCTGTATTGTTGGTTATGCTTGTAAACCCTTCTTTTTATTTAGACAGAAAAGAGGAGATGATGGGAGATGTCATTCTGTAAATATGTTTCTCATACTGGTTAATGAATAAATCACTGTTGGCCAATAGGAAAGCAAGATAGGCAGGACTAGGAGACAAGGAGGATTCGAGGAAGTAGTAAGGAGGAGTCAACATGGAGGCAGGAGAGAGCAGAACCGCTGGCCCCCTCTCTTGTGTATAAGACCACGTGGAAATACTTACATTAATAGAAATGGTTAATACTTAAGCTAGCTGATAAGAAACTAGTAACTGGCCAACAGAATTATATCAAATACAGAGTCTCTGTGTATTAAATGGGGCTGGCGCCGCAGTGGGTCCAGGCCGGCAGGGAAAACCTACTTGTAACAACCCTCAGAGTGTAGACCTTCACACTCTGACTCAGGAAAGGCAATACCCCAAATTACTCACGAGAAGCAGTTTTAATGCAAACTGCAAGAGGACTTTTTATTCCAAGTGCACTAGGGTCCACAGTCATATGCCATACAGGGGTAGAGGACTGAGGATCCCGAGTACAGAATTGAGACAACTTTTATAGGGTTTACAACAAAGCCTGCACATCGTAAACCAATCATCTCATAGCATTAAGAGCCTGTGAGGTGCGGGCCAATCAATTTCAACCAATTTATAGTTTTTAGACCAATCATTTTAAATCATCCAAGCCTGTGCTTTATAGACTCATCAGTTTTCTACAGCCCCAGAGTTTTGCATTTGTGCAGACTCCTATACCTTTCACCTATTTACAGGCAGAGGACAGGGTCTGGAATTTAAGGTATTTAGGGCTTTTTAGGTAGTATTTTTAAACTTCTGGCTTCCTGGGGGGTCATTGGAGAGTTAGGCTGTATTTTTCCATCCTTACACTTGCATCTGTAGTTCCTGTTCGTTTGCCCAGTTTTTCTATTTCCAGCATTCCCTCAGATTGTGTTTTCTTTATTGTCTCTATTTCAGTTTTAAAGTTTTGAACTGTTTGAGTTGTTTCCTTCATCTGTTTGATGTTTTTTCTTGGCTTTCCTTACTTTCTTTAAGAGATTTGTTCATTTCTTGCATTTTTTTGCTTGGTTTTTATTTTTTCCATTTCCCCTCCTCCCCCACTTCTTTAAGGGATTTTCTCATATCATCTTTGAGGGCCTCTATCATTTTTATGAAGTTACTTTTTTAATTGTTCTCTTCTGCTTCTTCTGCTTTGGTGTGGTCAGGTCTAGTTGGTGTAGAGTCCCTAGAATCTGCTGTTTTCTTGTATTGCTGTCTTCCCATCGCTCTCCCCCCCCCCCCCCCATTCTCCAGGTGGGCATAGTTGGGTCAGGACTTCGATGTCTGTAACTCTGGGTGGTCTAAGCTCTCTAGAAAGTCTCTCCTGCAGCAGAGGCCCTGCGATAGGGGTCAAAGAATAGGCAGGCAGGGACTCAGGGTGGTCCCTTGTGGATAGGCGGGTCCAGTGTACTCAGAGCAGATCCAGGAAGTTCCCCTGAGGTGGAGGGGTTGTTGGACCCGCACTTTGGCCCAGTGCTCAACCAGAACAGTGGAGCAGTGGCCCAGTAGGACACAGAGTGAGGATAGGGCAGCTTCTGGGTGGAGTGGTTTGTGGATCAGAGTACTAGGACTGTACTATCTAGGGAGAGGATATGGGGGGGGGGGTGACTTGTTCATTCTATTCCATTTTATTACTCAATCTTTCAATTTTAGGTACCGAAAGTTTGCTGAAAGAATATTCATTTCTAAATGCTCACATTTTAGATCATAGGTCTAGTCTATTCATAGATATCTACAGAGATAAACCTTACCTGAATGTCTTGCAGGCAAATTTCATGAGCGTCTAAAGAACACTGCAGTCTCGGTTCAAGTAGTTTCTTTAAATTGCCTATTGGTTCATTGATGTCTATGGCCTGGCTTACACATTCAGCTGGGGCGTAGGTCTGTTCCACAATGCTAAATGTTAATGGAGATAAAGGTTAATAATTACATGTCACTGGGATGTGAAGGTAACATGACGCACAAAACAAAATTAATACCAAAAACACCTGTGGTCTTTGAAAATCTTTTCTTTCTGTGTTCTCAACTAATTTCTTCTTTGATTCTGTGTTAGACTCACTGACTAACGGCAATAGGAATACCAAATCTTATAGTTAATTTGAAATTTAAAGCATTCTTAAAAACATGCTCAGTTATGCATACAGATTTATGGGCCAGCACATGAATAAGTGCTGGATGTATACTATCTAAGGGGAAATGGGTGCCTTTATTACATTTCAAATTATTTTCACGAGTTTAAGACTCAGAGACATTGCAATCCATTGTGTCCTTAAAATGCTGAGAACCCTGTTGGGATGGCACACAAGCTTATAGTCACACTAGGGAAGAAGAGGCAGGAGGATCCCTTCAAGGTCAACCTTAGTTCCATGGGGAAACAGAAACCAGGCTGGGTTATATGAGCCTGTATCTCAAAACCCCATATAAAAACCAAAGAAAATCAAACCAAAATTTTGTACATCATTTCTACTAATTAATTTCCTTCCCAGTATTACGTAGTAAATATAAACTGAAGTATTTATAACAATATAAGTACTTCCAATTTAACTTGAATACTATACAATTATTATAATTAGCCTCACTCCATATTATTATTATTGGGTTTTTGAGATAGGGTTTCTCTGCATAGCCTTAGCTGTCCTGGAACTCATCATATAGACCAAGCTGGCCTGGAATTCAGAGCCCTACCTGCCTCTGCCTCCCAAGTGCTGTACCAAGTCTTGTACCACTACTGCCTGGCTGGTCTTAGAAAATTATATTGCCCCTTAAAACTTACTTAGAGCTCTTTTGCATTGTTTTTTCACAATTCCAATATGTTTAAAGCCTTAAGTAATTGTACATTCCTCTTGTAAATGCTTATTGGAAAACAAAGACTGAGAAAATAGTATTTACTGAAGTTTCACAATACATTTACTTTAAATATGATGTAAATCTCTTTATAGTTATTAAAAATACATATTAAAAGTAAGTGTGAAGTGGGAACTAGAGATATACCTCAGTGGTTAAGAGTACTCTGGGGCATGACCTGGTTCTGAGTACCCACATCAGGTGGCTCACACCCACCCACCTAAAACTCCAGTTGCATGATGACCTGATGCTTTTACCTCTGCTCCTACCTGAACTCATCTGCACATACTCACCCTCAGACAAATAAGTAAAATGAAATTTTCTAATAAAATGAAACGTGAGTGAGCAGCTAGGATAGGGAAATGGCTCAGGAGGGTAGCACTTGCTGTACTCCGTGAGGACCAGAGTTTGGCCCCTGAACCCATGTAAAGAGAGGTGTGATAGTACACACCTTGCCAGTGGTAAGACAGGAGAACCCCCCCCCACCCCAGGCTAGCTGGGTGGGCCTGTGCAGTGGCAGACACTAGATACCTGTTTAAACAAACTCGATGGTAGGACCAACACCTCAGGCTGACCTCCACATGCTGTGGCATGTAGGCATCCACATTCAACACATACAAACATGCCTAAGTACATGAGTGTGTACACATACACAATTTGTCATTTTATTTTTACATATCTTCCAAGTATAATAATATACATACATATTTAAGTGAATATATATAACACATTCCTTCTTAAAATAATTAACATTTATAAGACAGAACCACTCATGATTTAAAACAGTATATTTTAAAATAATAGTATATGATTATCCTTGCTCAATACAAAGAATGTTCTCTGTTTTGACTAAGTGAGCCCTTTCAGCATATTTTTCAGCTATAAGCACAGAAGCCTATTCTTTTCAGTAATAATGATTTTTAAAAGATCCAAAAATGCAACTTAAAATCAGATTCTAAAATTTCACATCTATGAATAGCAACATTTCCTGTTGCAAACTTATAAACCTTGGGAAATCTAAAAATCTTAATAAGCAGCTTCTTTCAAAGAAATGTGAATGATGTCACATTTTTGTTTCTCAATTCCTACAATGCAACCAACCACCCAGATACCTGCAAAGGCCTGTGATCTCACTTGCCTGAACCAGGGTTGAGCTGTGTGGCCAAATGCTATAGGTTTTTAGGCTGAGATTTTAAAAGTCACCTTGGTTTCTACCTTGGCATCCTCTCAGACTATCTGAAAAGCCCTAGAGAAAGGCTTGCTGGACACACTGAGGCTGCCTGCCAACAATATCAAGAGTGATCTTTGGGGAAGACACTATAGATCCAGATCAAAACCACCCAGCGATGCTGTTCCTAGGTTCTTGACTCTCTGAAGCGCTCATCAGTGATATGTGTGTGTGTGTGTGTTTAAGAGAAGCATGCATTCTATTCTGCTGCTGCAGAAAAGGACAAACAAATCCAAAGCTCTTTAGCACTGAAGTTTTAAATCTCAGTTGTCTTCTCAACTCAGCATCCTCTATATCTATGTCATAGTGGCTTGTCTTCTGCTACTCCATAGAGTCCACCATGACCTTTCAGCCCCAATTAGCTTCAGTATATTAATCCTGTCTCCAGCTTTATCATCTCCTACAACCTCCTCACTGACTTTTCCCAATCTGTTTCTATCAGAATCTCTCCCTTGATTCTGAATTCATCACTACCCCCTTTCAAGTAATAAGACTCCATTGTCATTCCAAAAAGCAACACTTTTACTGTTATGCTCAGTCCTGTGCACACAGGTGATCCTAGACCAGTATGTCTCCTCAAACACAATGAGACCTTCATAAGGACATTTAAAATGTCTTATTTTACTAATTTTATTCTCGTCAGTTACCAATATACAGCAGCCATTCATAAATAACCAATGTTAAATTCAGGTTGAATTAAACTGTCTTTGAAATAAGAATGACCAGCCTTTAATACAAGAATTAAAGAGGAAAAAAAAAAAAAAATCAAAGAAATGCCTTTTAGATGGCGTTAGAGGCCAGCTTTTATAACTGTGTGATCATTATCAAGTACATTTACTACTCCTTATATTTCAGAAGTGCCTTTCATTCTATTAAAGTTGGAGGGGAGGAACAAAAATAAACATATAGGCCCGGTCCTTGACTGTAATCTGGCATACCAGTAATATTGAAAACTGATCAGTTCAGAAATGCTGACCTCTCTTCTGTGCACTCTGGTTTCTCAGTTCCATCAATCTCAATTTCTATCAGTTCTTCTGCTTCTCTCTTAGTCATGGCTGAAGTATTTCAAACGGTCAGTCCTGGAAGAGTTACATTTTAAAGAGATGAGATTTTTTTTAAACATCATGTGTATAAGCAAAAATGATATGCAAGAAAAACGAGCAAATCTGAGGTAAAGCAGAGAAGTGTTCTTTATATACTTGAAGGCTCATCTGCAGCATTAATAAACTAGTTTTGTTTAAATTGGTATTTATCAGCCTGATATAGTGATTTCACTGGAACTTTGCTAGCCCAGTCTAAGTCAGTAATTCATTCAAGACACTACAAAGGCAAATGGAAGTTACAGCAACTATATTAAAGCAACGTGGATTCAAACGTAAAGGTGAACACGGGAGATGGATACAACTATCTAGCTAAAAGTCCGATCCGGTTGCATAGGTTAAAATCCTTGTTTAATGCACAAGTTAGAGAACAGAAAAGACACCTACAGCACCTGAAAGTGACCATCAAGTGGAACAGCCCAAACATCGTTAATTAACAACCAAAGAGAGAAAATACAATCTGGGACAAACTACGCAGAGTTGGCAAAGCATGACATAGAAATAGGAAATTCACACAAAAGCTAACTAAAATAATTCAGGATATGAAGACATGCACAGGCACAAATCACTGCAAAATGACATTTATTCACGTTGTATTGTGCATTTCCTAGAAAATGCAGTCAACATTAGGAAAAGTGTGAAGAGCAAAAACCAAATCTGATGAAAGGTTAAAAGCCAAAGACCCGTCTTCAGGTGAACTATCATTTTTCTTTTCAGTTCTGAAGACTCCGAGGTTTTTTTTTTTTTTTTTTTTTTTGTTTGTTTTTTTGTTTTGCCAAAAGACTCTGGTGAACAGTGTTTGTTATTTCAGTCCTTGGCCCTATTTGCTCTCCTAACACTTCCAACTTAACATCTCAGTACTTACTTCACTACTTCATGACCCTGTACCCAAGATACACATCTGTGGTAAGATGGGCGTAGGTCCACTCGGCATACACGTAAGGAGAAAGAAAAGGTGCTAAAGAGGGGGTCACTATGTCGTGGAGTACCTAAGAATGCCACAGCGGTCAATCTGTTCAAATCCTTTGCTCTGGGCAGCATTCGGACCCGCTGTTACTTCCAACTACATATGGGGTTTTAAACATCACACTTACTTATTGCCAGGCATGGTAGTGAACTGCTTTCATGCCAGCGCTCAGAAAGCAGAGGCGCACAGACCCCCTGCATTGTAGGCCAGCCTAGTCTAAAAAGCAAGTCTGGGGCCAGCCGGGGCTAGACAGTGAGATATGTTAGCGTGCATGTGCATGTGTGCACATGTGGTGGTCAGAGGGCAGACGGTGGCGGTCAGCTCGGTCAGCTCTCTCCTGCCACTTGAGTTCCGGGGCTTGAAGTCTAGGTAGGCAGGCTCGGCAGCAAGTGTCTTTCCTGTCGAGCCATCATCCCACTGGCCGAACCTACGGGTTTGTTTGCAAAAGACTACTCATCGTCCAGAAACGCTGCACTGGCAGCACTCTCTCTGCTGTTAACCCCGGGGTGGCACCCTGAAACGCCATCGTCGGGGTCACTGCACTACACCGACGGACGACAAAGGGGGGGGGGAGCGGGCAAGCTACATGAACCTTTACTGACTTCTTCCTCTAAGAACAGAGAGGCACGTAAAGATCAGTATGACGGCAGGGGCGCAAGTCTCGGACAGTTGCATGTGGAGTGCGGGAGCCGGGGAGCCGGGGAGGCCGACGCCCGGGGGAGCCGGGACTACGAGGACTGCAGCGCGCGCAGCGTCCCGCCGCGCGGCGCGGGCCCGGACCGCGGCGCTCCCGGCTCCCCGCGCCCCTCCCCTCGGCTCGGCTCCCCGCACGGCCTCTCCCGCCCCTCCCCACCCGGCTCCCTCAAGTCTCCACGAACGGAAATGGGAGTCGCGACGCCGGGGACCAGCGGAAACAAAACACAGAGGCGGCCGCGGGGGGGCCGCGCCGGGGGGGAAGAAGCCCCGGAACCAGGCCGGCCGCGCGGGCCCGCGCTCCCCCGCCGGCCCGCGGCCGCACTCACCAGCTCCGGAATCCGGCCCGTGGCCCGCCCTCGGCCGCGCTCCACAGCCGGCTGGGAACGGCGGCGGCGCGGGCTCCACGTGCAGCGCCTGTCCGGGTCAGCCGCGCCGCTCCCGCGACTCGCACACTCAGAGGCCCCGGGGCCCTTCCCGCGGAATCGGCGCTCAGGAACCCCAGCCCCTCTCCCGCCTCCCAGGCACCCCTGGGCCCGGAACTACAACTCCCAGCAGGGTGCGCGACACGAACGCCCGCCGCAACGGAGGCTCACGAGGCACAAACGCCCCACGCCGCTTGGTGTTTTTTTTTTTCTTCTTCTTCTTGTGGTTGGTTTGTTTTTTTTTTTAAACGCGCTCGCTTTCCCTTCCCTCCCCCACCCCGCTGCATCCACCCCTCCCCACCCCCTCCCAGCCCCAAGCAACAAGACGCTGACGCGGAAGGGAGCTTGAACTAGGAGCGAGAGAGGACAAAGCACGCATGCGTACAGTGCACTGTTTCCCAGGAGGGAAATAGGGGCGAAGGGAAGGGAAGGGAAGATGGCGGAGTCTTGGCTAAGGGACCCGGAAGCACTTACCCTCCACTTCCTCCTCCTGTCTGGCTTCTGTCTCACCTAGAGGCGTCCGGTCGCAGACTGTCTCCGAGGCGCTTCCTGTCCGGTGAGCGTCGAACGACTGAAGCGGCGGCCCATAATGCACTGCGGCGGCGGGTAGGCGTGCGTGGGCGGGGCCAGGGCCGGAAGTGGAACGGTGTCGGCGGCGGCGGCGGCGGCTCTGGCAGCTCGGGACGCAGTGCAAGGTGACTGGGAGGGGGGACCAGGCCGGCGTGGCCTCTTGGGACCGCGCTCGTGGGTTTCCTCACGGCTCCAGGGCTGCTCCGCCGCCACCCCTGCTCTAGTGGGCGGGAGCAGCCCTGTGCCCTTGGCACCTTCACGGCCTGCCTGGCCCGAGGTCACCGGTGACCTGGGCCCCGCGGGGCATCGGAGTTTGCCTTAGGGCTCCGGGCGGAACCGGTTGTTCGTGCCCTTCTGAGGGCGGGGTGGCGGGTCTGCCGCCCGCCCCGGGCAGCCCAAGGTGAAGGCTCGCCAGAGGAGCTGGCGAATTGTGCTCGAGCCGGTCGTGCCCCGTCTAAGACTCCGAAGGGGGGGAAAAAAGGGGTGGGGGTCTCTAGTGACAGCCCCAAAAGTTTGCCACCAGTCTCGAAACGGTGGTGCTGAAACGGCTTTGTGGATTGACTTTATGATTAGATATTAGCGGGCAGCAAGCGGAGTAGCCTTTGGCTGGGCTGCCCGGTCATCGCTATAAATAGGAGAGCCATGCATGCGCCTACCCTAGGCTGCGCCTCTGGGTTTGGACCGCCCCCCCCCCCCATGCCTTCTCCAATGTTCTAATGTCAGACCCCTGACAGGCAGCTAGCTACTGATAGTACAGCATCATCAGAGAGTCTTGTCACGGATGATGTCTTCCACTTAGGGTCACATTTGTCTGGTACGTGGTAGTGGACAGTCCATAGTCAGCTGTCGAGTCTGAAAAAGTGGAAGGGAGTAAAGGAGAGGCAGCAAGTAGTTTTGGTAAGAGAGTATGTGTTCGTGTTTTGGGTGACTGAGGATTTAGGCTCTGGATATTACACACACATGTATGTTTGGGGCTCAGAAAATAGGGAAGGTTAGAAATGTGAGTTGGGGAATTAGTACTTTGGTGATGCATTGTTGAAAAGTGAAACTACTTTGCCTGTTTTGTAGAAGAGATGATGACTTGGGAGCAGGTTGACTGTAGAATGGTACTTTTTAACCATCTGTAAGCAAGACTAAAAGAACACCTTCCCCTAACTTTTATTTGCCTTATTCCCTAATTTCTTTAAATGGGCAGTATATTTCCCAAAATTTCTAGGGCTAAACAAGAGGTTTTTTACCCTACTGATGTATTTATTGTGTTTTCCTAGATTTTCAGAAAAGAGAAAAGACATTGAGTTGGTGATATTATAAGGTCTTTTTATTTGTCCTTTCACCAGTGTAGTTCTCTGGTAGATTATGAATGACACATTAATCAAGACTTTAAATTTCTTCAGATGTTTTCATCCTGTTTGGTGAATGATGTCTCTCTGGTTATTTGACTTCTTTGAGCAGTACTAAATGCCATTCCGGGATCTGTTGAAGTCGGTGTTATTGACACTTTAGACTGGATAACTCTCTGAGAGTGGGAAGGGTTGTTACTTTTCATGTTGTAGGAAGTATAGAAGTGTGCCTGATCTCTACCCACTAGAGGCTGCCTGCATCCAGCCCATTCAGGACAACTGCAGTTGTCTTCAGACAGCAGATGTGCCCTGGGAGATAAAAATTACACGTTTAGTAACCATTGTGCCAGTCTGCTGTATCCTAAAGGATTCTCAAACTTTCAGTGATAAATGGCTACTCCAGCCCTCCCATGCAATTGTGTATGTGTGTATATGTGTACATATGTGTGTTCCCCACACATCTGCCCTTCTCTGCCTCCCCAGTGCTGGCATTATAAGCTTGCTTCCAATCCTGACTTTCAAAACAAACAATGAAACAAAACTCGTGGGGATCAAGTGCTTTCTCTTCACCTCCGCTTTTTAATTTCATTGTTGTTAAGTTCAAGAGACAAGTGAAGTATGTCAAGTTGCTGTAAAGATTTTTGAAATCCTTGTTCCTAGTTTCTCCATTAGTATAAACTACTATCAGTATGCCCTCTGCCAGTGGACCTCTCACACAATCCAGTAGAAGTCAGGGGTCAGCAGGCAGATACAGATAAAGTCTGGGGAGAAGCAGGTTGGTGCTTCGGTGGTGGCATAGCAGGTTTTCTTCTGGGGTTTGAGTGGCCCTTTGTCAGTGACAGCTCGAGAAGCATTACCAGTATGACAGCAGACTACAGCACAATGATTATTAAACAGATGTAAAGTGGGAGAAAGCTGTTTTATTTCCCAGGGTACATTTACTGTCTAAAGAAGCTATCCATTGAAATGTGGCCCTTCTATTGCCATTTCACTAGGGTTTGGTGAGCCCTTTCACTTCAGAAGCTAAGTCTAGGTCTGAAGAAATTTTTCTTCTAAGTTTCAGCCTTCCTGTCTCTTGGTTTCGGACTTCCTGCTAGGGTGTCTTTGTTGTAATTTGTAATTTTGCATTTGATCTTTAAATGGTTAACTCAGGTCTCAACAAGAATTTCCTGTCCTTTATGTAGCTGTCAACATTTTCAGCTAGAAAATCAATTTGTTTTAGCTGTAGGAGGTCTACGAACTTGAAAAGCTTTAAGCTCTGATTATTAAACTTTTTACTTTGACCTTCTGCAGACTCCCTCTGATGAGCTTGTATCATCTGATCTCTCTGTTACTGCAGGGCTCACTTGACGTGGTTGCTGTGTTTCTTTTGGAAGTTGATTTGGTTGTAACAGTATTAAGTGGCCAGGATCCTATGATGTTAGCAGGCAGGGCTCTTTTCTTTCCTGTGGACCTGATAAGTAGACATTTCCAGCCTCTCAGTCCTGGCTAAGACAACTGTCCTTACTCCCTTTGTCCAGCTGCCCGTTAGCCCTTTGAGAGGTCATGGAAACTGGCACAGTATGAACAAATTGTCTTTTCCTGCTGGAGACAAATAGCTTCACCTCACTGTTTCCTCAGGTCCAAGATTAAGTTCCTGGGAGGAAAAAGCACCACCCCAGATTTTGTGCTTTCTCTCTCCTTTAACCCTCGTAGAACTCCCAGCTATCCTGTGACCCAGTGCCTTTTGGTAAGAAGCAAAGGCCTTGTAAGGGAAGAGTCATTGCATATGTCTGTACCTGGCCGGACATAGCCCTAGTTCCGGTGTAATGTGATTCTCTAACTTAATTCATGGGATAGGGTATCGCCATTGATGTATTAGAAGTGTTTTGTGACAAATAAATAACCTCTGATGCTTGTGTAGTACCAGAGATTCACCATGATTCTCCAGAGGATCTTCAGGCTCTCCTCTGTCCTTCGGTCAGCAGTCTCTGTGCATTTGAGGAGGAACATTGGGGTTACAGCGGTGGCATTTAATAAGGAACTTGATCCCATACAGAAACTCTTCGTGGACAAGATAAGAGAGTACAAATCAAAGCGACAGTAAGTGGGTAGATGATGTGAATATAAGTATTCAAAGTATATAAATTATAAGATGTAAGTCCTAACTGTGTCTTCTTTATAAAGACTCCTAGGACAATTCTAGTAAGTCTTTTGTCATTTGAAGTATAGCACAATAATGTCATTACAATGAAATAAGTCAAGTCACAGAAGTATATGGCATCTTGAAATCATTTAGTAGCTAATTTAAGAAAATTGAGTCCTGTAGACATTGATTAGCTTAACATCCTAAAACTAAGAATGATTGGGCAAAACATAAAATCAGAGAATTCCAAATCATTTTGTTTTTTTCTATGATATGATTTGGGGTGTGCATAAACAGCATTTTTCTCTTTAAACGGCATGAAGTAGAACTTGGAAAAACATAATTGCAAACCACACACTTGAGACGAATGTCCAATTTATCCATCATTTGGTTCAACCCCTAAATCTTATGAAAATGATACACAGCCGTGTATAGTTCTTTTCTTTAGTCATCTGTCATTTATAAAGAACATTGCTGCTAACTGATATGGACCATGTTTTTACAAAATGTAGATTCTTAAAACCTGATAGAAGTGTAAAGCTTATAAACAAATAAATGTAAGAAAATGGTTAGATGCTAGGTGACATCTATGTTTGAAAAGTTGAAAGGAAAAATATTCTTTGTAGCTGGAGACATTTTTGAAAGACATTTTGGAAAAGTTCTCATTAGGGCTTTGAAGGCAATGTTTGGGGTCATTCTGCCCTTTTGAGGATCTTACGGGTAGCTGTAAATCATCTTTCCATTTAAAAAAAAAAAAAAGAATTGAGTCATGATTTTCCTTACAGCTTGTTTTCTGTCAACTAGAAGGCACACTCAGGACTATACCAGGTTAGGGAATAATAGGCTATTTTTTTTCCCCCTCAAGACAGGGTTTCTCTCTGTAGCCTTAGCTGTCCTGGAACTAGCTTTGTAGACCAGGCTGGCCAAGAATAATAGTTTTAAAGAAAAATGATGTTAGATTTAACATTTCAGGTGTCTGATCTGGGTTTTGCTGGAGATTTTTTTTTTTTTTTTTTTTTTTTTTTTTTGTTTTATTGGTTTGGGTTTCTTTTTTTATCTGCACTGCATCATTCTTCATATGCTTGCAACTAAGATCTTAAGAGGGTCTGATTAATACAAGTCTTTGATACTAACAGACCTTGAATGCTAGAAATTTGTTTGAAGTTACTTTATCTCTGAAAGCTGTTCTAAAAGTTTGAATTAAAATTCAGATACTAAAAAGTTTTCTTCCCCACCATACTTTCACTTTTAAAATTTCTTACAACTTGGTGGAAGAGTGTAATTTCAGTTTTGTTTTGTATTCTGATTAGTGCATAAATCATTTTCTCTGTTTAATTGTACACTAGGACATCTGGAGGACCTGTTGATACTGGCCCCGAGTATCAGCAAGAACTGGACAGAGAGCTTTTTAAGCTTAAACAAATGTTTGGTAAAGGAGATATGAATACGTTCCCTACCTTCAAGTTTGAAGGTAAGTCTAAACACAAATTAAATTTGGGGGATTACTATAGGTTGACAATATTTATGTACATTTTCTTTTGGGTGTTCATGCTAGGGTCAGACCTAGGACCTTGCCTCTGTTATCAAACACTGTCACTGAGCTATACTTCATTCTTGAGTGTTTTTGCACTGTTTGGAGGTTAAGTGACAGTTACATGTGAAGTTCCTATAAGCGTGCTGTGTTCGTGAGGGGGCACTGGATCTGTTTCACGGGGACCAAAGAGCACAGGAATTATGATACCTTTCTCATTTGATTGGTCTAATCTCACAACCCCATTTATGCTGCGTCCACTAATAGAGCGAGCCCTAGTCACAGAACCTGTTGAAAGTTTGGTGGTTATTAGTTTAAGAAAACAAATGTTTTCTTAAAACTGGTAAACTTCAAGCTTTGTAGACAGTTTTGTTATTGTAGTATGGCTAAGCCTGAAATTTTTTCCTCTTTTTAGATCCCAAATTTGAAGTCTTCGATAAGCCCCAGGCCTGAAGAATATTATAAAATTCATCTGGTAATTTGTCATGAATTAGTTGTACAACTAATTTTAAAAATTCAAATAAACATCCATTTCACAGTTATCAAATGTCCTTTAAATTTCTTTGGTGATATGGAGTATGCGCCTGGGGTTGATTTGTCTCTGGGTTGTTTCTAAATCATTTCGTTTGGTTAGAATGAAGCAGATGGAAATTTTTGATAAATTGGGTGAAATTGCCTTATTCCTTCTAGACTCTTCCCGGTGTGGAGACCATCACCTAAAGGAATGTTTGCTGTAAAGAGGATGTTATAATTATCTTTTTTTGGCTGGTGGGGTGGGGATCGGGTGTCAAGACAGGCTTCCTCTGTATAGCCCTGACCGTCCTGGATCTCTGTAGACCAGACTGGCCTCAAACTGACATAGATCTGCCTGCTTCTGCCTCCTGAGTTCTGAGATTAAAGGCTTATGCCACCACTGCTTGGCTTTGTTTACTGTATTTTCCTTCTTAAATGAGTGGCTTTGTCATGGCTTTCTTGGGAAACTGTGTAACTTACTATGCACAGAAATGTCTGTTGTGTCTTAACCACTGCCAGCTCAAACTGATGTCCCTCATTTTTACCTGCAGGTTATATTATATATGGATTCAGGAGGGAACGTGGTTTGGAACAAAAGGTTCTAAAAGATGTAACTGTATGTAATGTTCTTTGGCCCAGCCATTAAAGAGTCAGCAGCTATATCCTGAGGGTGTTTCAGATCAGGAACTTTACATCAAAGTTCCCACAGCTGTGGGTGGCGCTCAAGGAAGTTAGCCTTTGAAGGGTAATAGCCCGTCCTGTCATCTTATATCTGACAGTGGCTCTGACATGCCAGAGTATGAGTTTATTAAACCTTTAGCTACCTTGGAGGCAAATTGGAGAGTAAGATTCCGCATGCCTTTGATGATTTCTGCCCAAGTCTTTCTCTCTCTTTTTTTTTTATGTCTCATTCATTGCCATCACTAATGTGTTCATACAAATTTCAGCTTACATGGACTGCACAGGTCAGGGACTAGAAATCTCAAGGTGGCACTAAGCTCTAAGGGGCATTCATTCTCAGTACAGTTATCATTTCCTGTAGAAAGGCAAAACTTCAGTCTCTGAGCAGCACAACAGCCCTGTTAGTCCTGTTACATAAGTGTGTCTTTATGAATAAACCTTTTATCCTTTCTTCTCTGTCTCGCCCAAAAGTCTAGAAAGGTAAGTTTGTGCCTCTTCAGTAACTTCAGGGTATTCAACAGTAGTTGGATAATTTTTGGAAGGAAAAGTCAGTTTACAAATGAATAAAATGGGGATAATAATATGTTCCTTTGATCACAATAACTGAGAATTGAAGACAGGAGGATTGGGAGTTCAAGGTTAGCCTGAGTTACATAATGAGACCCTGTCTCAAAACAAAGAATTAGTGTATCAGTATTTAATTTAAAAGTCCAACTACAGATCATGGAGACATGCTCAACTTTGTATATCTTTAAAAATATTTATAGGTAGCACAGTAAAAGCAGAAAGCCAAGGGATAGTAGAAAGTGTCTGCCTTTCATCTTAAACCAAATGGGCCCTTCATTGGCACAATGTTCATTATTTTGAGAGCATCTTCTTTGTAGAAAGTAAAAAAATAAGTTACAGTGTATTTTTGCATTTAAATTAGTAAATTAAAAATATGACACATTAGAAATTGATGTATATTGGTACCAACAAAGCAAACATGATAGTTCATTTAGATTTCTTTACCAGTTATTACTGCTAAAATGTTCTAAACCTTAATGAACAAGAAACATGAAAAAAAGGTTTAAAAATTGTGTATAGGTCCAGGCTGAAGAGATGGCTGCTCACAACAGTCTGTCACTCTGGTTCCAGGGTATCTGGTTCCTTCTGATGTCTGATGGCACCAGCCATGCATGTGATGTACACAACATGTAAGCAACTACTCACATAGATAAAGAATTGCTAAAAGGGAAAGTAATTTCTGTTCCTACTTAATTCATGTAGTAATAATTTATAGAGCACAAACTGAGTTGTATCAGAATATAATGTTTTATTAATATTCTAAGTAGATGCTTACATTTAATCATTCCTTGTGCTTCTCAAGTATTCAGCAATTTTAGGAACTGTTTTTGTGGTAGATGCTATTAAATACCTTAGACTTTATGAAGACCTGTACAACATAGGTTGATCCTTTCTTGGAGTTTCAGATTGGTAGAGGTTCAGATATATCCATACCTATCTGTGCTATAACACAGAAACAAATAGATATCACAAAAGAATCAAATACTTTGGGAATTCAGAGAAGAAACTTGCAGCTAGGAAATGAATTGGCTTGTCAGTTAGGAGTAGATAGAATTTCCATAGCTTGTAATGAGGACTAACATTCTAATGGAAGTACTGTGAATAAATGTATTCAGAAGGGCAGAATAAGTTGTAAAGCCAAACAGTTTGGTTTGATCAGAGAATAATAATGCAACCAAAGAAGACAGCGGGATGTGGCTGATCAGGTGGGTTATAATATGAGAGCTTATGTGTAAGGGGGCAGGAGGGTTACATAGAGGAAGGATGAGAGGTGTTTAGCCGGGGGAGAGGGAAGGGAGTTGTCATTAGATGTGATAGTATGGAGGCAAACTGTCAGATGGGGTGAGAGAAGAATGCCTTAGAGCAAGTAGAGAAGTTAAGTGACTGAAAGAGGTTCTTGAGAAAGAAAGAAAGAAAGAAAGAAAGAAAGAAAGAAAGAAAGAAAGCTAAAGTCGGCATACCAGTTTTAATTGGCACCATGAGGAGGTTAAAGTTCGAGAAACTTAGGGATGGGGTGAATTTACATATAACATTGTTGATAACTAACTTTAGCATTAGACGAAAAATGAAATTGCCAGAAAATGGATGGAACTGGAAGGGTTAGGCTGAAACACAAATGTCATACATAGTTCTCCTATGGATTCTAGCTTCTAGCTACTGAATGTGTATCTTGATGGGAGGAGATGTAAGTAAAGCCCAGGGAGGTAGGGGTCCATGAGATGCAGGCTTAAGAGTAGGGTATGGGGAAGGCAAGACTGAAGACAGTTTTTGTTCTACCTGGTCCTGCAGCCATAACTTTTTGTCTCAAGTAAACACACACAGGCTTATATTAATTATAAACTGTTTGGCAATAACTCAGTCTTTGTATTGGCTAGCTCTCTCTTAATTATTAACCCATTTCTATTAATCCATGTATCTCTACTTTGTCTTTGCCTACTGGTGATAACCGGTCCTCTTGCTCCCTTGGCAGCTGCATGTCATCTTTCTGGCAGCTTCCCTCTGCGTCCTTTCCCCAGAATTCTCCTTGTCTGGTAGCCCTGCCTGTACTTCCCGCCTGGCTACTGGCCAATCTGTGTTTTATTTATCAACCAATAAAGAGAAACATTCACAGCGCATAGAAGGACATCCCCCATCATAGGACAGAGTGGAAGGAGACTATGAGAGCCATGATGGCTTTGCAGCAGGGATGGGGAACAGGAGATGGGGTTGATAACCAAACAAAATGAAGTATATAATTGGAAATGTTATTTTATAAGATACATTTTAAATACCAGAGCAGCGATGTGGAAATCACAGTGATGAAGATAAGTCTCACCATGACAGAGATAGGTTTGAGGGTCAGGGAAGGGTGGATGAGGATGAGCCAGAGGTTGCTGAGGATGAAGAGAAAGTAGAAGGAAGTGGAGAATTTAAAATGAAGAAAAAGTGTGAACTGTGGGTCAGGTGGACGTGTGTTCACAAAGACATCCAGTTCCAGCAACTGCCCTGCAAACCTGAGACGTTGCCAACTCTGAGACGTGAGGCTCTTCTTTAACCCTCTTAGAAGAGGAATGAGACTTTGCACTCCTTATCCCCAACCTGACACATAAAGCATCCAGTAAGTAGTTTTCCCTTTTCTTTCTCTGCCTTTAGACTTTGGCAGGTATCCAGACTGAGCAATGTCGAGATTCCCATCTCAAGCTGTTGAGCTACCTCACAGCTGCAGGTGGTAAGAGGGAGGGGTTTCCTGGCTTTTACTGAACAATAGGTGAGTGACTTCCCCTGCTCTGTTGAATGGGGCTAAAAAGTTGAGCTGCATGTAGCTATTTTTGTAATGTGGACTTTAATCCAAAAGTGAGCTATAGAATGAAGGAAGTTCTTTGTAGAGTTGTATTGAAAAGTAAACACTCAGACTTACTTAAGTTAACCCCCACCCTAACTAAAAATAAGTTGGCTCTAGTTACAATAGCAAAAATACTAAAACAAAAGTTGTGACCATAGTTTCGAGAGCCCGATTGCAGGTTCACTGTGGAAAAACAATCAAAATGCTCTACAAACTACAATTTGATTTTGATACATTATAAGTGTTCAAGACTCAGAAAACACAAGTGTGGATGGCAGTGAGCACTGACTGACTTAACCGCAAGATTGGTGTTCTCAGTTGCTGCCTTTGTGTAAAAGAATGTATTCTTTACTCGATGATTTCTGCTTAGCTGTGTACAGTGCTTTAGTTAATAATGTGTAATAGGTATTGGCACAGACTTTTGGGTTTTTACATTGCATAAAGTGAATCTTTAGGCTTCATTCAGTGTCTTAAAAGGAAGCTTTTCATCTATTAGCAAAATTAAGGCACTGCATAATTGTCCTCTCACACTGTGGATTTGTGTCATTTAAGTTGAAGGGTGGATCTGGTGATGGTGGTATATGCCCTGAAGAGGCATCCTTGAGAGATGTATGTTACTAAAGAAGGGTAACATTCCTTCTACCCAAGCAAATCTCATAGTCATGGCATAGGCAACATTTACCCTGATTTCTTATACACCACAGATGTTTCTTTGTCATTTGGAACCAGCAGTGAGGAGATTGTACATGTGCAAATCCCACCTGAAACTTTACTTGGAACAGAGAGAGGCACACTTGCTTGCTTGTTCTCTACATAGTGTGACAGAGTTCAGTGGTTGCAACAGGAACCATGGGAGTTAAAATACCTATTGTCTTGTTCTTTGTAGAGTTGGCTGGCTTGACGCAGTGTGAATCTGACTTGAGAGTAGAGCCATATTACAGAAGTTAGACCTCTAGAGAGGAGTCTATTGAGAAGGTTTGAAGGCCACAAAGTAACAGGGGAGTAGTAGGGCAGTGGGCCACTCCCCAGTGACCTGATTACTACCAAGTATTCCATGTGTTCAGGAAGCCCTGAGATTCTGCTTTGCCTTTTGGGTAGAAAGAACAAATTCTTTTGAAGCCAATTTGACCATGTTCAAAGCTGGCAAAAGGAGTGAATGACTTTTCCATGCTATTACCCAGAACTAGACATCCCTACTTACATTTTGTTTTCAGCGGGGATAAACCAATCCCCAAAAAGCCTGCTTTGATTATTGAGCCTTGGGAATTTCATATTCTGACAACAGCTGGTAGCCTTCGTGGTTAAGCAGTTCAGAAAACATTAGACCCATGTCTCATTTCAGTCATGGTTTCTCATGTGCCTGTGCTGTATAAAGCAAGCTGGGAGTCAAAAGGACCTCGTTCATTCACATTTTACATACAGGCAAATGCTTCTCTCCTCCATGTCCCCCTTTCGTTATAAGCAGATTGGCAACCCCTTGTCCTCAGTAGTGCGGGACTAGCCCAGCTCAGAAATGTTTTTAGAGACAGATGTAAGGTCACCATTCATGCCGAGAAAGGTGTCTACAAACTTGTATAGGTTCTAGTAGTGCATTCTGATGTCCAGGTCACTGAGCCTCTCCAAAGGAGTCCCAGGAAATAGAGATAGCAGCAAGCAGCTCCATCCTTGTTGGTTTTTGTTCTGAGATGTGAAAGGAAACACAAAGTGCAAATCCTTGGGCCTAAGACACAGCCTTGGGCTTCCTTTGACGAGCGGATAAATTAGAGACAAAGGACCACAGCCATAGGGTTATTTAGAGGCAAGAAAAAGAAGGTCCTGGTGGGAATTTTGAGTTTCCATTCTTTAGAGTCTTCACTGAACACATAGGCCACTCTTGCTTGGAGAGAAGAGCACATGTAGTACACACTCGCCTCTTGGGTTAGCTCCACAGTCAGTATGATAAGTTAAACTTTCTAGAACAGGACATTCATGTGCGTGTCACAAAACTCTGAATATTACCAGCTATTTCACTTCTCTTTAGTTTAGTCACAAGATGCCAGATTGCATTTTAGGTGACAACAAGAACGTTCTTAAAATAACAATTTCAGGTGAATTAAAGGTCATAAAAATTGTGATGTCATTTTCTCATCCATCTCTGCAAATGCAAGACAAAGCAGATTTTTTATAATGTTTTAATAACTTGTGTGACAACTGTGGTTTGGTGCATCTTGAAATTGGAATTCTTTTAAATTATAAAGGATTTTGTGTGCTTGAAATCCTAGAAAAGAAAGGAAAAAATTAAATATGTGCTACTTCATATATAAAAGCATTTATATAAATCCTAAGAATGTCAAACTAAGATTCTTAAGAGTTACAGTCAGTCAGCATATATGTAGCCAAATCTAATTTTATGGACAATTAAGTAAAAGTTAGAAGCCAAGAAGCTTGGACCTTCCCGAGAGTAAAGAACTTGGAGCAGGAGCAAGAGGAATGTGTCTTGTTAGGCATGTGCTAGGCCACTGTTGCTGCTCATCCAGTAGCGCACAGGACAATACAGCAATGTGGCCCGACACTGAGAGATGGGAACCCTACCACAGAACACAACCGAACTGGAGATGTGGGAAGCTGGTGAGTGTAACTGAAACGAGGGAGAGAGAGAGCCCCTTTCCTTTTAATTCAGAGACAGTCCTTTTTATCATCTGACAGACCAGGATTATTTTATTCCAGTCTTGAAGGTTTTCTTTGTAAATTATGGATGATGATTAGACATATTTGTCCTCTAATTGAAGAGTAGTATAGTAAACTACAATATGGTGACTTCTGTCATAGATCCTAAGCTTTACAGAGCCATAATGGGCATTAAATACCACTGTCTACTGGAGTCACCTAAATGTTTAAGGTACTGGAGCCCGAGTAGTGCTGGAAGAAGCCGAGGATCCCTTCCTAGGGTCCTAAGGGGTTCTGGGAAGCCTCTTTTCTCAGGAAACGGTTTAAGCTTTTGAGAATGTTCTATCGCCAAAAAGTAGTACAGCAGGTACAAATGATGTTCTCTAAGTGATCCCAACTAGATAGCAATTTCTTTTACTGCAGTAACATGCTATTTTATATCCTGAACATTACCAAGTGCTTGGAATAATCAAGTTCTAGAATGATAGCCATCTGACCATCTATTGGGTCAGACTTCAAAGACACAGGGTACCTGGGCTGCAGATCTACCAGTGTTAGCCTGTGAGAATTTGTACTCAGTTTCCTCATCTATCAAATATGACTGAAAATGCCAGACTCAGCCACATGAAGGAGGTAGACTTAAGACTGAATACCCCCAACAGAAGTATGATGAAGGTCACTTCCTGTAATTGCTCTGTAAATGTCAAACGTCTTCACCATCACCATGCCAACCCAGATGGAAAGGAAGCTAGCATTTACTTAGATCCTTTAGTGTACCACTGGTAGACAGCAATCTGAAGTAATTAAAAATGAAGTCACAATATCCATACATTTGTTTTCATTTCCCTGCCATAGCCCTAAATATTAAACATGGCTTAATAGTACTCACATTTTCGCTCATTGTGGTGGCTTTAGATGCAGGACTATTCTTCCTGTTTGTAGAACATAAAGACAGTATTTAATATATTATCACTTACAGTCCTGAAACCCATTTTCATTCAGCAGGACTATCTTATCCAGGCAGGAAGAAAAATGAGCAGCCCAGACTGGGTTCCTGACACAGACAGTATCCATGAAACAAGGTACAGGTTTGTGTGAAATCCTGAGCAGCAAAATGCAGCCTAAGGCTAACATGCTAAGTTGATTTTTTTTATGGAATACACAAACAAAAGACTTATTTTCAACCTGATGTATCATTAAATTTTAAAAATTTGATTATTATAATCTGAAATTTCATCTGTCCACAGACAGTTTTAAATGTTGATTGGGAGTCTAGTAGAATTTGAAGACTGGATTTCATGAATGGACATAAGGAAGTAAAATGTTCCTTCCTAGATTACTAAGACTTCTGCCTGATTCCACAGAGGCTCAAATTAAGAAAGTATAAATCTCCCTCACTCTATTTAAGGTCACTTTTCACTCTGTTAAGAACCCTCCAATCACTCTGTATTTTAGTAAAAAACTGAAATGCTCACAGTTGCCTGGGGTTGGGGTGGGAGTGGGTAGTGGCTACACAGCTAGGCTGCTCTGTTCTGAGTTTCCCCTTTGCTAATCCTGCTATTTTAGACTCTCATGGGATACCATGAGATTGAGACACCAGGGTTGAGACAGGCATCAAGGAATCAGAAATCAATAACAGATGAGTCTTCAAAGGATTTAAGGGGAGGTCAGTCATGGATCAAGTGCAACAAAACTGGAACTATGATGATCTTTCCCATGTCTTATTCATGACTCCAACATTTTTATCAACAATTGAGATATTTCCCCCAGAGGTTAGGGGGAAGTCTCGGCGGTTAAGAGCACTTGCTAATCTTGCAGAGAATGGGACTCCCAGCCCCTACACAGTAGCTCACAGCCATCTGTGATTCCAGCTCCTGGAGGTCTGACCCCCTCTTCTAGCTTCCATGGATCCTGCATGCACTTAGTACACAGTCATACATTCATATCTCTTCTATTGCTGATTATGTTTACTTCATAATACTTTTGTACTGCTGTTGACATTAAACAGATGATTAAAGAATAAAAGATATGAAGAAAATGTATTATGAAAGGATACTTACTGGAAGGACGTTTCTTCTACAAAAGAACAAGTATATATCATTAGTGCAAGAATTAATATGCAGATCTATCTATAATGACTTTGGCTTGCCTCCCTTTGACTCTTACCTGTAACTTCTAAATGGAAACTTTCCTATAAAAGGTCACACATACAACAAATGTTTGGGCTTTGAGGGCTCAGGGGTAAAGTCAAAATTTCAAAAATGTTATTTGAAGTACGACAATCATCTCTTCAGCTTATTAATTAAAGTAATAGGGTTCTTAAGGTATAGGACTAACATTTCTTTGAAATGTGATTCCCAAGATAGTGTTACTATTACTCAGTAATTTTAAATTTTCCTCTGTAAAAATTACCTTATAAACTCTAGAAAATGAGGTAGGAGCTGAGCCTGGTGGTACAAAGCTGTAGTCCCAGATATTTGGGGAACTAAGGCAGGGTAATCACAAGTTCAAGACTAACCTGGGCAACTTAGTGAGACCCTGTCTCACAATGAAAAAGCAAAAGACAGCTGGCTATGCTGCTCAGTAATGGGATGGCTCTCTGGCATGTACAAGGTCCTAGGACCATTTTCTGGTACCAGGGCGAGGGGATAAGTAGAAGGAAAAGAAAAACAGATACAAACTGGATTTGGCCAGAGGTTATAGTTTGCTGTTGCTGATCTCAAACACAGGTTCAAACCTCTTCCATTGGACAGGTTTTCTGCCATAGGAAAATGGAAGTAATAATCTTAGCTAATGAACTCTTAACCCCCATCTCAGCTCTCAGTATTTTAAGAAAGGTATCTTTCCTGGCTCCTCATTTAAAAATCATTAGGGTTTTTTCTAAGGAGGTAAAAATGACAAGAATTTTGAGTGACAATTTTGTTTATACTTTCACTGTTGACCAGCAGGGGGACACAGCTAGATTCTATTCATAAATAGGCTAGGCTAAGCTAGACAGTTCATTCACTCTTTTTTATTTTTGTTTTGTTTAGTTTTGTTTTTTCCTTGACACAGGGTCATATTGTGTAGACTAAGATGGCCTTGAATTTACAATCTTACTGCCTCAGCCTTATGAATGTGGTGATTACACATATGAGCTCTGTGCCCAACAGTAGCTAAACATAAGGAATTACCTTGAATCAGTTTTCATGGAAACATTTCTGATGTATAAGATTTACTTATGTTATCAGAAACTCCTTTTGATTTTTTTTTTGTATGTTTGTTTGTTTTTTTTTTTTTTTTTCCAAGACAGGGTTTCTCAGTAGCAATGGAGCCTGTCCTGGAACTTACTCTATAGACCAAGCTGACCGTGAACTCTCAGAGATCCACCTGCCTCTGCCTCCCCAGTGCTGGGATTAAAGGTGTGTACCACCACCGCCCAGCATGATTTTGTTTTATTTTGATACGAGTTATTTTCAACCTAAATTTAAACTAATATCCATCATTAAGCAATGGGTCTAAAATTCATTCATGTTATAATTTATTATTTCATTTAAAAATTCAACTTCATAGGCTTTTGTCAGTGCAGCAAGTGGACACTCATGCACTTTAATAAATTTAAACACAGGGAGGGAGGGAATACATCAAAATAATAAAATGTTTGAATCTCAGAAGTATATATCCAAGCAACAGCATAGTCAAATATATTTTGAAGTTAGAAGAGTTCTAACCACGAAGAACTGAAAACCTTGTCTGGAAGTATCTAATTCAGTAGGGTCTATGTGTGCTTGTTGGTTTTGTTTTGTTTTTGAAATAGGATCTCACTGTACAGCCCAGGCTGGCTTCACACTTACTATTCTCACAACTCCACATTACCCCCAGTACTGTGATCCCCTGCATACACCATCATGCCCAACTAGGTTTCGAGTTTTGGTTGGAAATTTTCTTTATAGTTGTACTAATTTAGACATTCAACATTCCACTGTTCTATACTGAAACATTTCGCTGGTTGTTGTAAAATTAGAAATCAACGTCTATCCTGAAAGACAAAATTCTAACTTAAAATATAAGGATCTCACACATATGTTAATACACTGTAAACATTTGTCTACAGTGAATGTCTGTGTGCTCTTCTGTTCCAAGGATGATTCCCACATATTGTAGGAAGTTGCATAGAATTGTTTTTTGAAAAGGAAGCATTCTCCACCTTACCCCTGCTCTAGTTGCCAAGGTGTATCAAAACCTTATGCATGTTATTGTGGAAATCACCTATAGCATAGTAGCAGTAAAAATACTCTCCAGAGTAGAACTTCATAAGAGGAACAGTACATCTTAAAAAAAAAAAAAAAAAAATCTCTGTGTCCACAGAAAAGCACATATCTGAGAAGGGTGAATTCAACTTACTTGAAAAGTAGCCTTTCCTCTGAGCATAGCATATACTAAGGCCACATATGGAAACCACGAAGGCCACAACTACTACAGCTGCAATGATGCCACTTATGTTGAGGACATCTGGAATGTGAAATAACACATGTGTGAGTTCAGGTTAACTAGATGGACAGAAACCATCATTAAATCTAACGGAGTCATAAAAGCACATAGCACTGTTGTTGCTTTAGTGTAACCCTGTAAGGAAAGTATCTGCCACTGCAGAGAATGAAATGTGTAGCGAGCTGGTAGCAGCAGTTTTTGTGGGCCCCCAGCAGCACATACGACAGCACACACGGTCATGATTTGAAAGACAGATTTCCTAGAAAGGCATATTTAAAAACATGTGTTTGAAAAATTCAGATGTTGCTATGTATAAGCTAAATTGTCTTACTTTGATAGAAGATAGATTGAAAACAGTACTGCTCTTTTATATTAAGCTTGCTTTACATTTCTTCCAACTTGTCCTTCAAATCACTCAATGCCTTCCATCCGCTGCTCCTTTAACCATCAAATACTCCACACTCTACTCATACCGGTACTTCTCAATAGTCCATGCTTACCTACTTGCATTCGTTTCCCAGGACACCTGCGGGATCCGACAGAATTGCGGGCTTCACAGTAGTATTCTCCACTGTCCATCTTGGAAATCATGTTAAATTGCTATTTGCACAAGGAAAAACAAATAGACCTTTAAACTGTAAATCTGTGAGTAGACTGCTCAAATCACTAATGCCCTTTGAATTCTGTCAACAAGTGGGTCTGTCCTTTGTAATGACTCAGAACTTTATGGTTTTCTTGTGAACTGTGGTATGTATATACCAGGATCTCCAGGGACTTTGAGATGTAAATAGCCAGGTCTGTTTAATTTAATAGAAAAAGACAAATATATCTGAGGAAATATGTCTCTCTTTTCCTCCGTCCCTCTGCTTACCATCAACAATATGCCACTGTGTTGCCCAGGCTGAGTGCAAACTCCTTGTCCTCCCTCTTTAGCCTTCAAGTTCCCAGCTTTACAGGTATGTGCCATGCCCTAGTGAAAGGGCACGTGCATTATTGTGGAATATTATTTCAAGGTGTTTTACTTTTGTTTATGCTGTGGAACATTTGTTTAATGATATGTTGCTTTTGTTTATACTGCATTTGTTTAACTCTGTGAAGCTGTGATTCTTTGCCTGTCTAAAACACCTGATGGTCTAATAAAGAGCTGATTGGCCAATAGTGAGGCAGGAGAGAGGATAGTGGGGCTGGCTGGCAGAGAGAATAAACAGCAGGAGAAATCTGGGAAAAGGGGAAGAAAGGACCAAGAACAAGGAGAGGATGTGAGGGGCCATGAGTAAGAGTGAAAGTAAGATATACAGAAGAAAGAAAAGGAAAAAGCCCAGAGGCAAAGGGTTGCGGGTTAATTTAAGAAAAGCTGGCTAGAAGCAGGACAACCTAAAGCTGGTGTTCATATCTAAGAATAAGCCTCCGTGTATTTATGTGGGAGCTGGGTGGTGGGTCCCTTACAGCAGTGAAAAAGCCTAAAGAATAGAGTAATAACCAACCAACCGCAGTGCATTTTCTCAGTCACAGTGAGTCCATAATAAACAACCAATCACAGTGCACTGTGAGTCCACTAACCATACCCACTTTCTCCAAAGAGCCAGGGCTGTGCTCAGGAAGCAGCTCCAAGGCCCAGGAAACCTCAACTGATGTTTATAGAACTGTAAATTATAGCAATTCCAGAATATTTGGAAATTCTGAAGAAATAAAAATTCGACCCTTACTACTTCTCCCTGCCAAGTGATGAGAGGTAAGAATTTGATATAAAAGGTGTTATAATTTGTATCAGAACTTGTACATTCTTGGAGAGTTTATGGAAGGATAAGAGAAAGACAGGGGCAGGTGGAGGGAAGGGAAAAGAGCCCACTCCAGTTTAACCTGCCTATGGGCATAAGGTGTCCTTACCAGATACCGCCAGGGCTGAGGGGAGTGGATCCTAGCATTTCAGACTTGCCTCTGGGCTTTTATCACCCACTCAGAAAAAATAAATCTGAAGAGTAAATATAGCGGTGTGACAGCAGTGTTTGTGCCCAATTTCACAGTGTAAGATCACTCGGACCTGCTGACTGCTCCCAATGACTGCGAAAAATGCTAGAGCATGGCCTTATTTTGCAGCAGCTCGTTCTCCTGCTTTTCACTTAGCTACAGAACTGGTATGCTTTCCCGAGCATCAGAAGATCTGGTTTTACACAGCACTGCATTAGTAGAAAGAGTAAAAGGAAACAATACAGCTTAGTGTCAGAATTCCTAACACTATTTTTAGTGTTACCTATAAGAGTGTTTTTCATAATCACTGTGGTAGTGATTTTGCATTGCTGCAAACAAAACGTTGACAACCCAATGTGATAGTATCTTGATTAAACAAAAGGCTTAAACAACCTGATTTTTCCCCTCCCGCCTCTACTCTGAAAAGTCACAGATGAAAAAATAAAAAGACTTTATAAAAATGCCATTAAGCCTGAACAGCTTTTTTTATGGAGTTGTCTCAGTAATCTGTAGGAAAGGAGGAAGCAATCAGAAAATCGGAACTAAGTTATGGTAACAGACATGTAAGTCAGGACTCCAGTAAAGGATCTGGAGCCATGGAAAGTTTAATGACTCTGATACCTAATGTGGTTTTTCCTGTTTTCTTATGGTCACTGTTTGAGGTCCAGCTGAATTTTTCATGTGTTTCCTCAGTGGTATTAATTGAGACTGGGGTTAGCAATTTTCCAGGCCACAGAGTACTGCCTGCCCCAACGTGAACAAGGCTTGGCCTGCCCGAAGTTCCTGCCCATACCTTGTGTGCTTAGCTCCGTGGTTCCCTGTACCGTTTTCCCACTTCCCATGGTAGTCTGTTCGGTCACTGATTAGTACATGTACCATCCTCTATCCTGATACTACCTCATCTCCTCACTTAGTAAGTAAGGACACTGATCGCTTGTTCTCTATAATTTTAAGTTCTAATAATCATTTCATCACAACAACAGTAGCTTAGTACCTGCAATGACCTTACCAGAATTCCAGATTTTGTATTCATTGTGTATGAGCTGTTGTGCTTGCCAAGCTTTGGACTCCCCAGTAAACTGGTGCCATCTTTAAACCATGTGTATTCAGGAGCTGGGTTTCCTTCTTTATCATGACACCGTAGCTCTACAACACTTCCACTCATAACAGAAGTGGGTACTTCACATGAAGGGACTGCAGGAGCCACTGGACAATGGAGAAAGGGGATCTTAGGGACTTGAAGTAAAGCAGAATTTAGCAGGTAACTATTAATAATCTCCTGGAAAACTCAGGACTGACAATTGTAGGCAGAACTTTAAGACAGTTCCATGATATCCCCATCTTCAGTGTATATACACAGTCTCTCAGATATTTAAAAGTACTGTGAAGAAATCTGGCACATATAATTAAAATTCCAAATCACAGGGTGCAGATGCACAACTTTAATTCCAGCACCTTGGGGGCAGAGGCAAGTGTGGACCTCTGTGAGCTTGAGACCAGCCTGATGTACAAAGAGAGTTCCAAGACAGCCAGAGCTACTCGAAGAAACCCTGTCTCAGAAAAAAAAAAAAAAAAAAAAAAAAAAAAAGCTTCCTAATCTGCAATCTGTTGCTTGTAATATATTGTAATATAGAAAGGTGGATTTGGCCGTACAACATGAACCTTTTAAAGATTTATTCATTTATATTTAATGCATTGAATGTTTTGCCTGTATGTATGTACGTACGTATGTACAGCAAGTGCATGCAATACCCATGGAGATCAGAAGAAGGTAGCAGATCTTCAGGACCTGGAGTAACAGGTTTGTCATTCATTCCCCATGTGGATGCTGGAAAGAGAACCTGGACCAACCATGGTCATCTAGAGAGCAGCATGTTCTCTTAACCACTAGTGGCATGGGCCTTTTAAATGCAGGCTTTGTTCTGGTTGGTTAATGAGGGAAATGCTGGCAGTTAACAGTACAAGAAGGACCAAGCATGCCTCTGTTGTCCTGAAGATGAAAAGGGTGAGGTGACATGGAACAGGGCATCCTCTAAGAAATGGGTGTGGCTTTAGATGATAGGTACTTAAATTCTGCTAGCTACCAAATAAATAAATCTTTTGAATCAAATACTTTCTGATTTTACTGCTGGTCTACAATTGCCTCCTCTGTTGCTTTTCCATCAACTTATGGGATACCATCTAGGATACTGACAAACAAACATGGAACAGAATCTTGGGGAAAATGGTCCATGGTACAGAGCAGAAGCATTAGGAGTCACTTCAGTCTCACACAGAGGGGTTTGTGGAACTTAATTAGTGATTTCATCAGGGAGTGAGCCAAAAGGAAGAGCCTGGGACTTGCTGAGCTTGTAGAGGATGTCGGTCCTGGTTGGGGCTATGGGTTAGTGTCCTGCCCCAGGCTAGGATGAGGATGGAACAGTTGACAGCAGTTACACATGTGCATGCACATTACCCAAGACTTCCAGTGTGACCGTGTCTTCCTGCAGGTTTTGACCTTGCTCAGACGGAGCACTGACTTCACAGCGATACTTCCCGGCATCATTTCTTGTGACATTTTTGATTCGTATGTTGAAATCTATCATCTCAGCTCGATCTTTAAAGTCACCTTTTGGGGGAAGGAGAATGACAATAATGTTAGAAACAATACAAGAAACTTTCTGTGTAGTGTGTTCCTCAAGTTACTTCATTCAAAACTAAAGTACGTGTTTTCCTGGTAGAAACTTAAATTTAAACTTTGAGCTTGTGCATAATATGCATTTTGGAGGACATTTTTAGATTATTAAAGACTATTTAGATTCTCTTTCTCACTCTCTACAAGGTTTCAATATATATATATATATTTATATTTATATTTATATTTATATTTATATATATAGCCTTGGCTGGCCTGGAACTCTCTAAGTAGACCAGGTTGATCTTGAACTCAGAGATCTATCTACCTCTGCTCCCTGAGTGCACGAATTAAAGGTGTGTGCCACTTCATCTGGCACCATGTTTGATTTTAAAGAACTCAACCAAATGCCTGCCATACCACCTGTCTAGTATCTATTTCTGCTTTCACAAATGAAGAGTTTAATTTAGGTAGTCAGAACACTAACTTTATATATGGTCATTCAAGTCATGCCAGAGAAGAAAGGTAGGTGGCAAGGATCTTACAAACATCATCTTGATTAGATTTTGATAATAGCAAGCAGTGAATTAAAGTGAGCTTTTGTGAGCTAGTGGTGTGACCTGGTGGGTAATGGTGCCTGCTGCAGAGTGAAATAATTTGAGTTTCATCCCAGCATTCGAGGTGATGGAAAGAGAAACAACTACTGATTGTTCTCTGACTTCCACATGGCGTGCACTCCCCCAAATAAGTATATGTAATAAAAACAAAAAATAAAGTGAAATGCGGTTGTGTAATGTGCAAGTGCATGAAATGGCAACTGTAGAAATTTAATGTGGAAATGCCTCTTCTATTAGCCACTGAAATGTATGTCCTGTCTTATTGGAGTACAATCAGGTGGAATATTTTATTTATTTGATTTTTGATTCGGTGTTTCAACACATAGCTTTGAGTATCTCAAGACTCATTTTGTAGATTGCACTGGTCTTGAACTCACAGAGCTCTATCTGCTTCAACCTCCTGAGTGCCTGGAATGTAAGACGTGCTCTTCAATGGGTATGATGGTTTGAATGAGAAATGTCCCTCGTAGGTTTATGACTTTGAATATTTGTCCCCCAGTTGGTGGCTGTTCCGGCGGCTTATCAAGTATTCAGGAGGTCAAGCACTGCTGGAGGAAATACATCACTGGACCTGGCTTTGAGGGATTATAGCGTCACCCCATTTCCACTGGACCTGGCTTTGAGGGATTATAGCGTCACCCCATTTCCTCTTGTACTTCTTTGCTTACAGTAAATCAAAATAAAGCCTTTCTTCTGTAAGGTGTTTTGTCATAGTATTTTATCGCAGCAACAGAGAAGTTAGCAACATACTAACTAACGTTCATCCACCATTATCACATTTTAACTAATAATCCATTGATAACCCAAAGGAAGGGTAGAGAGTGAAAGACATGTACAACAATGAAAAGCACTTGTTAACAGTTATTGTAACTAACAGTCCATGAGTTCCAACTCTCCAGGCTTTTTTTCTAACTAACAGTCCACACATTCCAACGTTCCAGACTTCTCAGCTTGCTTTCTGGAGGGAAATAGGGGGTAGGGTTATTACTGAGCAGCAACCCTAATCCCAATCTCATCTTGTTATTTGTTTGTTTTGTTTTTTTGAGACAGGTCTCTCTTTGTAGTCCTGGCTGTCCTGCTATGTAGACCACACTGGCCTTAAACTCACAGAGCTCTGTCTGTCTCTGCCTCTAGATTGCCAAGACTAAAGGCATGAACCACCATGTCTGGCCCAATATCAGATCAGCCTTTTTCACCTTTCTAACCATTTAATTTCCCAGGCCAGCAAAATAATTGAGTTTGGTGGAATTCACCTACTTTTGCTCTGTCCGGTTTTTGTAACTGTTGTATTTTAGTTTTCAGACACTATTCATTTCATCTCACACTTACAGGAACACATTTTCAGTAATCAGTCATGTCCTGCTCCCGTTTGTAAGTTAAAGAATATGGGCTGTACATAGTGTCTTCTCTGTCTGACCTCTTCAAGTCTACAGTTTCTTACCTTGGAGAGCCTGTTGATAATAGACCAAAGAGACCCCCCTTCCTAGTTTCTTCCACTCCAGTCTGGAGGAAGCAGTCTTCTTTGGGGTTTTACAAGCTAAAATGGCCTCTAGAAACAAGGGAAAATATGCTTTTTATTAGTTTACACATTAATTAAAAAACCTTAAAACACCTTTAAATTATTTAATTTTTCCTTTGCATTTCCATCCATTTATTTATCTCCACCCACCCACACACAGAGACATAAATACATCACTTCAATGGGTACCGTGTTGGCTTCACCCAAAGATGAATTGGGAACATGACAGCTCTTCTCTTTAATAATTATGTGACATAATCCCAGTTTTGGAATCTGAGTTTATATCATTGAAATAGGATAGTGACGCACACATTTGTGAGTCTTGAAAAGCAGCAACATATGCAAAAATAGACAGGCCTAAACATTGTTAGTACTTAGCAAACAGCTGCTGTGACTAATTAATTACTTGTTAGCCTAAGTCTTCGCATCAGAGGAGCCTAAAGTTTCATGGAAGATGAAGGTAAGATAATTTCAGGCAAAGATGATGTGCATCAAGAAGGAGGTCAAGGGGGTGTACTTGACATTTGCACCCAAGAAAGACACTTAGTCCATCCCAGGCACGCTGGGAAAACGCACAGAAGTTCCTCACAGGCTACATTCCCATTCAGTTCTGTAGTGATATATTATTTATTATTTATTAAAGCTTGTTGAAATCAAGGCCAGCCGCACTACTTAGTTATAGAAGCCAGGTGGTAGTGGTATACATCCTTAATCCCAGGACTCAAGATTCAAAGGTAGATGTGAAAGCGAATCAGAGCTCATGCCTTCAGTTCCAGGATTTTGGAGGTATAAAAGGTAGAGGCATTGAATCTGAGAATTTGACTCTAGATATATTGAGGAGAGCATAGCAGTGTGAGTGAATCTGAGGAGCAGGGAAGTATGGAGCAGTTTGAGGATCACCCCCTTGGTCTGAGCTGAGGTATAAGAGTTACTGGCTGGCTGCTTTGCTTTTCTGATCTCCAGCTTGAAGCCTGAACCCCAATACCATCCTCTGGGTCTTTTATTTATCATGCTACACAGTGACTCATGTTATGAAGACCTTAATATACACCTAATATAGCCTACAAATTGTAGGCTCCTGCTGCAAAATGACTGCCTGTAATTTTGCCTCAATATGGACAAACTATTAAAAGATGAATTTTCACATCAGTTTTACTTCAGTGTAGCAAAAATCAGTTTTATGCCAGTAAACTTATCATAGTTGCATCATTAAAGAATTCCTGGAACCTCCAAGGGAGTCACCTCTTTTGACTGGCCATAAAAAATGACTAGGGGAGAGTTGCCCAACACTATTCTCAATACTACTGCAAGCTGCCAAGCAGAAGCACCAGCTGTAAATAGTTTAAAAGTATGTTTCAACCAGGCTCCTTGGAATGCCAACTTCATATTTCTGAATATTTTTAGCCATAAGGCATGTGGTTTGAACTAAAGGAAAAAAAAATAAAAAAACAGGACAGGATCTTTCACTGAATAAAAAATTAGGTTAAAATCCTTTCCATACATCTGGTTATGATGCCTAAGAATATTTAATGTCTTTTTTTTAAGTCCATATTTCACATGCACAATCTTGGATCAAAAAAGTCTATAAGCTTGAAACTCAGTGGTGATAGAATAAGGGCTTGTTGTTGGTATGTGTAGCCTGTCCTGTGTTTCTAAATTTTCACTATGCTTCTATTGATAGAAATAAAATGAAAGGTAATAGAAAATTGGCTAAAGAAAAGGGGAAAAAGAATGGACCCTACACTGTCTTAAGAATGCTTAAAGCTTTTATTTCACACCATGCAGAGTGATCGTTTTCAGAGGTGTTTACAACTATGTTACAAAGACAAATGTGTGCTAAGGGACCTGTCTGAGGAAACAGTTCTGTTCTGTTGATTAAGGAGAAAGGGTGGTAACTTCCGGAGTCTTGAGCTTTAGAGAGGTTTCCTTCCCGTATTTTGTTGAGTTTTCCAACAATTATGCACAGGGCCACCCTCGGTTTCACTGTTTCTCTGTGTCTTACTCCTGCGTCTTAAGAGATAATTTTATGCCGCACCACACTACCCCATGCATTTCACTAAGCACGCACACAAACGCATCCCTTTTAGCAAGTTCCTCCCTCACTGTCCTGTGGGGAAAACCGGAGGAAATTCTATTAGAAAATGTATCCAATGACTTCCTGTACCCCAGTGACTTCACTTTAGTTTCCTTCTTGCTGAACATATGGGATGTGAAGAAGCGGTCTATCCAATTTTCCAAAATACGTTCAGTAATACTGTGGGGCCAGCATTGTTCTCGAGCTGCAATCAAGGAGCACAACAAGGATCCCTTGGCTTTTGGGATCTGACAGTCTAGCAGGGAGAGTCAGCCTGACAAACGGCGAGTACCCCAGAGGGTGAGAGCTGTGGAGGTGGGGGAGTGGAGGAGCAGAGGAGACGGGATGGACGGTTGCTGGGACAAGGACACAATGTACAAAACGAAGTTGACCTCTTTCAGAAGGTGACGCCTGATCAAAGATTTAGAAGACGGGGAACTTCTTTGGAAGATTCTGTGAGAAAGTGTCCTGCACAGGGAAATGAAGATGAAGATCCCCAAGCTTGTGGTTCTCCACCATCCTAATGCTGTGGTCCTTCAACCATGGTGACCCCAACCATGAATTTACTTTCATGGCTACTTCACAACTGTTATTTTGCTTCTGTTATGAATCATAATGTAAACAGCTGTGTTTTTTGATGGTCTTAGGTGACCCCCACGAAAGTGATGTTCCATCCCACCAGGAGGCTGGGTTGAGAACCACTGCCCTTGATCTTGAGCTATCTATCATCCTCTAGAACTGTCAGAGAACAAAGCCATTGCTTTAGAGTCTGTAGTATTTAATTAAGACAGTAACAGGTATTAATACAGATAGTGAAAGTACTAGACTTATGGGGTTAATATTTCAGGATAAAGAATCTAGATGTTGATACATTCTTTTCTCTAGCCCAAAATCAAAATTCACAGCTGGTATAATTTTCCATATCTGGCTTCCGGGTTATGGCAACATGGTAGTTGACAGCACAGACCACCGAGTTAGGCCTTTGTCTGAGATAATGGAAGCACCCTACTCCTATCAGTCAATATAAATGTTTGATGCACATTATCACTTGCATATAACAAGTGCTCCTTGAATGGTCTGTTACTTTCATCCATAGAGAAAGTCTCTGTAGCTGTGACTGTAAGCTTACATGTTAGGAATCCATACATGATATCATCACAAGTCCACATTTACGTTGCCCAAATCTGAATGCAAATGTCACCTCTGTCTTGGATAGTAAAACAAATAGTATCGATGTAAGACATATTTCCTCACAAAAAAACACATTAATACTCAAAAGATGCCAACCTTTTCTATTAAGGTGGATTATGTTGTCAGAACATCTGTTTAATCTTGACTGAAAAAAAAAAAAAAGATCACTGTTCAAGAAAATAGTTGCTATAAAATTCCGATGAATAGCTTTCAGGTTTGGACCCTGCGCAGAGCTGCTCATATGATATACAAGCCTGGCAGAGCTGCCCTGATTTCGGGCTTAATCTGCTTTTGGCAGCACCAGGGGAAGTGAGGCTGACCAGCAGCTCTGAGAACCAGGGATTAATTCACAACTTTTTGACATTAGAGAAATACGAGAAGAATAAAAACAAAAAACCTGAATGAAGTGTATTTCATGTATACAAAATGTCACAGACTTTAAGTTATTGCAAAAACAAATAAGACCAAAAACAAAACCAAGAATCAACCATAACAACGAAACAAAAATTAGAAGAAACTACAAATTGATTTTTGCTTAATAGAGAGGCAAATTGGAATAGGCAAGACACAGATAAATTAGAACGAAAGTGCACTCTGGGTAAAAGAAAGTGAAAGAAGAAAACAGTAAACATTGAGTCTGGAGTCAGATTGTGTGTGTGTGTGCATTGCATTAAAGCCAGCACCTTGTACATGGGTAAGCACTGGCTTTACCATGAAGTAATTTCTCACTGAGCATAATAACTTCATCCCTGAGATTAACATTTGACTGCAGTGAATTATAGAAGGATTTTCTATATTAAAAATAAAGCATATCTTTGAAAAAAAAAAAAAGTAAAGCCGAGTGGACACGAGATTGCACTTTGCAGTAGAGGAAATGTTCTGGGTCTACGGAGGGGTTGGTTGTGGTTTTAGAACACTTTGGAAATATTGAATACCACTGAGCCGTTTACATTTTAAGATGTCAGATTTTAAGGTTCTGTTCATTTTACTTCAATGTTTTAAAAGTAATGTAAGAATAAAGCATGTGATCTTGCCATTTTAGGAGAGATATTTAAACCGAGGCATATTCACCCACTGCATCTGGCTGGACCTCAGAAAGTGCCTCTGGGAAGTGAGGAGAATGCTGGGCTCCATTTTGACTCTTGAGGTCATCCTCTTCTGCTATGAATACTTTCTGTCTTTCCTTCTGGCATAGTGCCAGCTCTGTTTACCCTCCTGTGAGTACTCCCGAGTCCAAGTCACTTTCAGGCATTTATTTTCTCTTGGCCACCATCTTTCATTTGAAACTGACACACAGTAAAGTGTGTCTTACTAGCTTAATCATGTAGTATATTACAATGTAAAGGCTTTAACTGGATTAGCTGAGTGCTTTTTGTTACGCCTTTAGACTGCCTAGGTGACCAAGCAGAGCTTCTGCTCCACCCTTATCTTGCTAATCTTTGAAGATAGGATGCCTGGAGGACAAAAGTTCTCCTTGAGGTGGACAGACCAAAACCTGACTGGCTATTAGATGATTACAAGAGTAGTCACTACAGAAGGTCCAAGTACATGGTAAGTGTCATCCACTACCAGAATCATGGCTGATGAGCGATGCCATCACAAGAACCAAACAGACCATAAAAGGAGAAAAATAAGTTGTGAGCAGACAGTGCATTAAATGGCTCAGCAGTTAAAAGGCTGGAGACCTGCATTGGATCCCTGGAATTGACATAAAGTAGAGGGAGAAAACTAACTCCACAAAGTTACCTTCCCACCTTGGATGCTGTACCCCAAAACACACATACACACATAGACACACACACGCACACACACACACACACACACACACACAGAGAGAGAGAGAGAGAGAGAGAGAGAGAGAGAGAGAGAGAGAGAGAGAGAGAGAGAGAGAGAGAGTTAGTGGGGAGTAGGCAGAAGATCTTAACAAACAGAAAGACAGTATGTAAACCAATCAATCCAAGCCTGTAAGATGCCGTACCTTGGTACTCTATTACTGTAACTTCTTGATAGTGGTCTTTTGATGCAGAAAATCCATTTGCCTTATGATCTGAAAGAGTAAAACCGATGAATAATTAATAATGAAGCTTGTTTTCAAACGATTGAGTGGGATACAGCACTCAACCAAGCCAACTTAAACTGAGTAACAATTGTTACATAATTCATAACACATAAAACATAAAATATCAAAGTAGGAAAACTATATCACACATATCACTTTCATTTTCTTTATGGTGTTTTGGGCTTTCAGTATTTCCCAAGCAGAATCTATAACAGGAAGTACACTCACCTCAGCACCTCTGAAAGCAAACATGCCCTTAATTTATCTTATTATGCAATGCAATGTCTATCCACCCACCCACCCACCCACCCATCCATCCATCCATCTAGCCATCCACTCACATGTCTATCCATCCACCCGCCCACACACCATCCACCTATCCATCCATCCAGAGCTAGATTCTCAGAGAAGACTCAATTATTTTCATTTTATATAATCTTTTATTCTCTCATTGACTCAATTACTATTTTTTCCAAAACAAACAAACAAAAAACAAACAACTACTTATCACTAGTTCTGATATCTCTTTTGAGATGAAACTTACAAACCTCCCTTTCTACTAGACATCTGTATCTCCTTTCTCTACTTACACTATAAAGTTTTGGGCAAAAGCAACACACCGGTTTGGTTGTAAGCTTTCTTTTATTTCTACAAATTTCATTACAGTGAAAGGCATCACAATGAACAAGCTCACTCATGCCAGAATATCATACTTTCCCCAGAATACACCTATCTTCACACCCATACAGGCCAGGAATTCTGCCACCCATGATAGTGCTTTGAGTATTTGTCCTTTGAACAAATGAATGTAAGAACAATTACATTCATTAATGTTCTTTGTCTCAAGAAGGTATTTAAATAACTAAAATCAAGCAAGAGAAAAATAGGACTGGCCAGGACAGACATAGAAAAATCAATAGCTTAGGGAAGCATTTGAAGGAAACCACCATTACTAAAATACACCTGCTTCTAGGACTTGTGGTAGAGGAGGAAGTGAGTTGGCCAACATGGATCTTGGTATGCAAAGCACCAACAATAATAATGCTCACCATGTATTAAGTACTTAGATGTCTGGTAACATCCCCAGGTTTCCCGAGTATGTTCTCATTTAACTCTTATAAGAATTATCTGTGGTTATGGCTTGAGTATGAAATGTTTCCCCAGCATAGGTCCTCAGACCATAGTTTTATTTTGGGAGGTTCTGGAACCTTTACAAGGTATGGCCTAGCTGCAGGAAATAAGACAGTGGGGTGGGATATTGGAGCTAACTTAATCTTGACCCTTTCCTGTCTCCTGTTTTCAGCTTCCTGTCCATCATGGGGTGAAGTAGATCATTCACCCTATCATCATGCTGCCATGATGTTATTCCCAAGCTCATTAGGCTAAGCAAGCATGAAACTATGAGTCAAAATAAGATGTTCTTGCCTTAAGGTCTTTCTCAGGTATCTTGGTTAGAGCTATGCAAATGTATCTAGTACAATACCTAAATCCCAAGTGGTTACTTATACTGCACTATACTATTCAGTATTATATTGTACTGTACTATACTATACTATACCAGGCATAGTGCCCCATTTCCCTCAAATTGGACTATTAACAAGGACTGCCAATTAATACAGATGTCATGTGGAAAGATCCTTTGTTCTACCAAAGGCAGGACTGGGGAGAAGAGAAGTTGGTATTGATGAAGAGCAAAGGACTGGTTATAAGCACAACTGGGAGGTAGAAGTGAAGGGGCCATGCCCAGTGACACCATGGGAATCTCAGAAGGTTCTCCACAAGGGTTTCTCAATACTGATACTATAACCATTGGGAGTCAGGTAGTTTCTTGTAGAAGACTGTCCTACACGATCATGAAGTTACACTCTCTCTGGCTTCTACCCAGTAGATGCAGGTAACACCCTGCCTGCGTCCTGACATCTAAAACTGTAGAGATGGACAAATAAATATGCCTTGAAACTGAGGTGTGGAAATCACTCATGGTTGAACAACCCTGCTCCAGTCAGGCTAGGTTAAGAAACAAGTATAGAAATACACCAGTGATAGACTTAAGGAGAGTGGATGATTATGAACTCAAGGAATTTAAAGTTCTTGTGAAATAAAATTTTTATAATGATGAAAGAAAATGTATTATATTTCTGGGAAGGAGAATAATCTTTCATGTGAGATGGCATCGTCTCTTTGGCTTATTTACGTGTGGGTGTTTCCTTCTCATGCCTCAGGAGAAATTTTTTATTTTCCATTTTATGTCTCTTTGATGCATGGTAGCACATATTATTGCAAATTCAAACTCCCCAATGTCTGCAAGACTTAAGTATCTAGTTCCTCAATTTGGGTTTTGATTCCAAATTGCATCTGTCTCCCCATGGACACTGGAAACCTGGTGTAGGTGAAGACTGTAGACCTCCACTGATCCTTATCACTGAGGATCACAAATGCAAGTGTGCCGAAGGCATCAGACCACTGGACACAGTGAAACAGACCAAAGGGTCACTTCCAAATAACCTTTTGGCTCCTGTATTTCAAGAAGCATGGAGAAGGTTCATGGAATATCTTCAAATCTCCCTTCTGTTTCTCCCATACACTCACCTCCTCCTTCTCCAGGGTTGCTTTTCCTACCCTCTTCTCTATTCTCTAGAGTCGTAAGACAGAGCCTGTACCTTTGGAAAGTAGAAGACGGGACAAGACTGGAGTGAAAGCAGATTCTCACAGGTGAGCCTAAGAAAAGGCAGGGCCTGCTTGTGTCATCCTACATCTATTGATAGCATCTCTGGATACTTCTGTAATGACTATGATTCCAAACTCGAAAGGCTTTGAAACTTTCAAAGGACACTTTGAAATATCTGAACTAGTGTCCCACAGCAGCTCTTGATTAGGACCAGCAAGTCTTGAGGTTTCTGAAGTACTTTAGTGGACCTTTCAGACAAAACAACAAAGACTAATATTCTCTGGAAACCAGAGCAGGGGAAATCTGAGCAAAAGAGGAAGAGATAATCTTTGCCCTTTCACATTGTCTGAGCTTTGAACTCTCCACACACCACACAGCTACTGAGAGTGTTTGTTTTCTTCAGCTGACTGGAAGGTTTCCATTTATCCAGCAGCACTTCAGTACAATCTCATACGGGAAGGTTTGGGAACTAGGTTTCATGACTCAAAATAGGAACATGAAGTTTTACCCTTTTTGACAATTCCAATTTTCTATTTGCCAAAACTTCTTTTTGAAAAATATTTTTTAACATTTCAAAGATCACTGAAAGTTCTATGGTAAATAACTATCCACAAGGTGTACTCACTCTTACAGAAACTTTACATGCATGGATTTGAGAGTTTAAAACTTTTATTTATTCTTTAATTCTTTCATTTTTAATTATGTTTTATTTATTCTTAGGAATCGCATACATATAAAAATTAAATCTGATCATCCATCTTCATTCACTCTCCTCTAACTCCCCCTGTGTCCCAAAAACACATCCTCCCCGATCCCAACTCCATGTCCTGTGTATATATGTATATGTATACTGGTGACCTGAGTTTGATCCCCGAAAACCCATGGTAGAAGGAAAGAACACACACACACACACACACACACACACACACACACACACACACACTACAAAGTTTCATTTTGGTCTATAATAGATGTGGGTTGTGTTTTATAGACAGTATTCATCCCACCAACCTGGACTTCCTTTATGCTATAATTTTAATAGGAGGCAATAATTAATAAAATAGGCAACTGATAAGAATGGTGATGGTGGAAACCTATCCAGTTCTTTATCCTAAGAGATATGAAATGAGCTCTTTTATTGTCTCATCATGAGGTACAGTGCTGAGGCCAGCATCTTCCAGATTTTAAATTGTCCCTTTGGTTCTACCACAAATCCAGTCATGCATATCTTAAACAGTCATTTCACCTGAATTATGACACACTGCCTTTCATATTCCACATATAGCCAAAAAAAAAAAAAAACCCCAAAAAACAAAAAACTGTGCTACTGTCTTTTAATATTTGATTTTGATTTGAGTGAATTTTAAAAATTGGACCTTCTCGTTGCACACACTATCCTGATGCCCTGTGACTGTTTCAGGACACGGATCCGAAGGTCCCAGAGATTCAAATGTGTGCAGATATTCATAAAGCCATTTTTAAAATCTGTTTGGTGACTGACCCAAGCAACTGTATGTTTTGAGTGAACTCACAGATAGGGATTTAGCACCAGTTTTGGAATAAGAGGGAGTTAGAGAACCATCTTTACCATAAGAAAAGGGAAATTATAATTCTTGGATTTACAAGAAATGAGGGTAGCTAAATGTGAGTAATCTTCGCCTGCCAATCACAAACATGACAGTCAGACAACGCTGCCAGACCATTGTTTCCATGTTCTGCCCTTTACAATAAATGGTTCTTATTCTTTTGGCTTCCTGAACACTAATCAAAGGAAACCTGAAGCAACAATAAGCAGGGAGGTTTCCCTTGGCTTTCAGATCAGGAGAGTGGCTTTCAGATCCCTTCTGGTAGCGTTTACATCAGGAGGGTATAATTGGTAGCATGTGTATGAAATGTAAAGGCTCAGATTTTATGAGTCATCATCTCACCAGAGACTGGGAAATCAGAAACCCTCTGTTTTAAGGATTGAGGTTTGACAGAGCACATGAATGTGTAAACAAAGTCATTGGTCCTGTTACAGAGTTCCTGCTTCATGGAAGAGTCTGCCAGACAGTCTGCAGGACACAGAGAAAAGTGACTGACAAACTGCCAATACAAGAAGACAGTTTAAAGTGTCCTGCTTTGTGGAAGAGTCTGCCAGACACACTATGGCCTATGGGCTAAAGATGGAAGATTACAAAAGAACTTTAGGTGACCAGGCAGTGAGATGTCTCAGTAATTTCTAGAGTTTATATATTATCCTTCTGTGGTCTTTGATGGAGTTGAAGACAGATAGTTATGTTTATAGTTTTCCTTAGTTAGGATTAAAGATAAGTTACATATAGGACTTTAGACTTACAAATATAGAATAGATGATGGAATATTTTCTTAAATCTTAGTAAATGTTAATGGACTAAATATTGTTAACTGTGTTTCTTGATAACTGTTGTGTATATATTTTGCTATGTTAAGGTTAAAAACCTTCTTTAGACATAAAAGAGGAGATGATGGGAGATGTCATTCTGTATATGTTTCTCATACTGGTTAATAAATAAAGCACTGTTGGCCAATAGGAAAAGAAGATAGGAGGGACTAGGAGAGAATGAGGAAAGAGGAAGTAGCAAGGAGGAGTCAAGATGGGGAGTCTGGAGAAAGCAGAATGCCGGCCGGCTCCCCGGTAGGAGAAGGCCACGTGAAAATACATAGATCAGCAGAAATGGATTAATACTTAAGACAGAGCTAGCCGATAAGAAACTAGTACTGAGCCAATAGCATCATATCAAATACAGAGTCTCTGTGTGTTAATTGGGGCTGGTGCGGTGGTGGGACAAGACCAGCGGCGGGAGGAAAAACCTTACTCCATAAAAACAAGAACCCCATAATTGTATTCTCTGTGAAAGAAGTATAAGGAAGTGTCCTTAAGCTGGAGATGTAGGTTAGGGAGAGAGTGCCTGCTTAGCATATGCAAGGCCCTTGGTTCAATTATTAGGACTTTGAAAACAAAAAGGAAAAAAATGCTATTCTTGAAAATTTTGCAAAAAAAAAAAAAAAAAAAAAATGTGCTTATTGACAGGTCCATCCTACCCCATGTCCAGGGCCTTGGGTGATACCCAGGTCAAGGTTGGCCACAATGGGCCTTGCTTAATGAGTCTATTTAACTTATATTTAAAAAAAACATTAGCAAAGCTAATGAAAGACATATGATTATCCAAAGATCACAAATCTGACAGTGTGGTATTAACAGAGAATTCTTTTGATATATCTTCATGCTAACTCTTATAAAACACAATTTGTATTCTTGACTGCCCTAAACAAATTGAAAATATTGGAACACTGAGCTGTTACTAGCGACCCTGAAATTGCTAACACAGACACAGAGGTAGAGCTCAAAGGCCACAGAAAGTTTAAAACAATACTAAGCATGGGTGTGGACAGAGAGAGTTGAGTAGAGGCAGAAAAGCTAGTGCTGTCTGGAATCTGATGCTTAAGTGATTGTCTAGGATTTTTTTTTTTGTATGAGTGTTTTGCCTGTGTTTAAGAACCTGTACTGCGTGTTATCCTGGTACCAATGCTGTCTAAGTACCTGTACTGCGTATTAGCCTGGAAGAGGATGTCGGATTTCTTAGAACTCGACTTCGAGATGATTGTGAGCCACCATCTGAGTGCTGGGAGCTGAGCCCTTACTGCTCAGCCATCTCTCAAGCTCCTGCTTAAGTGATTTTATAAATATAAAAAAGTGTGGGCCAACAATTTCTCTGTAGCCTGAACAAAGCAACCACTGAGCAACTTTTGAATCTGCTTTTAAGACATTTAATACTGATTTCCAGGTTTTCAGAGACAGTATTGGTGACTCGGAACCAATACTTCTTGGGCTCAGGCTCAAGAACTCGGCTTTGGGAATTCGGCCAGAGCTGATCAAACTGCAGAGGTGATGTACAATAGTCGACTCAAAGATGATATTTGGTAATTTTACTGTTTTCTTGGGTTTTTTAATTTAATTTTTTCCATATATTTTGATACATTCTTTCCTCTCCCCCCACTAAGCCTATTGTTAAGTTCATTTCTACTGAGAAAATAACTACCAAATTTTGACATGGTGTTTGGACTTTTTGGACCTTAAAAGCCATATCATTGTATAGTAATTAGATAATTATAATTGCAGAGTAAAGGGCAATGAATAATTTTATTATGACTGTCAAAGCCAAATGGACCATTTCTGCTCTTGAGGTCTGCCTGTGATATACTCCAGAGCACGGGTCATTACTGAGGAGACACTCAGGTTTGTCCCCCTTCTGTGTCATTACCGAGAATGGTGTGAGAATGGTGTATTTCTGATATCTGATATTGAAATAATTCTATTGCTTGTGTCACCTTCATATTAGGAGAAGCCAAGCAGAACAGATACAGGCAGAATGTCAGCCCTCAGCAAGTCAAGTGCATGCTTTCTCTTCCTCATAGTTCAATGCGGCTTCTCTCTTGAAAAGGAAAATATGTCTTTTTAGTAGCAAGGGCCAGAATGTAAAAGTCCCAGAGTAGAAGAACATCTGGCTCTTTGCTGTGTCTCTCTGTCTCTCTCTTCTCTCTGTCTCTCTGTCTCTCTCTGTCTCCTTGTCTTTCTGTCTCCATCTCTCTCTCTCCTCCCCCTCCTAGCTTCTCTCTTTTTTCTTTTTCATTTCTTTCTTTTCTTTTTTTGGGGTGGGGAGTTCAAGACAGGGCTTCTCTGTTTTGCTTTGGAATGTTTCCTGGATCTCACTCTGTAGGTCAGGCTGGCCTCAAACTCACAAAGATCCACCTGCCTGCCTCTGCCCCCCAAGTGCTGGGATTAAAGGTGTGCACCACCACTGTGGGGCTCTCCTCTCTTTTCTTTCCTCCTACTCTCTAGATCTAGTATGCTTGAATGACTGTGAGAGAGATGACTACATTATCTACTTTCGAATCCCTACCTCCCTGGGCTACTTTCTAGCCATATGAGTAGTGTCCATAATATATTCTACAGTGTCACATTCCTCTTGGTAATCCTGTGCAATTTGTCATATTAGTTAATGAAATCATAGTCAGTTATTCTAAAAACACATAATGATTTATATGTTTATTTTAAAACATAAGAGAATTTCTGTCCAATTTTATAATAATCTTATAAAAGATACAGCCTGTACTTTACTTTTGAAATAAAAACCCTTATCATACTTTATATTTTGAATCATGTTTTCAGTGAAGTATGTTAATTTAACTAATATAGAAGTTGAAAAATGGTTGCAGTGTAAAAGTTTATTCTTAGTCCCAGTGATTATCTTACATGAGTAACAGAAAAATTCGCGAACTCTGATTCCTCAGTTAGCAGGGAGAGGGGTGGAGAGAAGGTGGAGAGAAATAAGGGTTTCACTGAGGACAAAGAGCTTCAGCAGGAGCTGTTTGCTGTTATGGAAATAATCATCTCTGTCTCTTTTTGTGAGCTTCTGCCAGTGGTTTTGGAGTACATCCATAAAAATTAAAGCTGTTTTGTAGCTAACTTTAAAACAACCACTGACCTCAACCATCAGGCCTACATAACGATGTTTTGTTTATTTTCCTACTTAACTTAATTCTGAAAAAGTGAAGAAAAACTTGGTCTGCTAAAGAAGCCAACAGAGTCTGTTCCTAACATCTGTTGCTGGAATGCTGGTTTTTTTTAAATTATTATTTCTTTTGCAAGCAGTCTTTTAAGTTAATGGAATTAAGAGAAGTGCAGTACCTAAAGGTGACCCTTAAAACCAAAGCATTGACGACACTTAGCTATCAAGAGCAACTACCTGTATATTAATATATTCAAAGTGATCCTCCATACTGGATAAACAGCCAACAGAAATAAAACAAACATGTCTAAAAGACATCTATACTCCAGTGTTCACTGTAGTACCTATCATTCACAATGAACGAGAAGTGAGAACCTAATTGTCTTGGGAATTGGAGGCAAGGGATTAGATGTTAGGTCATCCTCAGTTACACAGCCACTTCAAGGTGGTCCTGGGCTACACAGAACCCTGGTTCATGTATGTGTACTTGTGTGTGTGTGCGCGCGCGCGTGCGTGCGTGCGTGCGTGTGGGTGTGCATGTGTGTGTGTGGGTTGCTTTATCCCCAAATTCTGAGACCAGCCTGAGTGAAATAGTGAGGAGACATTTTGAATATGAATGATCCTACCACACCCTGCACATAATGGAAGCACAAATTAGATTTGGTGTGATTTTTACCTCCTGATCCATCTTACCAGACCACAGTGGAATCTTTAAACAATGCTCTTTTATTTAGTTTTTGAGGTAGCATCTTTCTGTCCTCTGGGCTGACCCCCAACTCTGAAGCCTGCTGCTCCAGCCCCTTGAATCATGGCTAGAGGTGTGTTACTGGCTTGTTAGAACCATCTTTGGTCTTTGGAAAGTCAGAACCAACTAAGAAGTAACAAGATCAAGCATGACCCATGTCTCTGTGTCAGATTCACTGTTGGTTCCCTTCCAGGTAAAATGAAGCTAACGATGTCTTCCTTCACTAGTTCTCCATCTAGTTTTACAGAGTCAATTAAAGTCCATAATTTCTTAGCCTAGCTCCTGAAACACAATAGAGTCTTTACAAATACTTCTTGCTTCTTCCTCATTGCTTGATGCTTTTTTTTTTTTTTCCTGAGACAGGGTTTCTCTGTGTTGCTTTGGGCTTTGGAGCCTGTCCTGGCACTTGCTCTGTAAACCAGGCTGGTTTCCAACTCACATAGATCCACCTGCCTCTGGCTCCCAAGTGCTGGGATTAAAGGTATGCACCACCACCGCCCAGCACTTGATGCTTTTTAGACAATGTGGTCATGCAAATTTAGTGTTCCAAAGGGACTCTATCACATACTAGGAGGGACTACCAAAACAACGAATTGTTAGGCTTATGTTTTTCCTTCTCTTTTAAGAATTAGGACAACTTCATTTCAGTGGCTACTCAGAGTGTTGGTGGGGGCGATGTTTAAATTCTGCCTCTTTTTCATTCTTGTCATCCTTGGACTGTTCCAGCATCTGGGAAGCAGAATTTGTGACAAAGATAGTTTCCACACCACCATTGTTGAGCCAGTTCATTACACTTAACACACTCTCTGCACTTGCACACAGGACAAACACTTTCCCGGTCTTCCTGCCCTCTGATCCATGTGTCTTTTCATGATTATGTGGTCCAGATTCCTGGCACTAAGCACCAATAAATGCCAACAACCCGTAAATATTTATCTCTGGTCTAGACGTCTTTGCTGAACTCTGGGCTTAGATACAAATGTCTATTCAGCCTTGCCACTTGAAGATTTGAGAGGCCCTCCAAAACCTGTGTCTAAATATTATCTTTCTAAGCCAACTCTACCTTTCCCACCCCAAGCAGTGACAACCCAACTGCTGCAGTTGCTCTGACCCAAATTTGGGCAGTGTTCCTTAATTATTCCACTTGCTGAAAACAGATGCAATCTATACGTAAGTTCCAATACTCCACTTTCATGATGCATCTAAACTGAATGCTCCCCATAGCTCCCACTCCTACCTCTAAGGTCGGGGCACAGATGTGCCTGCTGAGATCATTGCAGTAGCCTTGGCCTTGCATTCTGCTTCTCTCATCCCAAGACACTGGCTGGAGTGGCCCTCTCTGATGCTAAGCCACATCATGGAAAGCTTTGCTGGTGAAAGTCTGTATAATGCCCCATGTTAACTCTATGCATCCAGTGACTGCCCAGCATGTTTCACAGGCATTATTTCAGAACACCTTTCTCACTCAGTTTGTTTCCCACATCAGCTAAGAACAAACCTTGGGGAAGGAAGAGTTCTCATAAAACACAGTATATAATAAACTTCCTGTCTTCTTTTCTCACAGTTATATGCACTGGTGAAATGCATGTTTATTTTAATTCATTGGTTCTTAAGGGAGGGAAGTATTGGTACATGCACATGTGTGCACACGAGTGTAGAGGCCAGAGGTTAACTTCAGATGTTGTTCCTCAAGAGCTGTTGACCTTGATTTTAGAAAAAGGGCCTCTCCTGGAACCTGGAGCTCACCAATTCAGCTAGAATAACCAACCAGTGAGTCCCAAAGATCTTCCTATCTCTATTTTACCAGGGCTGGGATTACAATGTGTATCACCAACCTGGACTTTTTATGTGGCCAATGGGAATTAAACTCAAGTCCTCAAGCTTGTATGGAAGCACTTTAGTAACTGAGCATCTCCTAAGCCCAGAATCCCTGAAAAAATGCTGACTGCCTCCTTCCAAACAAACCATGTTAACAATAACAATAACAACATATATATATATATATACATATATATAATATATATATCACATACATATAGATTCAGAAAACTAAATGTGAAGTTTCTTAATGTAAAGTAGAAATAGAATGAAAACAAAACAGCACATATTTTAATGTGCACATAAATGGTCACTCATGAGTATACTGAAAGACACTTAGAAAGTTATACCTAGTTAATTAAAGTTAATTAAGAGGATGAACCTCCTTCCAAAGAAAATAGAAAAAAAATGAAGGGCCTTGTTGCTGCAGATATTAGAATAGAAATTTGTATATTTATCTAGATGAGGCTGTACAAATATTTCTTATAGATTAAATAATGTGAATTATAGGCTTAGATAACTACACTTTTCCTCTTATATGAGCATGCAGTAGGATTTTGGAAAATCATGAAGAATTAAGGGCATGTGAGAATTCTTCACTTTGACAGATATATCCACTAAATGCTAAGAACAACCCTGCCTGATAAGTACACAACATCTATTTATCACGGTGATGACCAAATAGCTCTCCTAGAAAGCACAATGCCTTCATTTATTAAAATGAATTATTTTGTTTTTTTTTATGATGTTGACTATTTTAATGACTTCTTTACTTTCATTTTATGGGTATGAGTGTTTGGCCTACATGTCCATAAGTGCACTGCAGTTAAGCCAGGTCCTCGGGAACTGGAGTTACAGTTGGTTGTAAGCCAACTGTGAGTGCTAGGAACTGAACTGCCATTCTCTGCAAGGGCAGCCAGTGCACTTAACTGTGGAGTTATTTCTCCAGCCCCTCAATTAATTCTAATTTGAGAACCTCATACATGAGTGCTGAGTCCATACCACTTCTGTCTTCCTCCCCTGTCCAACTGCTCCTATTCCTCTCCCAAATCCATGATCTTCTCGCCAGCTGTTACCCTTAGGTATACATACATCTATTATCTATATGCACATATATGTATACAAATACACACACACATACAACCTACTGAGTCTGTTTAATGTTGCCTGTATGTACCTGTGTCCATGGGTGACCCCTTGCGATTGGACAATCTATATGGGAGCCTGTCCTTGTAGGAGAACAATCCTCCCTCTTCCACAGCTACTGACCACCTGTAGCTCTTCGTCTAGGAATGAGACTGTGTGGAATTTCCCATGTTGGCATCTCTCTTGTTGATCATTTCTGATATAATTTTTGAATACACTTTCACCTAGAAAATCCTGAAAGTTTTGTTTTGTGAACATTTTTTCACTTATGTGGTAGCATAACATTACTTAAAAGTTAATCTTAAAAATTAAAACCTATCTTCTTCACTATGCTCTGTGGAGCCTACTTGCTTCCACAACGACAAGAGATGTGCTACAGAGGACACATGATTTATTTAGGGTCACCCTTTATACAGTTTGAGGCCTTTGATGCTGCTATTTTATCTGACCTCCATAGACTTTTAATTACTCACTGATCTAAATCCAAGCCCAATAAAATTTTTCTACTAACCATATGTTATAAGGGATCACGCTTTTAGCTAGGAAAGTACTAAATAATTTTCATCTATTTAACTACTGTATAATTACTGTATCTTTCAACATCTAATTTTTAAAGCATGTACTATCACATTTTAAAATTACCTTAAAGCTCTTTAATACAAATCTTTAAGGGAATCTTTGAAAATGCAGCCACATTATAAAATCATAGCCTGAGTTTCTCTACTTTAAAAGATGGTAATAGAGACTCATATGAATTAAATTACATTTGTCTGGACCCAAGTTATAAATCCTAGATACAACACTTTAAAATAGTTCCAGATACTTTCTGATTTGTCCTGTTGCCATAGAAACTGAAGTTGGGAGGAGGTAAAAGACATTGTGAAATAGGACTGAGGGAATTGGAGAAAAGAGTTATCCTTTGTTTCAAAACACAGCTTGTGTCCTTCCATCAGGTAGCACATTGCTACTGTAAAGCTTTGCACATGTATAGACTTAAGAAAATATTGGAGGGCGCTTGGTAAGGGCAGTTGATGTACCTGAGTTTGATCCAAAGAACCCACACAGTTCAAGGAGAAAAATGATGCATGGAAGTCATGTGTATGTATGTGAACACACACACACACACGAAAATCTAGAAACCCATGTCATAAAAAACATTTCTTTGTTTAAGAAAATATTAACATTTTCTTTAATACATATTTTTATCTTGAGAACAGAACATAATGGGGTCCTTTTCTACTTCCTTTTAAAAGTAATCTGTGCTCCTGTTAGATGGTATAACTGAATAATAAATCTCCCAAAACATTGGATGTCCTTATATCTAGATATTCCATTTAATTTTTGTATTTTGCGTAATAAAATATTTATTGTAGGTCTATGGCTTATGCTTGATTTTAATATTGCTCTGAGTTGTGAACGTGGAAGGCATTTACATATGTTAAGAAATAGCTACAGTCCAGATACACTAGTTCCCAACAGTATTTTAAGGACCATTAAGATATTTAAGCCGTTTACCACACTCCTAAGCAGAGTGCTCTATTACCGGGACAGAAAAACCAGAGTCATGCTTACACAACCCCGGCAGGGCACCCATGCTGACTGAATCTATGTGCCGGGAGACAGCGACTGCTCTCTTTGGCCCACAGCTTTCGCACTGAGAAAGGGACACCAAAGGAACACTTTGACTTCCTCTGAAACCTCCTCAGCTTGCTCTCTTTCCTTAGCTTTCCAGAACATTCTTCATATCTGGGTCAAAGGAGAGCATGGGGTTTCTCATTTGTGAAGCAGCGATACAAATAGTTCCATGACAACAGCATGTTGTCATGAAGATGGAGGCCGAAGATCCCCCGAAGGGTGTTCCGAACAGAGGGACAGATGTTAATTTCGTTTCCTCTTTACATCTAGTTCTCGTGTTGCTCACTACTTCATTCAGCCAGACTTTTTCCTTCACTCTTCCTGGCCTGCAGACACATGACTTCACAGAATTCCCTGCAGGTGACCGGGACACCTGGTTCTGATAGCATCTTATTTCTCTGCATTTTTCCCTTAAGTTCAACAGTCCTGGTAAGAGAGGTGCTCAGTGACGAACTAGTCACACCCACATGTGGGGGTGGTCTTGCTAAGACCCCGCCTCCACTCTCCCTTTGCTATTAGTGAGATCATAGGGTGGCTCTTGAGGTATGTGGGATAGGATTTCAGCCCGATAAGGTAAAACCGTGAGTCCTAAGAATTGCACAAGAGTACTGACATGTCCTTTACTCAAGACGTTTCTTGTGCGATTCCTGGAAAATCACAGGTTTACATCTGGGAAGGGAGAAGGGGTCATATACACTTAGGCCTTAAGCGTTCACTGTGGCTTTGATACTATCGGAAATATCTCTGTATAGAAGCCACACCCTTTCCTTCCCCATGCCTTCTTAATTTTCTCTCTTTTCATGCTGTTTCATTTCCAATGACTCACCAGGTCCTGAGATTTTTTTTTTAAATGCTCAATCCTTGTCCACTAAATGCACACTTTGCTTTCTCTGGTTCTACACATTCACTACTAGTTTTATTTTATCAGTGCCCCCACCCCCACTGCATCTAACCAATCACGAAACCCCGATGTCTATTTTCAATAACTCTTGGAAGTTATTACTATTGATGTTGGTGTGGGGAATCTCACTACGTAGCCCTATGCTGGCCTCAACTTTGTGATTCTTCTAGAAGCTGGGACTGCAGACATGCAACATAATACCTGGCCAATTTTAACTCGTACTAAACCTATTTGGATAGTTGTCACTTTAAGCCTGGGTCCCATTGCCATTTAGTTTCAGTACAATTTTTTTCCTCCCCAACGTGAAAATGATTGTTTAATCTAAATACCACTCGTGACACATTTCTTTATTCTTCTAACATCCAGCAACTTCCGGCTGCCTATTGTAACTAACAGACTTCACAGCATACTGTGCACCCAACTCCACAAAAACCAGACAGGTCTTAGAGATCCCCTCCCAACTTTTTTGCTTCCTTCCAAGAGACTATGTTCTAATCCGTGAGTTCTGAAGGAGACAGCTCAGAATTTAAAAATAAAACGTGTTCTCAACTATACATGAAATAAACTTGCCACAGATGAGTTATCCTTCATTTCCCCATTCAGAAATGCTAAATAGTGTTAGAAGTCAATAATCACAATTAAATCAAACTCTCTTATTGTACAAATAAGGAAAACAAAACCCAAATGAAATAAAGTAACTTTTCTAAGGCCAAATATGGAATTACTAGGAGCAGAACTAATTCAATCTTAGAATGTTAGTTCTATTTTATTGACATTATGATTGGTTTTTTTTTGTTTGTTTGTTTTTAAACAAATTTCACATTTGTGATTAAGGTATAAAGAAATCCTTTGGATATCCAGTGGAGACATTCCAGAAACCATTTAGGTTATTAATTTAAGAAGGTATAAATGAATATATATGTATGTATGTATGTATGTCATAATGAATTTTAAAGGGAAGGAGGTTCTGCCTACCACCCCTGACTCCAAGACAGCCATGTCAAAGATGATAGGACCAGTATTCCTCCAAGTAAGCATGCTCACAGCCCTCTGCAGAGACAAGCTGGAAGTCAAGATCAGTGAAATGGCTTGGTTCTTTAAAGTTAACACTTCTCTACTCACTTCCAAAATTGTTGTTTTCTAATAGAAACATTTCCTCATTCATTCAGATCCACAGAATAAAAAGTCTGCCCACAAGCATTCTTGCTGCTACTTAGAAGATTTTAGTATCTCCCAACTGAAGAGGAATACTTGAACATAGAAATGGTAACAGTGGCCAGGCAATGGTGGTGCATGCCTCTAATCCCAGCACCTGGGAGGCAGGGGGATCTCTGTGAATTTGAGACCAGCCTGGTCTGCAGAGCTAGTTCTAGGACAGCCAGGGCTACATGGGTGGCCCTGTCTCAAAACACCAAAAACAAAACAAAACAAAGAACAAAGAACAAAAGAAGATACAGTAAAAGCAAGAGAAATGTTTATTCAAATCACTAAAACTGAATATATAGTCCATGAAAACGTAGGTGCAATCTTTTTGTAGGTGCGATCTTTTTTTTTTTTTTTTTTTTTTTTTTTTAACTCTAAAAGTGAGAGGTAATGGAGGAGGCAATGGAGTGGAAGGTCCTCCTCTGTTCACATCCTTTGTTCATGAATTCACAGTGTATTGAGGAAAGTGGTCCCCAGTGTGGAATAAATGACTGCAGACTGTGTACTGCTGGCACAGGCTCTAGACTGCTTTTCATTTGGCAGCTAAATGCCTCTACTTTTTCCACCCCTCTCCCTCCAACACACAACCACTGTCTTAAGAGCGTTCCTAGGAGCTTGTGTGTCTTCAAGGTTAAAGAAATGAGGCCAGTCACAGTATGTAAAGAGCTCTAGAGGAGCTGGTGTGTGTGTGTGGGGGGGGGGGGTGTCTCAGTTAAAGGCTTGCTGTGCAAGCCTGAGGGCTTGAGGTCAATCCCCAGGCCGCTGTGAGAAGCCAGGCATGGTGCTATGCTTATAATGTCAAGACTGGGGATGTGGAGACAGGAAGAGCCCAGGGGCCTGTGGTCAGGAGCCAGACTTTCCCAGCAAGTGAAGACCAGGCCAATGGAAAGAGCTGTCTCAACACTAAAGGCGGTAGCTCTTGCTGAACACTGATGCTCGAGTTGAACTCTGGCTTCCACATGCACATTACACATACGTGCACTCATTGGAACACACATACACACACACGTACATACACACAACACAGAGAGAGAGAGAGAGAAGAAAGTATCCAAATGGAACTCAACATTAAGGCTTTGAATATTAATGAGTTTGAATGTTAAATGAATCATTTTAGGAATTATGAATAATTTTGAAATGTGATTACTTATGTCAAATATTGGGAGTATTCTGGCTCTGTAGACTGCTATGAGTATTGTCTTGATTGATCAGAACAGCCACAGGTTTTGTCAAACGGCCTTCCTTTAGTCAACCAAAGGGACAGTTTGGTTGTTTTTATTTTTTTAAGCACGAAATCAGCTTTCTACTATTCAACTTGGTTTGCCATCAGTCTGTGCACACCACATGCACAGTCTGATGGATATTTTTTCCTACCTTTTGAAGATAAGATGTGGAAGACTCTTTGGAAAGTCGCAGTGAAGTGTCTGATGACATCACCATCCTGACAAAATGCTGATCCACAGTGAGCACTAATGGTCTTTAGTCTAAAGTTGGGATCTGAAAGTTCTAACTGATAACACAGTTATTCTCTGTTTTTAAGGCATTTCATTTTCCCACTAGTCTGAAATAGACTGAACACATTTAAAAAGAGCTACTTAAAGATAATTCAAGTGGTTTGTTTGTTTGTTTGCTTGCTTGCTTCATTTTTTTAATTTTAATATAGACCACCCTGGTAAAGCTATCGAGTTTAAGAGTACAGATATTTCATATTTTTTCCAGCAGGTTCAATGTTAGTTTTCTCCTGTTGGTATGATAAATAACCTTAGGCTGGATAGTTTACACACAAAAGAAATTTTATTGCTCAGTCTGGAAGCTGGGAAGGCCAAGACAGGACAGGCAGATTTGGCTGGGAGGGCCAGCTCCGTATAGATGGACTTAGAAGTCCTTGAGTTGTCACCCCACAGAAAAAGGGAGAAGTGAACGAGTTTTCCTAGGACTCTCTCTCTTCTTCCTTCATCTTCTTTCTATGTCTTTTTGCTCCTTTTCTCCTCCCCCTCCTCTCCTGTTCTTCTCAGGCCTTTTATATGAAGGCACTAATCTCATTCCCAAAGGCTGTATCCTCACAATCTAATCATGTCCCAAAGGCCTACCTCTCTTCACACTGTGGCTCTGGGATTAGCAAGCAATGTAAGCATGGGGGAGGGTACATGGGAAGGTGGATAGGGTCCTTAAACACCGCACTCATTCTGGTCAATTTCTTTTGACTTTTAAACCAGTCAACCCAGAAGTAGACTACACAAGACAATGCAGATGATACAGAAATGTTAAAACATGCATGCACCCCACATGCACCCCATGTCTTACTGTCTGGAACCAAGTCATTATATGGGCCCAACTGCAGTGATCTCACAGCTGCAATACACTTATCCTATGTGTTATTGTGTGTGTGTGTGTGTGTGTGTGTGTGTGTGTGTGTGTGTGTGTGTGTGTGATAAAAAGGGCTACAGAGTTAGGTTTACTAAAAAACAAAACAAAAAAAACAAAACAAAAAAATAGACACTTGAGTCATAGTTCATTCCATTAAGTCACTTGTGCTGCTACTCAGAACCCATCCCTATTTTTAAATACCTCTAGAGCAGTTTCGAAAACATAAACACCACTCTCCTTTTCAAAATTAGCACTTTGCCAGCAGCTCACCACATTCCCTTCTTATTTGTGGTCATTACTTCTTCTCTGGTCGCTTTAAATAGCAGCCGTTTGCCCTTGTCTGTGAATCTTAGCTGTAGCTGATGTTCTCTCTGGGTCTGGCACACACCCTCTTCTCTGGACTTTCTAATTAGATCTAGGTTGGCATTTTTCCCTCCTTAGCTTTGGTCACTGGTTTGGAAGTCTGTTTCCCTCAATTTTGTTAATTGCTCTGCTCCATTATTTGTTTTTGTTAGGAGATTGCTTCTTGTTTTGTTAGGAGATTGTTTCATTTTGGCATACAAATTCTCAAGTTTTCTCTATGATGTTATCCTGAGTACCAAGTGTGAGACCTAACTTTGTACAAGAGCTTCTTTACTAGCAGAAAAAAAAAAAAAACTTTCAGTAGGAAGGAGGGCACTACCTGTATTCTACCATACTACACAGTATAATCTCACTTATTGGAGGATGCAAACCTCCAATAAGTTTGTTGGGAGACGTGTTCTCAACAGACAACCTAGCTAGCATGGAGCTCCTTAAGTTAGCCAAACTGGCCTAGAACTGATGGTGATCTATCTGTCTCGGTGTACAGCACCAAGTTTTCCTCCTTCATTTGCAAAGAAACTACACAGACACATTCATATTTCACAGGAATGATTGTTTCCTATTTCCTGGAACTGTATACAGTTAAGAACTTAATAGCAATGACTTGTAGGTCACACAACAGGAGCCAAGGGCTGTAAAGGAGGTCTTCCTTCCTTTCATACCCTTTCCCAACTATGTGACTATATGTACATGCTATTTTGCACATGTATTATATAAGTGAATGCAACAAGTCTGACTTTTACATTTGGTTTTGTCCTTAGTAAAATATTTAGCAGATAGTAATGATGAGAAAAAGTTCTGAGAACAGAACAGACACCTCAGCAGACTTGAGGGCAAGCAAACTGGACACATCAGGCCAGAGGGGGACCAGGAGTGGTGTCTTCCTCCTCTCTAGGCTGAATATCGCTTTGTCTGAAATGATTGGCACCAGAACTGTTTTGGATCCTAGCGTATTTGCACAGGCAGAATGAGCTATAATAGGGAAAGGATCCAAGTCTCAGCATGAAATCTGTTTCTATTTTATATGAACCTTATAAATGGAAGATAATTTATACAATATTTTCATTGTTCCAGGGTCCAGTGTAGAATCTTCTACTTCTGGGGTTATGTCGGCACTCAGAAAGTTTCAGCGTTCCGAGCACTGAAAATTTTCCTATCAAGTGGTTCAGTTTGTAATAGATAAATTGTCCCTCTGGAAAATGGAAATATTAACAACTAAAACAGAACAAAATCTTGCACAGCTAATTAAAAGTTGGGTGTTAATGATGAAAGAATGAGATGGAGAGAGACAGATAGAGACTGGGAAGCATTGATTCCAATAAAAAGCCAACTTTTCTGTCAGTTCAGGTCACAAGGATCCTTGCTCAGGACTTTTGGAGCCAAGTCAGTGAACAGCTAAGACTGTACTCTTGAATACTTCACAGGACAGGGTCAGCGCAGTGCTGTGTTTATCCTCTCATAAACTGTAGGAACCATTTGGAGCTAAGAACACTTCCGATTCACTCACTGACCCATCCAAAAGCTGGAATGTGGTGGTCTTGCCAGAAAGCATAGAAGACATAGATTTATACTTAGATGTATGGATATTCATATTCTCTTTCCTCTTCTGTGTGTGTGTGTGTGGGGGGAATATGTCAGGTGCTGGGTTTAATCCCAAGACAGGAAGGAGAGAGAAAGGGGAGAGGGAGAATCATGAAGATCCAAGTATAATTTGTCAAGTCCTTCATTAATTGAACTACTTTTCACATAAAAGACAATTCTCTGTGGGCAAATAACTCTGTAATTAAGTATGTATATATTTTAACAAATCATTAAGAAATGACTATAGAAGCAACTGCCAACTTAACAATCACCCCGACTTGTGCATTCTCCAAACAGCAGGCAGTATGTCTGTTCTCTTCAAATTGCAACTTTAACTGATCACATGTGTATAACAGGTGTTGTTGGAGGCTCCAGCTTCCTAACTGTGCCAATACATTTAATCTATCCCCCACCCCATCTACTATAAGGTCAACATCATTATGGGGATTATCACCACCACAAATGAGTAAACTGACTTAGAAATGAAATAATTGGTATCAGGTTCTCCACTGGGATCCCCGGAAGGACTATTACTGGTGGATACCTTGGCTTTATCCCAGTGCAGTCTATTTCAGACCTCCAGAACGTTAACAGAATGAGTTGATGTTGTATCTTTGTGGCCATTTGTCTTCACAGCAATAGACAACTCATCATTTGGGTTAGTTTTCTGAGTCCTCTACTTGAACACAGCAAGGCCTTCCAGGAGAGCTCGGTTTTAAGACTTCCTTTACTAGCTTTGCCAAAGGAAACACCTGACCCAGTCCTGACTCCTCTGTATTCACCCCCACTTTCTTCTGGAGAAAGGACTCAGAAGTTTACCACTGACACCATGTGATGCAACAGACAGGCAGATATATAGACAGACATAAGGGACGAATAAGGGTATTTGATATGACAACCAGAACAGAGCCCCGGTGGTCTTTGATTTAAAAACCAAAAAGCCACAGCAGTGCTTGCCTATTCCCCCACTGACAAGACCCTGGGGAAGATCCAGTGCAAAGGAAAGCATGGGTGGTCCACACCCACAGCCTCCCAGGGGCTCCGTTCCTCATGCACAGGTGAAGGATGGGTGAGAGCCCTTGGCCAAAGGAAACTCAATATTCTCCATTTGGATGCTGCTTTTGTTTGAGACTTTCTCAAATGCATTGTCAGACACAGTCTTTAAAGGGTTGTCAGGCCCACCAACAAACTCCCATTTTGGGCTTTATGTTTTTCAGGTAATTGAAACTATACCGTTCACCAATCACTCTCTTCAGGCAGTGAGTTGTGATGTTTCATTACTGACCGCGTTTACAAAAGGCAGAAGTTTCCTGCCACTGGTCCCTGGAGTCTATGATGCTATGACATATCCAGACCTCTCTTTCTTACCATAGCCCTGATCACTTTAGGAGAGATTACAGACTCAGGCCTAGTGGCTGGCTGGGGGGGGGGGGGGCGTCCAGTCCACAGCTGAAGACTCAGCTGGAACCAGATTGTTAAGTGGCAGGAAGAGCTGTCTGAGAGATCCCAGTACCGAACACTCCTCCCGTTTTTAGAGGTTAATAGCCTATCACTTCATAGAAATGTGACACTCTGCTCACTCAACATGAAGTTGGCACTTCAGGATTACAGTATGATAAGTTCACTCTATACACTATGTCTTTCTCCTAAAACTCATCTCCCTCCCACTCTATGGCCTGAAAGCTACCAAATGTCTACCAAAGTCATTTGTGGAAACCTGATCGGCAACATGATGGTGGCATTAGGACACCAGACTGTTGGAAGGGGATTAGGTCATAAAGGGAACCCTTGCAAATGAGATTATAAAATAGGTTCCCAGATAGCTGCCCCCACCCTTCCCACCACATGAGAATGCTACATGGAACATATATGGACCAAACACTGGGCCCTCATCAGGCATTGGAAATACTCATCTTAATTGTAGACTCCCAGTTTCAGTAGCTGTGAAAAAATATTTGTTTATAAGCTACCCAGTTTATGGTATTTTGTCAGAGTAGGCTCAGTGGACTAAGATACCATCTGATCATATCACATCTGCTATGAACCAGGTACTTTGTTCAGTAAGGGGCATGAAAATGGCAGCCAAAGATCATACACATTCTGCCTCACTGGAGAAGGGAAGATATTGTAACTGTTTATGGTTTGGATAGGAAAGATAATTATAACAGCTTTCAGTTTGGATAGGAAATATAACTTTAGAATTTGGACAGGAAAGATATTATAATTGTTTAGTGTTTGGATAGGAAAGATAACTGTTTAGAATTTAGATAGAGTTTAGAGTATTCTTCAAGGACTTGACCAGTACCCCAATACCTGTTAAGGTCATTAAAAAAAAAAAAAAAAACCAAGAGGTATCTGAAATAGTCCCTTGGCCAAGAGGAGGATAAAGAGACACGACTATTAAGCGGAAGGTGGAATCCTAGAACAGAAAAGGACATTCTGTAGGAATGAGAAAAGTCTGAGCAGAGTGTTCCATATGACATTATAATAGGACAATAGTGGCAACTGGGTATGGAGTATATGGGAACTTTCTATACTAATGTAGTTTTTCTTTAAATCCAAATTCTTAAAAGTTTCAAATCTGTTAAAAGGAAAGAAAACACCTGTGAAATGCCAGACTTTCTGGCACTAGGGCAACGGTATGGAAAAGGTTTCTGACTCATTCCTTTCAGGTATCAGGGTTAGCAGAGCCCTCGGATAACCGAAAAGGGGGGGAAGAGATCGTTCTGCTCTTAGAGTAAGCCTTTGCTTGCTTCTGAGCTCTTGACAGTTTCACACAGCATCTACTGCTTTGATGACTGAATGGGAATAACAGAGGAAAACTATTTTCTGTTTTGTAATGAACAATTCTACACCACAGTTCACACTCGTGTTAAAAGTGAGACTTGAGAACTTGGAGGAACACAACTCTGCCAGGGGTTTTGTTACATTTCCTCCAGATTCCAGCTTCGTTGCAGGTTTCCATCGTGAGCACATCACCACTCAACCCCCCCGTGTGTTCCGTTTGGTACCAGCTGATATTTCAAAATGCATAAAGGTTTCCATGTGAATCTTTAACTTCCTGGTTTGACACGTCCCTTCCCTGAGACAACAAGCACCCTGCTCAGGCTCTGAGGGACTTATCACTTTGGGCTGGGGCTAAGGGAGTCTGAGAAAAAGCATTAGGCAATCTAGTTTAAAAACTAGTACTGTAACTAGAACTTGAGGGTCAACAATAACATATTTTAATCACCTCCCCTCAAAAGGGGGGACCAAACCAAAAAAAACCAATCGACACCAAGACTTCGTCGCTTAAACTCTATCGTTATTTTCTCTGTTTTCCTAAAAAGTTAACGCGAAGAAAACAAAATGAAATTTCAAATCACATGAGCCCGCTATTCGTGCAAATCCCCTTTAAAAACATCCAGGGAAACTGGCTTTGGGACATCTCCCGGGCTATGCCAGCTGCTGGCTTGCTCATTCATCTCCTGTGCCTTTCTAACAATCCTCCTGCTGGCTGGATGTTCCCTGAGGACACGGCAGCTGGCCAGAGTGGCCAGACAAGACTTCTCTAACTACAATCTGGAGGCGGAGAGGCTAAAAGCTACCAGGGCTCAGCAGCCTCGAACTTCGCTCATCCCAAACACCCCCACCAGCTTCTAAAACGTTTCTTTGCCAGCACAGCTGGGACTCTGCCACTAACCCCTCGCTGCTGGTACTTAAGAGTGCCCTGCGTCAACCCCGGATGCCATCTTTCTTGAGCTCTTTGCATCTTGAATACTTTGAGCTTTGCATTCTGATCACGTCCGTGTGTCTTTGAAAACTTCCCCCAACTTTGCAAGGAGATGAGACTTGTAATTTTCTTCAACGTGAACTGACAAAATCCGACACTATTTACAATAGACACTCAAAACCAGTCTCCCCGCCCAGAGCCTGCCTGTATCCGGATTACCCTTGGTGCTCCCACAGTGCAAAACCTGATGCCCGGTGGCGGATCCCTAGCCCGGAGCGCCACGCTTGCGGGCAAGCGTCCCGAAGGCGGGTAATGGGTAGGAGGGTGGCGGGGTGGAGGTACCCCAGAGACTTACAGTCCAGGGCGACCACTAAATAGTGCAGCAGCAGCAGCAGCAGGAGGCCTTGGGGGCTCCTCGCCATCTACGCGGGCACCAGCCGGCTGCGTAGCCGAGGGTCCCCCCGCTGGAGCGTGACAGGCGGGCCGGCCCCCGGCACTTGGCGTGGCGGCGGGGCTGCAGAAGTCCGGGAGAGGAGGAGGCAGAGGGGCGGGTCCTGTCGCGGTGTCAGTCTCTTTGGTCTGTTGGGTGTCTTCTCTGGCTGCCCGGGAGCAGGTCTTCTGGCCCTGGGACGTCCCTTCTTTTTAAGGGTGGAGGGGCTTGAGGAGAGGGCGTGGACGCGGGGCGCGGTGTCCGCAGGGTCCTAAGCGAGGGGTGGCAGAAGGCCGGCTGCTGGAGGGAGAGTCCTGCGGGTCGGCCCCCGCCCTCGGGCTGATCCGCTTTGTGTCTGGTCCAGCGCTGGGCTGCCAGCTGTCCCCAGGGCCAGGAGCTGGGGGCGGGAGAGCGCAGCCGGGTGGGATGGGCACCGTGTGTGTGTGTGTGTGTGTGTGTGTGTGTGTGTGTGTGTGTGTGTGTGTGCGTGCGCCTGCGGTGGGGGTGCGGGTGGCTCGATCTATCTCTCCACGTCTCTTCTCTTGCGTAGAAAACTTGGTTTTCAGTGTTTTGCCTAGGGTGGGAGCTGATTTTTGGAAAGTTTCCTACCTAGCGGACAAAATGGTTAGAAAAGCGCTCCTAAGTGTGGGTTCTGCCTCAGACCCTAGGAAAGGGTGGGGGTGGGGGGGTAAAAAAAAACATCCTTCACTCGCGCCTCAAGTCAGGACCGAGATTTCATCTTCTGGTTTGTGCCCCCCTCCCCGCCGCCGCCCCTAGAGAGTTACGGTGTGTTCTAGGCGCTTTCGTTGTCGTTTGGAAGTTCACCTGACAGTGTGAAAAATTTATCTTGTTTCTTTCCCGTTATGTAAGTGCCGCCTGTGGTGGAGTTTTCCACATGTTAAAACTCTACAGCTGCCCTTTTGTCAGGTTTATTTTTGGTCTCCTGTTCTTTTAAAAGGGAAATCCATTATGAATGCTGTAGAGCCTGCTTCAAAATTGACCCGCACCTCGGAAGCGCACTCTGACCAAGGCGATTTTCACATTTGCTCTCCAGAACTGACGTCTGGGGACATTCGAGAAAATTAACCCATCTGTGTAAAGGCCTTCTCCAGGCGAAGACATTTGTTTTTAATAGATCGGTTTAAGTAAGGTCCAATATTGAATAAAGTTATGTGTAGAAGATAGCCGATTTAGTGGGGGGAGCCCTTACAAAGAATGAGCCAGCTTGGTGGACAAAGGCTAAGATACACTTAGATATGCAGAGCTCTGAAGAATGAGGCATCCCCACGGTTGCCTTGGCAACAGTGATGAAAGCTTTGTCCCCATAGGGAAGGGGAGGGGATGGAGGACCCCTGGGGGCAAGAAAAGAAAAGTTGAAAAAGGCAAAAATGTTGGAGCCAGTGTAGCCTAAGCACACAAACAGTAGGGGCATCATCTAACTTAAGGGCCATGGCCTGTGCTCCAGGCCAGGTTAAGCCACTGGTCCTCAGCAAGCCAAATAAAAAGAGTCAAAGTAGTAGTGGAGAGAGAGAGAGAGGGGGGGGGGCAGAGAGGGACAGAGAGAGGAGAGATCCAGTGAACTCCTAATCTTGTCTTCCGGGTCTGGAAGAGAGATGAAATACAGAGGCAAGGTGTACACAGCCAAACAGTAACACCCAACCCTGTCATTGCACGGGCTTCAGTCCCATCCTATAGGGTGGTGTGACCACTTGTTACAACTATATGTATTCTCTTTCCCAAAGACAAGTGGCCCTTGCTTCTCCCAGCATGGGATTCCTGGGGAAAGTCCCATTCCTTTGGTATTTATGGATGCAGAAGCCAAGAAGAAACTGCTTAGACTGCTTAATCTACTTCCTGGGAAGTGCCAGGTTTTTTTTTTTGTTTGTTTGTTTGTTTTATTTTTAATTTGCTTGTTTGGGGTGTGTGTGTGTGTGTGTGTGTGTGTGTGTGTGTGTGTATGTGTGTGTGTGTGTGTGTGTGTGTGTGTGATGAGTCTGGAGTGGCTCAGAGATTCATCATACCATAAACACATTTTAATAAGAAGAGGCTTTTTCATTTTGGAAATCAGTATGGTGTTTTCTCATGAAAATGGGAATCAGTCTATCTCAACATCTAGCGATTCTACTCAAAGGATGCACATTCATACCACAAGAATATCAGTTCAACTATGTTCATAGCAATATTGTTTGTAATAGCCAGAACCTGGATGCCCCTTAATCAAACAACGACTAAAGAAAATGTGGTACATTTACACAATGAAGTATTACTCCACAGAAAAACAAAACAAACAAACAAACAAAAAACAAATGAAATCTTGAAATTGGCAGGCAAATTCGCACTCATATATGGATTTTAGACATGGAGCAAAGGATCACCAGCCTACAATCCACAACCTCAGAGATGCTAGGGAACAAGGAGGACACTAAGAGAGACATACATGGTCACCTTGAGAAGAGGGAAAGGGACAAGAGCTCCTGAGTATATTGGGAGCGGGGGAGGGGGGTAGGGGGAAGAGGAGGGGAGGAGGGGAGTAGTATAGTGACACACTGGCAAGGCAAGATGCCACTACAGAGTGGGGAGGAGAACATGGGGGATCGGGAAGGTCAAGTTGGGAGAAGAACAGAAAAGAACAGCAAGGAGAGATACCTTCATAGAGGGAGCCATTACAGGTTTAAAGAGAAGTCTGACACTAGGGAAATGTTCAGAGATCTACAAGGATGACCCCAACTAACAATCTAAGCAATGCTGGAGAGGCTACTTTGAATGCCCTTCCCTGATAGTGAGATTGATGACTAACTTATATGCCACCCTAGAGCCTTCATCCAGTAGCTGATGGAAACAGAAGCAGACACCCACAGCTAAACACTGAGCTAAACTCCTGGAATCCAGTTACAGAGAGGGAGGAGTGATGAGCAAAGGGGTCAAGACCAGGCTGGAGAAACTCAAGCTGACTTGAACAAGGGGGAGCTCATGGACCGCAGTCTGACAGCTGGGGAACCAGCATAGGACTGAGCCAGACCCCCATGTGGGTGTCAGTTGGGGGGCTTGGGTAGTGTATGGGGCCTCTGGCAATGGAACCAGTATTTATTCCAATGCATGAATGGACTTTGGGAGCACATTCCCTAGGGATGGATACTCTCTCAGCCTAGACACATACAGGAGAGCCTAGGCTCTGCCCCAAATGATGTGCCGGACTTTAATGATCTCCCATGGGAGGCCTCACCCTCCCTAAGGAGTAGATGGTGGTTGGGATGGGGGCTTAGTGGGGCTGGGGATGGAAGGGTGGGAGGGAGAAGGAACTGGGATTGGTATGTAAAATAAGATTGTTTTAATTTAAATAAAAATTAATTTTAAAAAAGAGGCTTTTTATTTAGGCACTGGTGTCTAGTGTGGGTCCAGGACTGCTCCTGAGAGTGCTCCCAAGATGAATCCCCTAGTCATATCACCCTAAGGCTTATAAAGACAAAAGCCCACAAGATTACATGCATTCTATGTATAGGCAGGGACTATTTTTAACATATATGCCTTGTAGTTGTCTTAGTAATCTTTCTGTTCATAGTGAGTGAGTTTACTAACAAAAGCAGAAATAGAAGTCAGTCTTATGACCTACTACTGTCTTGCTAGAACAGTAAATTTTACATGACCAGCCAATTTAAGAAGAGTCTGGGAAAAAAGGAGAGCGGGCTGGTAGGGAACAGCCTGTACAAGTTAGGGCTCACATACATGTTTAGAGGTATGTTTTGCTCTTTGGTCTCTCAAACATAGTAAGTCTAAACTGTAAATGCTTTATTTATGTATGTATGCATTTATTTATTTTTTGAGGTGAGGTGGGGTTTTGCTGTGTAACAGCCCTGGCAGTCATGGAACTCAATTTGTAGATCAGGCTGGCCTTGAATTTGCAGAGATTCATCTGCCTTTGCCTCCTGAGTGCTAGGTTTAAAGGTGTGAGCCACCACCGCTTGGTGGTGTAACGTTAGCCATCACAATTGTTGACCTTTTTGTGACAGGGTCTTTCTACATAACCCTGGCTGTTCTGGAACATTATAATGACCAAGCTGTCCTCCCATGCACCACCACACCTGGCTCAAAATTTTATTACGTTTTTTACAAGACAAAGTTGTTAGAGGGTGGTGGTGGTGCAAGGCTTTAGTCCCAGCACTCAGGTGGCAAAGGCAGGTGCATCTCTGTGAGGATGAAGCCAGTGTGGTCTACAGAACTAGTGCCAGGACAGCCAGGGCTATCCTAAGAAAACTTGTCTCAAACAAACAAACAAACAAGGCATAGTCAGAGCTTATTCTAGTTAGTTATTGACTCATTTATTAGCAGCATCTATCCAGTGGCTACAGTGTACCTCCAGGGAGAGCACTGAAGGAGACCAAGCTTTGCTGCTGTGAAATTCAGTCTTCCAGAGAGAGAGAGAGAGTCCCATCTGCACTTGTTTCTAACATTCCATGATAACTGTTGGGGTGGGGGCAGTAACAGCTGGTTTTATTTCATGCTTTCTCAGTGGTCGAGTCTAAAAGCCGCAATTCTTAGTCCTCCCCCAAAGAAGAAATGTTATCATTCCCACTTTACAGATGAGGAAACTAGGCACAGGAGGTCAAGGAGAAGGCGATGGTTTCCCTGATGGGGATAAGGTTAGGGCTTTATTTACTAGGCCTTGAAATATGGAACATTTGAAAGGAAAGCAAAGAGCAGAGTTGATAGCTGGGAGGTCTAAGCAAGGTTCTGTGGCGCTGGAGTACAAACGTAGTCGGGCAGAGGACATTAGTCGTGGAGAGGCAAAAGAATGGGTTATAAACCCCATTCCTCACTATACCACTGGCTTTGGGCATTATGATATAAGAAATGAATGCTTTGAAAGCAATGTGGCAAGGGAGGAAAATATTCGCATTAGCTAATTAAAGCAGCTTCTTACCATGTAACTCATGCACTATTAACATTGCCACCTGGAATACTTCGAGGGCTGGCTTGCTCCTAAAATAGTTTAGGTTTATCTTTCTTGTGTTCTTTCTCTGCATTTCCATCCTCCTTTTTTCCCCCCCCACAAGACAATTTCTTTGTGTAACCCTGACTGTCCTGGAAACCCACTCTAGGTCAGACTGGTCTCAAACTCAGAGATATTCCTGCCCTTTGCCTCTAAGGGCTGGGATTAAAGATGTGGGCTGCCACCACACCTGGCTCTCATCTTTCTTCCTATTGTAGCCATTTGTGTTTAAAACCCCTCCTGTTGACCCCATTCACTCTCATGGCTTCTCTTGTCTTCCAGAACCATCCCCCACCTCAAACTTCCAATGCCCCTGCCATCACAGAATGTAAAGGGAGGTTGGAGACAAGAGTGTTAGGGAAGTCGAAAAGCATGATTAGGGGCTGTGAGAGAGACAAGGGTGTGAAGCAAATGGCTAGAGCCAGGAAAGTGAAAAGTCAGTGAACTCAGTTGGTATTTCACAGTCCAGACCAACTGGATTATGCCACAATTAGCTGAAGGTAAGGGGGGGGGGGAGGAGAGGGAAGGAACAGTGGAAAATGGCTATAGTGTGAATGAATAAGAAACACCTGTAGCCCACTGACTCGTCCCCCCCCCCTTTAATCTCCACGTGCACCCCACCTGACAGACTTCACTTACACCTACCATTAAGAACCGGTAAACACAAATGGAGAGTTGGTATTTTGGGACCCATCACAATTTTTTTTCCCCTTTCCACCTACTCTAATTCTGTATTCAAACAATGTTGAGGAGGTGTGAAGGCACAATTTCTAAAACCAGCGACGAAGGGAAGAGTTAGGTTTAAACCGAGTGACTTCTCACAGAGTCTCAGATCTGGCGTTTCTGTGTTGCATGGCTTATTTGTCCTCATGGGTATGGAGAAGGCGCTGGGAAGTGTGCCCACGCTGAGATTTAGAGACAAGAGAGCACAAAGCAAGTCTCCCATTTCCAGGACCACGTGGATCCTCAACTGTCTCACTGATAAAACTTAACCTTCTATGGAAAAAGAACAAAACAAAAGTCAAGGTCTTTGATAAGTTCCCCGTTACCCAGCTTCCCTCCATCATCTCCTCAGACCATTTTCTCAAGTGTGTCAACGTTCCACCCTGAGGTGCCCACAGGCATGTGCTCCTGCTTGAGTGGCCACCATGTTGGGGTGGTGGCTCTAGTGTAGATAAGATGTGCAATGGATCCAGGATAGGTTCAGTCATCCTTCTCTTTGGGTCCTCTCCACAGGACACTCTTAAATATAATGGCTGTGGTTTCCACTGTCCAGGCTGAAGGGTTGGCTGTGCCTGTTGAAGGACAGATACATTAAGCTGGGATCTGGTGGGTCTCTGCTACCACTGCAGGCCAGAACCTTAGCATCGTTATTGGGTGTAGCACAGGGGGGAGGACTAGCTAGTTTTGGTAGGAGTTCTCTGTTGGTAAGAGGTCTCAGGCTGTAAACATCCTGCAGGAGGAAGCTGCAGTTGCAAGTTTGTACATCCTGGTATACAGAAGTTCATGTTCTCCCATAGTCAGTCTCTGAGGGAAGCTTGAATGTCACCTGGGTAGGGCTTTGTCACAGCTTTGTCCTCAACATGGCCCTGCCCTTGTTACCAATACACATTCACTCAGGGCTTCATTCAGGGGTTTCTCCATTCTGTACAAAGTATGAACACTGAGCCCAGAAAGTTGGCTCAGTTTGTAAAAGCACTGGTTACGCAAGCCCAAAGACCCAAGTTCAATCCCTGAAACCCATGTAAGAGGCTAGACGTGGTGTCATGCACTTGTAATTTCTACACTCCTGTTGGGAGACGGGAAGCAAAGACAGGAGAAGAGCATGGGCCAGATAACCTGGAGTGGGCACCGAAGTAACAGAAACAATGATAGCCTGCTTCAAGATAAGGCGAAAGCTGAGAAGTGACTTGTGAAAACCTGCCCTTGGATCTCTACATGGACACCATAGCTTGTAGGAGGTCCTCCTCCCCATAAATAAACAAATAAAAATGTAAGGGGTGAGAAAGTTGAGCAGGGCACAGAAGAGCACATCTGTAACAGTAACTCCAGAACTCAGTGCACATCTGTAACTGTAACCCAACATTCAGTGCACATCTGTAACTGTAATCCTAGAAATCAGTGCACATCTGTAACTGTAACCCCAGCACTCAGTGCACATCTGTAACAGCAACCCCAGCACTCAGTGCACATCTGTAACTGTAACCCAGCACTCGGTGCATATCTGTAACAAAACTCCAGCACTCAGTGCACATCTGTAACTGTAATCCTAGAAATCAGTGCACAACTGTAACAACAACCCCAACACTCACTGCACATCTATAATTGTAACCCCACCACTCAGTGCACATCTGTAACGGAAACTTCAGCACTCAGTGCACATCTGTAACTGTAACCCCTGCACTCAGTGCACATCTGTAACTGTAACTTCAGCACTCAGTGCACATCTGTAACTGTAACCCCAGCACCCAGTGCACATCTGTAACTGTAACCCCAGCACCCAGTGCACATCTGTAACTGTAACCCCAGCACTCAGTGCACATCTGTAATTGTAACCCCAGCACCCAGTGCACATCTGTAACTGTAACCCCAGCACCCGGTGCACATCTGTAACTGTAATTTCAGCACTCACTGCACATCTGTAACTATAACCCTAGCACTCAGTGCACATCTGTAACTGTAACCCCTGCACTCTGTGCACATCTGTAATTGTAATCCCTGCACACTGGAGTTGAAGGGCCATGACTTCCAGGATAGCATAGGCCATCTAGTGAAACTGTCTCAGTGGACAGGAGGCAGGAGGCTTCTCAGAGAGGCTGGGGAGGCATCTTTACATAGAGGATGGGCAGAACGAAAATGGTGAGCAAGAATGGCCGTGTGCACAGACACGTGACACATACAAGAGAAGGAAGGCAGCTCGGGGAGGCATCAGCATTAAGTCAAGAGGGGTGGAACCTACAAAATGCTCCCCTTTGGAGTCCTCAGGAGGTCCCTGCAGCTTTTGGAGTAAAGGCAGAAATCAAAGCAGACTTTGCTCCTTTTTTTTTTTTTTTTCCAGCAAGTTCCACAGAAATTCTGCACAAGCGGTTCTTCCTCTTTGTTTGGCTCTTTACTCTTCACTTAGCAGTTATTAAACATGTACTATGTGATAGGATACTCAAGTCTTCTCACATTATTAAACTTAATCTTCATAGCAATCGTATTCAATAAAAGAAAATAACCCACAGTTACGCTAGTTTTCTTCAGGGACACCTCATATGGCATTACATCCTATCAGTGCCCACTCAGCTTCCTGTCTCTGTGCAATAGCGATTTTCTTAGGAGAAACCCTTCCCTCCCTGAGGAATCAAAGCCTGGTATTCAAAATTCTTGTTTCATGGCCTCCCTTGTATCAGAGCTGGGCTTTTACATTTAACTCATCACAGTTTTTTAAAGCCAATAGACTGCTTCCATTAAGGCAGTCTACACTGTTTTGGACCATTTTTGTATTCTTTTTGTCTAACAACATGCTTGTCAGATATGAACGTACAGTGAATATCTGGCTACTGATGACCACACAGATGTAACAAGAATGTGATGTTTTTTTAACATAACAAAGTACATTTTTTGGAGACTGGGTTTCTTTGTGTAGCCTTGGCTGTCCTGGAACTCATTCTGTAGATTAGGCTGACCATGAACTCATAGAGATCTCTTTGCTTCTGCCTCCTGAATGCTGGGATTAAAGTTGTGCGCCATCACCACTTGGCAACAATGTCATTTTTAAGTCAACAAAAATTTAAGCTTTAATATCTCCTCAGGGCACCAGATATGTATCTTAGTTCTATCTTTCTTGCTTTAACCGAGTACTCCAGGTAATTTATAAAGGAATTTTTGATCATGGTTCTTGAGGCTGGTGTTATGGGTCTGGGGTCACTCTGAGAGTCACCAAGATCACTAATAAAATTCAGTAAGAAGAGGAATAAGAGGCTTTATTAAATACAGGTGCTGGATACTCAGGGCACCAGGACTGCAGCCAAGAGTGCTACCAAGATGCAGTACTTGGCCACATCAGCCCAAGGCTTATAATGTCAAAAAGCTACAAGAGTATACACATTCCGTCTATGTATAGGCAGGATCTATGAAAATGTATGTCTTGCAGTTGCTTTAGTCGTTGGGTAGAGTAGCAAGTTTGATGCCAAAAGCAGAAGTAACAATTAGTCTTATGACCAGCTATCTTGCTAGAACAGCAAAATTTACAAGATCAGTCAACTTAACAATAGTCTTAGCTGGGCAGTAGTGGTGCAAGCCTTTGACCCCAGCACTCAGAAAGCAGAGGCAGGTGCTTCTCCAAGTTCAAGGCCACCCTGGTCCATGGAATGAGTTCTAGAACAGCCAGGATTACATAGAGAAATGTCTCAAACAACAACAAAACAAACAAACAAACAAAAAACCCAAAAGACCCCCCCAAAAAACAAAAACACAAAAAACAAAACAAAAAAACCCTCTTGTCAGTAGATTCTTTCTGGTGAGTCCTGAGGTAGGACATAATGTCACATGTGTAGAGGGTCGCAAATAGACAGTCATTTTGTCCCCCCCCCCCACTTACAGTATTGGGAAACAAATCCAGGATTTTGCACATGCTAGGCATGTTACCTACCACAAAGCTGCATCTCCAGCCTAAAGTGGCTTTTATAATACACCAGCCTGAAGATAATGCAATAATCAACAAGTGGAAATGGATTGATCTATTATTAGGGGTAGACCTTTCCATGGCCTAATCACTTCCTATAGGTCCTACCTCTTAATACTTCACAATAAAGATTAAATTTCAATGTTTGTGTACACACACACACACACACACACACACACACACACACACACGAGCTTGCATGAGCACACACAGCTGAATGCACAGACCAAGCATCGCATCAATGTCAGTATCTTCTTCATTCTCTCTCCACTTTATTTTTGTGATTCACAAAGACTGGTGCTCTGTTTGGGGAATGATCTTTATAGCTGTGCTTCTTAGTTTGAGATGTGTGAGCAAACAAAAGTTAAAAGAAATAAGTCGCAAGTAGCAGATAGAAACAACACATAGATAGCAAAATATCATCACATCAAGTGTTTCCAGCATTCAGTAGAAGTGTTCTGAAGTTCTCTTTTAAAAAGGTAAATTATTTTCATTTCATGTGTGTGGTGGTTGACCTGCATGTGTCTGCATATATGTATGTTTGACATGCAGTGCCAACAGAGGCCAGAAGAGGGTTGGATCCCCTGGAATTGAGAGCTATCTACCATGTGGATGCTGGGAAATGTAACTGGGCCCTCTGGAAGATCAGCCAGTGTTCTCAGCCACTGAACCATCACTCCAGTCGCTATGCTGAAGTTCTTAACTGATTTCCAGACAGGGCAGGACCATCTCTCCGTGGAGGAGCTTCCACCTTCTCGTTCCCACTAAGCTTTCACACCATCCCACAAACAATAGTCATCTCTGTTGGAAAAGCTTTCTCCCATAGCTGTTCTAAAGGAACAGTGGTTTTCTTGTTTCTTTTTTTCTCAAACGATTTACTCTCCTTCTGTTTTCAAGGGTACCACGTGTTAACTCCTGGGATGTTTTGCTGTTTTCCTTTCTCTCTGTTATAGAGGCAGGTGACTAGCCTGTCCCATCCTATGAAAGGATGTCTGAGAGCGCATTTGCATTAAACATGCTGGCGGTCTAAGACAAAGCAGCCTGTCTTGTCTTTACAGTCAGTTCTCAACAGTCACAAATAGTACTTGACAGTTTATCGGTGTAATTGGTATTATAACCACCTGGCCAGCAAGCCCAGGAACCTTCTCCCTGACCTGCCCCCAGTCCTGTCCCTTATATCATAACCACACTTCACAGCATGCCAGACTTTTCATGTGAGTCCTGGGGACTCAAACTCAGGTCCTCAAGCTTATGCAGCAAGTGTTTTACCAACTGAGATGCACCCCCCTCAACTTCCAGCATGCATTTTGGGAAGAATGTTTAATTCTATTTAAACCACAGCAATAAGATGAAAAGCTGGACAGTTCTAAAAGTATTTTTATGCTAAATTAGCTAAATTGGCTAAATTAGCAACATTAATACTTGAATTTTTAGCAACAGATTCTATTACCTTGCCTATTTTCTGAGAGGATATTTCTGCTATAGTACCTAGAAAGAAAAACATAACTCAAAAAGAAAAGAAAAGCTAGGATCCTTTTCTCATGTAACTACTCTTCAAGGCACTCTTTTGGAAGACAGAATTTCATTTGTATCTCAACTTAAAAATGAGTACATTAATAGGATTAAATGTAGCAAAGATGGTGGCTTATGGTTTATTTGTGTCTCCAATCTTATCTCCATGAATATGTACATATACATATGAAATAGCACTGTCTACCAGCACCCAAGCTTCACGTTTTCACCCTGAAAGAGTGGTCTTCCAGAGGAAACAGAGCATGAACAAACAGGATATATGTGGGAACTGAGTGTGGCAGACATGAAACGGGCTGACGTCTTCTCCTTCCCAAAGATTGAGGAATTCTCCTGTGTGCTTGGATCTGTCCGCTCTAACAGGTGGATGATTTTAGTTTCTCTGGAATGCTCTTTTTTGGCTGATGAAAAAATGTGCAGACTAGAATAGCAGCAGAAGACTAACCGTTTCATGATTGATAACAGTATGACAATGTTCTCTTCTCCCCATAAGCCAAGATGTTTCCCCCCTCCCCCCTTCGGGGAATTAAAGGGGAGGATATTAGGAGTTATTTTTTAATAATATTTAGAAAAGTAATAGGGATGGGTTCTTCCCTAAGATCCATGACTTTATCTGGCTACAGGGTCTTGGTCTCCTTTAATAATAGTGTCAGGTATAGATCCCATCTCATAGAGTAGGCTCTTAATCCAAACTGGGAGTGATCTGTTACTTCCATAGCATTTGTACCACTATTCCCCAGTGAGAGTCTATCTTGTCGGGTTGCTCACTGTTGTAACTTTCAGGGTTCAGAGCTGAGTGAGATTGAGATTTACTTTTCTCCTTCTGGCACCTTCCAGTAGGATGGATGCTAGCCAATAGGGATGAAGTTTGCAGCTGAGTATCAGCCTGATGTTTCTATGTTCTGTGACTCAAGTACATGGTGTCTTCAGCAATAAGGTCTTACTGACAAGTTCTGGAAGGTGACCAGGAGGACTGGCATTAACCTGCAATGTTTGGCGATCTATGTGACGTCGTTGGCCAACAACTCAAAAAGAAGTAACTCATTCCCAGCATGTGACCCCTGGTAAACTGACCACGCACCAGAGCAGGACACAATCCCAAGGCTAGAGGAACAACACAAACTGAACTTGATGGGAAAGAGGGGAAAAAATAATCTCAGAGATGAATGGGGAGGGATGGTAGGGTTGAGAATGGTAGGGAGGGCAGGGAATATGTTCAAAATACATGGTACAAAATTCTCAAAGATTAAAAAAAGTTTTCATGAAGGGGGAATGTTTTCTCGTGTAACACTTCCTTATTTGCTTATTTGGTTTTAAGGCTTGCCTTGAACTTTGCAGATGTGAACGGTCAGTAGTTAGGACAACCTTCTGCAGTGTTTTCTTTCCTGCCATGATAGCCAAAAGAAAGCCTGCCTGTTGATTCTTCAGGTGCTGCAGTTGGAGACAGAGATTCAAATGCTGTCTGTACATAAGAAGATGTGAGAGTCTACTTCGGGGTCGATGATGCAGGGTCGGAGTCTGGGCAGAATTAGTGGTCCCTGCCATGTCACCCCTTTGTAGAATAGGTACTAGCCAAATCAAAGCTTTTCAAGAGTCACAGGCCACTGCAGGATCAATGCTAATTGTTTCTTGACACGCTGTAAGTCGACACCCTGTACGCTCCTAAGCATGTCTGCAAACTTGTTTCCTTTTTTACGTAAGAAACAGGCCTGAGAGATGGAATTTTAAAGACATTTTCAAGAATAAAACTAAACTGCTTTTATATTGGAGTCTTCAAATTTAGGATTAAATTCCTCCATAACAAAACTGCATTTCTATTCATTGAATTGTATTTTGACATGTGCACTTCACAAACTTGTATAACACACCCTGATTACTCCCACCCCACCCTCTCCATTCCACTCTGGTCAACGACCTAAACGTTCCTTTCTCAAGAGCATATCTTCTGGGTTGGCTTTGGGATGCAGAGTTTAATCGAGACCCTGTGTGGCTATGGGTTTCGAATTAGACATCCGAGCTTGGTGGGATCACTGGCTACACAGCTGGGCTCACTAGTGGTAAGCACTACCTGGTACACAGCTGAAAGCAAGGACTCTTCTCTCCCAGAACATTTCAGTAGCCGGAAGTTCAACAGGCAGCAGAGGGACTCCGGAAGTTCCCGGCATTGACTGGTGTAGAGTGACAGGAGGAGTTGCTATTAATTTATAATGGCAATGGCTGTGCCATGCCCAGAAGACAGCACTTCAGGTCCTTCTCCCTATCTTTTGCCTCTTACATATTCTTTCTGTCCTCTCTTTCTCCAAGTCCCCTGAACCTTGGGGCCGCGGGTGTGTGTGTGTGTGTGTGTGTGGTGGTTATGGCCAAACACTCAACTGTCACTCGTTTTCAGTACCTTGAGAAGATGTGAATCTCTGTGTTCCCCACCGTTCAAGGGAAAAGGTTTTTTGACTTTTCCCCCCCCCCCCCCGATTAAGGCAGAGAGAAGCATTCGTCTATGTGCGTAAACATAAATATTTACCAGGCATTTTAATGCTGTGGCAATTTAACTAGTAAAGCAGTCAGCTCTCCCTTAGGACCGATGACTTCGCCAGCTGTATTTTTTGATCAGGCTAAGGGCTGGTCAAAGTGGGCTGGAGAGATGTCTTGGGGTTAGTTGTTCTGTTGGTTGTAGTTTCCTTTTTGTTTATGTTATTACCCTGTCTTTCTTCTGCACGGTACTTGATAGTTGGCCTTATTGTAAATAGTTTTATGTTAGGATTAGAAGTTTCTTATTTAGAAAAAAAAAAAAAAAAGAAGTGTTGTGAGATTTCAATCCCTTTAGCCAATGACCTTGGGGGCAGCAAGCTCTAGGGACTTCTCTTGTCTTCTTATGTGACCACTTAAGACCTCTTGCTTGGGTGTCATTCCAGAACATGGAGCAGTTGGCCTCCTGGACAGAACAGCAGGACACAGTATCTAGATTGCAGTGGAGTCTAATCTGTTTTATATCAGTGAGTGTTTATCCCTATTTTATACCTGAATAAATTCTTGAGATCCTTTAACAGACTGTTGTGGGTTCACAAAACACACTTACACACATAAAAGAAAATAAGGAAATCTTACCTTTTTAATGTTTGCAGAGGAAGGGGATATAAGCGGATGTTTTCATTATGGTATATGACTTGGGTTTATAAGACCATCTTTCTGCCTCCTTCTCTTCAAATCTTTCTCTTATGCTTTTTCGATATTCTCTTCTTTCTGCTTTCAAATTTTAATATATTAATTAAGATTCTCTCTCTCTCTCTCTCTCTCTCTCTCTCTCTCTCTCTGTGTGTGTGTGTGTGTGTGGTTACCCAAGCACATATGACCATTGTGCATGTGGAAGCCAGAGATATATGCCAGTTTCTTCTAAACAGCTCTCCACCCTGTGATACAGGGTCTTTCACTAAACCCGAGCTCATGGATTTGATAAGATTATTGGACAGTATGCCTTAGGGATGCTTGCTTGTCTTTTTTCCTATCTGAGATGATAGCCCCATATACAAAATTGTGTCTTTTAATTAGTTACCCAAGTAGGCTTTCTTAAGGCATTTTTACACAGATTTAGTTTTGATTCCCTCCCTTCATCTTTGCCTTTACCTCATCTCAATGTCCCTCATCACCACTTAGATCTTTGCATTTCCAATGCCCTCCCTACCCCACCTCCGCTTTTTTTTTTCTTTCTTTCAGGGGTGCTAGGTATTAAACTCAGGTTCTTGTGTGTGTGTGTGTGTGTGTGTGTGTGTGTGTGTGTGTGTGTGTGTGTTGAAAGGTGGCAGAGGCAGATGGATCGTTGAGTTTGAGGCCTGCTAGGTCTACAGAGTGAGTTCCAGGACACTCTGGGCTACACAGAGAAACCCTGTCTCTAAAAACAAACAAGAACAAAATAAACACAGGTCCTCATGCTTGTGTGGGAAGCCCTTTATTGACTAAATCCTCAAGCAAAAATGTGTAGTAGTTAGCCAAGCCTTTGTATAACACTTCCCAGCGAGGGGAGCCTCAGCTTTCGGCCTAACTTGACCCACAATCATCATCAATACTTCAAGGCGAAAAAGAACTTGGCTTCCTTCTCTCAGGTCCTTTGTGGGGACACCAAAAATAGAAAGTCTCAGCCTTTACTTGGACGTATTCTAACAAGTCCAAGTATTTTTTTTTCTTCTTCTTTGCTAGTTTGCTAGTAGCAGAGGCATTTCTGAGAATAGTAATGAATGCTTTTTAATTCTAGAAACGCCTCCTTTTAATCTTAAAGCTTTCAGAAGTAAACTTCACTTTTTATATAAGAAAACAGGACGTTTGAAAAAAGGCTATACACTGAAGAGCTGGAGACAAACTAGTACACCCCCTATAGTGTATGATAAAATGCTTCAGAAGGATTAAGTGGCAGCAAAATGTGACGAATCATTAACCCAGGCACCTTAGTTTGTCGAGACTGCTGTAACAAAATGCCATAAGCCAGAGAGCTTCTAAACAGCAGAACTGTCTTTCTTGATATTGTAGAGGCAGGGACCCTCACAGTCTAGGTAAGGTCAGCTTCAACATCTGATAACGCTGCACGTGCTGAGGCATGGGTGAACCTGTTTCCCTGCATCTTTGCTTGGTGGGAGGAGAGCTGCAGCTGCCCAGGGCATCTTTTATAAATGCTCTAGTTCCATTCTTGCGGATGCTACCCAATGAGCCCATCACTCCCCACTGGTCCTGCCCCCAATGCTATCACATTTGGAATCAGGCTCAGCATGGTAATTATGAGGGCTCAGCACCCAGACACCAGCACTGCAGGTGGTTACATGGCAATGGCTACACAATTTGTCCCTTCTTTCCTTGTAGGTCTAAGATATTTAACACACATAAAAATCATTAATTAACTAACCCCATCTTCACCGAAAAGAAACCTTACTATATTGGATTACCCTGTCCTTTTTCTTCCTTATGCTAATGTGCTGACTCGCCATGTTTATGAGGCCGCAGTTCTCTGAATTAATCATATCTATGATCCTGCAGAATGACCTTGGCTTGGGATGCTGTGATTGCAGAGAGCCAGATTTAATGGTTCTAGGGCTATCACAGGGGACCTGTAAAGTACTTACACAAACTTTCAGATGTTACCTTACTTTACGAGTTCATAGCTTTGAAGCATAGCACATCTCTATCCTTAAAGCTGTAATTAAAAATGCCACGACAACTAAAGTTCATAGAAGAGGCTTCCAGGCCTGCCATGTCCTACTTACCTGATGCTCCTTCAGTGTATTATTTATGTGTTGATGGACAATCTTTCCTTTTGGCTATAATATTCATGCAACCTTCTCCACAGTGGGACACATTACTCCAGGAAATTTAAATCTGTGTTCCTGGGTCAAGGGTACTCATATTCCTACTTGGCTCAAAATAAACTACTCTCTGTTTTCACTAGTGAAACAGGCAAATCGTCTTTACTATGTCTCTGGCTCTGCTTCTTGATTCAAGGCAAATGACGGCTGCTAAAGCAACTTCAGTTTTCTGTGGTGTCCTCAAACGGTGAGTTAACTAGGGAGAAAAAAGCGAACACTTCCATCCATCTCTGTTTTATCTTGCTTTCTCAAGTGATTCCTAACGCCCTTTCCCAGAGCCACATAAGAAATTTAGGTGTGGTGGTCATTGCTGTGACCCCTGCACTGAAGAGGGTAGACACAGGAAGAACTCTGGGGTTCACTGGCCAGCCAGTCTAGTCTGCTTGATGTATTGAAGGCCAGTGACAGGCTCTGTCTCCAAGGAGGTGGTAGCATTTTTGAGGATGATCCCTGAAGTTGTCCTCTAGGCCACACACACACACACACACAAACACCCATGCACACACAAACACACACACACAAACACACACTCTTGCACACACACACTCATGCACACACACACACTCATGCACACACACACTCATGCATGCACAAACACACACACAGACACACTCTTGCACATGCAGCAGCAGACACCTATATTTACAAAAAAAAAAAAAAAAAAAAAAGCAACTTTGAGGAATGGTAAAGTGAGAAAAATTTTGAGACAGACTGCTTCTACTATAAGATCTCATAAAACGTGGAGAAATTAAAAGTCAGTCTACAAGACTGTTTAAATATTTATTAATCAGTTACTAATACTTGGGGCATCATCTATATATCACCATGTAGACCCTCAGAATCCTATTGACAAACACAATGGGGGTTTATTATTAGTATAAGAAGAAATGTTTGACTCTTCAATTATCTGAATATTGTAGATTGCAAAGAAAAGAGAGGAGAATAAAATGTATCATGAACACCAAGATGGTTTATGTCAAGTGTGAAAATCAGTGTATATAAGTGATGAAGTTACAACTAATTGCAAAGATAAAAAGCTAGAATTACACGCACCTCATTTTTTCAGTATTGACACATTTACTGCCCTCTAAGTGCCCTGTACTTGAGAATACTAGCCCCACGTTGTCTGTGCAGAATTGCAATGGCCTCCCACCGAGGCAGTCGCCTGCCTGACAATGCTGACTCTCTTCAGGATGCACCATCCCCATTATTTTTGCTTCTAGTCCTATAACTGTACTCAGCTCCCAATAGGTTCTTGGAAGGTAAGGTTCAAAATCTGACCCATGAGCACTGCACTTCATGGACTATTTGAGGTTCTTAATTGATGCAGATGGAAATGGGGAGAGCATGTGTAGGGGTTGACATGAAGGGCATGAGATAGCAGTGAGAGCCCAGAAAGTTATACCCAGCCAAATCTGTCAATATGAGCGTTCTAGGACAAGGTTCTGCATCCACTGTCACAGCGCTGGCTGTTCAAAGGGACTCTCATGCATAAAATAGCCAGCGAGTATGTCAAATTGCTCTATATGTATCTCCAGGCCTCATCAAGATGCAAATCATCTGCAATGCAACATTTACCTCACCCAAATTAGATTTCCTAGCATCAATCAAAAGGAGAGATAAATAGAAAATGCTGGCAAGGATGCAAAGAAGGAGGTCCTGTACATTGTGATGAAAATAGAAATCAATGGAGTCAGTGGGGAAAGCAGTATGGAGGTCTGCAGAATGTTAAAGGCAGAGTTAGTTATACTATGTGACCTAACAATCCTTTCACTGAATCTACAGCTGAAAGATTTGAAACAGGTATATCTGAATCTCCAAGTTTAATATGGTGCTATTCACAGTAGCCAAGTTACATATTCTACCCAAATGTCCATCAGCAGATGGATACGCAAAAAGTGTGTGCACAAAATGCAAGAAGTCTCAGGATGAAATCCTGCCATTTACAATAACATGGATATTCCTGGTGATCATAAGTCAGACACAGACAGGCAAACACTGCTTCGCTGGTTCATACTAAAACTAGGGAAGCTGAATGCATAGGAGTTGAAACCAGCAGAATGGATGCTGGGGGTGGGGTAGGTATGGGATGGAGGAGAATTTAGTTAACAGTACAAAATTCCAGCCAGAGAGGGGAATGCTTTCTGGTGTGTTACTACACAGAAGGGTGATTGCGCAAGTAACAGTGTCGTATCCCATAACCCACATAACCTGAAGAGAGGGTCTTCAGAGTTCTTATACAAAGAAACGATACATGGTTGAAGTAAGAGAAAAATCTAAACATCCTATATTGACCATTTCAAATCTGTTAAAACACGCTATATCTTATAAAAAGCATACTTACTACCTGTCAATTAAGAAATAAATAAAAAACATTGTTACACAGAAAACAAGTGAATGAACATATGAATAAACAGGGCCCCAACATCACAGTTGTCTGCCTGAACCATGGATCATAGGCGTTCTACTGTGAGTGAATAGTAGACAATCAAACTCCTCCAGTTTGGTGCAGATGGAGGGGGGCCAAGGCTTAGGAAGACTGTACTGTTAGAATGAATCTGTCAGTTTAGATCTACTCCCCCATACTGAGAAGGTCAAGCTCACACATTTCACAAATGACGGTGAGAAATATATTTGTGAGATGATCCCTGGAAACTGTACTGCTCATGGCTTCTCTCTGCAGGCAAGATTTAATAGTGCAATTACTGACTCAGGAAACCCAATGCAATAAGGATGATTAGGTCCGTGGGTAGCAGGGCTAGGAGGATGCTCTCAGTCACCACAGGCCAGGTGGTGGGTACAGTTATGTGATGGGTAGTAGGGTCAAAGCAGCAATGAGAATGAGCTGTCTTGTTCAAACCTACTGTGTTGCTGTCTGATTATGGTGTTTGTGGGAGTGAAACATAATCTTTCTTGATCTTATGTAAATCGTAGACTGGGATTGATTGAATGTGAAATATCCTCCATAGGCTCATGTCCTTTGAATATTTTATTCCCACCTAGGGACATGAGCCCTGCCTGGTGGCAATGGATCACCTGGATGGGACTCCTGCTTTTACCCATTGTTGATTCTTGTCTGTGTTGTCTGCTTTCAGATCCAAGATGTGAAGAGCAACCCGTTCATACCCGCCCCCTTGGTCATATGCCTTCTCCATCATGATGGACTGAAACTTCTGGGCCTGTGAGCCAAGATAGATCTTTCCTTTCCTAAGTCAAGTATTCTGTTACATCTATGAGAATGCCAACTGTTACACAACATTCACCATATTCATGTTTGAGCCAATCAATAGATTCACAACTTTTCCAGTGAGCAAGAGGAACACTTGATAAAGGGCTCTAACACTAAGACTTTATATTGTTAATCTTCCCATAGCTTTTTTTTTCCTGGTGTTTTTTTTTTTAAACTAGGGACTTGAGCATAGAAAAAGAATAAGTCATCAGACCTTTGAGGAACTAATGGACTCTGGTCACTTGCTCCACACTAACACATGGCCTCCCATGGTTAGAACAGGAGTTTATGGCATCAGGAGATCAACAGACTTTTTTTTTTCTTTTTTTTTTTAGCTTGATTGGATTTTGCGGTGAGCCTACTAGGTTTCCCAATCTATCCTGTGGCTATTTCCCCAGTTTCAGAATGTATTATTGGACTAGATATACTTGATAGCATGCAGAAACCCTCCATTGGTTTCATGACCTTTGGAGTGCGGGCATGGGAAAGTCCAAATTGAATTCACTAGAACTGACTCTACTCTGGAAATAAACTCAAAGCCACCACATTCCTGGAGGAACTGCAGAGAGGAGTGACGACAGTAAGGATTTCCAAGGGTCAGGATTGTCACTACATATTCATTCGATTTGCCTGATTTTAAAATGGAGGCAGGTACCCCTAAACATTCAGGCAGGAACAGGTATGTTTTAGCCTGAAGATTCAGTAATATGATAGCAACCCATGAAGACTGAATTCGGGGCCGGAAAGATGATTCAGTGGGTAAGGATACTTGCCACCAAGCCTAAGTTTGGTCCACTTTTGGTGGAAGAAAAGAAGCATCTCCCAATAGTTGTCTTCCGGCATCCACCTCATGGCATGCAATCACTTACTAACTACATCCATGGAGGGTGGGTTAAATTGGGGATGATGCAATAGCTTTGGAGGTAAAAGCACATTTTTGAAAGTAAGAGGACAAGAGTTCAAATTCCCAGCACTCAGATAAATAGCTGGGCATGGCCATGTGTGCCTGTAACTCCAGTGTTCTGGGGGTGGATATAGGCAGGTCTTTGGAAGCACACTAGACACGAAACCTCGCTTAAGTGGCAGGCTTCATGTTGGGCCAAAGACCCTGCCATGAGGTTGAGAGAGATAGAGAAAGACAATCAACTCTTCCATTCACTCTCACTGGCACTCAGGCACACCGTGTGAGCACACACCTCCCGCAATCACACAAAAACACTGAGTTATGTAAGATTCCATTTGGATGCCTGACTCGCTTCAGAGTCTATAACAGAACATCGAAACGCACAAGTCAAATATAGAAAGCTCAAGTCCCACTTTAGCAGTTTAGTTATTCAAAGGGTTTACGGAATTATTAATTTGGAAGGGTGAATTATTTGGTGAACATTGTGTAGCGCATTCTCGAACCCCTCACATGCAGCGACTCTGCAGTCTGAGAAATTGTTACTGGCATTTGCAAACACGGCAGAAATTTAAGAAACTGTCGCCAAACTATTTGCTTGTTTGAATGCCAAGGTTTCCTTCCCTACATCACATGCCTTGCCCTGCTGCCAACACTTATCAAAATACTCCCACAGTTGTCACAGAGAGAATTGTTCTGAGGGTCACTGCTTCTTTATTCTCCATGTCCTTAAAAATTCCTTGTCTTGCCACTTCCTGGAGACTCATTTGGATGAAATAAATAATGTATGGTGCAGTGGTTAGATTCTAAAACTTGTGGTTGAGGGTCGCTTATAGCTATAGAGTGAAATGAGTAAGAATTAATGCTTGAATTTTTATAGAGTGGTTATTGTGCAAAGTGTAACAAAGAGAAAAAGTCCAAAAATCAAGCTTAAGAGAGAAAGACTCTAGAAAAAGCCCTAAGCAAGTCCAAGAGGGTGTGCTTATTCTAGCCAACATGTGTAAATGTGAGGTGCAAAATGTCCCAGGAGGGCTTTGAAATAGAGGAGGACGTTTGCCAGGCTATGATGACCCCAGTGGGTCAGTGCTAGTCTGGGTTTGAAAACTCCATTTCATACGAGATAGGGAAAGTAGAAGGCTGGGAAAGTGTGAACCTGGGCCTCAGACACTCAAGGATGCAGCACGTGTAGCCCATCTCTACAGGTCCTTGATGGTCACCTTGACAGTTCTATCATATACTCTTGAGAAAGCACTTCCACATACCCTTGCAGAAAAAAAAAATAGAGAGAGGACAGATAGATGCTTATTGCCCTCAAATTCTCAATTTCAAATATACTATGGGAGTAGGGAAAGGAACACATGCACGCATGCACGCACACACGCATACACACACACACACACACACACACACACACACACACGAAAGAGAGGGGGGGGAGAGAGAAAACACGATATAATAAATAAAAGTTATTTTATTGCAAGACTAAGAATTGGAGAGCTGGAGGTGACCTAGGCTTCTATACCACACTCTTCATACTTTTGTACACAGACACATGAGTCTGTGGTTTTGAGTGGTTTTGGAAGATTGTGACTGTTATAGGTATGGATAAGGGCCCCGAGGGCACCTACTGGAAATGCTAGGCTCTTGTGTCCCAGTACAAAGAATTGGGCCAAGGACCAATAGACAACACTGGAAAGAGAGATGATTTTATTTTGTAGTTTTGAAGATTTAAATCTATTTATACCACTTCCCCCTACCTCTTCTCTCCCCATACCATCCATATCCCACCTTTTGCTCCCTCTCAAATTCAAAGTCTCCTTATTTTCATCATTATTTTATTTAAACACACACACACACACACACACACACACACACACACACACGAAGAAAAAGAAGGGGAAGAGGAGGAGGAAGAGGAGGCGGAGGAGGCGGCAGCAGCTCTGACTCTTACTCTATTCTCTAGGACCCATACATTTCCATCCTAAGATTCGACGTGAGCTTGTATTCTGATTGGTCTGATAGGCTTTCTCAATATGAAGAAAGATGGGGGTTGCCATCTCAAGGGAACATATTTGTCTCTTCCATTCAAAGAAAATTCCTATGAACATAGTTTTGAAATCTTAAACAAATGGGAGTGGGAATTCTTGTGATGTTCCCTCCAAACTATGAAGTGAAAGATTTTTATGTAGCTTTCACACGCTGGGATAATTCTGAATGGCTTAAGGACCACATGCCATATGCTTCAGGAGTCCTGGCATTTTTTGGCATGGTCTAGTGTTTTCAAGAAACCCAGATGCCACACTAGCATTCTGGATGACCTTGAGCCAAATACAGTCCCTTTATGATTCACTTTCTCTGGCTACTAACTGAGGGGGAGGAGTGGAATAGATTATCTGCACTATCTCTTCAACTTATAATTTTACTTGTAATTTTCAGCACTTACTGAATTCATCATTATTTTAAACAAACACTACTTATGTTCCTGAATGTATGCCAGAAAAACTTAGTACACATTCTTGTATGCACATTATTATCTGTCTTTTTGTAAAATGAAACAGAATAAATACTATCTATAAGCAATGCTATACCTTGATGCTTTATACCCCTGATTCCCTCTTTAATGTTAGGAAAAAAACTGGTAAGATTTTCTTACTGCTCAGGGAAGAATAGGCATGCTGTAAACAGGAATGACAATTGTATGGTGCATCTTTGTTCTATTTTTATTTATTTTTTAATCTTGCAGTGCTGGGATCAAACCTAGCTATGTGCATGCTAGGCAAACATTCTATCATTCAGCTATATCCCTGGCTTTGTGTACATTTATACATTCAACACCCTTTTATCTTTCCAGGGACATCGGACATACACAGACAGGTTCACAGCCAAGTCAGTTCAAGAAGGAACTGATTAAGAAAGATAGTAGAGGAACCACACCGTTTAACTTCAGAGTCATGCATCAGCAGTGAGGGGATTTTTAAAAATTTGCTTTTATCTTGTGTTATTTCATAGCAGGTTTTGTCACTGAAATCAGATGGAAGTAGAGTTTTGATGTAAAAAAAAAAAAAAAAAAAAGATGTGTGTGCGCGCGCATGTGTGTGTGTGTAGACCTGGAATGAAAATATTCATTATGCACTTCTAACAGTTTTTAATTTTTTTCCTTTCAAATGAATGTTTAATAATTTGAAATGTAAGATCAAATGTTGGGATTTAAAAAATACAAAGTTTTGAAAAGGGTCGTCTGTTGCTCTGTGGCTGGTTAAGATTAGGTGAATTTCAGGGTTAGAGATAACTCAATTAGTAAAGTGATTGCCATGCAACCAGCAGCAGATGATTTGAGCTCTAGAACCCAAAAGGCTTGGAAGCACACCTTTGTAATTGTAGCACTGGAGGCATATTTGAATTCCTGGGACTAGATACCAAGTCAACCTGATTATTTGGTGAGTCCCGGGCCAGTGAGAGATCCTGTTTCAAAAAACAAGCTGGGCAATGCTCAAGGAACACCCATGACTTCTGACCTCCACATGCATGCCCACACACCTGCACAAAGGTTGTATGAATGATGCCTAGCAAACTTTGTCTATTTAATTTTGTTGTTTTTGAGACAGGGTAGCTGGCAGGTCTAGGACTTATTATGTAGACCATGTTGGCCTCAGTCTCACAGAGATCCTCCTGCCCTGTCTCACGAATGCTGGGATTAAGGGCATGTGCCAATATGCTTGTCAACTTCTCTTACTTTAGCATTCCATGACAATTCCCTCCACCCAAACCAGTTATGAAACTGACAGTTGCAGAATTTTGATTCTTTTTCATGTATTATCTAGCATTCCCTCCCCCTTGGTAAAGAAATCTTCCCCTTCATTCCCTACTGTCATTTAATTTTAAACATTAATATGGACTTAGTGCATTTTAGTATATATATCTTAATTCTTCTGTCTGTTACTAAAATCCTTGCATAGTGAACTCTGTTTTTTGTATCTGTTCTTCTGAGGTTCCCACTCACACACAGATTAGAAACCCAGAGTGGGCAAAGAGTGGGCAATCTGAGGGAGAGAATCAGCAAGTCTCACACTGGAAGGGGTCGTCGTTAACAGTTGGAAATGTTTACTGACATGAAATTACTGAAACAAACACAATATGTCATATGCTAAATTAAGAGAATAATGAAAGGGGGTATCTAAGTTAGGGTATCTATTACTGTGAAGAGACACAACGCCATGGCAACTGTTATAAAGGAAAATATTTAACTGGGTGGCTTATAGTTCAGAGGTTCGGGCCATTATCATCATGGTGGGACATGGCGGCATGAAGGCAGACGTGGTGATGAAAAAGGAACTGAGAGTTCCTACGCCTTGAACAGGAAACAGGAAGTGAACTAAGACACTGGGTGTGACTTGAGCATATATGTGCCCTAAAGCCCTCTCCCACAGTGACACACTTCCTCCAACAAGGCCACACCTCCTAATAGTGTAACTCCCTATGGGGCCAATTACATTCAGACTACTACAGCGGGGAGAAACTGTCCTAAATTTGTGTGACAGAACATGCCTTTAGTCCCAGCACTCAGGAGGCAGCGGCAAGTGGATCTCTGAGTTCGAACCATAGCCCTTCTAGGTGGGGTTAAATGGACAGTTTCTAAAAGGCCAGTGAAACTGAAAGCTTCCTCGGGGAACCAAAGTACACGCACGCACACACACACACTCATTCATACACTTCCAGGTTTGAATTAGAATTTTTGTCGCTGATGAGAAAATGTCTGCCAGATAGCTCCGGCTTCTCCAGCCCAGGTCCTCCTGCCTAAGCCTCCTTGAGGAGGGATGGCAGGGGTGCATCACTATCCTGGCCTAATTAGGGTATTATGCTTGAATCCGAACTTACAATTTTTTACCTTAAAGTTGAGGACAGGTCTTAACACCTTCCCTACATAGATGTAGATCTGTATTATTTGGTCCAAGGAGACAACACACTTGTTGTGGCATAAGGTCATAGTATTCGTGTCCCAGGGGACACTTCCACCTGGTGGCCTTGTACTCCACCGCAAGTTTTAAAAAAGAAGAGGTCATGCGGAAGTCCCAGGCTAAATGTATAAAACTCTACTGGTTCAGCTTTGCATAAGTATAGAATGCTGCTCCAGCAGTGACAGCCTGCACCACGAAGGCGTTAGATGCTGCAGTGGTTTGTGCGCGCAGCCGTAACAAATATTTGCTGAGCGCCAACCGTGCAGTTAGGTTTGCACTTCTGGGATCCATCCACGGACGAGACTCAAATTCGGCTGACTCTGCTCTCGTTAAAGACTCCATGCCAACTTGCCTAGGTCATTAGCAAAGAGTTCTGGGACTCAACATGGTGTGTTTCCAAGACCACAGAAACGTGGTGGATTAAACAGCGAGCCAGGAGCAGACCCACTGCAGCCGACCTTAAAAACTGACCCTTGCAAAAGTCTTTATTCTGCACAGGAGACAAATCTGCTGCTTTGCAAGGAAGCCTCCTTGCACTGGGTCGTCCCTGCACCTTGAAGAACACTCCAGGTTCTTTGACCAAGGCTTGATTACTCCGCAGGGAAGCGCGAGCCCGCCCTCTCGTGGCGCCCCGCTGCCTCAGCGCCCGGTCCGGAACCGAGCGGTCCTACGGAACCATGGCTTTGTGTTCCTGGTTTCCGGGGGGAAGAGGGAAGACAGGGACCCGGGCGCAGAGGCTCCCTGGGCTTCTTGGAGGCGATGGCTACTGTGGTGGGAAGGCTGCTGCTGTGGCGGCCCGGGCCGGGCGGCGGGGCCCGCTGGAGTGAGTTTTTATCTTTTTTATTTTGCATTTCCAGCCTGGGAAGACCATCTGGGGTGCAGAAGTCGGGGGAAAGGGAAGGGGCGCGGGCTTTTAGGAAAGACCCCCCGGTCTCCTGCCAACTTGTCCCCACCTCCCGTAGGGAGTGAGTTCGTGCCTGCCTGGCCAAGTCCTTTGCTTTGCAGCTCTGCATTTCTCTCGCCTGATAGTGGTAGTTTGGGCATGGACTTTCCGCTCTCCTGTCTCCTCCCAGACCCTTTCCAACCACCACATTGCTTCCTTCCCACCGCGCCTGGTGTCCTTTCCGCCCGCTTGGTTTTGGGATGCCACCGAGGAGTTTGGCGATCATGAGAGCGAAAACCAGAGGTGCGGGGCCTAATGCTAGCTACATTATTAATGCTATGACCTGCAAAATTCCCTTGCTTTCTCTAACTCGTTACAGGCCCACAGTGAGCTATTCGTTTATTCGGTGTTTGATTTCTTCGTAGGATGTATAGCGACATCGCCAGCTGCCCAGCTGTCACCCACCGAACTGACAGAAATGCGGAATGATCTTTTTAACAAAGAGAAAAGTAGGCAGTTATCGTTAACTCCCCGAACAGAAAAGATCGAAGTTAAGCATGTCGGGAAAACTGATCCCGGCACTGTCTTCGTGATGAATAAAAACATTTCAACTCCCTACAGTTGCGCCATGCGTAAGTAGCAGAATCAGTGTACAGTTCTGACCATTTCACGCGAGCTACGTAGAACACTGCAGAAGGGGAAATGCCGATAGCTTTGTGAAGCTATAGAATTTATTCGGTGCTTTATTGTCGTTTACAGCCCCTTTTACTTTGTGGGCACTATGGATATTGCAGCGTTTCTATGGCGTACGGGTTGTCTCCGACTTTGCCTGAATATGGCTACGCTTAGGTTGCTTGATGCCGGTGAGACTGTCTCTTTCCGTGTAAAGAAAGTATTTATCCTGCTGGTCTCGTTAAAGTATTTCGAGTTTTTGTTTGTTCTTACCTTTTCCCTTTTAGTTTTTTTCCTAACCGAATATAACTTTCATCTGCTTACTACCTGTCCCTGGTGGTGTGGTTTTGTTTAGTATAGGTACTAAATGTATGTATGAATGGAAATGTTAAGTATAGTGAATGCTAAAGTTAATTGTTTCGTGTATATTGTTAGATTCTCGGGCTTATACATGATTTGGTGTGGAAATGAAGAGGCTAAAGACATTTGGATAGGGCTTTGATAGATATATCTGGTATTTAAATTTAGATGTCTCCCAAACAGTAGCTAAGAATGATTGGCTGTGTTGTTTAAACTTTTAGAAGACTCAGTAATGATCCCATTTTCGTGACTGGCAGGGTTTGTTGCCAGCAGAAACTGGCATGTGTATTCAATCTTACTGTACTTTTGACACTTAAAAAGCACTGATGATGATTACTCAGTTGATTTTCATGTATTTCTTAGCCTGGGCTGTGTGGTAGACAATGGGAGATTTCAGAGGAGAGTAAGACAAATCTAAGGCCATAATGGAACTCCGTAGATACCGTCTGCAGAGGTGAAGTTTCTGAGCCACCCTTGTCTTGACCTCTAAGCCCTTTGTAATGGAACTTATGTACTAGCATATATGTTAGACTCAGTAGTTTGATCATTTTTTTTTGTGAGTATGTGTGAAATGTGCAATCAGGATTAGAATTTCTTAGGGTATGGTAATGAAATAGATTAGGGGTGATTGGTTTACATGTGAATTCTCATTTATAATTTTACAATGGTAACTACATTATTTAACTTGAAATGTCTGTGTAATGCAATAGTGGAAGAAAGAGGTGGTTTGGGAATAAGACTCAAGGATAATTTAAGCAGATTAATGTGAGAGTATATGTGTGTGTGTTTGTGGGGGGTATGTGTGTATTGTATATATGTATACACACATATATGTACTTTTCTGGTTTGTATGTGAATCAATCCATGTATTCATGTTGTTTCTCTTTGAAAATTTAATTATCGCTCTTTGAAGATTATTTTATTATTTGGCAAATTAACATAAGACTACACTTAGGTTTAATAAATTTTGTTAAAGATCTGGGTAATTGTCAATAGTACCTTTGTGTGTTGATGTTGATGTTCTTTTTAAAATTCATCCTATGTATAGTATATAATATTTCTGCAAAAGTAATTGGTAGAATTTTGCTTTCCATTATTTTGTTCCAGAACATAGCACTTAAACATGTAACCTTTCGGTTTGGATTTTGTTAGATTTAGATCATCAATTTTGCTTCCTAGATTTAAGTGAGTGGTACTGCAGGAAGTCCATTCTGGCTCTTGTGGACGGACAGCCGTGGGACATGTATAAGCCTTTGACCAAGTCCTGTGAGATTAAATTTCTTACTTTCAAAGACCCTGACCCAAGAGAAGTGAATAAGGTACTTTCCACCCTCCTCCAGTTTTCTCTTCTCCTTTTAAATCAAACCTGTGTTCTATGAAGTATAAAAATCTAAAAGTATGGCCACAATCATATGTGGTATCCTACTAGATAGTGTTTTACTGGTCAGCTTAGGTATTTTTGTAGCTCAAAATACTGGTGCTATCAACTTGTCTGTATTTTGGACTGAGAAAACTATAGGGCATGTCATTTACGCTCATAACCTTTGGTAACCCTCTATATAAACCTCCACTCCTTCTGATAGAACTTGAATTTGATCTGAAATCAGACCATTTTCTGTGGAGGATTTTAGTAACTTTTTGACTCTGTTCCACCCACAACCCCCTTATTTTTTAAAAATCACCCTTGACAGTTCTATTACATTTTATTAGTGACTTTATGGGGTCATATAATTTATCCCCAAAGAACTTACCTACATGGTGAAGTTAACATAGCATTCTGGGGCTTACATGATGTGCCTCCAGCCTGCTGTTTTAGTCTTATCTCCTACTGGACCCCCTGCCCCTTTTCCTTGCTCTGGCCACATGAGAGTACTTGGTGGCTAATGATTTATGCTTTATTATTCTCCGTGCTTTTGCTATTCCTTTAACACAGATCACTTTCTTTACCCTTTAAAATTCTGCTTGTTTTATGGTTAAGCTAAAATGCCATCTGCTCTGTGGAACCTAGGCTTCTGTGTGTCAGAATCCTTTAGAATCTAGCAACCCTTGGCTAGTGTCTCCAATACAGTATTTTCATCTTATTGCTGGATGCATTAGACTCCTGCTTCTGTTAATGCAGAGATAACTCCTTTTTTGGATCTAGACCTTTGTTCAGGAAATGGTCAGTAAACGTCTGTTGAAATGATGTACTTCAAAAAGAAACTGATGAAGGCTCTAGTAGTTTAAGTAGTTTACAGGTGTTCATCTGATCTCATAAACTCTAGACAGCAGGTGCTTTTCTTCCCATCTTTCATGAATAAATGATAAGGAGAGATTCCACACCTTAACTAAGGCTACTAGTTACAAAGTGGTAAAGTCTGGAGGATGTGAACCTAGGTATTTTGGTAAAAGTGCAATCAATTTTGATTGTATTAATGGCATTAATTGCTCTGGATCAACAGGCCGTTAATGGAAAAATAGGTGCTAAACCAAGAGTTGATTTAAGTTTGAATATTGTAGAAACTTTAGTGAATCTTCATGTGTTATATTTATGTGTATGTTTCTTTCTTTAGGCTTATTGGCGTTCTTGTGCCATGATGATGGGCTGTGTAGTAGAAAGGGCATTCAAAGATGATTATGTGGTCAGCTTGGTTAGAGCACCTGAAGTTCCTGGTAATACATACATTAATATTTATACTTTTAAGATCTGTGGATAGTTTGGTATTTAATTTTGATTATGTACAAAGTTTATTTCCGATTTTATTTAGTATAAGACTATGCGTGTGCTTCATGTGTTGTAGGTTAATAAAATTACTCTGGTGGGATGAAATGTGAAGTAATCTGAAGTCAGTAATTAACACAGTAAAATTAGTTACTCTTGAATACACATGTTATGGAATTACACTGTTACACTGTTATAGTGTTCCTTTTTTTTTTTTTTTTTTTTTCCCTTTCCAATTTAAGACAATTTCTAAATTGAATTTGTGGGAGGGTGAAGGAGTGAGCAGATGGGGAGGCTGCTAGGAAGATGTGCACTTAAGGGTGGTTCCAGTCTTCAGAGACATGATCAGTGGGGGGCACCACATTGACAAGGCCCAAGGGTAGGCGTCTTTAACCTTGTTAACACAGAGTTTCTTGTCCTTATGTATAGCAGCAGTGTGTGAAATTAAAAAAAAAGTATGTGTCAAAATATGTGAAAGGAGCTCAGATAACGACTTTGAGAACAAAAAATAAAAGTATGTAGATTTCTATGAGATAAAGAAATTGGGCATTTCCTCTGCGTTTATCATTCATATACTTAAGTGTCTTGGTCTTGTGTAGTTTTTGTATCTAGCATTCATTTGAGACCCTTAATATTCCTGAAGAACTGTGAATGTTTAGGAAAAACTCATGCTTTTTGGATTGACAGAAGATGAACTGATTTTGGTAGGGGAAATTTTATTATTGCCCTAGCAAGCAGCTAGGGTAGTGAAAATAGTTTTATAATTTACAGAGTCAGGGATGATTGGTAACTTTTCTTCTGTGACTTAACTAATGAGTGATTGCATATTAGAAACTCCTTACCCTAACAGATTTGTCTTGCTGTTTCTTTTTTTCTTGCGGTTGGATTTACAAGTAATTGCTGGCGCCTTCTGCTATGATGTAGTTTTGGATAAGAGACTGGATGAATGGACGCCAACAAAAGTAAGTGTACTCTTTGGAGCATTAATTTTTGAGTGTGTGTTATGCTCTGATTAAATGGTGCTGTTATCACTGCTGAGTGGTAATGTGTGGGAATCAAGATTCACTGGACTCAATGTAGGTTGAGTGAGGTTTATTAGGGGAGCATGAAACAGATGACCGCCGCGGGTTTCCACTCCACGGATGCCACCTGGATGCTCTCCATACCCTGACCAGGAAGCAAGAGAATGAGCGGGGGCCAGGGACCCCAGACCTAACCTCCCCCAGTGTGACCAGGGTGTGGGTGGGGTGGGCATCTCACTGTAGACTGGTGCTGCACATTGATGATACGTAAGAGAACCTCTAAGAGTCTTTCTTATCTGTGTGTCTGTCAGGCACCCATTCCTCTTTTCTCTCTCACTCCATATTGTAAACACATCCATCTGTTGGTGATTTTTCAGCTTATTTGTGATAAGTGTTTGGATTAGGATATTCACAATAGTGACGTCAAACATATTGTACTTTTATGTCTTGTTTGACTTTCTCTCTTTTGTTGTCGATGCTTTTCTTTGGTTTTGCGTGAGACAGAGTCTTATATTACAGCCCTGGCTGGCCTGGAACTAACTTTGTAGATTAGGCTGACCTCAGACTCACAGAGATGTGCCTGCTTCTGCTCCTGAGTGCTGGGATTAAAGGTGTGCGCCACCATGCTTCTGTGGGCACTTGCACACTGACATACAAAAAAAAAAAAAAAAAAAAGCTTTTTTAAAGGAGGAGCTTAACTGAAGAATCAGACATGAAAAACTCACCCAAAATCACAATGATATATACACAACAAAACCTCAGCTGATCGTGTATTTTCTGCACCATAAATAATGGTGGTCCTGATTGGTCTGGGATATGTTGATACTACATGACCAGTGAAACTAAGGGATAAAACAATATTTTTCTCGTGTACTTTTGACCATAGTTTTAGTCATGTGTATATAGTGTATGGTCTTTTATGTCTCAATGCTTATTAGTGTTCCCACTTGTGTTTTAATTTTAGTAAACATTTGTATGTTTTGGGTGAAATATTAAGTTTCTCTGAAGAGTTGTCTTTAACAGTTTTTACTAACTAGTATAATAGCTTACAAGTTTTTGACTTTGTGAAGTTGGAAGAATGTTTGTAGTCTACAAACTCAAATACTGGAAGGAGAAATGTTCTAACAAGTTAGTTTTTCCATCTTTTAAACTTAGATCTGCAGCACTAAGTGTGTACTTGTCTTTCTGATTCGTGGAGAAACACTGTGGGGACTAGCTACTAACGGTTAGTCCTGTCTATTTTTCAGGAGAACCTGCGTTCTTTTACAAAAGATGCCCGCACTTTAATTTACAGGGACCTTCCCTTTGAAACTCTGGAAGTTGATGCAAAAGTGGCATTAGAAATATTTCAACATAACAAGTAAGTGTTGGCGTCATTCTTCTAAGAATAGTATATAATGGTGAAAATTCAGCTTTTAAGTAATTTTGCCGTTTTATTTTACTTACACATTTTTTTTTTTCCCTGCTACTGTTGGTTGAACCTTGTGCATGCTAGGCAAGTAGTTTGCGATTGAGCTATATTTTGAGCCCTCTTTTTACTTTTGATTGTGAGACAAAGACTCACTAAGTTGTTCAGGCAGACTTTGAAGTTCTCATTTTTCTGTCTTAGTGTTTGGAATGTCTGGGGTCCTGTGCCTCTCGTGGGATCTCTTACACTTCCATGCTCAGCGAGAGTTTTTATCTTTGATTTACATAAGGCATCGTTTTAATTTTTCGCCCTAAATTTTTTTCTTTTTTTTCATTTCTCTCTCTGTGTTGTTTGTGTTCCTCCCATCGCTGATTCCCTGAGGAAAGGGGTCCCTTTTCCCTTAATAATTTTCTCACTGTGTTTTAGTTTCCATTTTTAGGCCAGCCCTTCTCGGTTTTTCAAGATAGTATGTTTACCTTTTCCCCACTCTGAACTGACGAGCGGTGTTAAACAACTGTGTCATTTTGTGCAAGTGTCAGCCTTTCCCTCTTGTTCCTCCACTCCCTGAGAAAAGGTTAAGACCAAAACTGCAAGCAGTTTGGACCCTCTTTCTGCATTTAGGTCATACTTTTCTTACTGTGAAATAGCCACCTGATGGACTTGCCAACATTTCAATTCCTGCTTGGCTTTCTCAAGTCTCTTTCCCCTTAAAATCTGTAGTTGGCTTCTCAAGTCTCTTTCCCCTTAAAATCTGTAGTTGGCTTCTCGAGTCTTTTTCCCCCTTAAAATCTGTAGTTTCCCCTCAACTTGTGTTTCTAAGAGCAAACCGAACTCAAGTGTTCATGTACTAGAAGGTAACTGGAAAGTGCTGTCTGTGGAGACCAAAAGCGTTGTAGCCTAAAGCCACAATGTATACTTGGAATTCACAAAGGGCATGGATTAGACTTTCCTGAGGGTGTAGCAATGGACTCACAGACCCTTATAGAAATATTTAGTTGTAACTGTATTAAGAAGCTCCTCAATTTATTCTCTAGCTTGGCATCTTGCAAAGCAGTATACCTCATGGTATCTTCCAGAGACATTAATTAAGTCTGAAGTGAAAAATCCACAGTTAGCCTAGTTGCAAAAGAAGGCCTCCCAAAGGGTAGAAGACAGTGTTTCCCAAGGGATTGGCTGTGAAGTGTTTTTAGTATTTCCTAGTGCACTTTGCACTACTGTATTATTTAACTGAACTAAAGTATAGCTAGTAGCTAGTATCATAGGTCAAACCATCCTGTAGCATTGCTGCTGTAAGACAATTTCCGGGTCATCAGAGCCTATCAGTTTCCTTCGTGACAAAATTCTAGGCACATGGCTTCTAACAGAAATATGATTAAGTTATTTATCTAATTTTATGAAATTTTCCAGTGGCTACATAAAAAACATTAAAAGAAAATCTGTAATACTAAAATGTTAATTTAACATATGATCAGTATCAATGCTGCTCAATATTTTATATTCTTTTCGATCCCAAATGCTCAGAGTCCAGTGTGCATTTACATTTAGGGCAAATTTCTCTGCCACTTCCTGCATCTTAAGTGCCCCCTACCTAGCTGTGTCACTCATAGTGTACTTTTAAGCTTCCATCCTGTGTTTGATGAAATTTTTCTTTTCTCCACTCAACTGTCAGAGTCTGTAGGGGCTTCTGGGACATTGGTATCTTATCCTTGTGTGATGGGAGGAAGGGAATACCTTTGGATAAGTTTAGGAGGATTGTGGAAGGTCATTTAGTGACTGGGCCTTTCTCCTTCTGAGAGAAATGAAGGGGCCATTCATTATTGGCTTTGCCTCACAGACACAAGAGCATCACATACAGTAGGGTTAACACATAGTCGAGGGGATCGGCCTCTCCATCTGCATTGGGTGTCTGGTGGGAGAAAGATGACAGGTGTAAATCAGTGCTCCCCACTGCACCCACAATTCATGACCCCATGCTCATGCCTCCTTGATGTCTGCTTGGCACTTGAGGATACAGGGTCAAGTTCTTAGTAAATGTTTATGTGGCCTTTGAGCTCTGTTGCAATTAGTTATACTGACAGAGCTAGGGAAACTCATAGACTTCAGGCACTAGAACTGTTAAGACTTGGTGGTGTGTTGGATACAGGGTGTGGTGTTAGAAGAATCAAGGAAATCTCTTGGTTTTTCACCATATTACCGTATTAAGACAGAAAATTCATGGAAACCAGGTTTAAATTACAGAAGAAGGAGACATTTTTGTTGTGGCTTAAGATGTCTGTGGAGTATCCTGGCTGATGTCAGGGAGTTTTGGATCCCCAGCACTGAGGAGAGACGTGGATTGGGGGCAGGGGTGTGGGAGCTCTAACTGCATGAGCCGCAGCTAAGCCTTGAAGTCAAGAAGCTGCTTCAAGGCAGATGCTTAAGTGAAGATGGGGGTCTAGGATAGGGAGACTGTCCTTAAAAGGGAGGGAAGTGGAGGGTGGCTAAAGAGCCAGGTTAGCAGGCGGCTGCCATGTCACCAAGGCCGGTGGAGAGAATGCCCTGTCAAGGGGAGATGAACAAAGCGCAGGACCACACGTGTGCACTCATGGGCAGCGGTCTGGTAAGCGGCGTTTGGTGGAGCTGTGGGGTTGAAGCCTGAAGTGAGGAGCAGGAGGCTCCAGCTGAAGTGAGAACAGGGCATTTTAGGTGTGTTTGTATATTTAGAGTTTGATTTTTTTAAAAAAATTTTTAATTAATTAATTATTTTTGGTGCTGCTTTTCAGGTATAAAGTGGACTTCGTAGAAGAGAAGGCCTCTCAGAATCCCGAGAGAATAGTCAAGCTACACAGGTAAGAGTCTTAACATTTTTTTGGTTATGCTACAGTAAGCCTGTCTGTGTTCCCCTAGTGAAGGCTGCTGGCTAAAGTAAATGCTGTGTTCTGGATACTGTTGTTACTACCTTCTTACTCTGTCCAGATAGGAATTGGACACTGTAGTGATGCTGTGTTCTGGATAGTGTTGTTGTTACTACCTTCTTACTCTGTCCAGATAGGAATTGGACACTGTAGTGATGCTGTGTTCTGGATAGTGTTGTTACTACCTTACTCTGTCCAGATAGGAATTGAACACTGTAGTGATGCTGTGTTCTGGATAGTGTCGTTACTACCTTACTCTGTCCAGATAGGAATTGAACACTGTAGTGATGCTGTGTTCTGGATAGTGTTGTTACTACCTTATTCTGTCCAGATAGGAATTGGACACTGTAGTGATGCTGTGTTCTGGATAGTGTTGTTACTACCTTACTCTGTCCAGATAGGAATTGGACACTGTAGTTTTGGGTTTAGAACCACGAATGCTAATTTGTTATTCACGATTCATGTAAACTAAATTGGAATGTACTCTCTGGTGCAAAGATGAGGAAAATCCACTGCTTATGTGATGGTTTCCCATGGGGAGCAATTTCCCGTGGTGAGGGCGAGTCGGGGGAGAAGGGAGCAGGAGCTCATGGGTCATACTCTTTCAGAGGAGGACATGGAGTGTCTTCTGTGGCTCTCTCTCCCTTAGCCCTTCAGAAGTGGCTCTCACTGAGCAACAGGCTTGTGGCTTCAGCTACACTGGCGAGCTAGTGAAGTCCCGGGATTCATCTGACTTTGCCCCTCATGTAACAAACGGGGTTTACAGGCATGCATAGCTATGCTTGCCTTTTACGTGGGCGCTGGGCATCGAACTCAGGTCTTTATGCTTGCACATCAAGTCCTCTTATAACTCTGAGCCTTTTCTCCAGCTCCATAGTCCTAGGTGTCTTTTCTTCTAGAAACAGTACTTTTTCTGCATTTACTCTTCCCTGCATAAGGAATTATAGAGTTGGCTACTGTGGGTTACTGTGAGGTTGTAGGTTGTCAGTCTTAGTCAATTTGGATGTGCTTAATAACATGGTGTGTTCATGACTCTTTTAAATCCTTTGTATTTATATGAATTCTAATTAGGAAAAAGATTCCTCATTCAATTTCCCGTTTATTCTCTTGGCATGGTATGTCAGGGGTTGTTGCAGATGGATTGGGCAGATTATTTTTGCATCAAGATCTAGCAAAAAGGAGAAGTAGATTTTTTTTTTTTAGGCTATTGTAACTTGATATTAATGTTCTCTTTGCTTTTTATTTTTATATCAAAACAGAATTGGTGACTTCATTGATGTGAGTGAAGGCCCTCTTATCCCAAGAACAAGTATTTGTTTTCAGTATGAGGTGTCAGCGGTTCACAATCTTCACCCCACTCAGTCAAACCTCATACGGAGATTTCAGGGCCTGTCTTTACCCACCCACTTGAGAGTAAGTAAGGCGGGAGCTCCACACAGCCTCTCTTTGGGGATGGGCTGATTCTAGTCTTGATTTTATAGAAATTGAAAGGACAAGCATTTTCATTTTCCTTGTGTCCCACTAAGTTTGTAAGCGCCTTCAAAATGTAAAACAGAGTTGTTCAGGAGTAAAGGCTCCTTCAAGGAATCAAATTGAGATGGTATTTTTAATTTTCCAAAGTAGCCTTGGAGAGAAAAATGATGACGAACTGAAGGGCATTGGGTGCTTGTTAGTGAGTGAGGCCTCCAGAATACCCTGGGCCTTGTATGTCGCCTACCGTTCGGATCCGTTTGTGAATCAAGGGGACTGTTGTTTCCCACATCGCCTCCACTGTTTGCTAATAATGCCTTTTCTTTCACTCTTCTTTTTAAACATTGGATTTTGTGGTTATTGTAGTTATATGAAATAATAGGCGTCATGCTCCTGTGCCTGGCTTCTTTAGTGGTAATGTCGTAGAAAACACATACAGCGTCACAGTCAGGGCATGGACATGGCTATAGGAAAAATATGCTGGGTGAGGCTGCTTCTGGGGTTTCAGCTCTGTTCCATTGACCTCAAGCAGCCGTCTCTCTACCATACTCACAGGGTTAATGACTGCGGCTATAAATAGGGCACTGAATAGGGTAGAATAATTTCTTCCGTCCTATCGTTCTTTGTCAGAATTGCGTTTTTATTATCTTTTCAGTATGTTTGTTTGTTTGAGGCAGAGTCTCTCTACATACCCCTGGATGTCCTAGCCCTCAGTGTGTAGATGAGGTTGACCTCGATGGCACAGATATCCACCCACTTCTTCCTCCAGTGCACTGGGAGTAGAGGCATGTGCCGCGATGCCTGGCCAATGGGGTCTTATTGATTAATTTTAGTTATTGAGCGTTTCACGTATGTAATGTATCTGGTCATATTTACTCCCCCCTCCCTTAACTTCTCTTAGTTATTCTCTACTCCTTGCCAACTTCTGTGTCATCTTTTTCCCCCACCTGTCCACTTTGTGCTGCCCATGTACTCATGGGTCTGAGGCCGTCCTTTAGAGTGGTGGATTTACCGGGGGACTTGCCATTAGAGAGTACTCCACTCATGGGTCTGAGGCCGTCCTTTAGAGTGGTGGATTTACCGGGGGACTTGCCATTAGAGAGTACTCCACTCATGGGTCTGAGGCCGTCCTTTAGAGTGGTGGATTTACCGGTGCCCTTAGAGAGTACTCCCTTCAGGTGTCAGTCGCTCAGCTAGGAGAGGGGGACAGTGGTGGGAAGGGAGAAAACTTTTAAAGGAAGAGGGATTGCAAACGCATGGTAGGAAGGAGAAGAGGGGAATGATGGGAAGGGCGGTTTACGTGGGGAGGGGGTGGGCGCGTAGGGTGGAGGAGTAACAACTTCCTCTGAGGACGTTGGGAGAGCCACATGGAATTCTGCTTTATAAACGTCTTGTGTGTGTGTGTGTGTGTGTGTGTGTGTGTGTGTTCATATAAAAATTTAACTACTGTAATTCCTTTGCATTTCATTTAACTTAAGTGTAATCTTCTCGGGATCATAACAGGAATTTCTCAAATTTCTGTAGTAGTTTGGAAAGAATTGTTTAGTATGTTCAGTTTTCTGATAAATTAATATGGAGTATCTTTTCCATTTATACAAATGTTTTTTTTTTTTTTTTTTTTTTTTTTTTTTTTTGCACACATAGCTTAAAGTTGAACTGAAGGGCAGAAGAATTGAAACAGTTTTGGTAGATTGTAACGTGGGATGTAACATGGGAGGAGGCATTGACTGCACAGCCTGTTTATTGCTGCAGCAGTGGAGACTGTGGTATTGAGAGGGATGGGCAATAGGAAGAGTCAGGAACACTCTCCCACGTGTGATGACACCCATGTTTGCTGTTGGATTTCTCTGAACATGTGCCTCTTGCCCTAGTGCCCATTTCAGCCTGTTTGAGGTGGTCCCTGAGGCGTTCTTCCTTCCCACTCAGCAGCAGATCCTTCCGACTCCCGACTCATAGCCCAGCCTGACTCTAACCCATCTGCTGCACAGCACCTTACTACGACCTCCTTCATCCTTACCCTCCACGGTGTAGCCTCTGGTTTGTGGTCAGAACCCTCTGTTTGTTTACTTGGTTTTTTTTTTTTTTTTCCCCCACTTTTTTCAAGACAGGGTTTCTCTGTGTAGCCGTGGCCGCTCTGGAACTCTGCTCTGTAGGTCAGGCCTTGTACTCAGGGATCTGCCTACCTCTGCCTCCCACTGCCTGGCTGTTCACTTAAAAAGATTATTATTTTGGTGTGTATGATGAGTGTTTTGTCTTTATGTATGTCAGCAGGGCATTACGGGGTCAGTGGAGGCCATAGATGGCATCAGATCCAATGGAACTAGAGTTATGGCTGGTGTGCTAGTGTGTAGCTGCTAGGAATTGAACCTGGCTCCTTTAGAATGGCCAGTGCCTTTTAACCTCCGAGCCACTGTTTGTTTCCTTTTTTTTTTTTTTTTTGAGACAGGGTCTCCTATAGTCCAGGCTGACCTTGAAAGGTGACCTTGATCTGACCCTCCTGCCTTTGCTTCCTAAAGCTGGGATTACACGTTAAAACCTATGTATCAGTTGTCCCTTCTGCCTCAGGAGGGCTAAGTTTTCCTCTTTAGCATACCATGCTGTCTATAGGAGGATTTGCACGTAGATAATGAATAATTTGCCTTTTATCACAGACTTCCTGAGCTCCTGTGTGTGTGTGTGTGTGTGAAGTAGTCACAGGCCACCTCTGTACCTCACGATCACCATCAGTTTGGTGGAATAATTTTCTGAAGCATGGGTCTGCCATTTTAGTGTCACGGCAGTGCAGGTGGCTCCTAGTGACTTCCCCTGTGATTGCTTGTGGTATGATCTAGACGATGAGCTCCAGCAGGGGAAAGTAGGCTGGTTAGGGGAAGAACTGTAGTCTTTCCAATTAGCAATCTTTCAGTGATAAGTGTGATGGGCATGATGCGCAGGACACAGAGGATGGCACAGGACAGGGGACAGTTCTGCGCAGTTCCTTCCCCTGTTCGCGCTTGTCTATTTATTTATTCCCAACATAATACTTTTATTATTTGGGAATTTCACTCACTTCCCAGTCTTCCCAGGTCCACCCTCACCTTGTGACCTTCCCTCCAAATGAAAAAGAGAAGAAATAAACGAAGAAAGAAAAAAAAAGTTCAATTTGTATTGCCCATTTACTCACTGGTGCATAGTCAAACTCCCAGTAATCAGCCCGGTAAAGAAAACTGAGTCCTTTCCCACCTGCATCCTCACCTGCACCCCCCACCCTTCCTCCGCACCCTTCCCCCTGCACCCCACCTGTGTCGGGAGCTGTCTTTGTGGAGCTGCAATCGGAGCCAGCTGAGCGGACCCAAGTCCGTACCTGAGTGGGGGAGTGTGGATGAGGGAAAGGCTAGCTATAGACAAAAAAGACAGAGAGACAGAATGAAGGTCAGGAGGGCAGATCAGTCAATACTGAAAAGCCACCAGTTTATTTTTCACCACTCTTAGATACCTTATCCAAAAAGGAACATGGTATCATGCATACAGAACAAACAGACTTTTCTTCTTCACTTATGCTAAGGGTTCCTAGCTCCAATCTCTTGTTCCCTAGCCTTGAGGTCAGGAGTAGCCACACCTCAGACTCATGTCTCTTGTTATTTAGACTAAGATATCCTGTAGCCACACCTTTGATGACAGCTTTGAACTCTGTCCTTGTGCCAAGATGGAGTACAGCCATCTTTATGGGCACCCACACACTTGCACCCCAGCTGCATCCCCACCTGCACCCCTGCACCCCTCCCCCTGCACCCCACCTGCACCCCCTCTAGAATCCATCAGTTATGGAGAGCTACACCTTAATGTCCTTACCACAGACTTTTTCTTTTAAAATTTGTTGACTTTATCATTCTCTCGTATGTTACATCTGATCACAGTTTCCTGTCTCCTCCCAGTGCCTCCCCCGCCCCCATCCACTCATCCGCTCTTCTGTTTCTCTTCAGAAAAGGACAGGCCTTCAGGGATATCAAGCAGACATGGCATTTCAACTTGCTATACGATTAGGCACCTCCCCTCTTATTAAGGCTGGGCAAGGCAGTCCAGTAAGAGGAAAGGGCCCCAAACAGGCCAACAAGTCAGTGACAGTTCCATAGGAGGACAAAGATACATAACTGCCACATATATGCAGAGGGCCTCCTAGGTCAGACCCATTCAGACTCCCCGATTGTCAGTTCAGTCTCTATGGGCTCCTCTGAGACCAGGTCAGTTGATTCTGTGGGTCTTCTTGTGATGTCCCTGACCCCTCTGACTCCTACACTCCTCCCTCTCTTCTGCTGGATCCCCTGGGCTGTTAATGTTTGGCTGAGGGTCTCTGCATCTGTTTGCATCAGTTGCTGGATGAAGCCTCTCTGATGATGATTATGCTAGGTTCCTGTCTATAATTATAACAGAGTATTATCAGGAATCTTCCTCTCTACTTTTTCTTTTAGCTGGTTGCCTTATCACATTTTTTTACAGAGTTCTCTTTAATAGCTTCCTGTCTAGGCTGTTACTTTTTGATGGGTTGGGGGTGAGGTGAGGGTAGGGGTTGTTACAGAAGCCTTCTATTATAATCACACTGTAGTTCTGCATATCTTCTTACATGGTTTAAAAAGCTACATAAAGGGATTGGAGAGATGATTCAGCAGTTAGTAGTACATACTGCTCTTGAAGAGGGCCGGAGTTTGTTTGATAGCACCCACATAGGGAGGCTCTGATTACTTGTAACTCCAACTCCAGGGCATCTGAGGTTTCTAGCCTTCTTGGGCACCTTCCACACGATATGCCTACATACAGATGCACACATGGATGTGGTTTTAAAAGGTATGTAAAGACTTGAACTTTTACGAAACTTTTTTTTTTTTTTTTTTTTTGCGGGAAGGGTGCTGGAGAGATGGCTCAGTGGTTAAGAGCACTTGTTCTCACAGAGGACCTGTGTTCAACCCACAGTACCCATATGATGGCTCACAACAACTCTTCATTCTAGTTCCAGGGATTTGACGGCCCTTTCTGACCTCCACAGGCACCAGGCATACATGTGGTGTGAAACATACACATAAAAATAAATATAGAAACTCCAGCTTCCTTCTGTATGCCATTCATAGCAAATATTTTCTTTTTAGGCACATTTTACAATATGGGACAAGCTATTGGAAAGATCGAGGAAAGTGGTAAGTTTTCTCTGTGCAAATTCCCTTCAATGAAGAAAACTCTTAGAAATTAAGCAACAACCCAAACCAACCAAAACCAAACCAAAACACCAGGAAACCCAAAAAACAACAACAAAAAAATAGAACTCCCTCTTAGAGGTTTTTATACCCTGATATTAAGTCTCTCTACCTGTGTAATAAATCAGATCAGGCCAAATTAATAGGACCAGGTTTAATCTGAGCAAAACAACTCCCAGGCGGCGGCAGTGGTGGTGGGGGGTGGGGGAACACATGGCGGGCCTAGGGTCTCGGGCTTAAATACCCTGAGGCTTGGTCTTGAGCATCTCAGCGGGAGGAGCCGCCCCTTGTTGGGCTCTCTGAGGATTGGGATTTGGAGAGAAATGATGGTAATTGTTCTTAGTGGCTGTGCTAGTCCTAATTGAGGCCTTTTTTAAATTTTGTAAGCTTAATGAGCATTTGGAAAACTAAGGCTTTTGAGATGTAAGAATGTCACATCTCTTGACCGCAGCACTTCCCTCTTCCGCTCATGTTGCCAGAGCTGCCCTGCGAGCATTGCCTCAGCTCTTCCGCCTTACTCGTCACTCTGTGAACAGTGACGCAAGGCTAACCCGCAGACATACTAAGCATATGACCAATTTATCTTCAAGTTGCTTATTTCTTCATGACGATTCTGTCCATGGAATAGGACCATGGGATGTGCTGGTATCTATTCACACTAGGTCTGTAACACAGTCTGTTCCAAACAAGATACACTGAGTGAGAATACCCCGTGTTTCCCTTCTGGTGATTTTTCTCAGAGTCATGCTTTTGTTCATAGACAGAAAGAATAAGGTGAGGAATTTGGGAAGCCTACATATAACATGCCTCTGATTAAGTCTTTTTCTTGTTTAACTTTTCCTAAAAGTCACTGAGGGAAAGTGGGCTGAACTGTGGGTGAAGGGTGAACTGGAAGCTGTAACGGACTAAGGCGTTGGTTTCTTTACAGGTGACTGAAGACCAGATTAGACAGACAGAGGACACTGTATCTACCCAGGAGCCTTCTAAACTTTAAGTATGTATAGTAAATAAAATAAAAGCTTTTACTATAATGTGTGTTTGCTTCTGCACCGTGGGTCTATGCCCCACAACCTCCATTTATAAACACATGCAAAAATACACTCCATGTGTTGCCATTTTTTGCTTTTTTAAACAGTGGTGTAGTAAACATCCTTCTCCAAAATAATGAATGCCTTCCTGGATGAAAGACACTGTTAGCTGTGTAGTTACTCAGTGCCGGTGTGCCAAGTCCCCCACAGAAAGCTTTTCTGTTTTGTTTGAGGCAGGGTCTCAGCATGTAGTTAAACCTGGCCTGGAACATGTATGCAGTGTTGGAATTAGGGTGCGAGCCTTATATTTAATTCTCACAGCTTGTTAGGACAGTGCTTCCATCTCATAACGAGGATATAGTCTGAATGCCGGTGATTTCACTTGGTCTGTTCTACTTTGTGCTGCCTCTCATCTGAATGAATGCCTGAATGCCTGCATAGGAAGCCAGTCTGGTAGTGGGGGCTGCTGTTAGATGCTACCAGATGCTGGCCTCCAAAGGTTTATGTGTGTGTGTGTGTGTATGTATATGTATACTTTTTAGTAAACTTTATAAAAATGTTACAAATAAAACAAACTCAGCTAACTTCCAGGCAGTTAGAATAGCCATTCGGAATGGAGGCCACGGAGTGTCACATCAGATGTTTTGAACTTTAACTATTGAATTATTTGTATGCACTTAACCATCACCAAGTGTGAAAAGCCCTTGACAGTATTAGAGCTAGAAAAGAAATTAACTCTACATCTCCTTCCATAACTTGCACTCAGGTTTTGAGAACAGTGCTTGAAAATACCTGCTCCTCACTCCTTTGAGCAGATTATTGTTCTTTTGGAAGCCTTTGCCAAAACAAAATGAGTTTCCTATTCTAGCCTGAACACTTCTGGAACTGGTTCCCAGGCTTCATCTGGAGACTTTATTTCCCCGTGTAATATCTATTACCCCTCCCCTAGTCTATGTTTCTTGCATAACTCTCATTTTCCTAATCTTTCCATCCTTTCTGCAGGAAGATCACTAAGGGAGGGTGAAGTGGATTTCTACCTTTGAGCAGCTGTTTGGCTAGATACAGAATTCTAAAACAGTTTCCTATCAGCTCTCAGAAATAGGACAGTTGGCATCTAGCAAGTGACAGCGTTAATAAGACTGATAGTCTGTTCTTGTTTGATTTTGGAACTGAAGTTCTACACCCCCAGGTCCCAGCACATTCTGGACACATCTGGGACCTTGCTTTTGCTGTTATAGAATTATAACTTTTCTATAGTTGTGTCAGTCTCAAGCAGTTACTTTTCTTGCTACTTAGTGGGTCTGCTTAAAGAAACGTAGACGTATTTTAATTTTATGTGTATGCATATTTTGCCTGCATGTATTTTTCTTCAAGTTCCCCTTTCTCTTCCAGTTTCCCTGTGCTTTGAGGTACTGGCCTTTTTCAGAAAATCTCTAGCATGCTGTATTTGCTTCAGTCTCTCAACTCCCTGCCCCCACCTCTTCTGCTAGTTGTTTGTGTACTTGTTGGTAATGAGTAGGGAAAGATTAGCTTCTACTCAGCAAATGTCTGCGAGCGTGGGTCAGCGCCCAGCGAATTCTCTGATGTCTTACGCAATTTAGTGCTTCATTCTCTTCAGGGTTCCAGGTACAAAACTGGGTTGCTGTTCCTTCCACAGCCCCAGAAAACTGCCTCTGAAATCAGTCTCGGCCACGCTAGCACACTCATACTTCCTCATTGCTTACCTTCCACTCCAGATACACCCAGTCTTACTCATGCGCCAAGAATTTTTGGAATGACTGGAACAATCCCATCTATGACAAAGAGGTCAACAAGTAGAAGCCTAGGAGAGTTGGGCATCAGAGAAGACCCAACCATATCTGGGTTGTGTGCACTGTTACAGTGGGATTATGGTTGGAGAACTAGAGTGTTGGGGATGCCTGCTCTGGTAGGTCTCTTGATTTAGATGGTGGAAATGTAAATGACCATTTTATGTTTATTTAGCAATGTTGCACTGTATTCTGTGGTATTTCATCTATGCCTACCATCCTTAAAAATAGACGAGAGGTACACACACTGGTGGGGAAACTGAGGCTTGGATCAAGTAGTTTTGCCTAGGCATGCAGTAGAGCCCAGAGCTCTTCAAAGAAGGCATTAAAGTACCTTGTGATGTTCAGAGCTTTTGATTAGAACTGCAGGAAGGTATTGCAGGAAACCCAGTCTGTTACTAGAATGCTGGGACTTTGTGGCTGTAGCAGCAAAAAGGATTCTGAGGAGTTGAGGCTCAAAGCAAGGACTCCTGAAGCTAGACAGTGGCGGGCAGAAGTAACAGTCCAAAGAAACCCCTTGAGTGTGATTCAACGCCACAGAGCATTGGAGCCACAGGGTCAGCCAGGGTTTAAGAGCAGGGTTTTGTCTTAGCAGCATACTGAGCAGAATGCAGTGGGGCCATGGGGGAGGGGTGCCCTTCCATGGGAATACTGTGTCCTAGCAGGCAGGAGCATTCCCTTACTGTCCTTATTACTTTTTTCTTTATTTTCTTTTTGTGTAAATATCTTCTGAAATTACCCTCTGTGCTCTGCAAAAGAAAAAGGATCATCTCCTCTCTCTCTCTCTCTCTCTCTCTCTCTCTCTCTCTCTCTCTCTCTCTCTCTCTCTCACACACACACACACACACACGTATTCTAAGCCAACTTAAGAATCATGAAATTTATTTGTAGTGAAAAAGGTGCTTGACAAAATGTTCAGGAAAACTATCAGAACAGGTAGACATTAATTATAATAATACAACTGTCTATACATAGTTTACAAGTGAAAAATGGCATAGGAATTCAAACATTAGCTTTCTGTAAATCAAATGATTAACTATAACAAAGCAGCAGGGAGAGTTTTGAATTAACTTTAAGACAGCATTCATGCGGTACTTTATCATCTTACAATAGTCTGGGTCTCCAGGAAGCCCCACACCACCCTGTAAAGCTTCATTCCATTCATTGAAGGAGGAGACAGAGACACAGCTTCGCTCTGTGGCTCAGCTGTTGAATTTGAACCTATACTTGGGGTTTCATTTCAAATGAGAATTTTCTAAATAAAATTTTTATGCCTTGTGAAGTAGTTCTCAGGAATCATTTATCATGTCGGTTTTTAATACTTTATCTTATTTTCTTGCATTTTCAAGATGGGGTTTTTCTGTATAGCCCTGTCTGGCCTGGAACTTGCTCTGTTGACCAGGCTGGCCTCAAACTCAAGAGATGCACCTGCCCCTGCCTACCGAGTGCTGGGGTTGAAGGCGTGCACCACCACTGCCTGGCTACTACTTACATCATTTAATACTTCATTTTAAAAATCATTCATTGTTGTCTCAATTATCCCTTATAATAAAGCACAATTTAAGACTTATGAATTTTAAATCAAAGCTGACTAAACAAGAAATGGTAACATGGGGGGGGGGAATCCAATTCCAAGTCTTATTAAGAGGTATTTCTTGATAATCCTTGACAACAATGGAGAATGGCAGCCCTACATTTTAACTACAGAGATCCTATAGAAATGTGCTTTACATATAGTATACATAGTATACTCAGCCTGTATTCTGGTTGAATCACCCAAAGTGATAATGAGCATAATTTTGAATTAAAAATGACACAAGTTTCATTTTCCATTAAAGATAAAAATAAGCATGTGGGCTTGAAGCTGAGATGTTTGGGATACTGATGATAAATCTTGTAAATGACAGTTATCTTAACACAGTGGAACATCCTAGTAACCAGCCTATGATTGGCACATTAAGAAATGATGGTCTGAAGTCTGCGCTCATCCAGCAGAGTGACTCATGGTGTGTCAGCCCTCCTACAGCAGCCGTTTGTTCCATGTGAATATGCCAGCAACAGGCATGGTATCCTGTTAATGCTAACATGTAGGAGTCAGTCAGATGCAAAAACCCCTATCACGATTAGCATTAACAGCATACAGCCTCCAGTGAGCCCGAAGCATCTAGAGGATGAGGCACATGTGACTTCAACCACAGGCTTCCCCTTCCTGGTCTGCACCGCCTGCAAAGAGAAAAAAAATGTTTGTGTGTGCACACACGCTTCTGAAGACCGAGTGACTGAATCTGTGCAGCTTCGAAAGGAGAGAGCTGGCTAAATGCTTACACACAATTTCTGGAGAGATTTGCAATGAGACGGCTAATTTTAAAATTACACTTTCAACTCTGTTTTGTAGGTGAGAATTTTTTGTACACGTGTCATCTTTAAAACAAAACCAGTGTCACAGTTCCAAATGCTGAAGTTCAGAGGGCATAGCTTCAATTCCAGTGTAGTGTTACGCTCTTCTATTAGTATCCTATGGGTCCCTGGACAATCCAAGAGGACAACCCAGATATTCAGAATAGCGCTTTATGACTTATGAAACTTAAGACTCAATGAGCCAAGCCCATTTTCATTCCATAATGAGTGGTTGAGGTTTTCTCATTATTTTTCAGGTAGTATGAATTAGACGATATACAGGTCTGCCCTAAAACTGTATCTGAAAATGTTCCTGTTGCTCTTTAGGGATTCCTTTGGGTAAAGCACAGGCCAGTGGCTTCAGTTTGATCTATGGAAAGGAAATGTGACCTAAAGAGCACAGACTCAAGGGACTTGTCTCCAGCAAAGAGTGGAGTAGAAACAGAAAAAGATGAATTTGCTGTTTCCTGTTAGAGTTGCATTGGACTCTCTCAGATAAAGTGACATTTCTCCCACAAGTTTCTGGTTTCAGTGTTAACTGTAGGCGAACCTAGAAGTTAGACCATCATTCAAGGCTGTGGTTCCCTTCAGGACCGCAGGGGAACCACCTTCTCTTTTATTTAATAATGAAACCAGCTAGATGTAAAAATGTGATTAAGTTCAAAAGAAATGCATCAAGTGAAAAATTCCCCAGTGAATAAATTTTGACAGGGCAGAATATCGTGGCTTGGAAATTTCCAAACCAAGGAAATATATCATACTTACTGATAGTATTTTTTTAAACTTTGCTGTTTTCTCAGATGAGTTGGTTTCATGATGAAAACCTTTGCATTACACAGTTTCAATCCAGGATTTATTCTTAATTTCTTTTTGTTTTTTTGAGGCAAGTATTTTCTGTAGCCTTGGAGCCTGTCCTGGGACTCACTCAGTAGACCAGGCTGACCTCGAACTCACAGAGATCCACCTGCCTCTGCCTCCCAAATGCTGGGATTAAAGGCGTGTGCCACCAACGCCCAGCTCCAGGATTTTATTTTACAGACTTTCAGCCAAAATAAGATTGTAATAATATAATACTTTTCCCTTCATAGTGCATTGGGCACAGTAAAGGCTATTAAATATATTAACATTCTATTGTTGTTCTACTTCAGGCAATAGTATTTGACCCACTAGAGAGAATACACACACACTTCTATTACATGACTAGCTTTGGTATTTGTAAGCCTTATTCTTTAGAGCTACCATCTGAATAAATGATATTTAATATAGGTAGCTAGGGCTGCCCTATATAACCCAGGCTGTCCTTGAACTCATGACCTTACACTTTAGTCTCCTAAATTCTGGGATTATAGCTGTACACCACCACATCTGGCATATTTTATCCGTAAAACAAATACAATGAAACCCGGGGTTCCATCTCCAAGTACCATATAGATTGGACTCTGGTACAGGCCTGTGATCCCAGGACTTGAGAGATGGACTCAAGAGGACCATTAGTTCAAGACTGATGTCAACTACTTTACACTTTGAGTCAGCTTGGGCTACACGAGCACCTGCCTCAACAAATAAAACATAACACGTGGAATTGCTGCTCCCTGTTACTGAAAACAACTCTTTTGACCTTGGGTAGAAATCTAGACCAATGATAAGAACTCTAGAACCATGGAGTTCAGTCAACACATTCCCTGAATAGCATAGTACTCTTTCTCTACAGTATGATCTAAACCTAAGGAACACTCCAGGAAATTTTAATTAGGCTTTTCTGCATGACCATTTTTTGAGGTATGAGGGGACCATAGGATTTCACAATCTTTCTAGTCTTACTTTATTGATTTGCCAGAGACGATGTTTTCAGGTAATCTATTCAGAGAACATGTTTGTAGGCATGGTCTTTTTTATTTTCAATAATTGCCTTGTGGTAAAACTATATACAAAATTTGCTATTGTAACTAGTTTTAAGTTTCTGATTGAGTTCCAACCCTTTTGTAAATGCTCTGCATCCATCCCCCCTGTTCTTCTCAAACAGCCCCTTTTATCTTGTGAGGCTCTTATTTTATACAAAAATCATGAGTTCTATGCCAGGTATGGTGGTACACACCCTTAATCTCAGCACTCGGGAGACACAGGCAGGCAGATGTCTGGGAGTTCCAGGGAACCCTGGTTTAATATATATGTATGTATGCATGCATGTATGTGTGTATGTATGTATTCTTTTTTTTCTTTTTGCTGTTTATTCTCAGTACCAACCATTTAAAACTACCAAAGAAACTGCATGTTAAATTTTATTTATAGGAAGCCATTGTATTTCTTACCAAAGTCACTGTGGGACAGCCCTAGCTATCCACTGTGACGTTTACAAATATTTAGGAAGTGACTTCGATGTTCTGAAGTGCATGTACATCCACTTCTGTGGAAAGCCATGGTTGTGTATTGATAGAGCAACACAAACTTTAGTTCTAAAGTCACTAGGTGGAAACAAAGTCATGCTTTTGAAAATTAAAATGATTTAGTTCATATGTCTTCATCTAATTTCTCATGCTTTTATTCATTTATTTTTATTACCTTTTTATTACCTTTAAAAACATAACGATGAAGGTAGCATTTAGACTTGAATTCCATATGGATCTACTTACTAAAATCAGTTGCATATAATTGCATCTGTGGAGCATGTGGCTTCCCATTCAGAATGTATCCTGAACCTGAGTATTCTGAAGCTATGGTTCTGGCTTAGACCAGGGAAGTCAGAAGTAAAGGTTAATGCAGATGTTTTAAAAACTATTAAGGCCCAGGAACGCTCTGGGCTAGTCACAGTTAACTAGTTTCATGGTTGCCTTTTGACCTAAGATGAAAGTGGAAGATGAGTGAACATGATGCCCTAAGTACTTGCACCTCCAAAAGTTCTTCATCTGCCCTAGGGCCTGGTTTCCACACTCTGAGTCTCCAAGTGTGGGAGAGCTAGGTAGGGGGCTGGAAAGGCTTCAGCAACAAGTTCCTCAAGTGCAGCGAGGAAGGAGGGGTGGGTAGGGTTTAGGTCCTCAGTCAGCTTGCACACACTGGGCTAGTTAGCTCATCATGGTGCCAAGCACAGGCCAAGGAGAGAGGGCCCACATAGTGGCAGGTAGGTTTTAGTCGGAATAAAGAATGCCTTGCAGAAAAGTTAGTGTATATCTCACATAGTTTTACATTCAAGATAAAAGAATTACAAATCAAACTTTTGAGTGGTATTTCCAAGCTTTGGTTGTTCTCTGTATTTCAACTCTATGTATTTTAAACACCATTAGAACACTTCAATAATGCTTCATATGAACACCACCAATATTTTTTGTCTCAAGAAATATTTCAGTTTCTGCTGTTTAAAGTGTGTTCGTGTGAAGTCTGTTGCTTGTTCTCTCTAGAATGTTATTAGTCTCTATTGTATCTCAGTAACTGATTTTAAGGGTACGTATCCTCTGCTATCTGGGAATGGAATAGTGTTCTACTTCCTCTTGAGTCCATGAGTTTCATCGTTAGAAAGGCATGCGTGGTACAAGCTGCTTCTCACAGCTTCCAGAGTACAGTTGCATCTTCTAAAGGTAAAAAGGTGAAATGATTGCTTTATGGTAATAAACTGTATTCTGAACTCAGGGTAGATTAAGTAAGGTTACACTGCATTTTTTTTTTTTTTATTTTATTTTACAGTTAAGAGAAATCCCTCCATAAGCCATTGCTGTGGGGAATTATTAATTCTTTATATCATAATATTTTCTTTCATAAAACCCTTAATTCCTTCTCTACTCTTATTTCTAATTAAGAGGTCTTTATTGAAATTATCTAACATTTCTCAATTAAGAGTTCCTTACTAAAATTAGCTGCAAGGATATTAAATAGCATATATGTATGTATGTGTGTGTGTATATATATATATATATCTTTATGTATTTTGAGAATTTCCAATAAGATTGATATGCAAGCAAAAATATGGCATACTTTTGAACAGGTTCAAAAAAATGCCCATGTGCTACATTGGGATCACTATGGAAATATAAAACTGAGAGAACATTTAATTATAAATACAGAAAAGAGAAAAAATATTAGCCTTAGAAGATTCTGTCCTTCACATTTTACAACAAGAATATCTTTATAAAATGACCCGTGGAACTGAAGTAAGCTTCCTAATAGTTTTACTATGGGCTGTGATTAATATCTTCACTTATCAGATAAGGATATGGAAAAAAAAAAAAACCAGGATTTTTTTTCCCCCAGAGTTTGGGAGTGGAGTAAATAGCTAATGTTGAGTGGAGCTAGCCTGAGTCCAGCTTTCTCCGCACTGATGTGCATCACAGGGAGGGACCAAGTTCCTTACTTCAGTGACCTCACTGGCTTAGTGAAAGCCCAACACTCTGTGAAAATATTATGAAATACACACATTAAAAAACAAAACAAAACAAAAACAAAAAAAACAAAAACATGAGACAAGAAGGGGAGAGCTCATTGGTGAGATGTGAGCTGTGGCTTTATTCCTTATTTCGTATTTATACAAAGGCTTGCCATGTCCTGGGCAAACTTTGTAATGTCATAACTCCAGTAACGTTTCTTTTCACTTATACTTTCCTTTGAGAACCTTCTCTTTTTCTCCATCTTGGGAAAGAGATGCATGGAAGTTACTAATTCTATAATATATTGTCACTCTTTAAGGGCCATAATTTCATGAACTTCCTCTGCTGCTTGGGTTCACATATTAATTGTCAACAATTTTAGTAACATTCCCCACCGAAATTCATGTGTTACCTGTTAGGTATAGCCACACGTTTAAAACACCTCGATAAGCAACAGTTCATATTATTTTCTCTTCACATACACTATAGTGGCTCTAAGTATGCAAGAATTTAGGTAATAGGAATTATGTTTAACTTCTACAATAGAAGGACTTGCTTTTGTCTTGCTGAAAATTAGTTGTGTGAGATAAAGGTAGGTGACTCTGAACTACAAGACAAAGTCCATACCCTTTAGTGTATATACAGTATAGCATTTTGCCAATGTTTTAACAAACCAAATGAGGATCATAGTTTTTTCTCTCCAAGGTGTCACTATGAGACACCCCTCACTTAGGCAGTAAGCATATACACCCCACATACTTATGAGTGGACTTTCTCACCTTGCCTTTTTGCATGGTCTCAAGTAGGACCTTCTTAGATGACAGGCTCTACTTGCTTCTTGATCCTGCCTTTCCCCAGGTGGTCCATTCTGTCTTGACCCTCTATCAGAGCACTGGTCACATTGCACGAGACTTGGTGTCTCATGTCCACTATTAACCTGCTTTATGTATGAGGGCAGGAACTGGGTCTCGGTGCTTGGGACAGAGCGCTCAATCCAGAATAAACACCAGGCATTCTTTAAAGGCATTTCTCCCTGAACAGTGGGCTTAGATTGACACTGGAACATTTCAGTGGGGTTGGAATAATAGACACATTCTTGAATTAGTGAGGTAGAAGCTTGTGGTGTGGAAATATATTAATACATTTGTTGGCATTCCAGATGAGAGATGAACCCATTTAGAGGATTCTCTACTGAGATCCCAGACCAGAGAGTAGTCATTATAGAGTAAGGCTGGAGAATACCAATAGATGTCATCATCTGAACTGGTGAGTAAAAACTAAGTTTCATCTGTACTTTGAAAACCACACATGGATGCCATCATCATGAGGTTTTGTTGTATAGAATTATGTTATCCTTAGGGGACCTGTGTGAAAGCATTTAGGGGTAAGATGCCATGTCTGCACATAGATAAAGATATACAGATGTAGGGAGATAGGTAGTGTAACGAAATGTCTACCTGGAAGGTCTAGGCGTGTTCATCATCCTGTTAGGAATTTGAGTTTCATCCATGATGCCAGATCTTTGGCATTTGGCAAGCTCATTAACTTCTCTAAGCCTTAGCCTTTTCTTTAAAAATCAGACACTGGCAGAGCTTACTGAAAAACTCATTGTGCAGTTTAAGTGACACTAGTGTCAAGCTTCCAGTCAGGGCTCAAAGGTTATCAGCCACTGTGACATCATCAATTGAGCTGACATCAACTGTCTGAGAATCAATCTCATGCTAACATTGCCCCAGCTTCATTTTATATGGAGCTGGAGCTGGGGATAGAACCCTTGGTTCATGCTTTGTGGTCAAGCATTCTACCACTTGGAGACCTTTAACCCTGCCATTTTAAATGTACAAATGCAAATATATTTACCACTGGATAGCTGAATTCTTGTTCCAGCTGTAGGTGACATAAATCCTATATAAGACAAATTAAAATTTTTTTCTTGATCTCTGAAGTTATAAAGTACTTGCTAAAAGTTAAAAATGTTGCCCCAGAAAAAAGTTTTGTTTCTTTTTTTCCTCTATGTTTTATTAGTTTTTCTTTTGGTTAAGGAGATGAGATGAATGAATTTTCCAATTCTTAAAAACTTTAACACTTAGTAATTATTTTCACCAAGTCAAGAATTTTTAAGAGATCTCTCTGTGCCTATATCCCTTACAGCCTCAAACTGCATTTACATCTTGCTTTCCAAGGTGGTTTGTTGAGCTCACCCAGTTATACATAACAACAGCAAGCATTCTCGATAGCAGCAAGAATTCTTGACTGCCTGGGTACCAAGCACCGCTCTGACTGACTGGTTTACTCCTTACAACAATGGAAGGAACACTAGCCATGTGTACACAGGAGCATGAGCATGGGCAGCTGCTTTGGTTCACTTAATGTTGAACAGTAGGGGAGGAAGGACACTGTTGTGATATGCTCCTGGACAGCCTCTCATAGCAGTTCACACGCTCTTACCCACGTTTGGCCCATCCAATAAAAAAAAAAAAAAAAAAAAAAAAAAAAGGATTGTGTCTCTGGGTTAAGAAACCCAGCAAACAAAACTTTATATAGAATATCTGAAATGGCAGAAGTCCAATCCAAATGTCAGCTTCCAAGTTTCATTAAATTTGATATTCTTCACACAGTGTCTTACTTGTCTGTCTACACAGTTCCCTATTTGCCAGGGCTAGCATAAATAGTTACAATCTATGCTAAGCTACAGGTCTGTAAGGACACCAAGTTTCATTTTCTGGTGAATGTGCCATTGTGCTCAAGGGTGGTAATTTTAGGAATCGGGTGGTCTTTCACATGGCACAGAGTCTTGGGGTTGTAAGGATACTGATGGTTATGACATGGGCTAATTTGAAGGTAATGCTCCTTTGAGGTGGTTTTGTTAGAGGTGCTGGATACTCTAAGTTCAAAGACACTGCTGAGCAGGCCTTAAGGGTTTCATTGTAGGTAGGAATTATAGAGCAGTTATCAAATTAAAAGCATTTCTCTCCTTAAGAGTCTCAGTGAGAAGGGATTTTATGTGTGCATATGTTATGCTTCTCATCTGTAATGTATTTTTCTTACACATGTATTCTCATATACATGTATATGTATACACAGAAGTTGTAGCCAGTATATTGAGAATAAGAAGGGATTAAAAAGAGGGTTTTTGGAAGATTTATAATTTAAAACAAAATATTTCATGTTTCTCATTCTTCCCACTATCAGAAACATTTGCTGGCTTAGAGCCTTAAGACCCAGGAAAGGGCAAAGATGCATTCGATAATGGCTTCCAGTAGTGCCCACTAGAACCTTTCTTTGGACACAAAGGATGTGAATGAATGTACTAAGTCCAGCTGTGTCTTAGGAGCTACATACATTAGAGTCTGATGATCTCCGGCTTAAGAGATGTTAGCTACAGCTCAGTCCCAGCTGCTTATCTGTGCGGCACAGGACTGGTGCACATTGGTGGCTCTAAGGACACTGGCGGGTCTTAGGCCCAATGAGGGCTAATGCCCAAATAATAAAGCTATTAAAATCATTACCTTCAGCTAAGCAATAGCTCAGGGCTCAGGAAACAAAAGTCAAGACAGAGGTACTTAGTCACAGTGAAGAACCCACAAGCCACTCTTCATCAAGTTTAAAATAGGGACCATGTAAATGAACCACCCACGAGGGTCATGGCTGAGGGAGGACTACAGAAGCCTCTGACTTGCTGGTGTGAAGTGCAGAATGTGTGTGGAACTCCTCCCCCCCCTCCGCTTCATCTCTGGAAAAAAGCCTATATGCTTTCCATTAGAATCCAAAAGGTGAACAAAAATATGGGGCTTAAGGACTATTACTCTACCCTGAAAAAGACTTCCTTAAGTTGACCATTAAATCATGGTTGTAACACAGATAATGATGATAAAACCCTAGAGGCCAAAATCTGGGTCTTTTAAAATGGGCTTATTATTTAAAGGAATCATTCGTTGACATATGAGGGCAGACGTTACAGGTTTATCACAATGACACATGGGGAGTAAAAAAATGTCAGCATTCTTAGTACACTCTAATTAGTTTGCGTGTTTAAGGTTACCGAAGCTGGAATCATCAAATAGCTTATCAGTATCCTGTTAGCCTCTTTTTCCTCTTTCCATCCATGAGGGTGGTACCGTGCCTACCGGGATCATCTGGGACTCTGGCATCAAGCTTTGTGCCCTGGCACCGGAGAATGTGCTAAGAGCCATTCCAGAAAGAGAATGTGGCACTTAGGGATTTTATGAGAGGCAAAGATCAATAAATTATGTTTATTTTAGTACATGTCCAAGCTAAACCTACAGTAGTGTTTGGGCAAAGACCATTGCTACGCCTTGTGTCTCTTGGATGTGTCACCCAGGGTTGATATTTTTCTCTCAACCTGTGTGGTGTCAGGAAGCTAGGTCCTGTGGCCATGGCCAGCTGACCTACTCTGCAAGGAAACTCATTTCTTATAACCCCCTTGAGAGGAGCAGCCCTAGCAGCCAAAGTACTTAAAATGTGCTTTGGTCCCTTGGCAACAAGCTAGCATGAAACCCAGCCTGACTGCATGCTGCCTGTCTCCCAGCTGCCACACCACCCAGCCCACATTTGACACAACTGCAGACTCGACTCTAAGCAACCAGTGAGCTTACTAGAGAAAATTCAAGTTCGACTCCCCATTGTCAAAAACGAGATAATGCTAGCTACTCTGCCAAAACCCTGTCATTGTCAACACCCAAGAAGATGGCACACAGGGAGTTGCTCTGAAAATTAAATAGCATATATTACTGATCACTTACAAGCAATGAGCTACTTTACTACGTACACTTCTTTGAAAGATGTATCCCATGGTTATTGCACGTTTGGTTGTGCTGATAATTAGAATATACATTATGGTAAAGTTAGAGAAAAGAGGGGGTTCTTCTGAAGATGTAAGCTGAAGCAATACACAGTAACGTTTGCTTAGGAATACATGTATAGTGTGCACTTCCCCTTACCCACTTGGCACAAAATGTAAATTATGATCATCCTCAGGTGCCACTGGGCTCTTCAAATCACAGCTTGTCCTGGATCTGCTGTGTGACGTTGGAGAAGTAACTTCACCTGTCAGGTCCTCTGTGTCCCAGTTTTAATACAGCCGGGACCCTATTTTTGTCAGCTCTGGGATTTACAAAATGGGTTGTATTATCAATCACCCTAGTAACTCAGCTTTAGATGGTACAAAATCCAAAAGATCTGTTCCATTCTTGAAACCTGGGAAATACGCTCACAGGAGATTTCAGAGAGAGAGAGAGGAGAGAGGAGAGAGGAGAGAGAGAGAGAGAGAGAGAGAGAGAGAGAGAGAGAGAGAGAGAGAGAGAGAGAGAGAGAGAGAGAAAAGACAACTAAGGTGCCTCAAGAAACGCTTACCTCAGCGCAACAGAAGTAGGCACAGAAGAAGCCCAGTGGGTTGGCCGGGCTTCACTGGGCTGAAAACTATAGGAAAGGAACCTAACTTTATTTCTTTCGGATGGGTGATTTATTAGCGGAAGCCAATCCCTTCCGTCCCCGTCCCTCCACTAGACACACTAGCCGGCCTCGCCAAGCCGTCCCGGGCCATCTCCACCTCTGTCCCCAAGGGCACGGCACAGCTCCCCTCCATCAGGTTCCCTTCTTCTCCGCCGTCTACCGCGACCTCTGTCCGCCCAGGTCCCCGGCCACGGGCGCCCTGAACCCCGCCCGCCCGCCCGCCGGTCCCCCGCGTCCGACCCGCCGTACCTGCGCAGCTGTCCCCGGCCTCCGCTGCCCTCGCTCGGCTCGGCGTCCCCAGACGCCCGCCCGCGGCGGCCGCGCACAGGAAGCCCGCGCTGCGAACCGGCGACCCTTTTATAACCCGCTCGTGACTCATAACCGACCGGCGGCTGCAAAAGCCCCCGCCTCGCCCCCCTCCCGCCTGTTCTTGGAACCTACGGCTCGAAAAACTTTTTTTTTTTTCTTTTTAAAGGAAAAGTCGAAAAAAAGTCCAGCGCCGCCAGGACCGGGTGCTTCCCCTGCCCCTTCCTCGGGGTCACTGCGTGTTTTCTCTGACACGCTCCGCGTACTTTCCTGACCTGCTCCGCGGTGCCCTGTTCTAATAGGAAACACATTCAAATGACGGCCAGACGTGGCCCAGCCGGCTGGAGGGGAAGTTGCTAACTTTTGGCAGCAGGGTGGCAGGGCACGACTCCAGACCCAGGTGGAAGGCTTGTTTCCCCAGCTCTCATCGGGACAGGCTTAAGACTTCAGGGCATCCCGTCCTGGTTTGGGGCCTTCTTCCCTCGTGACCCTTCCAGACCCCAGATTGGGAACGTGCAACCGGTCTGAGACCTGCTAGGACCTGCATTATCCGAAGGCACACACTTTGATGTTCTTTAGTTTCTACCCCACCAATGGGTTACCTTCTTCCCTGCCTCCACCCGCACTCCCTCCCCGCCCTGGACTTTATTCCTTACCCTCTCACTCTCCTTCACTCTACCAAAGAAGGCATTTTCATAGAGCAGGCCACTTGATGGGTCAGTGGAAAGGAATAAAATTCATCCTAGCAAGGTTATACTGCAAGCGAGCACAAGTAAGGTCAGGAGCATCCATTCAACTTAGTCCAACTCAGTGGAAGAAGAAACAGGCTGGAGACAGCCAACATCACATGCATGTATTTAAAGATAAGGTGGGTCAATCTGCATGCCAGCACGACTGTCCAACACTCAGACCTTCCACCCCAAGGTCAGAAGACATGTTAGAATAGTTGATGTGTAATTGACATGAGAACCTAGGTTTCTAACCCCCCCCCCCTGCACCCCCCTCCCCCCGCCAGAATGAGTGCAGAGTTGGAAATTATATTAATTTACAGACTGCCCAGGCTGGTTAAGGAACTTGTGAGCATTCTAAGAACCTCTAATTTTAAGGCATAAAATTTCCCCCTTGTACATTTCAAAGAGTGACTATGTCAATTATAACTCATATTTATAAAGCATTTGACATAAATCAGGCCTTCCCCTAAAACTCCACATAGGGGTTTGCTCTTTCGGTCCTCGGGACATTCTGAGGAGAAAACGAGGCACTAAGAGATTGATAATTAGCTTGTGGACACTGAACAAGCTGAGAATAAAATCCAGCTCCAGCCCCGGAAGTCTAGCTCTACAGTCTAGTCTCTCTAGATCCCTGTAGCATCTGGGAACCTTGGAAGAACCAGGAGGCAGCATGCACAAGGGTCCTGCGTATGCAGCCAGCAAGACTGGACCACATTCAGGCAGGCCACACACACTCTGCTGGTTAGAGACACCTGTGAGGCCTGTTAAAAATTCCCATGTCTCCTGTGGGTTAGGCTAGGTGACCCCCCTTTCCATCCCTCAGGGAACAAGTTCCTATAAGTCTGTGTAACAGAGGCAGAGTTTGTATTTCTCAGCCCTCCATCTCTCAGAGAAAGAAGAGTCCTCAACTGCAATCTCCCTTCATCTCTGATTTAGTTCCTAATGGGACATCCCAGCTTAGTGGGCACAGAAATGTACTTCTGGGATCAAATCCACTTGGTTTCACACTAGTTCTGGATATGGAAACTGAGAGTTAATCTCTCTATGTCTCTGTATCCTTATCTGTAATGAGGATAATGGATGGTTATGAACAGACTGGTCTAATCAAACAGTTACTCTGTTTGAATGTGGGGACCAGTAAGTAGCTGGACAAGGGTAAATAAGGTCCTAACAGTGCATCTCAAAGCAGAGTGGGGTAGTGACCTTATAGGAGGAAGGGTTAGCAGGATTATTTCTCTCTCTTTCCTGTTCCTTCTCCTTCTCTACAAAGAGGATGCCACTCGTGTGACATGGTAATTGCTTATATGCCAGGGAGCAAGTCTCCTTCAGAAAGCACACATGCTGGACCCCAACCCTTGGGCTTTCTATCCCCCACAAACCAGGATTCTGTAATTTCAGTTGCCCAGTCTATAGATATTGTTATGCCAATGCTAGCTGACTAAGAAGGATGACTGTTGAACCCATCTTGACTAATACAGAATAACTGTTTCAAATGAAGCTGGGGAAAGTTATGGCCACCTACTTGCCGGGACACGTTTATCCCATGGATGTGGTTGTGGGCAGAACCTTCATCCATGTTAAAGGCCTAGTGTGTACTCCAAGAGAATGTCACCCTATTTGGAAATAAGGTCTGAGTGGTATAATTAGTTAAAATTAGATCCTTGGAGTAGGGTGTGCTCTGCATCCAGTACATCCAGCATCCTTGTGAAGAGAACTTGGCATGTACAGAAAGGCATAGAAGGAAGAGATGCTGTGTGTAAGCCCAGTAGACAGGCTTGCCTTGCAGACTCTCCCTCAATGGCTTTGAACTTGGATTTGTAGCTGTGAGAACAGGAATGTACTTGTGATGTGAGTCACATCCAATTCGTGGTCCTGGGTCCTAGTGACTCTAGCAAAGTGACAGTGGCTCAAAAGTGTGCCTGGCACTCATTTGGCTTTGGCTCGTCCCTTTCCTCATGACTCCTTAATGCCACTAGAAGCTTCCAAGATTAAAGTGTTGGGTCATTGATATTCCTTATTATGGGATGGGTAAACCTATTATAGATTATGGCAACTGGCCAACCATAAAACAGTGAAGAATTCTTGCTAGAAATATTCTAGAAAGTCCATGAAGTTCTGCAGAACTCATGATAATCATAGGGAACAATTAGAAGCCAGCCTCTTGTCTCCCCCTCAAAAAATAAATGGTGGAAAAAAAAAAAAAAACAATCTTTTAAGGTTAACCGAGTGCTGAAACTCAGGCCTGGTGATTACCAAACTCAACTTGCAACTCGGCTCCTTGGAAGGATATGAGAGGGACATTTCTCAGAGCCTATAACACATTTTAGACAGTGCGTGAAGAAACAGACCCGGGTGTCAGGCTTGGCCAGTTTATTTAATGAAGCCCAGGGTTTCAGCTCACTGTTAACTCGGTTGGACAATAACATGGATATTATTAATTATTCTGTGAACTTGTGGATGCTCCCTGTCCCCCAGGATGAAGCAGGCTGAATAGGCTTCCTCTGGACTCCGTCAGTGAAGCAACCATAATTAATGCCTGAAGCTAAAAATGTGGCCTTCATAAGATGTCCAGACTTAATGGTGTTCGTTTTATTTGTCATAAACAAAGCATTGTGTTTATTTTCCTATCATAATTTAGCGTTTCTTGCTTTCACTGTTTATAACATTTTGAATGGCCCAGTCTGAAGTCTACAGTTTTGTGCTTTCCACCCATATTTCCTTTGTAAATGGGTTACTGGTGTAGAGTGGTCTGTGACCCTCACATTCTAGGGTCCCTTCAGGGGACAAAGTGCTTGTCTTCTCTGCCTACCCCTGCTCTCTGTCCACGCAGTAGTTGAAGTTCACAGATTAGAGACCATTAATCTTTCTACCTTCTCTTTTCCATTCATCCCTCTTTGAGCAATCGTGAAGCCAGACTTCCACCAAGGAGACAGACAGGATTTGTTGCAATGTGTTAGTTGTTGAACCAAGGTCTCAAGATTCTTGTGTACATACGTGACTCTGCAGACAATTTCTTTTGTAAATTTCAGGTTTCAGCTTTTTGGGGATGCAGAGTTTTCCCTTTTGGCCCACGTCATCTTTTTAAAGTCTTGGGAAGCCAGGTTCACGGTGTCATGAATTTTTCCTACAGTAAAGGAAGAGTGACGCTTTGGGGGTTAGACTGAAATCCTCAGAATGTTTGTTTCATGAGCATCATGGGAAGGGATAAATGTGTTCTTGCCTTAGGCTCTATCATTGTCAGAGCAGATTCCTCTGCCTGTCTCTCCCCCCCCCCACCCCGCAGCACTCAGGGTATTCAGTAACTGACCCTGACCCTAGTTACGCTCTTATCTCAACAGGCCTGGCCCAGTGTCCTCAGCTTTACTAGGTGAGTGATGAGTCACTTGTGATAAATCCCTCTCCATTGTCTCTTTTTTCCTTCCTCCATGAAATAGTGGGGAGAGTTCTCTAAGCTCCAGCAATGTCTATTCTGGATTCTGTTTCTGCCCGAATGCCAGCGTCCTGTGGACCATGCACTAGAACCTCCTCAGTCTATCTCTCTGCCTGTTCTGATAGTCCCACTAATTCTATTCGATGAGGACTCCATCTTATGAGCCCATTAACTACATCCTAAAAGTCTTATATGGAAATATATTTACATTTGTGATTAGGGCTTTGATACAGGAATTTAGGGAGACCCTAGTTCAAACCACAGCATTTTATTCCCTCCCCGAATTGCATGCCTTTTTTTTTCTTACGGGGTATATCATGCTCAACACAGTCCAGTGTTTTAGCTCATTCCAGAATCAACTTTGCGGTGCATACTCCTGTCTGGATACCTTCGAATACACATATAGAAAAGACTAGAGGAAGGATTCACTCTGAAGCAATTTTCCTCTCTGGCTGTGAACCCCTGAAACCAGATAAATTGTTTGCTTCTGAAATATAATGGTGGGATAGGACATGTATTCTTATTCAAAACTGAAAAGAAAATAGGGATTGAGGAGTTAGCCTGTTGCCGGTGTTCAAAAGCTGGCAAGTCATGTTTCAGTTGGTTGAATGCTTGAGAGTTGTCTTCTTTAGTTCAGTGCTCTGCCTTCTTGACCGACTGGCCGGCAGAGCATTGGAGTGTCTCTGGGAGCATACCCTGCCCTAATGCTTTGGTGGCAGGTCAGCTGCCTTGTGAAATCAAGGCAGTGGTCTTGATAACCTTGGAATCACCTTTTAAGCCTTTTTTTCCCCTTCTTAAAGAATGGGCTGTGTTTATAGATAGAATGCTGTGTTGTTCTATCAGGGCCAAGGAATTGGTGGCCTTCCTTAATCCCATCTTTACTCTGTCCATTTCAACTGAAAATGTTTTGCTTATCTAATGGAACAGGCCCCTTGCTGAGTTACAGTCCAGCGACACCTCTTATTCTTGCAACAGGATGGCAGTTTTCCAAGTCTTCTTGTTTCTTTTGGCTGACACTTCCTTCTTTACTCTTGTGCCCACTTTACTGTAATCCAGCCACTCCTTCAACATCCTGCTTAGTTTAGTAGCAAATGCCATCACTCTCAAGGTCTATGTTTCTCGTTTTGGTTTTGTTCCTTAAGACTCTATACCACAGGCACACTTGAGGTAAGTTCTTTGGCACTTTAACAGGGATGGGTTCTTCTCCTGTTTTTAACAGCATAACTCTTATTTCTGTCTGAATCCTCACTGGATTAGCCTTTAGCAGGCATATTTCTACCAGCAGTTTCTTTACCAACAAGATGCAGTCTTTTTATACATCACTAGAATCACCTTTAGCCCCCATGTTTCCAGTGTGTATGCTGAAAATGTTTCAGACTCTGTATGGAACTCAGTCCCCAAACCTCTTCTTCCTAATACTCTGTTACAGTTGTTATTACTCTGTTACAGTTACTTTCACAAACTACCAGAGGCAAAGTAGCTAAACTGGCAGAATTTTATTTCTCACAATTCTAGACCTAGGAAGTCTAATCTCAACTGTGAGACCTATTAGATGCCTGGGGGGTGAGTGCTTTTTCCCTGTCTCACAAAACAAAACAAAGCAAAACAACAACAACAACAGATAGTTTTTACAATGTGAATCTTGTTGGTGTCTAAAATGTTCAATTTCCTGAATACATTTTCTGGGGTAGTGGCAACATTATCTAATACCAATCTTTCTTAATGCCAATTGAGATGTTCAGGTTAAACTACGTATTGCCCATTGCCTTTTGACAGATTCCTGTGCTTGTCATGGGAAGGAACTGCTAGGTGCATTTGTACTCACATGAAAGTTGACTTTTCTTTCTTGTTGGAATGGTCTTTGGTGATATCCACACTGTACACCAACACCATACTGATAGAAAAATGAAATAATACCCTACTGTAGTGGGATATTCACTTTGTCTCCTTCTGTGGCACTGACCACGCCCATTGGGGGGTGGAGCCAGGGGCAGAAGTGACCTGTGGAATTAGGTCTGAGGAGGAGCCTGGGAATGCTCTCTTGCTGGCTGGAGGACATGGAGAGGAGAGCATCCTGTAGAACTTGCTGGTGTTCATCTGTCTAGGTTGTAAGTTATTTCTCACTGAATAAACATCTGTTCAGCCTATCTGTTTATCCTGATCCTTATTAAACTGCAATACTCTACATCCTATCTGAACACCACAGATTAAAGCTGAATATTAACAATAACAGAAACAACAGAAAGCTACAAATTTTGTAGATACTCAACAACTCAATAATGAATGAAAAATGAGCCAAGGTAGGAATTAAGAAACTAAAGACTTTCTAGAATTGAATGAAAATGAATATACAAAATACCCAAACTTATAGATACAATGAAGGCAGTTCTAAGAGGTAAGTTCATAGCACTAAGTGCCTACACAAGAAAAGGAAAGATCTCATACTAGTAACTTCACCCCTGAAAGCTCTAGAAAAAAAACAAAACAAAAAACAAAAGAAGAGGAAGAGGAAAAGGAAGAGGGAGGGAGGAAGAGGAGGAAGAAGAAGTCACACCCAAAAGGATTAGATAGCAATAAATAACCAAAGGGCGAAATGAATAAAATATAAATAAATGAAAACAATACAAATAATCAATGAAATAAAGAGTTAGTTCTTTTAGAAAATCAGTAACATTTGCAAACCCTTATCCAAATTAACTAGAAGGTAGAGAGAATTACAGACCAATTTCCCTTATGAACGTAATGCAAAAATTTTAACAAAAATGCTTTCAAACTGAATCAAGAAATGCATCAAAAAGGTCATCCACCATGATCAAGTAGACTTCATCTGGATGGATATATATATATATATATATATGTGTGTGTGTGTGTGTGTGTGTGTATGTGTATGTGTATATGTGTATATGTATATATGTATATATATATGTATTGATAAGTGTAATCTTCTATATAAAAAAACCGAAAGGACAAAACCATGTGATTATCTCATTAGATGCAGAAAAGGCCTTTGACAAAAGTCCAACACCCCGTTATGATTAAAGCCCCGGAGAGATCAGGGATACAAGGAATATTACCAAAACATAATTAAGGCAGTTTACAGCAAGCCTATAGCCAACATCTACTAAAATGGAGAGAAACTCAAAAGCAATTCCACTAAAACCAGAAACAAAACAAGGATTTTCACTCTCTCCATCCATATTCAATATACTTGAAGTCTTAGCTAGAGCAATAAGATAACTGAAGGAGATCAAAGGGTTACAAATTGAAAAGGAAGAATTCAGAGTATCTTGGTTTGCAGATGATATGATAGTATACATAAGTGACCTCAAAATTCCATTGGAAAACTTCGGCTGATAAACACTTTCAACAAAGTGGCTGGATACAAAATAAACTCACAAAAATCAGTAACCTTTTTATATTTAAAGTACAAATGGACAGAGAAAGAAATCAGGGAAACAAAATCTTTCACAATAGCCTCAACAATATAAAATAACTTGGGGGAAACTGTAGCCAGGTAAGTTAAAGACTTGTATGATAAAACTTTAAGATACTGAAGAAAGAAATTTAAGAAGATAGAAAGATATCCCATGTTCAGGGACTTGTAGGATTAACATAGTAAAAACGGCCATCTTACCAAAAGCAATCTATACCGTCAGTGCTTCAATGAAACCCTCATCAAAATTCCAACACAGTTCTTAATAGATGTTGAAAGGACAGTTCTCAGTTTTGTATACACACACACACACACACACACACACACACACACACACACACACACAAATCCAGGATAGCTAAAATAAATTCTGAATAATAAAAGAACTACTGGATGCAAGGCCATCCCTGGTATCAAAATGTGCCACAGAGCTCTAGTGATAAAAACAGCATATCTGCACAAAGCAGACACTTGATGAATGGAATTAAATGAAGACCCAGACATAAATCCATATACCTATGGATATCCAATTTTTATAAAGAAGCCAGAAACACACACTGTAAAAAAGAAAATATCTTCAACAAATGGTACTGGTCAAACTGGATGTCTACAAATAGAAACATACAATTAGATCCATATTTATCACCCTGTACAAAACTCAAGTCCAAGTGGACCAAAGACCTCAACATAAAACCAAATACACTGAGCCTAATGGAACAGAAAATGGGCAATAACCTTGCATTCACTGGCACAGGAAAGAACTTTCTGAGCAGAACACTGTTAGTATAGGTGCTAAGAGCAACAATTAATAAATAGGACCTTATGAAACTGAAAATATTCTGCTTGGCAAAGGAAGCCACCATCCAGACAAAGTTGCAGTCTACATAAGGGGAAAAGATTTTCCCTAACCACACATGTGATAGAGGGCTAATATCCAAAATATATAAGAACTAAAAAACAAAACCAAAAACCTTATCCATTAAGAAAACAACCCCATTATAATACAAGACTTCTTAGTAGAGGAAACTCAAATGGCTGGGAAATGCTTAAAGAAATGTTCAACATCTTAGTCATCAGGGAAATGCAAATCAAAACTACTTTGAAATTGCATCTTACACATTTCACAATAACCAAGATCAATAAAACAAATGACAGCTCATGCTGGCAAGGGTGTGGAGCAAGGGGAACAGTCATCTATTATTGGTGGGAATGCAAACTTGTAGAGCTACTATGGAAATCAATGTGGTGGTTTCTCAGAAAGATGGGGATTGATGTACCTCAAGATCCTGCTATAACACTCTTGGGCATATACTCAAAGGGTGCTTCATCCTAACACAGAAATGCTTCTTTAACCATGTTCACTTGCTGCTTTATTCATAATAGCCAGAAGCTAGAAACAACCCAGATGTCCTTCAACAGATGAAATGAATACAATAAAGAAATGAATAGAATGAAAAAAATGTGGTGCATTTAAACAATGGGATATAAATCAGCCATTAAAAAATGGAATAATGAAATTTGCAAATAAATGGACAGAACTAGAAAAAAATTATACTGAGTGAAGTAACCCAGACACAGAAAGACAAATAGGGTAAATGAGGCTATTATCTGTTAGGTCAATGATAACAAAGCTACAATCTGTATAACCACAGAGGATAGGTAGAGATTAAGGGACAGAAATGAGGGAACAGATAGATCTAGGAAAGGGAAAGAGAACAGATAATTGTGGAAGTGGGGTCTGGAGTTGTTTGCCAAAGGATTCCCATGGGAACTCCCAAATAACCCAGGCTGTTGCCAAGACTATAGGTTGTTCTCTATAAATTGACAATAAGGCAACTCAATGAACTTAAAGAAGTTGATCTTGTGCCGTCATAGAGCCTTAACTCCTATATGCCAGTGTATTTGGTACAGGAAGGTATTCTGTATGCTCCCCCCAAAAAGAAATGTAATTGCCAACCCATCCACAACCTTTTGATCTACAATGATGCCCTGCTAGCCAGAAATACTAGAACAATGGTGGCACAAAGCTTTGGGAATAACCAACATCTGACTTGACTTAAGGCCCATTCCACAAGATGGAACTCATACCCAATGCTGTTTAGATGACCCAGAACCTGAGACTAGATAGCCCTAGACTTAGGGCAAAGCCAAGAACCATTATTTTGAGAAGCACAAAAAATCAGATATAAAACAAATCCTAGTAACAGACATTCTGCTGTACTAATAGATCAGTGCCGTGCTCAGCCATCATTAGAGAAGCTTCCTCCTGCAGCAGATGGGAACGAATACAGAGACCCACAGCCAGACATTATACAGAGAACAAGACCTGAGATACTTAGTCCCATATGGGATGCCTTCCTACAGGGCTCAGGAAACTCAACTGAAAAGAAGACACAAAGAGTGTAAGAGCCAGAGGGGATTAAGGACTACAAGATCCTCTAAACAACAGGGTTGATGTATGTACAAACTCACAGAGACTGAGGCATAGGGCCTGCACAGGTCTGCACCAGATAGCATCCTAGAGCTGAGAGAAGTCACATGACCTCACTAACCCAGAAGGAATCTCCCTTTTATAACCACTTGCAAATGAAAATTTTTTATTATGTATATAAAATTACATATATATACACATATATATGTATATATACATATATACATATATACATATATATACGTATATATATATATATATATATATATATATATATATGTTCTTATATGTCCTTTGTGTATATATTATGGCTTTTAGTTTAGTGTTTTTATGGTATTTCTGAGTGTTCAAACTAGTGAGTCTCTGCATCTGTGTCTTGTTTCTTGTGTCAAGGATTCAACATGTTCTGGAGTCAAGAGGATTGTTGAGATGGTTTTGACTATAACTCCTACTCAACTTCCGGTTTCTGCTTCGATGCCACTTTCTCCATGAAACTTTCTCTGTCTATGCTATGGTCACATAACCTAACCATCTGTAATGGTTAATCTTAATTGTTGACTTAGTGGGATTTGTAATCATCATGGATACAAATATCTGGGCATGTCTGTCTTGGCTAATCTAGATTAGCTTAGTTGAGATGGGAATGCCTACCCTAAATGTGACAGTTCATTCCATAGCCTGGGGTCCTAGACTGTGTAAAAAGAATGTGACTAAATACTAGCATTTATTGCTTCCCGACTGTGGGTGCAATGTGACCAGCTGTCTCCTACTCCCGTGTGTACCTTTCCTGTTGTGATAGACTGTGTCAACAAAGGAGCGATTCCTTCCCTAAGTTGCCTTTCCCAGATATTCTCTTGCAGTGATGAGAGAAGTGACCTACTGGTGTTGCAATTTAGGAAAAGTGGCATTCCAGAGAAAAACATGAAAAACATGTGACACATGAAAAACATGTGACAGGGTCCAACAAGAGTTTTTTTTTTTTTTTTTTTTTTTTTTTTTTTTTTTTTAATTAGGGAATGGTATCATAAAAAGGGGAAGGAGAAGGGGCCAGACCTGCCTCTGGAGACAGGAGCAGCAGGAGAGAAGAGAAAGGAAAGTGGGGGATAGAGTGGAAAGAGGGAGAGGAAAAGACACACACACAAACACACACACACACACATACACACACACACACACAGACAGAGAGAGACAGAGAGAGGAACAGACAGAGAGAGGGAGAGAAAAAGGAGAGAAGGATGGGAGGTAGGCAGGGCCCTTTTAAAAGGGAAACTAGGGAATTTGCAAAGGTGGTGTTCTTAGTAGCTGCAGCTGAGGGTGTATCCTGTCGGAACCCCAATACTAACAACTATGTCTTTTGTTTTCAGCAGGTTTGGATGTTGCCTAAAGATCCCTGGGGTAAGTCATGACGTTCAGCTTGGTGCTAGTTGGAGTGGGGCAGGTGTGTCTTACTGATGAGGTTATGGGGAGGGGGATGCTCTGGCAGGCAGTTGTGGGACACAGTATTTCTACCTTTTCTCTCCCAATCTCTGACCATTAAGTGAACTATTATGGTCTGCCATATACTTTTATCATATTGCACTACCTTGTTCCCAGCCCAAGGAAACAATTGATCATGGGCTGGAACTTCCAAAAATGGTATGCAAAACAGAGCTTTTATGTTTTTAAGTTGATTATCTGACTATTTGTCATAGTGACAAGAAACTAACACATGTTTCCAGTAACTTCCCCTTTAATAATATGTTGTTTAATTGTTTATATTTTAACTATATTTTAAGTCATGTAGAGACTGAAATAGATACCTTTTTTCCTCCTAATATTTCTGCTTCATGATAGAAGTTAAGTGATAAGAATATTTGTTGATGAGTATATTGTTGATTGGATACATATTCTTTCCCAAACTATTATAAAATATCAAAGCAACTGTGAATAGAACTTTTAAAACTGACAAATTTTCTGATTAAGACTATAACAAAGATAGTTAAAACATCATAAAAATAAGTAAGAAATTATTTAAAACTGCAACGAATGGTTACAATCAATATGAAATCACACAATTTATATCAGAATTAAAATTTCTGCTAAAAGAACAATTCATGAAGTATTTTAAAACTAAATAATGTTAAAAAGAAGGTATTTGGCAAAATTTGAGACACACTTATAGAGAGGGAATCTATGCCTGGAACTATAAATGTGGAAAACAATAACAAAAGCCAAAAACAAACAAATAAAAAAACCACATTCCAGGGAGACCATAGGCTCTAGTGAGGAACTGAATACTGTTGTTTTATAAAATTGACAGCATCAAACTGCCTTCTAGATATTTATATTTATACACATAGACATACCATAGACATACCACTCTCAGTCTTGATCAGAGAAGTCTCTAGATGCAGACCCAATGGCTGCCCAAGGTGTTGAGCATAAGTGGTGAATGAGTACTTAGCTCTAAATAAGACAGTTATTCTCTCCTTTCTAAGACTGGGGGAACACTGAGAAAAGGGGCCAGGAAGAACGTAAGAACCAGAAGATAGGGAGAAGGGCTAGGGAATGTTTTCTACTGGGCAAAACACAGCCATTGTAGACACAACTCGTAGCATCTATGGATGCCTGTATAGGACCCGTCAAAACCCAGGCATGGATGGAAAAGGGACTTGGGAATCCCTGTTCCATACCGCTGGACTATTCACTACTGATAGAATCAGGGAGAGGGAACCATTGCCTTCAGTACCTACTGATGACCTCACCAGTATTGGATAAATTATTTGGCAAGGAATTACTGCTTTCACAAAAATCAGTCTTCATACACTGAACATGAAGATTATCATGACAACAAATGTATGAAGATTTGTTGTTGTAATAATTCCTTGCAATAATTATCCTATGCTATGCCTCAATTGAAATTGTAAACACTTGAGGGCCAGGAAGTTTTGACAAGGTGATTCTATAAAGCTAATACTTTATAAGGTTAAAATAATTAAAATAGCATTTTTATTAAGCATGCTGATATAGAAATGTATTTTAAAGAGTTTGGAAATGATAAAAAAAGTTATCCTTGGGATGGAGAAAGATGTGAAGCTAGTGTCTGTGTACTCATTCTTGTATTCTGTTGTTAAATAATTAACACATGCCAAGGAGGCATACACTGCATTATATACCTGTTCCAGTAATTATGACTGACCAAGAATTAAAAAGAGTCCCATTGAATGTGCCCAGGTCCCTTATGAAAAAGCAGTGAGTGAGAATGGGTAGCCCAAAGTTTACATAGAAGAATCATGTGTGTTTGTAGGGAGTGGTTAGGGACATATTTAGGAACTGAGTTGGTGTCTTGAGCTGGTAAGATGGCTCAGCAGGTAAAGGTGATTACCACCAAGATTTATTGTTTGAGTTCAATCTCTGGGCCCCACGTGGTTGAAGGAGAGCTGACTCCTGCAAGTATTCCTCTGGCCTCACACAGTTACTGTTGCTTGTACTGCATGCTCGCAACTATCGCATAAATGAATACATACACAGATAAACATTTTTGAAAAAGAACTTTTTTCTTATTAGTAAGGTAAAAATGAAAATAAAAATACAGAAACAGAAGAAAGTCCAGAAATTGATGTATATTAATTATAAGCAACACAGCAAAAATAATTTAGAGTAGTGAATCACTCTTACCTGGTTATCTACAAATTTTATTATTTTCATTTCTATTACATTGATACTTCACTAAAAGATTATTTTGAGATAGTTGCTCAAAATTTAGCTTTGTCAGGTCATTCCACAACTAAAATAAATAAATATGGAGTTACACAAGTGGTATAAATCAGTATTTCTATAGTAAAAGAAGAATGTAAAGGAATTTCTTAGTGTCAAAGAATAGAGATGTGTTTCTTGTGGCCACCGTAGTCTTTGTTCCATGCCAGTAATTTACTCTGCTGTCATACTTGTCATATTTCCTGTACCTTAAAATATCTACCCATTAGGTCTTGCCTAATACTGTTTAGGTCTTCAGATGGTTTCATTAAACCTGCAATCTCTTGTGGTCATTTGTTCACTCTGGGTTTTTTTTTTTTGAATCGATAGTTTTTTATTTATTTATTTTTTTATTTTACTAATATGCTTGCTACATAACTGGATGCCCAGGTGGGGAATTTTTATTCTCTGAGACACATTTTCCTGTTTGGTATGGTGTTTCTTCCCCTTTCCCTCTCTCTTCCTCTCTTACATTGTTCCTTTCTCTGTGGCTCCAGGCTTTCTGGTTCTGCTTAGGGAGTTGATCTTTTCTGATTGATTGTGGTCAGATTCTTGCTTCAGTGTCCACCTTTGACATATTTAACTTCTGCTCTATTCTATGATTTAGGTACAAGGTATTTTATAACCCATTTACCTTGTTGGTGCTGTATTTTTATAGCACCAAAAGATAGAGGATGGGAGCACAGAAACAACTCTAGCCTAACCTATACTACCCTATTCTATCCTACCCTACCCTACCTTACCCTACCCTACCCTACCCTACCTTACCCTACCCTACCCTACCTTACCCTACTTTACCCTACCCTACCTTACCCTACCCTACCTTACCCTACCCTACCCTACCCTACCCTACCTTACCCTACTTTACCCTACCCTACCTTACCCTACCCTACCTTACCCTACCCTACCCTACCCTCCCCTACCTATCCTATCCTACCCTATACTACCCTACCCTACCTTACCCTACCTTACCCTACCTTACCCTACCCTACCCTACCCTACCTTACCCTACCCTACCTTACCCTACCCTACCTTACCCTGTGCTACCCTCCCCTACCTATCCTATCCTACCCTATACTACCCTACCTTACCCTACCTTACCCTACCCTACCCTACCCTACCTTACCCTACCCTACCTTACCCTACCCTACCTTACCCTACCTTACCCTACCCTACCTTACCCTACCCTACCTTACCCTGTGCTACCCTACCCTACCTTACCCTGTGCTACCCTCCCCTCCCCTACCTATCCTATCCTACCCTATACTACCCTACCCTACCCTACCCTACCTTACCCTACCCTACCTTACCCTGTGCTACCCTACCCTACCTTACCCTGTGCTACCCTCCCCTCCCCCTACCTATCCTATCCTACCCTATACTACCCTACCCTACCCTACCCTACCTTACCCTACCCTACCTTACCCTGTGCTACCCTACCCTACCTTACCCTACCCTACCTTACCCTGTGCTACCATACCCACCCTACCTGTCCTGTCCTGTCCTGTCCTGTCCTGTCCCGTCCCGTCCCATCCCATCCCATCCCATCCCATCCCATCCCATCCCATCCCATCCCACTCTACCCACCCTACCTGTCCTATCCTACCCTATCCTAACTTCTCTTACCCATCCTATCCTACCTCACCTTACCTGTCCTACCCTACCCAATCATGTGAATCAATTTCTGATATCTCCGTTTCTTTCTTTGTCTGTCTCCATGTCTCCTCCACTTCCTACCTAATTCAGCATGCTTGCATTTACATACACGTACAGTATGAGTATGTTTCAATTTGTTTGTAGCTTATACTGAAAACAGTTAAAAGATGTAGCTCAGTAGCAGAGCACTGGCTGTACAAGGCACTGAGTTATGTCTCAAGTACTGCAAATGAGGAAAAGAAAACTGTTTTAAGTGTTCTGTCAGAAAGAAATTTTCATTAGCTTTTGAAGAGACTGCAAAAGAGTAGCTACAAACATTTTTTTTTTTTGTTACACAGAGTTAAAAAATTAGAATGCAAGGATGAATTGCCTGAAACTTTCAAGAGTTTATATTTGTCTTTCCATTTTTTTTAAATGTATGTCACAAAGGTTTTCTTGGAACATGTACTTTATGTCATAAACATTACTAGAGGCAGAGAAGTTAAACAAATGAGCAAGGAATGCATTTTCCCTGACCTTTTAATGGAATTGTGACAGCAGTCTAGTACAGCAAGTTGGGTTGAATTAGACCATTGAGGATGGATTTGTATTGTTGGGAATAAAGCTGGACCAGGTGCTTTTTGTCATGCTGGGTGATTCTATCCTTCCAATTGGCACCCGCCAAACAGTTGTTGTAAAGTAGATGAGTGGGAATATTGTGGGAAACTCAAGTCAGTCAATAGGCAAGAAGGGTTCTGTAAGGAACACTGAGATAAAGAGCGAGCAGGAGCTATCCAAGGGATTAGAGGGGCCAGAAATGACCCGGGAGATAAAGAGTGTGACTCATAAATGTTTAGCATTGAGGTAGAATAATGATTTGAATGATATTGGCCCAATAGGCTCACATATTTGAACTTTTGGTCTCCAGTTGGTCCAACTGTTTGTGAGAGATTAGGAAGTGTTGGAAGAGGTGTGTCACTGTGGGTGACATTTCCAGTTGATATTCAGCTAAACAGCAATCCCTCATCCTTATTACCCTAATTCCTATTGGCATGTGATATGATGTGGACTAGAACATTGCTAGTTCCAAGGAATAGGAACAAGGCCATCATCAAGGGCCATCTGCACACTGCATGCACGATCCATAGGAACCTGCTTCTTGTTTTTCGTTACTGGGTGATGTAAGACTTTGATTTCTTGTTTTGGAGCTGATATAGAGCTGATGGATGTCTTGTCTGTGACATCCTGCTCATCCTTGCTTCCATGGATGCCTCTCCCCACCAGCGAGGCTGAGCCCCAAGTGACATTTTCTGCTATATATATGCAATTCTCTGTAGTCTGTCATTAACTGTAATTTTCAATTCTAGGCATAGCTCACTTTGTCTCTAACCCAGTGACTTCTTCCTGATGTTGAAGGTTACATGGGTAAAATGTAGAATTTGTGTCCGTGAATGATTGTTACAGACCCCTTTATGTTTCAGCGGTGAGGGAAGACATCACCTTCTGCATGATGCTATGTACTATATTAGCCACTGGTTTTCCAACTGTTTTTCATCTTATTTTTCCATGAGTTTCAACATAGGCAGTTAGAGATTTAGAAGATGATCATTATTATTCATATTTTAAGTGAGAAAAAGGGCTTGGAATCAAAGATGCTACATCTATTTTCCTCTACAGGAAAGTTAGTGTAGAAAAATAATCTTAAGGAAGGCCATCAACCATATAGAAACAGGGAACAGCCTTTCAGATTATATTTGCATTCATGAAAAATGCACAAATATCTTATGCAAAAAAATCACCAATCTTATGCTAAGATCACTGCTAAGAGAGTCTCAAATGCATAAAAGATATTTTGTTAACATAAGTAAAATGTTTTATTTAACTCTATTAGAAGTGTTGGATGTGCAGTAAACAAGAAAAAGTGGCCCAACGGCACCATGATAAGACTGGCTTTCTAAGATGGCAATATGAGCAATTTAGGTTTATCCTGTTTAATGAGAGCTATTACTCATTTCCTTAGCACTTTTCTCAGTAATAAGTTATTGGTGTTCATTCCTATGTTAAGTTAAAATTCAAATTCTTGCAGAGTAAAATTAAATAGCTAGATGTGTTCAAAATGTTTATTTTCTCTTACTAAATAATCCACTTTCAGGGTTCTTCAAAATGTGAAAAACTTCAGTGAAAAGTAGGGAGTGATAAAAGTAATAAAATTAAATGTGTTCTCGGTTTTGGGGAAAAAAGTCTCTATTTTTAGAAAAATTGTTTTATTGTTGTATGAGTGTGAATGTGTCATGTGTATGTTAGTGTGTGTGTCAGAGAACTTTCAGAAATAATTTCTTTCTTCTGATGTGTGAGCCAGGGATTAAAGTTGGGTCATCAGGTTTTCATAGCAAGCACTTGCCCCCAATAAGCTATGTCACCAGCCCCCCCCCCAATGTTTCTATCTTTTGCCTTGCATATTATCTGTAGAAACAATGTGCATGTCTTATTTAGCATTAATTCAAAAAAAAAAAAACAGACCTAGTTTTATTTCTTTAAAATTTGAACTGAAATATAAGAAATACCAGTGTCCCCTGTATACTAACACAGGGGCAAGATCTACTCAAATTGCTGGTATTTAGACAGGAATACAAGCAGGGAACTGAGGGGGATTTTTGTTTCACACTGTGTCACAATAACGAGAAGAAGCTTGATCACATTTCCTGTAATGTCCCAAGATTGAATGTGCCATATTTGACTTTAGAGACAGTGTAAACTGAGAATAAGAAACCAACATGTTTTCTGTGCTAAGGAATGGGAGGGCTGGTTTGGACTTTGAGACATGCTTCAGAGAACAATGTGGGTGGGGAGTTTTTTTCTACAAAGAGTTATCCACTTACAATGTGCTCAGAACTTTTCTTTAAAAGCCAAGGCAGTCCCTTGATTTCAATAACACATGGGATTTCACACTTTCTCTGATCCATTCAAAGTTTCTACTCAGTATCTTTACTGCTTTAGCCTGAACTGTATTATGCCATAATCTGAAGCATTTATGGGCACAAATGCAAAAACAACTCTTAAAAAATAGAGGAGAAAAGTCTCTTTAAAAGGTTTGAAGATGTATATTCCCTGTAGTACTCATGGAAGGAAAACATTTCCCAAGGAAATAAACTAGACCCCCAGTAGAGTACCCATTTTTGTGAATCGTGAACTTTTAGGCATGTGTATCAAAGCCTTCTATGCTAGAAGATGAGTAATTAGAGATTAGGTTGTCCTCTGACTGCCACATGTGTGCTGTGGCATTGCCTGCCCCCCCCCCCCCCGTTCATCATGCACCCTTTTATACATAATGAATTAATAAAAAAGAAAACAGGACATTAATTAATTGAAATGGCTTTTCCTTAGGTAATTTAAAATTGAAATATAGAAAACCACATTCACTCTAGGGTTTACTTCTACACTGCATTTAGAAAGCAGTGTAGAAGACAGAAGTCATGAAAGGAATAATTGGAAAGGAATAATGCCTCAGTTCATATCAGCACAGAAATCAGGCACAACCACCCAATCATAGAATTTAATGGGTTGTATTTTTGTGTCCCTTTCAAAGCCTGTTCATTTGACAAACAGGTTTAAATCTTGATCCTCTTCTAAATAACCCTTTGAGATGCATTTGGTATAAATAAGTTTTGTTAGATAAAAATTTGTGAGTTTAAGAGCCATGTCATTTTAACTGAGATAATCAGATAGATTAAGCAATCACTTTGTGCATGCTAACTTTTTCTTAAAACACCAGACAGAAAAATGCTCCTGTACATAATAGGAATTTTTCTTCACTTTATAAAAGGTCATTTGAATTTACTCATAAGTGGAATTTTAAAATGTACTATCTTATTAGCAAGCATGAGTCAACATGGGTTTTAACAAACTGTCTTTTTTTTCCAAACTGAAATACACATAATTATAGATAGATATACCCCATTCCCCACTTAAAACCTCAGAAAACAAAACAACAACCCTGTCTAGACGTAGTTACTATTTGATGTTTTAATTCCTGGAATACAGTCACACATCTACTATATTTGTTGGACAACTGCTTTAAGCCAGACAAACTTCCAGGAACTTCCTTTAATTTTTCATTTGCATCTCAAAAGAAAGCAAGCAAGAAAGAAAGAAAGAGAAAAAGAAGGAAGGAAGGAGGAAGGAAGGAAGGACCATTACCCTCACATTCTAGGCAGAGAAAAATGAAGTGTCACTTATCATATCGAGAGTGGCAGAAGCATATTGGAAATGACAGAGCTGACTTTTTCTGAGGCCGGGTTCTATGTCAGCACTGGCTGCGTGTGCATGGTTAAGGTAGCTCTAGCTTCAGGGTGGCTGTGTCAGTTTCTACAGGAGAGGGAATTCCTGGAACACAGAGCTTGCCACGCTAACCTGAAGCAGTCCTGGGCAAACCCACACTAGTCGATCACTTTGCCCGTGTGTGGCTCTTTAGACGCCTCCGCTCCAGCTCCAGCATCTGCATCGGCGACGCCTTTGTTCTTACCAGGGAGGTGACTTTGTCTGGAGAGTTATGCTGGCCTCTCTCCTCTCAGGGGTTTGAGCTGGCCATCCACAAGTCTGTTCTGACCTTCAGCATAAATAACTTAAGAACTCTTCCATCAAAATGTCCAGAACATTCTTCACATTACAAGACTGGTATCAAGTTTAAAAGACAGGCAAAGCTTTGTGTCTGATGCCATCAGCACTCAATGCTTTCCATTTCAAAAGCTTCCCTATTAACATAGCCCCTCACGTTTCCTTCAGTCCGACCTTTTTTTCTTAATGAGGTTCTTTATTCTTTTCACCCCCCCCAACCTAAAATAAAGTAGAATTGTAAGTTTCTTGATAGTAGAATATCTGCCCTTAAGTAGTCATTAAAGGCAGGATCAGGGGACATTAGTTTCTAGCTAGCTGTGCTCTGAGAAAAAAAAATATTTAATTTCCATTTAACTGGGTTTTATTTTCTAGAAAACAGGGGCAATGATATTCCTTATCTGACAAGGTTATGGCAGGTACAAACACTTGCCTCAAAGAAAGTTCTAGGAGCCATATGTGGTACTAACCTCTAATCCTTGCAGATTGGAAGCTAAGAAGGGAATGCCACCATTTCAAGGGCAGCCTGTGATGTCACAATAGCCGTAAGGATGCTGTAGTGGCACACATGGTGTATGGTGGTAACCAACAGCCCTCTAATTGGACTTTAGATCTATTCTACAAGAGGGAAACAATGCCTGTTACTGGAAACCTAGTCAACGTCACTACCCAGGGCTAGTAAAGTCATGGATCTTGGAGGAGTCCTACAACCACCACTTTATTAAACCAGTGCAACCCCTGACTATATTCTAAATATTTGTCCTTACACTCACAGATACGTGTAGTTCTCTACTCTCAGCAAGAAAACTCTTTGCAGTAGACAGAGATCATTACAGAAACCCACAACCAATGAAAATACAAAGTTACGGAGACTTGATCCCACTGATAGATACATCCACGGTATAACTCCTCCACATAAGGCTCAGGGATCATTGCAGAAGATGGGGGTGGGAAGATGGGGGAGCCAGAGAAATAGGGAGCTTGCTGTGAGATGTGTTTCTAGGAATGTCGTAGAGTCTCACCAACATGACTGCCTAAACATGAGCTGAGCAAGAAAAAAAAAAAAAGTAGACAAGCTAATATGGATGGGAGGGGGTTTGCGGGGGGGGGGGCTCATGAGGACACAGCCCTACATAACGAACTCTAGGCAGCGGAGGAATGCTAAGAGCGGGAGAAATAGATTTCCTACAGAAGGGCACACCAGCTTGCTATGCAACACAAAATGACTAGCCCTGAAAATATACATACAGGTGACATTATACAGACTGAACAGCTTATATTTAAATATTTAGGAATATATATATATGTGTGTGTGTGTGTGTGTGTGTGTGTATACATGTAGGCATGTAACAACAATTATGAAAAAAGAGACCAGTAATTTGAAAGAGTAAAGAGGGAGTTTGAAGGGAGGAAAGGGAAGGGGGAAATGATTTAATTGTACTATAATCTCAAAAAATAAAAGTGTATTAAAAAGAAACAATAATAAATAATAACAACAAAAAGGAGGTGCTAGCCGTGTTACCTGTCTGCCATCCCTGATCTCACAGGTGACATTGCCTTGGCTTGGGTGTACTGGCAGAAGTTGACATCACCGTGGCTCGGTAGTGCTTGCTTGCTCTCCAGTGGGTGCTGAAGGTTTCAAATATATTTTCCTAAGAGGCCGGGACTAGTTCATATTCTGATTTTGACACACAGGCTCAGCATCTTTCCATCACCATGACAACAATAAGATAAGCGACTTAAAAGAGAAAAGTAGTATTTTGACATATAGTTTCATGGGACTCAGGCCCTGGTGCTCCACCCCGTTTCTGCAATTCATCATGGTGGGAAGCTCCTGGCAGAGAGAGCCTATTGCCTCAAGGAAGCCAGGAAACAGGAAGACAGAGAGGAAACAACTCAGTCCTCATACTTCTATCAAGGAGTCTCCCCTGCCCCGTTCTAGAAATGATGTAATTGATTTACATCCAGTGGGTCCCACATCCTTAGAGGCCACACTTCATGCCTGTACGTCCATGATTTAGGGCACAGCCCATCATTTTGGGAAAGTCAGGGAGGCAGGAACTTGAAGCAGCTCATTACACCCACAGTCCAGAGCAGGGAGGAAGGAAGAAATATAGCAGACTGTGCCCAACTATATATCCACATATTATCTCTATCTATCTATCTATCTATCTATCTATCTATCTATCTATCTATCTATCCTGTATATACTCTAGGACTCACTCCCAAGGAAAATGGTGCCAACAACTTTTAGTCTGGGTCTTCCCACATCAATTAATATAACCAAGATATGTCCACAGGCAAATGCACAGATAAGCCCACAGGCCAACTGGATCTAGACAATCTCTTTTGAAGACTCTTCCCAGATGATTGTAGACTGTGTCAAGTTGACAGCTAAAACTAAGTAAGCATCATATCCTCGCCAATGTACTAATAATTGGTCTCAGTGTATCAGAGAATTGCTGTCTGCACACAAAATGACTAGCCCTGAAAATATACATACAAGTAACATTATACAGACTGAACAGCAAGGCATTGAACTTGAAGCTTGAATGCCTTCCTAGCTATAGAAATGGAGGGAAAGTGCTCTCTCTTTTTCTTTGTGATTCTTTTCCTGATTCTAGAAACCATTAACGATACAAAATACTGAAAGTAGCTTTGTTCTAAGAGAGGCTGCCCCCTGATTATTTAAGATATATTTAGGCCTTCACATTTATGAACCTTTAGTTTAACGGACTTGGGTCTCTGAAGTAGCATGAGTTTGCAAAGTAATGAGCCATGGTGGTAGCCCGGAAAGATTTACCCACCTCATCCAAGTTCCTCCATTACAATGTGACTTTTGAGTGAGAGAAGCTATCTTTGTAATTTTGCTGTCTGTTACTAATACAAGATTTAGGACACAGGCCTTTTAAATAGAGCCTGATCTTTAAATCTCACAGCAGCCCATCACATTGTCCATGATTCATAGTATTTACTGATATGGTGAATTACCTGACCTTTGGTTAATTAAAAAGCTGCAGTTGATTTCAGGAGGAATGGTGTGGTAGGATGAACAGAGAGCACCTGGTTTTCAGTTGCAGTTGAAGAGTGTAGGTATCAAAACAGGAATTAGGGGAAGCAGAGAGATGGCTCAGTAGGTAAAAGTGCTTGCCGCACAAGCCTGATAATCCGAGTTCCATCCCCAGAGCCCACGGCAGAAGGAGAGAACTAAGTCCTGAAAGCAGTGGCACAAGCCCAGTGACACATGTGTATGCGCATGAGTGAACACACCCACTCCCGACACACACCAGTAACAGAGGCATGCGTTTGGAGTGTTCTGCATGACTGCTTTTCTCTTTATAAGCTCTCAAATATAATAGTATTAATAATCACCAAATGGTAATATCATGGTAAATAAGTTAATAACACCTTTAGGGCTTGGATCCAAAGGTTGTGTTCAAGTTTATGACGTACAATTAAAAATGTAAAATACCTATCAAGGTATCTCTTTCCTTGCTCTCCCTCTCTGTTCTTCCCCCAACTTGACCTTCCTGATCCCTCATGTTTCCCTTCTCCCTCCCTTTCTCCCCTCCTTTTTCTCCCCTCCTCCTCCCCCCTTCCCGCTCCCAAATTACTCAGGAGATTTTGTTCCTTTCCCCTTCTCAGGGGGTCTATGTATGTCTCTCTGGGGTCATCCTTGTTTCCTAGCTTCTCTGGGGTTGTGAATTGTAGGCTGGTTATCCTTTGCTTTATGTCTAATATCCACTTATGAGTGAGTACATACCATGATTGTCTTTCTGCGTCTGGGTTACTTCATTCAGGTTGGTTTCTTCTAGTTCCATCCATTTGCCTTTGAATTTCAAGATGACTTTTTTTTTTTTTTTTTTTAAACTTCTGAGGAGTACTACATTAACAAGAAACCTAGCACTAGGGAAATTCCCAGGAATCCACAAGGATTGCCCCAACTAAGAATCTAAGCAGTAGTGGAGAGGCTACCTTAAATGTCCTTTCCCTATAATGAGATTTGATGACTACCTTAAATGCCACCATGGAACCTATACCTGTAGCTGATGGAAGCAGAAGCAGAGATTCACAGCTAAACACTGAGCTGAATTCCTGGAATCCAGTTGCAGAGAGGGAGGAGTGATGAGCAAAGGGGTCAAGACCATGCTGGGGAAACCCACAGCAACAGCTGACCTGAGCAAATGGGAGCTCACAGACTCCAGAGTGACAACTGGGGAATGTGCATAAGACAGAACCAGGCCTCTTGAATGTGGGCTGCATTTGGGGGGCTTGGGCAGACTATGGGGTTGCTGGCAGTGGAACTAGTATTTATTCTTGGTGTATGAACTTTCTTTTTGGAGCTCATTGCCTATGGATGGATACTCTCTCAGCCTAGATATGGGGTGGGGGGAGGATCTCAGTCCTGCCTCAAATGATGTGACAGACTTTGATGATACCCCATGGGAGGGAGGACTCACCCTCCCTGAGGAGTGAGTGGGGCTTGGGATGGGGAGATGGTTGTTGGGAATGGGATGATGGAAGTGAGAGGGAACTGGGATTGGTATGTGGAATAAGATTGCTTTAAATTTAAATAAAAATTAATTAATTTTGGTTGAATGCCTATTTGATAGGCTCTTCTGCCCAACATAAAGCAATCTTTCATTATTACACTAAGACATTTGTTTTGTGCACATGTGTGTGCACAGGTGTACTTGCCTGTGGGTGCATATGTGTGTAAAGATTGATGTTGTCTGTCTTCTACCAGTTCTTCAACATGTTTTTATGAGACAAGGTCTCTAACTGAACCTGGAGCTCACCATTTCAGCTGGACTGGTTGATGAGAAATCCATGGGGTAATCAACTTGCCTTTGCTCCTCAGTGATGGGGTAACAGATGTGTCTCCATAGTGCCTGGCTTTTTTTTTTTTTTTTTTTTTTTTTTTGGTGCTGGGGATTCAAACTCAGGTCCTTATGCTTGCACTGCCAGCATTTTACCTACTGAGCCATCCCCTGAGTCCCACAGGAAGGCATTTTCATGACAAAATCTTATAATGGGAATATCAAGATATTTTTACTCAACATCACACCTTCACCTAATATTATTAATGTATACAATACACCCATTACCCCACCTTATTGGCTTCCTACTCCTACAGACATCTTTCTTTTTCCTGGCTGCCTACCTTCTACTTTCAAGCCCCCATTTCCCCAATGTGAATTCCATTTAGTAACACACCTGTGAAGGAAACATTGTGCAGTCACCCATGTATCTGCCTAAGCGTCATTGGGGGCTCATAAATCCTCATCCCTTATGCAGCTGCCAGCTTCTCCTGCCAGTTTCTACTTTCCACTGTCTGAATTTAGAAGTCTTAGTTCACTGTAACCATACTCAGGTCCATGTTTGGGACCCACGTCAAACAGCAGCATCTCAGGTCTTATTTTCACGTGCTTGTCATTTTCAGGAAGTAATAGGTGCTAGAGATTCTGGGGGGGGGGAAACACACATTAAGTACAATTTTTTTTTTTTTGCTTTAGAATTTTGGTTCTACACATGTGCATATTATGCAATGTAGTTGTTGTAGATATTGAGCCCTTTAGCATTGCTTGAATCTGGATGTTCAGTTCAAGTTCTGGAACAAAATGTAACAGCAGAGAATTCATTCTCTCTACCTGTAAGAAGTCTGCTTTCCCTGGCCTATCAAGGTCCTGTCTGTAGTCTTCCTGGGAGCTGCCTTAGCAGAAGATTCCTTTTGAATGTTGAAATGTTGGATTAAAAATACAAGGATGAATATGAGAAAGGACAATAACTTTGAAGGGAAGTAGGAAAAGCGTTTGATCCTCCCACCATGCTTCAGGTAAATGCACACAAGAGAGGTGTGAGAGCAGCTGTAGAATGTGAAGAAAGTGGGTTTGAAGTTCAAAAGGAACATGTGTGACAGGCAATGAACTTTAGATATTTGTACGATATCTAGAGCATCTCTTTAGCATCAAGACTAGAAATAGAATTTCCTTTTTGTTTGTTTTTTTCTTTCTTTTTTCTTTTTCAAATTTCGTTCTTAATCCCTTTATCACCAGCTGACAGCAACTTCTTCCCCTAAAGTGACTCAGAACACAAAGGGATTTTCCTTGGGCCCAGCATCCTACTAAGAACAGCCACAAGCCCAGGCTTCAGTAGTCCCCCACACTCTGCTCATCCCTGCAATAAGACACAAGAATGCAAGGGAAATATTCAAGGAGCTTGTGTAATAATAAAAATTAAACCACGAGAACAAACATGTCTTGACAGCTTCCCTGCTGAGCTGAGGTTAAGTTCTCCCATCATTTCACCTAACAGAAACCCCTACTTAAGCATCTCCCTAGCATGGCTGCCAAGGAGCGGGTTTTACCTGTCTTGCATAGAACAAACTGCAGAGATGACACCAAGTCATAGGCTTAGGTGCCAGAGCTATCAAGCGGTAATGCCAGAACTGTGGCCTAAGTTCACGTCCTTACTGAGCATGACCTTGTGTCCCTTAGCTTCCACACAGGCTGGTGGCATGCGCCCCTCACTCATCTGGTTGAGAACCAGAGTGCAGCCATGCAAGGATGAACCCTAATGCCGTAAACCTTACCTGGTCATCACTGTGAGTTGTCTCTGAGGACTGGAAAGCAATGCATGCTTCTCTCCCTGTCCTCTGTATTTGTACATGCCACGGCTTAAAAATCAGCAGCAAATTCATTAGGGTGCATAGATGGAGGTTGGGGTTGGAGAAACAAGCATTTTACAATGATTTCAATACAGGTTTCACTGCTCTTTCATGGCGGTGATAGCTACCTACTATTGGCTGAGACCTGTGTAGACTCCTGATCAAAACAGATTAAAGATATATTATCATTTAATTGCTCTGACTTTTTAAGTCACATGTTAATATTTTATAGCCCATGATGAAAATGAACTGCTGAGGTTTTAAGATCTTAGAAATTGATCGTGTGTGTGTGTGTGTGTGTGTGTGTGTGTGTGTAGTGTGTGTAGTGTGTGTCTACACATGAGTGCAGGTGTCTGAGGACACCAGAGGTATCATATTCGCTCAGGAGCTGAAGCTGGAGCTACAAGCAGTTGTGGGCCATCAGATGTAGGTGCTGACAAATGAACTGCCCTTTGCAAGAGCAGTCATGCTTTTAACCCCTAAGCCATCTCTCCATCCTGCGACCAACGATTCTCCCCACCCCCCGAAACAACACCCTCCCTCCGCTCGGCCCCTCTCACACACAGCCTTAATGTGTGTCCCAACTGACCTGGAACTCACTATATAGACCAGGCTGGCCTGGAACTTGAGATTTGCCTGTCTCTTCTTCTTGGGATCTGGGATTAAAGGCATGGAATATTAAAGGCCTCCTCAGGTACTGCATGCGTGTGATGTACAGACATACAAGCAGGCAAAACACACATACACATGAAAGAGAAAATCCCCATTAAAATAGTATATTACACTGGTTGATTTAACATGTTGGACAAGCCTTGCCTTCCTAGAATGAAGTCCACGTGGTAATGAGAAAATGATTTTCATATATTTCTGTATCCAATTTACCAGTATTTTGTCAATAGTTTTGAATGGCACTGATTTGGTCCCTCCCCCATTCTTATTTTCAAATGCAAGCATTTAGTGGTTGAAATGTCCTTCTGAGGACTGCATTAGTTGTATAATTTTTGTTTAGTTTTGCAGTACTTTAAAAACGCCCCATGACATATTTTATCCTTTCCATGGATTATTTATAAATAATAGAAAGAGAGCTCCAGGTTTGGAGGGAGAGAGTCCCAGATAGCTTTTTGTTATTGAACATCATGCTCATATGTTTATATTATTTTACATATAAACTGAGGCTTGCTTTATGTTCTAGGCTACAGTTTATTTTAGTAATGGCTCAAGAGCACTTGAAAACACTGTGGATTGAGCTGGCGGGATGACTCAGGTGGTAAGCGTGCCTGCTGCCCAACCTGACTGCCAGCATTTGGTTCTGGGAACCCACATGGTAGAAGAAGAGAACTGACTCCCACAAGATTTAGTTACCACTGCTATTTTGTCACGCCAACATGAAGGTTGTGGATATGATGCAGGGACCCTGACTCTGAGTGTGGTGGCATTAAAGAAAACTGGAAATGAAATTCCTTTCATGTCTGCAGCTCACCTGCATAATTAGTGGTATGGGTATCATTTTGATCAGTTGGAAGTGAGATAATGTTTATAGGGGAAATTACATTTCTAAATTAAACTTTGTTTTCAATACACCCTGACCTCAGTTTCCACTTCCTTCATTTTCCCCAGCCCCCCATCCCCTCTTCCCCAGATCCATTCCTCCTCTATTGCCACCCCCCCTCCCCGGGATATCCACTGAACAAGGTATAATAAGATACAACAAGACTAGCCACAAACCCTTATATTAAGGCTGGGCAAGGCAGCCCAATTAGATGAAAAGGGTCCTAAGAGCAGGTGAAAGAGTTGGAGAACCTCTCACTCCCACTGTTAGGAGTCCCGCAAAGCCACCAAGTTAGTAACCATAGCACATATGTAGAGGACTTAGTGCAGACCTGCACTGTGGTTGTTGTGTCAGAGCCCTGCTTAAGTTGATGTCTATGGGCGGTGATCTCCTGGTGTCCTTGATGCCTCTGGCTCCTATAATTCTTCCTCCCCATTTTCTGTGTGTTTCCCCTACCTCCAAGCGGAAGGACCTGATGAAGATCTCCAATTTGGCATTTCTACATGGGGTAAGTCCTTGATCATTCCTTCTGCCCCTTTTAAAAAGATTTGTTTCTTTAATTTTTTTTGTATATGAGCATTTCTTCTGCCCTGAGTACTATAGTGAATGTAGTGCCTGTGAAGGCCAGAAGAGGGCATCAGATGCCCTTCAATTGGAGTTACAGATGGTTGTGAACCGTTAGGTGGGTGCTTGGGACTGAACCCAGGTCCTTTGAGAGAGCTGCAAGATTAGAAGAGCTTGATGCTGCTGTCCGTGCTCCTAGTTTTTGAGGACACAGAGCAGAGCTGAGAATATAATTGGCATGGGACATTGAGATCAACCTGTACTCATTAGCCATTTAAACCACACTTTGCAAATAGTTTCTCCATTAAATCATTTCTGAAAAGCTACCACAATGTAATTAACCGTTCAATCATATGCGATCCTACCTGTTACAGAAGATTATAAATGACTGATTTTTATTACTGAATCTTAATTCCTTGATTAAATGGACACAATGAATATATAGCTGTTTTTCTCAATTATAACACACAGTGCAATTTACCAACAACAGTGTCCTTTAACATGCATTTATCAAATGGCTTTATGTTATTCTTAATAAATGTGCTAATTGAGACAATACCATCAATATAAGAAAATAGGTTATATATTCTTTTAGAGAATGAAAATTATCTATATTCCTATAAAAGAAATTAAGCAAATACTTAAAAATACTTATTTTAAGAAAAATTAAGTTACTGGCTTTGTTCAAAGACTGAATTTAAAGTTCTAGCTCAAGTCTGCATTAGGGATTGAATGAAGTGTTTCTACTATTCCAAGTGGGGGTTTGGTCTGTGGTTGGATGACTTGTGTGCCAGCTTTGATGGCACTTCCTGGAAATGACTGGGGCAAAGGTCTGGGTCATTTCTTTTGTAGAAACCAATCTGTGAGGCAATTTGTGTTTAGGATTCTGGCTGGTTCCTGTGGACCACAGTTTGGCCAAAGAAGGAGCAGGCAGCCACCTTAGTCTACTTGATGTAGCCATTGAGCTCAGGACTCTGGCCATTCTGCCTGCGGAAAAGTGACAGCGTTCTTCATGACTGTCTCAGTTCATGTGGTGGGTGGATAGAAACATCCAGTCAGAATTCCTACTTGGAATAAGAGATAGCTTAGCACTTATCTGGCTGTACCATGACTAACATTAGTTAAATGGCCTTTAAACATGGAGGCGGGGCAATCAAGGATGCAGACCAGCCAATGGTCTGAATTAGAGAGAGAGAAAATAACTAACTGCTTCAGAGTTGGCAGCATTATGCATTGTTGTTAAGGGAGAATGGTTCAGAACAACTGTGGTCATTTCCTAAAGGCCAAGAGGCTTTGGTGGAGATGAAAGAATCCTAAAGCATGTGATAGCCCCCTCAATCAAAACGGAATGGCTCTGTAAATGTACTTACTCACATGTCAAGGTTTTCTGTTCGTTTAGTTTGAGACATGGTCTTGCCATGTAGCTCAGGCTGGCCCAAAACCTGCTATATAACTAATGGAGGCCTCAAACATGTGACAACCCTCCTGCCTCACCCTTGATACTGTACACTCAGGAACCTGGGCTTGGTTGACAGATCATTATATAGGCATGAGTCTAGATGCAGAGTGATTTCTTCTAAGGATAGCATAACCACTGATGGGTTCTTAGAAACTATTTTACAATGAAAGTTGGCAGGCAGTATTGTGGGGAAAAGGATGTGGATGGAGTTAACCATAAAATTCCAGTGATTTTTTCAGATATTAAAATTTTAAAAGATTTTATTAATGTATCTATCTGCTCTCATGTATATTAGTGTTTTCCCTGCATGTATATTTGTACACCATGTGTGTGCAGTGTCCTCGGAGCCCAGGGACTGGAGTTACGGATAGTTATGAGCTGCCATGTGGGTACTGGGAACCCAAACCCCAGTACTCTGGAAGAACAGCCAGTTCTCTTAGCTGCTGAGCCATCATTCCAGCCACAATATTAAAAATTTTTATATACTGTTGGAACTTTTTTCAAGTTTTTTCCAACTATTTTCTGTTTTTCACTTTGCTGTATTTTGAAAAATTGCTTTTGATTTCATACACTAAAACGCCTAGATTTTTGGGGGGAATGATGTGAGAAGAATGACTTCGTGCTAAATATTCAGAATTTCTGGTAGATACTTCATGTGTAGTTCATAAAAACCTCTTTGTCTAGCTCAGTATTTCACCTCAACACTCAAATGATATGAAGATATACTTGAAAATCACATTAACTTTTAAAAAAGTTATTTATGTTTTATTCTTTTCTCATATATTACACCCTGATCACAGTTTCCCCTCCCTCTCCTCCTCCAGCCTCCTCATCCCCATATCCCTTCAGAAAAGAGAAGGCCTCCAAGGGACATCAACCAAACATGGCCATATATGCCATACAGGACCAGGTATCGCATCAAAGCTGGACTAGGCTGGACAAGGTAGCCATTAAGAGGAAAGGGGTCCCTAGGTAGGCAAAATGAGACAGATGACTACCTTAAGTGCCATCATAGAGGCTTCATCCAGAAGCTGATAGAAGCAGAAGCAGAGATTCACAGCTAAGCACTGAGCCAAACTCCTGAATGAAGTCTCTCTGGTCTCTTTGATGAGGATTATGTTGGACTCTGGTCCCAGAACACACTGCAGGCAGGACAAACTATAGGATTAAGGTTTTGTGGCTGGGTTGGTATCTCAATCCCTCTCCTTGAGGCGTGCCTGGTCCACTTGAGACCTTGTCTGATTACAGAAGATGGTGGGTTCAGGCTCTGTGTCACCCATTACTAGGAGTCTTTGCAAGGATTACACTAGTAGATTTCATGTAGTTTCCATTGCACTAGGTTTCCACCTCACCCCCGTAATGTCCTCCCCCCCACAGTCATTTCTTCTACTATTTTTCTCCTGCCTTCTACTTGATCCCAACCCCAGCTGTCTCCAGTCAACCCATGAAATCCATTTCCCCTTCCCGGGGAGATTTTTCCATCCCCACTTAAGCCCAACTTGTTACTTAGCCTGTCTGGGTCTGTGCACAGTAGCTTAATTATCTTTTACTTTACAGCAATACCCCACTTATAAGTGAGTACATATCATGTTTGTATTTCTGGGTTTGGGTTACCTCACTCAGGATAGAAAAATCACATTAACATTGGTTTGAGAATAGAAGTCAGAGAAAAATATATTCATAATGCCCAGTGCATTCTTTAAAAATCTCCTGTTTTCCACAATTTGTTAACCTATCGTTCCATAGATCACTACCACGACAGAATACACCAATAACTGGCTGTTTCCTTTTGAAGCTCTGAGTTGATGGAATTAGCTGAGTAGCTCTGCCGTCTGTTGTTGACTGGCAGAGGCCCCTGAAAATGGAGGCTCATTTTACTTAATCACTCAAGGCAACTCATTTACAAGGTTGGCTGTTGGTGCTGGCTGGTAGGTGGAACTGTCACTGTGTCTCAGGTTTTCTTATCACATCTCCCAAATAGGCTTGGCATAGGGTGCAGTTCAGGGACCTCTTGTTCAGGTTAATGACAGTCTTACCTTTAGCTATCCCACAGGTGCCTGGTTTGATTTTTCTCCATATGGGTTGAGCAACTCATGTTCTATCCTGGACTTTTCTTGCCAGTGCTGAGGAATGTGAGAACATGAGATATTTGGAATTTGGGTTTGGAGAGCAAAGAGATGGACATTGTTGAGGTTTGCATGGCAGTGTAATGAATGGAGCCATGGATTTCTGCCAGAGAAAATTATGGGGTAGTTCCAGACAGGGCTCAGTGCAGAGATACTGGGTGATAGCATGCAGTTTGGTGGCTCATATCCAGGGAACTCATTTCTGGGAGGCTGGTCCCACTGGGACTTAGAGTATTCAGTTTTTAAAAGAACAACCCACATTTAAAATGTCTATAAGAAAACCCATCTGTGTAATGGTTTAGCAAGAATTTCAAACTGTTCTTTCTATGAAGAGTTAAAGGAAGAAGAAAGCTCTGTATTGGATGGCTTGAGATGTTCTTTTGTCTAGACTTATTCAGATTTTTTTTTGAGATGCTTTCTGTATGCAAGCAATCTTTATTCTTTATTCCTTGAACTTCCGGAGCCATTGTTTGGTACAGGTTTACAACATAAGGTGCACTTTTTAAATCAATCTTCAAATTTCTTCTCATTTCTTGTGATTTTATTATGGCGAGAATGCATCCTATTTCCTTGGTTCACAAGTAGAGTGCCTGCTGGGCTTTGGGAAGTGTTCATAAGCTGCAGAACATTTCTGAAATACCTGGACTCAGAGGAGCAAGTCAAACTCTAAATGATCCATGGTGTAAGCCATACCTGATAGGCCACATGCCTTTAGGGGAAGAGAAGCGAAAGGGTTTGTATCTCTGGGGTTAGTCACTATGCTGCATTTTCAGAAGGCCAGAGATTCACTTCTATCTGCCATAATTTTCCCATACCCAAGTTGTAAAGTAAAAGTACTTTACATGAGCTTAAGGTTAAATGAGCTTTCCTAAAGGTAGGGTCAGCATACTCCATGGGTTGTTGCTCTTTCAACTGTCATCGAATATCTGTCACTTTACTTCCATGATGCCTATATATTATATAGTCAATAAAACCTGACGTCGTCCAGCAAAGACTCATCTCTGATTTTAACTGAACTCTCTCATGATCCAAAGGATACCAGGGATACACAAATATTGCATATTGGGTCATCAGACTAATCTTAAAAAAAAAAAAAAAGCGTAAGTGGGAAATGTATTATAGGGCCAGAAGGAAGACAGTACAGTTTTATGTGTACGTGTTCACTTGGATGCCATGTGGTTGCTCCTGGAATCAATCAGGGGAATTCAGAATGAGGGCTGAGGGAGGGATGTTTCCTGTGCTTACAGAACATTGAGAAATAGAAAGCTTTTCGACATAGGGAAGCATGGGTTGCACACAGCAGTTTCCTGACTATTCCTTGGAGAAATTAAAACCCAACAGAAGCATAGCAACATATTCTTCTAAGTTTTCCTAGTTTTTTTTTGTCTGTCATTTGGACAAGAAGAAGCAGCATAGACAGAATTATTACTTTTTTGTTTTTTTCAATTGGCAGCTTCTAAATAATCAGGGAGAGGGGGAGCTGTATATTTACTGTTATTAAGAATGGTAAGGTTGTTCTGATAGAAAATACCCACAGTTGGCAAAAAATGGCACTGTCTTGAATTTCCATCTTTTGTGTCTCCTCTGTAGTTAATAATGCAGATTTCAGAAGGCTTTGTTAGGAGGAACCATGTAAGGCGCCTGTGAAAAGTTCATTCATTACTATGGATTAGAGAGGACCACATTTTTTTTCACATTAAGTGGAATGAAGCATGGTGTGTGTTAATCTGTCAAGGATTCTGGGACAGCATCTGGGATGGGGAAAGGCAGGTCTGGGTGTGATGTTTTTCAGGGAGCATTTTGAGTTCCTAGTGGCAGAGTTGCATACATTTGAGTCTAGAGGGAGTGGGATGGAGGTTTTTTTGAAAACTACTGAGGTTAGGGAGGACAAAGTTTTGACTTAACTGCTTTTCCCAGAGTGAACCTTGAATGTTTTTATTTCTTCCTTGTGTTTCACAAATTGTTATGAATGCTTCCAGTTTACTAAGAATTGGAAGCCCTTCATAAATGAATATTAACTGTTTTAGACCCCAGCCTGAGAGGTGGAGGCTAATATTATTATACAGGTAAGGAAACAGAGTTGGAAGAAAGTATTTATGTAGATGATATAAGCAGCTGCCGTGGTTTGAATGTCCTCCTGCCCCTAGAATTTTTGGAAACTGAATTAATAAGTTCATATGTTGATGATACTTGGGTATGTGGCCATTGGGAGATAATTAGGGTTGGAGGAGTTGGAGGGCTCCTACAGTGAGTGGTACTGGTGGCTTTATAAGAAGAGAGAGAGTCAAGCTAGCAAACTTTCTCCTTTAGCATATTTTGTCCCTTGCCCTGCTATGATGTAACAAGATGCTAACTAGTATATCCTCTTGGACTTCCTCAAGAACTGCAGCCAAAGAAATTTCTATTCTTTATGAAGTACCAGGTCTCAGATATTTTGTTATAGCAATGAAAAGCAGGCTATGACAGTAGCTCCAAGACTATATAGCTACTCCATCTCTGACAGCATCTGTACTCCTATACTTGATGACTTGATTCAAAACCACCCCAAGTGACAGCATTCAGGGAAGCACACTTGTATCTTAACTTTTCCTTTAGAAAACCTTGCAGTAGTGGCCTAGATGTGTCTCCTGGCTGTCTTAATGTACCTGTGATCATTTGTGCCATATCCTAAGTATCATCCTCCATGGTAGGATGGATGGCACATCCTCTCACACCCAGTTGTTCATTCCTATGTAGGGCCTTTCACTATCCTGATCCATGAAAAGTGAAAAGACTTGTAGATCATCTTGTGATGCTTCAGTTTACAAGACGAGTAGCTTCTGAAGTAAAGTGATCCACAAACTAATAAAGGTTTATGGAACACTTAGTATCTGCTGGGCCCTGGGTGAAGTCCCTTTGGAGACTTTATCATGTAATCCCTGTTCCACGCTCATGACATGGCTGCAATTATTGCCATTACAAAAGTGAGAATGAACCGAGGATTAAAGAAGCAACCAGAAGAGATGAGGAACATTGAAAACAGAACACCAAGGACCTAGAAATAAGCAAAGCCAAGATTTGGGCCAGCACACTGACTGCTACATTCATGGCCATAGAGTGAAGACACAATGGTCTCATGAGCAAATCCCATCTTGCATAAAGGAAGAATGGTAAAGATTATCTATTGAATGTTTTTCAGCATGTTTGCAATTATTATGTCTTATTTTGTCTTTGTAATTTAGTTATTGAACTTTTAGAAAATTAAAACAAGTATCTGAGGAGATAGTTCATTTGGCAGAGGGCTTGTCTGGCATGTACCAAGCCTTGGGCTCAATCCCCAGAAACACATAAAACGGGACATGGAGGTACATGTCTCTCTGAGTCCAGTATTTGGGAAGTGGAGACTGGACCATCAGAGTACTCAAGGCCATCCTCAACCACAAAGTGAGTTTGAGGTCACGCTAGCCTGTGCTGTTTAAGATTTTTCTCTCAGAGCAAATTAAAGTAAAATCTTTACAATATGCACAGAGGGTTTATGTCCTATAGTGTTGGGCTCACTGAGTTTTCACAGTTTGAATGCTTGCCTTAGATCAAGTACGGAAAAAGCTGGGAGATTCAAGCATTATGACCTGGCTTTAGATCTCCCAGAACCACATTATTGGGAACAGCAAGACATGACTGTAATCCTGGTGCTGGGGAGACAGAGGCAGGAGAACCTTGAGATTTGCTGGCCAGCCAGCCCAACTGAATAAACTCCAAGGTCAATGACAGACTGTCTCAACAAGTAAGTGGCAAACAATTGAGGAAGACATCTGATGTTGACCTCTGTCTTTCTCTCTCTCTCTCTCTCCCTCTCACCCTCTCTCTCTCTCTCTCATGCACACACACACACACACACACACACTCACACACACACACACACACACACACAGAATGTGGCAGTTACCCCTTTTTTGCCATTCAAAGACTTGCTGATCCTTAAGGGTGATTGAGAACCTGGCCTCTGACTATATCGTGTTGCCTTCCCGTGTTTCACACTTTATAGAAATGGAATCAGAGCTTAATATTTCGTGTGACAAACCTCTTCCACTAAAGTTACATTTATATGATTCAATCATATTGTTGTATGTAGTTAATCTTGCTCATTTTTGATTATGCTTTTTACTGTAGCACTTTGTGTAAATGTACCATAATCTACCGGTCCATTTACTGTGAACAGGCATTTGGCCAGCTTTCTGTTTAGGGCACATTCCAAGAACTCTGCCTTATGGCTGTGAACCCTGTGAACCACAGCAATGACTGAGATGCAAGACATTCCCAAGTGGTGCATTGGTGGTAAAAACATCATGAGAGTAAACAACCACTTCGAACACACATCTTTTGTTAAGCAAATTAACTGCTATGTAGACAGTGCATCATGATGATTAATTAGAAGAAATCTAAAAAGAAGTTGCTGAGTTTTGCGTGTTAAAAACTGTCACGAGTGAGAAAATGTGGTAATGAAATGAACGTCAGAGCTTAGCTGAAGTAGCCATCATCCCCCTGCTTCATGTCCCTATGTGTGAATCTGTATCTTGAAGAAGGGGGGGGGATGCACTCTATAGCTCACAAATAACAGAAGGGATGATGGGTTACAGGAGCTCTTGTTAATATTTCTGTGGATGAGAATTAGATGGCATCTCAGAAGTGAGGGACAAGCATAGCCCTTAACAGCACAAGGTAAGCTGATCATATATGCATGCTAATCTAGGTGGGGCGGCATGACTGAATTTAAGAGTTCTTAAGGCAAACCCATTCAGTTTACCACAGAGCATAGAGCTGAGTGGAGAACAGGCTAACTAATTTTGGGTAAAGGCAGTTGGTGAGAAGGCCAGGACTACAATTGTAGATCGCTCTAGTCTGACAGGTCTTGTGCCTTTCACATGGAAATGGACCCCACAGTGGGAAGACAGGGCACTGTGCTTCTGATAATATTAAACTAAATGCAGATTAGTAACATATTTTCCCTGCACAAGTTTGTATTGGAAGAGACAGTGAATATAAGAACAAAACAGCTGGAGACAGAAAGATTTGCTGAAATCCAGGATCTGATTTTTTTAGATTCAGCAGGTTTGATAAGATGAATATTGGGGAAAATATCTCCAGTTAGACTTATTGATAGTATCAGCCTATAGTAACTTTAACAGCGAGAACAAATACACAACCATATTTGTCAAGCTGACTAGTATATTATACAGAAATATCTCACAAAATTAAACACCAATGTAGAAGAAGGTGGAAAAGTCATCTCCTCTTCCACAAAGAAAACATTGACAGAGGCTTAATTTCGTCAAAATCCAAGTATGAAGGGTAGATGATTTTCTTTAAGAAAAGCAGCAGTCCCTTAAGAATTTATGCTTATATTTTGGGCTTATAATTATATCATTTCCCATTTCTGTTTCCTTCCTCCAAACCCATTTATGCCCCATACCCACCTTTCATATCAATGGCATCTTTTTCTTTAATTGTTGTAACTTTTATTTTATGTATATATTTATTCCTAAATACACCCTCCTCAATCTGTATAATGTTACTTGTATGTGCAAGTTTTCAGAGCTGACTATTTGGCATTGGATACCCAATTTCCTCCTGGGGAAGGCTTTTCTTAGTTGCCTGTAGTTCTTTGCTTATGGTTGAGGCCTCATGAGATTTCCTCCATCCGTGTAAGCATATCTGTTAGCGTCATCTTGTTCAACTCATGTTTAGACAGTAATGCTGATGAGACTATGTGTGTAGCTTTTGACATTCCCAGGAAGCACAGTCTCACAGCAAATTCCCTGTTTCTTTGGCTCTTAAAACCTTCCTACTGCCTCTCCTGCAATGATCCCCCAGCAGGCATTGTGTTGTAAATCTCATCAGTTGGGACTGGACTCCATAACTCTACATTTTAATCAGGTGTAGTTTTGTGTTATGGTATCTATACACACACACACACACACACACACACATACTTAGAACATAGCTAGAAATTATAAGTTCTCTTCCAAGAACCATGACTTACTTAACCCTCAGTAGTTGGCTAGATTTCCAGTATCAGGCATGATTTTCCTCTTGTTGTGCAGGTCTTGAGTTTAATTAGAGAGTTGTTGGTGATTTTTAAGGTATTTAAGCCACTACTGCAGCCTTAGGAACCTGCACGGTGTTCACTGGTGTGATTCATAGGCATCCTAGTCGGGCAACCCTATTGGTTGCTTCCTTCCTTTGGAATCTTGCATGAGGCCTTGTGGTACCATGAAAACCAGTCCTCAGGGAAGAGATTTTCAGATCAGATCCAACGAGGGATCTCTGGGTTTTCTGTCTGAAGTGCATGAAGTCTTCATCTTGTGGAGGTGGTGGTGGTGGTGGTAACCAAGTGCAACCGCGATAGCCTATAATGTTTTAAGAGTCTCTTTGACAAACTTGATGAAAAACTCAAAAGGAGGCTTCTTATAGCTGGCATTAAGGGGCTTTATGTTCTACTTTAAGACACTTATTCAACCATGTTCATTGCTGCTTTATTGCTTTATTCACAATGGCTATGAGATGCAAACAGCCTAAATGTCCTTCAACTGATGAATGGATAATGACAATGTAATACATATGCACAAAGAAAAATTAAATCATGAGATTTTCAGATAAAGGGATGGAATCAGAAAAGATTATATTGAATGAGGCAACCCAGATCCAGAAAGACAACCATTGTGGGTTCGCTCTAATCTGAGGCATCTTGCTCCAAATCTTGATATGTGTGTAAACTGGAGTGTCTGCAGAAACCAAGAAAGTAAAAAGGGAATATTGCAAGGAGGCAGTAGGAGCAATATAAGTATAGAAGGAGCAAGGAGGATAAAATAGCAGCAAGGATGTCTGAAAAAAAATCATATGCAATCATACTACTATCTACCTAAAATTTCTATAATACCTGTAAGTGAATGTGTGAGTATTTATAGTTTAAGTGAAATTTCTTTTTTCTGTTTTTCTTTTTCCCTTTTACATTTTTATTTTTGGGCTGGCAGTGCCCTACCTCCCCCCAAACCACCTTTGTTTGTCATTAGTGTATATTTACTGTAATAATCACTAGAAAAATATTTCCACACGCACATACAGTGTGCATTGTCAGAACCAGCCACCCATCTTTCGCTCTATTTCCCTCTAACTCCCAGCCACCACTTTCAGAAATTCCCAGTAATCTCTCTTCTATTTTCAGGGTGACTTTTTTCTGCTGTTGTCATTTCCACATATGGGAAGGGACATGCTATCCTTGTCTATCTGTGCGGGCTTCTTCTAGCTAACTTGGTAGCTTCTCATCTCATCTATTTTTTTTTTTTTTGGCAAATGACAGATTTTCATTTGAGATGAGTGACTAGTCCCTCATTACGCATGCGTGTTGCATTTTCTCACTGCACTCATCTGGTGACAGGTACTACTGTGACTCCGTATTTTAGCCGTTGTGATTAGCTATGTGGAAATAGCACTTTGGCTGGTGTATGCTGACTTTGTTCCTCTGCCTTTGAGAAGTCAGAAAAGCCAGTAAAGTTTGGGAGAAATTGAGTATTTAGAGAAATTGGAAATTTGTCTAACCTGCCCATTTCACAGAAGTTTGCAGAGGCTAAGCCAGACTTTTGAGTACCGTAAATACATGAGAGAAATAAAATTATGAGGAATGAATGTTACTTCATAGGAGTTTATGTGACAGATTGCTTGTGTAACATGCACCAGGTTCTGGATTTGAGCCCGCTGCAAGTACTAAACCTCTGTAAGCGAAACAAATTTCCATTTATTATACATTACCTAGCCTCTGGTATTTTGTTATAAGAACAGAAGCCAAAATATGATCACATATGTACAAAAATTTCACTTAAAATAGTGATGTAATTGATAATTTTTATAATAGAATAGTTCAGTCTTTGAAATATGGAGAGTTAGAGAAAGAAGTATCAAAAATGAAAATAAAGGTAAACACAGGAGGAAAAGGTTGTTGTGCTATCTTGGGTGATTTACAGGACACTGTAAACTAGAATTCTGTTTTAAGAACAGATAGGAATCACTTATTTACTCAATCTATACCATGGTTTATAATCTAGACATTTCCTGGCTCCGGTTAGCTATGGAAATCTGGGTTTAGTTTATTTTAAATATATATTTTTCCCACTAAACTTTTCTATATTTCAGCTATTTCTCTAAAAAGTGCCCCTTGGCTGAACTGTGAAGTAGAGGGAAAAAAAACTCACCGAGACTCATAATACTTTGGCATGGGACATTGATCCATTAATGAATATTAAGGAGTTATGAAACTTTGTCTGGAGAATCTGTCCTCAAATATGTGGGAAAACTCTCGTTCAGCTTACAAAGGCCCGCTCTTCTGCTCCTAACTCTTTAGCAGGAAAGGTATGTTCTGAATGTATCTGGCACATATGTGCATTCATGACACATAACTGGATTCTTTGAGGTCTTCAGTGGCTAAAAGAGAGAAATGATTAAAGCATCCCTGGGGAAATAAGACAAACTCTTTGAGTCAGAAAATTACCCCTGAATAGACTGTGTTCAAAGGGACTTTTTGTCTGCATGGTGAATAAAACTATGTATTTTTTTTCATGCAAAGTACATAGACTGTTGCAATGTAGAATTATCAACCCATCTCCACCGCTACACTGGGAAGTATCTCTCCCCTTTTCTTAGAACTTTCACTGAAGTTCTTTTCTTTTCTTCTGAAGGCTGTTGTTGTGAATGCATGTGTCAAAATGCTTTATGTGCCTCAGCATAAGTCTTGGTTCATGTTATTCAAACTCATACTGCTATGAGGACTACACTGAAAGCAAATTTATGAGTGGACATGGCCAACTGACAGGGATGTTTTTGATGGTTTGAAGTTCAATTTCTGTTAAATGAGTTTAAACTTTAGTTGCATTTTTGTGTAAAGACTGTTCAGTTGAAACAAACGAAAAAAAAGTAAGTCAAAATATGGAATTAGCATTATTTTTTTTGACCGTGAAGACAACAGATAACATAGCAAGACAAACTATATTTCAATTGCTGTAATATTTGTGATTTAAAGGAGATTTTCCAATCAGCAACATTTTAAGTTTGCATATGCCAATCACGTAATATTCTCAAGCCATAATAGCATGCATTTAAGTGATGTTGAAAACAAAGTGTTTGTGTTCAGAGAAGTGGCTTCTAAGGAGGAGGCTGTGCACGTTGGAAAACCCACTGAGCATTCCTTATCTTTCCCCCTTAAATAACAATGTCTGAGAAAATATGCTGAAGTGACCTTTGAAATAATATCAATAAGTGTGAATGATATTTAGTAATACTCAAGGAAATAATCATTATTTGAAGGAAAATGTGAAACATAAAGATAGGAGAACTGTATTGAGGTCGACTTAAGTCAGTAAAAAGTAAACATGAGAAAATAATGATAAACCTTTACAATTGTTTTCTAAGGCTAAAATTTTATTATATTGTTGTTGTTCAAAAGGAAAAGGCTGCATCTGATATGAAATCGAACATTTCTGCTTTTCTTTCTTCCTTTCCTTTCTCCTTTTCTCCATGGGTTCCAAGCTCTTGAATGTACCTGAGTCACTGTGGTCAAGTCTTAGTCACATGTGATTAGCATGACAGCCTTTCCGCTCCTATGGAGAGTGGGAGACCATTATACACAGACACAAAAGAGGTTGCCCTTGAGCTCCTCGCCCTTGAGACAGTTTGTAATTATTACTTGAAGGAACAGAAGACATTGGGAACTATGACTGTCTGTCTAGAGCTGTTTCTGATGGGCATATGTGACAACTAGATGCCTTCCCATGCATTTAGTTCCACTACACAGTCACCAGGGGCCATGCTGTTCCTGGGTTCTGTAAGATCTGGAAAACTGTTGTGACAAAAAAGCCCACAGATGATAATTACTAAAAACTTGACAACAAAGAGAAAAGAAGGGACTGAGCAGACAAAAGCCAAGGATGATTCTTCTTCTCTTGTTGTTGTTTTGACTTGGAGAGAGCGTCTTGCAATAGTGTCCCGGCTGATACAGAACTGTGGAGACTAAACCAATCACAGGCTTGCAATGATCCTTTTGCTTCCCCCACTATTTTGCTCACGCTACATTTTCCAGGCATGTACCGCTGTGGCTGGGCCTATAGTTTTCATGTATGTATTCATGCATGTATGTATGTATACTTTCATGTATTTGGATGCAGGCATGGACATGCCAAGGTGCCTATGTGGTCAGAGGACAACCTTGGGTGTCGCTCCTCCCACTGTACCTTGTTTGAGACAGGCAATAGCTCTCTCTGCCCAGTAACATTCACCAGGCTAGCTAGTCGAGGGACTCTCCCCCTTCTGCTTCTAGTCTTGCCATAGGGGTGTTGTGATTACAGGCAGTTGCTATGCATCCTAGTTTTATATGGGTCGTTCAGATTTGAACCCAGGTCTTCAGACTTGGACGGAAAACATTTTACCCACCAAGTCACCCTCCCAGCTCCCTATGTTTCTTAATACAGAGGCTCTTTATATAAATGAAAAAAAAAATAACATTCTCTTAATCTTTCTGGGTGTTGCTTTTAGAGTCAAAGATAAGGGAAGCTCCTGTACTTATGAATAAACTCACAATCAATATGCATTTAAAAAATTCAAGCCTACATTTTGATAAAATGTGTAATGAAGGCCAAGCATGTTTATGTACGTACATACATATGTTCATAGACACACTTAAAAAAAAGAGAAGTTGCGTTAAACAATGCAAAAATATACCCAGGAGAAGGTAATTAGCTTTATTTTAAAATTTAAAACAAAATGTAGAGCAAGAATAGAGTGAATTGTGGCGTGTAGAGGGTGAGGCATGAAGGATACTTCTGAAGTGTTGGTGCATTGATGTCACTGTGGAAGCCCATCAAGACTCAGGAAATAAAACTGTTAAGGCTAAGGTAGGGAAAAACTCACGGATCTCAGAAAGTTTTTTAAACTTATACAGTTCACAAGGTATCTCTCTAAGTTGGAAGAGGGGAGAGTCTACTGCCAGTGGAGTGCCTGTAAGTCATGCAAAGTGCCTTTCCAAGGACTGAGCTTTTATGAATGGGCACCCACAGTGGGGTGAGCTTTTTGGTGATGCAACTTCCTTTGAGTTTTCGGTGTTCCTGTAAACAATCCCTCACCCACATCTGTAAGCACCCTCAATAAGCTCATGAGCCACTAAGCTGGAATAAGATGGAATGCTTCTTTGGTCTGTCATCAGTCCCCTATCTAGGGCAAATGGATGTTTGTTCATACAACATGTAAGTTAAAATAACTTTTGAATATATAAAATCAGTTTCTTTGGATTATGATGGGGAGTTGATTTTCCCTATTAGAGGAGTTAATACTAGCACAGACCACAAAGAAGGATATAGTTTCTTTTTTAAATAGTACTAATAAAAATAAATGGAATTTCAACTTGGGATGAGTAAAGAGTTCACAAAAATATCAACATATCTGTCCCTGAGGTAAAGAAAAAGTTCTAAAGGTATATATGGGGAGAACAATAATCTAAGGAGTTGCTTGATACTCTTGGATAGTGTGTGTAGCCATTAATGTATTCAAAATATTTATTAACTTCATCTTCCTAATGTTTATCAGGCTTACTAAGAGCATTGTATGATTAAACAATGGATTGAACAATAGATAAGGAGTTTGAGTAGATAGGATTGGAGAAAGTTGATTAAGGTCTGCTGATCTGTGTTTAGATTTCACTTTTTGGACAATCTTGCTTAATGTTGGCTAATATTCTTTGATTTTACTGAACACATAAAAAGTTATTAAAGCAGGGGTAGAGAGTTGAACTGCTGACAATATAACATATTAGCTTGTTTACTTGTTCATTTTAAAAAACAGCTTCCCTGTTCACTACTATTCTTTTCCTGCCATGCTGATTCATCACCAAGAGAAAGAGACATGGCAGGGTGTGAGGGACATGGTCATTTATTTAGGCTTGGGTGATGAGATAATAGCAGTAAGGAAAACGCTAATTATGAGTACAGAGTTTTCTTTTTAATCTTCCTTCCTTCCTTCCTTCCTTCCTTCCTTCCTTCCTTCCTTTCTTTCTTTCTTTCTTTCTTTCTTTCTTTCTTTCTTTCTTTGCAGTACTGGGTATTAAATCCAAGGTGTATTTATGTACTTTTGAGTGGGTTGGTTTTATAATAACTGTGGAAGGACTTCATGGTTGGAATGATGCCAGTCAGAGAAGAGCAGTCATGATGAGTTAATGGGATAAGGATCAACAAGAAGAACTAGATTTTAGCAGCTGTGGGGGAAACTTGGGGTAGAAACTACAGAGAGAGGCAGAGAACAAACAACTTGCCCACTAACCTGCTTTCCTGAGATTTCAGGACAACTAGGAGTCTGAACATGGGACCTGGCAGCCCCAGGTGAAGAGAAGCTCATGGGAAGCTTTTTTTCTCACAGGTTTCACTGTGTGAGTTTCCAGCCAAGCATTGGTAGTGACCTTAGGACTGCTTATTGGCCTGCAAGACCAGGAACAAGACCAGGGCATGTTTGTGGAGAAGATGAGAATAAGGTCAAGTTATGTTTGCTGGGCAAATCTACATAATTTGCCATCGTATCTGACCACAAAGGGGCCTTTGAAGAACAAGGTTTATTATTTTTACTTCTGTTCCAAATATCCCACAAGTGCCCCTTTTGAACAACTCTACCCTATGATGAGTCAAAGAAGACGATTCTGGGAATTGTAGTCCTTATCCTCAGCAAATTCATTGTAGAGCATGTATTACAGATAATGTTTAACAAATGTAGTTTAAAACAAGACAGAAGACAGCTCCTAAACCTTGCAACATCTTATATGCCATGTAAGACAATGTAAGACTGCCTAGCACCACACAGCACAGGCAGGTAGGTGCCGTTAGGAAGAGCAGATATATGACAGCGAAATGGGAGAGTTGCTATGGAAAACGATAGAAATGGAGAAGCAAACGTGGTGAGAAACAACAGGCTGATACAGGTGGAGTGTGGATGGCCTGCTTGCCACGGGGGCCAAGCTGTAGCCAATGGTGATGTCTGAGTCCATGGTCTCCCTACAGCCAGGGTCTGTGTCGACATCCATGACTTATGTTGCCAACAGAGGCAACAAAGATACCCCGGCTCTGAGCCACTACTTGTGGCCATGTTGGTGTCGGAGGCTGTGCCAACACTGGGGCCATGGTTGTATCCGGGTCTGAGCTGCTACCAAGGGTCCTTGGTCCTGTAGTATCCAGGGTCTGTGTTGATGTTCATGGTCCATATTACTGTAGTGGGCCCAAGGACCATGAGTGTTGAAATCTGAGGGCTGTGCTAAACCCAATCCCCATACTTCACTGGACACAGGGAAGCAGGAGAGCTGGCCCTGGCCCTAAATGGGAGAGCTGGGTCTTGTACTCAGGAGAGATGGCCTTGCCCCTCACCACGGGTGTGAGAGAACTGGCCCTGATGGCATGGGCATAGCTACAGGACCCTCATTACTCAGTAAAACAGTAGGAGAGGTGATGATGGTAAGTCAGAGGCCAGAGACCGGAGAACCAGACCAGTGACTCATCACAACGAACATTTGTGGGTGGGGCTGACTGGACAAAAGGGTACACTGCATGGCACACTGCAGCCCTCAGTGCTGCTGGTACAGATGCAGAGGTGTTGGAGAGACTGGAAAGAAGGAGTGAGGTGATTTTGGTTGTGACTTAATTTGGGGGATTCGTTTTGGGGGGCTGCAGGGGTGAGAGGCAAACATGGAGGGACTAGGAGGTGAATGGGGTTAAGGTACGTGATGTGAATCCCCCAAACATCACTTCTATAAAGAATATATATATATATATATATATATATATATATATATATATATATATATAATCACAAAGCAAAATCCCAAACCCAAGTATTCACACCAATCTCCCTAAGTGTTATACTGCTTTGCTTTTAGTGTTGGGTAAAATAAGATAAATTTGAACATTTATCTAGGGATACCTAGAAATGAAAAAACAAACAACAATAACCCAAAGCAAGAATAGCAAAGCAACAAGAAATTACATACTTCAAATATATAATGACACAAAGTACACTTTTCCATTAAGAAATGAGGGAACAGGAGGACCGCAAGGGAACAGAGGCCTTAATCACAGTGCAACCAGGCAGGACAAATACCAAGCCCTGTAGCATCATGTGGCATATGGGGCTCTTTGTGGCATTTTCTGCTCTCCAATGGGTGTGAGCAGCTCTCTCCCCTTTCAGATTTGTTTTGTGTTTTGTGAATTGACACTGTTTTGGGTTGGCTCTACTCAATGCCCGAAGCTTTTGCTGGCAAACACCCAATGTTTCTGGGGTCCTCAATGTCTTGGGATTTCCACTGGAATATAAGCTCCCCCTTCTCAGCTGAATACATACCCTGAGCAGGAGCTTCATGTAAGAAATCTGACTATGCTATACAGTACCCGCTTTGAGCATCTGACTCAAATATCGATAAAGCGTACAAGATCCCCTTTATCTTGCATGCTTTCAAAACTAGTACTGGATCGATGATGCTAAGTTCTGTCATCTAGAGATGTAGCCTAGTCCCAAATGCACTAGAATTATGCTAATCTCCATGTGCCTTTATGGCTGAGCCTGAGAAAATGCTCCCTTAGGTGACCATTTCCAACAATCATTGCCATAAATGCTCTGTATTTTGAGGGACTTTTCTTTCAGTTCTTTTTTTTTTCTGTTACATCCAGGAGTTTGTAATGAGTGTGGTCTTGAGCTCATGCTATAGTTGCAGTTCTTATGGTTGAAATGCCAAGTCCAGGGCTTTACTTTAATGGCACCATGCTGCCGATTTCTGCCTGCAACTTCAATGTGTTCATGTTCCTTTCCTCACCAAGCTGCCCTTTTCATGGCACTGGCAGAATGTAGTCAGATTTTTTTTATTTTGCTAGAATTTAAGATAATTGGCCTGTAGTGAACTTCCCCACAAAGCCCTTTCCATCTGAACCTTGTGAGCAGAATCTTTCTTGTCTTTTTTTCTCCCTTCTTATCACCAATTTTCTGCTATTTTTCATCATTGTTACCAAATACCTTATAAGAAACAACTTGAGGGAAAGATAATTTATTTTGACCCATGAGTTTAGAGGGTCCGTCCTTCCTTCCTTCCCTCCCTTCCTCCCTTCCTCGTTCTCTCTCTCCCTCCTTCCCCCCTCCCTCCCTCCCTCTCTTCTTTCCTTCTTTTCTTTTTTCTTTTTGCAAGGCAGGGTTTTCTTGTATTGCTTTGGAGCCTGTCCTGGAACTCACTCTGTAGGCAAGGCTGTACTTGAACTTACAGAGATCAGCCTGCCTTTGCCTCCCCAGTGCTGGGATTCAAGGTATATGCCACCAATCCCCAGTGAGGGTCTGTTCTATTAGGGTGGGGAAGACATGGTGGCCAGTAGCTCCACAGTGACAGGAGTATGTAGCTTGGATTTCTTATTTCTCACATCTCATAGGGCAAGAAGGAAATACACATGAGAGAGAGAGAGAGAGAGAGAGAGAGAGAGAGAGAGAGAGAGAGAGAGAGAGAGAGAGAGCGCCTAGGACAGTGTTCAAATACACTAGCCTGTAGAGAATGTTTTATGACCAGATTTGGACATTGAGCACAAACTTGGAGTACATTTGAGTTTATGTTGGGATTGGGAGCTCTTCTCTCTGAGCTCTCTATTAACTACTGGTCCCTTACTGTATGAGAAAAATGAAACTACTAATTCCTTTGGAGCACTAACCTTTGGAATTGAGCTGAATACAGCTGGCAGATAGGGAGAAGATATAGGGAAGACCGTCTTTAAGTGAAAATAAAAATACTGTAATAGTATATGTCAAATATTCAAGCATATGTGAATAGCCAAGGGACATTGTTAACAAAAATTCTGAGTTAGTTCCTGTGGGTTGATGCCTGTACTTTTGTAATCCTAATATTTCTTAGATACTCTTGTAGTTGGTTTGTGAACCTTCAGGACTTTATCAGGAATATAGATCATTACTACTAGGTCAATGCACCAACAAATAACATTGATTTCCTAATGATGAATTTACTTGGCTTTCTTGTTCCTTGCCTACCTGAAAACTAGCACTGACATCTATTTTCTGTATCCTTCTGTCAAATTTAATCATAGCACAATAAAGCAGAAGGGGTTGAAAGAACTATCTACTAAAAAGGACATTTCCCCAGTGAACTGAGAATCACCAGGGGTCAATTTCAAAGCAAAAGGATTAGCATCTCTCAGTGTGGGGTTAATGAAAAGGAGCTTAAGTACCTCTTTGTAATATAGTTCTCTGCATAGCTCATTGAAAGTGTCCTCTTGAGGTATTAATAGCATCTTTTTGGATGTGGAGTTTTCATTGCTCTTCTGCCTTGAGAATACTGAAGTCTCCTTTGCTCAATTATATTTGGGACATGCTCTGAATGAACTGCCAAAGTAATTTCTACTTTTATGATTGCTGGCTGCTCTTTGAGTACCGAGGTTGGTCTTCTGGAAACGAGTGGCATTTCAAGAGAGTATAAAGGCCAGTAATCACCTGAAACATTACATCCAAGGAAATCTAGGATTCTTTTCAATTCTCATTTATGTCCTTTGATGAAATGATTCATCGTGGCTCATCTTAGCTGTGATTCTCTGAATATAATGACCCATTCCCACTTCTGCATCTTACAGCTCACTCTTTTCTTGGCACACCTCCAGCAATTCATGTCCCCCCACCCATCCTGCTTCACCCACTGTGGGACATGTATGTTGATTCAAATTAAATCTTGTGCAAGCTTACATGATAAGTTTTAGGGACTGTGTGATAGCATCCTTTCTCCAAAATCAAATGGTGAATCCCTGTTCTTCACGAGGAAGACAATGGAGAGGTAAAGACTTGTGAAGTGGTTAGGTTAGGGGAGGAAGTGAGGGTCGAGTATAACCTTTGCCCTATGAACTTCAATAGCAATGGTGCCTTTGTATCTTTAGGATCTCCTTTGAATTTCCTTTGTTCAAATGCCAGCTTACACCAGTCAATTCAAGAATTGAGTGTTGAAATGAAGAAAAATAAAAAATGCACACTCTAGATTTGTCTCAGATAGTTATCTCTAAAGAACTAAAATTTCACTTCCTTTATCTCTTGAAGCCTTTGATATTTTCAGAGTCAGTAATGTCATGTTTGGGTCTCTGGGCAGTGTATGGACGTAAAACATTTTCAGTTCAAGCATCTGTAGTGACAAAGGGAGTGGTGAGTAAGGGTGGAGGGCATGTCTGTGTAAGGAGTAAGGTTTTTTTTTTGCCCGCCGCAACTGGTCTTGTCCCACCGCTGCTCCAGCCCCAAATAACGCACAGAGACTCTGTATTTGATATAATTCTGTTGGCCCATTACTTGTTTCTTATCGGCTAGCTGTCTTAAGTATTAACCCATTTCTATTAATTTAAGTATTTCCATGTGGTCTTATCTTACCGGGGAGTGGGGCCGGCATCTGGTCTCCCCAGTCTCTCCATCCTGACTCCTCCCCATTACTTCCTCTTTCCTCCTTGTCTCCTAGTCCCTCATATCTTCCTTTTCTATTGGTCAACAGTGCTTTATTCATTAACCAGTATGGGAAACATATTTACAGAATGATATCTCTCATCATCTCTTTTCTGTCTAAAGTAAAAAGGAAGGATTTAACCTTAACATAGCAAAATATATCACACAATAGTTATCAAATAAGAATCACAGTTAACAATATTTAGTCCATTAACATTTAGCAAGATTTAAGAAAATATTCCATCATCTATCCTATCTTTGTGTGTCTAAAGTCCATGTAACTTATCTTTAGTCCTAACTAAGGAAAATTATAACCGTAACTATCTGTCTTCAACTCCTTCAAAGACCACAGAAGGATAGTATATAAACTCTAGAAATGACAGAGACAACTCACTTCCTGGTCAGTCATCTGAAGTTCTTTTGTAATCTTTCATGCTCAGCCCATAGGCCATAGTGTGTCTGGCAGACTCCTCAGCAAAGCAGGAAACTTTAAACTGTCTATCTGTATTGGCAGTTTGTCAGTCACTTTTCTCTGTGTCCTGCATACTGTCTGGCAGAATCTTCCATGAAGCAGGAACTCTGTAGCAATGTCCATCTAGAATCAGTAGTCACTTTTTTTGTGGGTCCTGCATGTCCAGTTTATACAGCATAAAGTCAAACAGTCCAGACGAGAACAGTATCCTGTCTAAATGGCTAGTCTTGCCATATTGGAAGTAAACTCCATAACGTCCATCTTCCTTTCTGACGCAGGTGGTGTTGCCAGGAGCAATTGTGCCTCATTGTCAAGAAAAACCCTAAACCATTTTAAATGATGGCCACGCCAGTCCCAATTAACATGTCTGTGCTCAAGTTTTAATTCCATGGAAGTTCTTAAACCTTACAGTGTTTGTGTTCCCAGGCTGAATCTGATTAATGAAAGTTGAAGGATAATTTATACATAGAATAACAGATGGTCCTAATGAGGCAGTGGGTCTGTACTTGATAAATGATAATGTTATTGATTTTTTCTTACCCAATAGCCACAAACATCCAAGGATTAAGAGAAGATTCTTTGAGTTATTTTTCTTCAAATGAGAAGAAATTATTTAATAATTTCCATGAAGTTTATGAAATCTTTTTTCATCTTAGTCAGATAAATGAGTTTTGAAGGTTGTATGAAAGTACATTAATGGATACTTCATTTGTTAAAATAATGTTGATTTGTAGTTTATTATTACTATACTTATCACTATACTTATGATTATGATCATAATAGAAACATCAGAAGACAAAGGCCAGGAGAAAAGACCTAAAATTGATGATTCTTTAATCTTTAATTCTTTAATCTTTAATCTTTAATTCTTTAAATATTTTGGATATTACATTGTAATCTATTTTCCCCTCTTCTTTTTCCTTGTAAGAGGAAGCATGTCATTATATTGGTAGATATTATCTTAGCTAACGTTCTCTTCCTATTGTTTATTTGGGTTATTGTCAACTTTTGCCATTATGTATTGTGTTACAATGACCATTTTTTTATAGCTTCTGGGGGATTTTCTGATCTCCCCTACTGTCATAGGAGCACTAAGATTACAGGTAGCATGATTGCATTTGGCTTATGTGTGTTCTGGGAGTCTAACTCAGATCCTCCTGCTTGTATAGCCAGCAGTTTACCCACTGGGACTTCTCCCCAGCCCTGGGAAGACATTGTAATATATTGTTTCTGACTACTCTTTGAAGGATATGCTGAACTGGACAAATAGGGGGATAGAAGACATAAAGGTACAGGCAAAAATAATTGTCTAAGACCTAGCTGACATTAAATAATAAGCATTAAATAATAAGCATAAAAAAGTAGGATTTGCTGACAAATTCTAAGTACTGTATAAGAGAAGGAAAGTTGATAAGGGTCATATCTGAGTTAGCATGTTTTATACTCTGTTGCTGTGAACAAAATATAGGACAATCAGCTTGTAAGAAGAAAGATTTTTTTAAATTTAAATTTGAAACAAGCTTGTTTTACATATCAATCCCAGTTCTCATACCCTCCTATCCTCCCCTGTTCTCCCCACCAATCCCCATTCTGTCTCCTTTCTGCTCCTCAAGGAGGGTGAAGCCTTCCATGGGGAATCTTCCATGTGTCTAGGCTAAGGGAATATTCCTCTATGTGGAATGGGCTCCCAAGTCCATTCTTATACTATGGATGAAGATTTTTCTTTTTTGGCTCACAGTTTCAGAGACTTCCGACTGTGGCCACTTGGGTCCTGGGCTGTTGTGAGTCAGAATGTTATTGTTGAAGAATGTGTTGGAGCAAAGCTGTTTATCTCATGGCAGCCGGTAAGGAGGGAGGGAGGGGAGGAGAGAGAGGAGGAGGGAGAGAGGGAATCTTAATTATGGCTTCTATTGCTGTGAAATGACCCCATGACCATGGCAACTCATATAAAGGAAAACATTTAATTGGGACTGGCTTACAGTTTCAGAGGTTCAGTCAATCATGTAGAGTTCTAATTCTTGATCCACAGGCAACAGAAGATTCTGTGTGCTACAGTGGGCATAGCTTGAGCACTTAAAGACCTTAAAAGCCCACCCCACAGTGACACACTTTGTTCAACAGGGCCACCCCTCTTAATAGTGCCACTCCCCATGGGCCAAACATTCAAACATGTGAGTCTATGGTGGCCATTCAAATCACCACAGATGCGGGGGAGAGAGGCCCTTTATACTCTTCAAGAAGCGACTATGACCTCCAGCTAGACACCACCTCCCAGAGTTTCTACCTTTTCTCAGCACCACCACCAGCTGGACACCAAATCTTCAAGGTGCGGATTTCCTTCTCAGAGAGGGGTGGGGCAGCATTGCCTCTTCTCTGGGACCAACACTTGGTCTCATGTGATGGGTGGTATCTGGGTAAGAGTCATGTTTGATCTCTCAGAGAGTTTCACAATTGCATCAGTCACCGAGCCCTCAATTTGACATCACCTCTAGCACAGAGCACTGTCAAGCATCAGTGAGTCACTTTGGTTCTGTTACTCTGGTAATGTTCTATTATGGGCATAACAAAATTAGTTCATTAGTGGTGCCTAGGAACAGCACGTGTTGACCTAGTTACAAATACTCTACATACAGCATTAAGATATAAAGTACAAAAATTTATTTTAATGTAAGATTGTAAAGTACAAAACTCATAGTTTCATTTTGGAAGATTTTTATTATAGAAGTAGGTGAGAGTTCTTATAAACAAAATCATATTTGTGAATTAAAAGGTAGAAAGGATAACAGACTAAACTTGCACATTTCTGGAATTTTTTTCTCCCTCGTAGCCCAGGTTAGCCTAGAAAAACCACTGTGTAGATGTGGATAGACTCAAACTTGTGGCAAAAAAGGCTGGATTGCAGCCATGTATCACCACATCCAGAATCATGCTAATTTTTATTTTGTTATATGTTGGTTTTTATACACTTTAAATTAAAATATAATTACCCATTTTCCTTTCCAATCCTTCCCATATCTCCTTCCTCCAATCCCTTCCATGTATTCCTCCACTCTTAAAGTGATAGCCTCTTTTGTCTATGATTATGTATATATATATATATATATATGTGTGTGTGTGTATGTATATATGTACAATTATATAAATGTAAGCTGGTAAACTGTTGAGTTTGCTTCTGATATATATAATACATATACACATGCACGCACACACACGCACACACACACACATATGTATATATATATATTTTTTTTCCCTTCAATTTAAGGTTAATGTGATCAGGAATCTTTACAAGGTTTTCCATCTTCTGAGCTGAGTTTTTGCCTCCCAGAGAGAACACATCATCACAGTGATCACATTATTTGAAATATTACTTAGTTTCTTAGGAAGAATGATTTCCCTTGACTTTGAAATGAAATTAAGAAAAGGTTAAAGATTTGTAATTGCACCAGTCCTTTGAGTTGTTGTGTAGTAAAACTGGACGTGCCCAGACACTAGCATATTATATGATTGTTTGGCCACTAGTTCTGAAATTGTTAGTATCAAGGGGTTCTGGAAATAAGATCAGAGTTGACCTTTTCAAGGCTGTCCAGTTGTTAATGTCCCAAATTAGGGAGGGGAAAGTTCAGGAGATCCTTTGAGTTATCAACACTGTGTCTGGCTTTGTCCCATGAGTGTCCTCAATTCTACTGTGACGGTTAGGTTTTTAAAATGCTTCTGTATTGGCTCCTCATTTACTTTAGTCAGCAGACACCCCTTTTCCTTTTGTTCTGGTGTGTCAATTGCCTTTCCTTTTGTTAACATTTGACATAACCCTGTTGAAGGGAAAGAAAACACTTGTGAGGAGAACATCAGATATTTCCAACTTCCTCAAGTCTCTATAAAGGAATGTAAAACTCAAACTGGGGTCAGGTAGAGAGAAGAATACCAGTATGATCAGTTAAATATTTCGGGTTCCCCCCATTCTCCTCTTTGGGATTTACATTCTACCCAATCCTATTCACATACTGGATTGACAAATGTTTTGTTCCAGGACTGATAACCATTGCTACCAAATACTCAGGGATATGACTATCCTCATACTTCAGTAGTAAGAATGTGAGCTCCTCAATTTAATTTGGCAGAGAAAAGTCAATGCCTATTAGAGTTAAAAACCATTCTATGTATAAAGAATCAATTATGTATTAATGAACCAATGCCAGGTTTTAAAACTGTAACTCATTTAAAAAAGTGGTATCTGATAAAGTACTTATCTAGACATAATGCTATGTATAACATTAATCACATTGTCAACAAAGCAGAAGTAATGTTAAACATTCATCAGTGGGCAATAAGATAAACCACAGTATGTGTGTGTATTCATACACACACAGTGGTAAAAAAAAAGATGTAATTACCCATGTATGTAGTCACATATATGTATGAATGCTCACAACATGGAGTGAAAGTTTTAAAAATACAAATCAGAACCCCTGAGTATTTGGTAGCAATGGTTATCAGTCCTGGAACAAATCAGAACAAAGTAAATACCATCAAATTAACTCCCCTACAATAAACTACATGGTTGACTAGGAAGAAAATATGTTTAAGCATATATTCAGTTTTTCCCATGTGTTACCCATGGTGCTATGAGGTGATTTTTAACTTATACTTATTAATTTATTATAACAGAAAACAGAAGACACACAGGGGAAAGCAAGGGAAGACATATATCATCCTCTTGAAAGATGTTGGGTGGGAGGATGGCTGAACAGCAGTATGACAGCTAGACTCACTATGGCTCCTAAGTGGGAGCTTGGGGCTACCTTGATTGAACACATAGGTTTGGAAGAGGATTTTGGTTGAGGAAGAAAACAATGAGGCTAGAGTAGACTGTATACCTGACATTACAAAAAGATGCTCAGGGAAGTGGTAGCCCAGAGATGTCAAAAAATTTATAGCAGTATCCTGCCTCATGAGATGCTCTCCTCTCACCCATAAATGCTCAAGCTTTTGGGGTGTGAAGGATGAGGAGAATCAAGGGCTGCTTATGGATGACTTACTCCATGCATGAGTAGAAACTTTCATGTGAGTCATGAAATTTGCCAGATGTTCAGGTTTCTTTCCTCATCCCACCCCCAGTTTTAGATGCAGGTTTGCAGGTGGGAATGCAGGGGTTTACTAGGAGACTATGGTGTAATGGCTGGACTTAGTAATTCATGCCATTGCTTTTCTTTATGTATCACTTTCTCTGTAGCAGAAAGTGTGAAGGGTACATTGCTGGTTGTTAACTTCTAGCAGTCTAAGACTGAATGAGAAGGCAAGCAAGACTGTGAGAACTGGGAAAATGAAGGATTTGCATTCTGGACATGATGGGAAGTGAGTTTTTCCAGTTAAACAGAGATTCCCAAGGGGCTAAAGTAATGAAGTGAGGAGGAGAAGAGAGGGTCATTGGGTATAAGCAGATCCGGCCACTATCTTGACTTCCAAATACAGAGAAAAGATGATGTTAAACCTCCCAAACTGGAGTCCATGTGCTCTCCTTTGTTCAGGTCAGCAATTTCTGTGGGTTTCTCCAGCCTGGTCTTGACCTCTTTGTTCATCACTCCTCCCTCTCTGCAACTGGATTCCAGGAGTTCAGCTCAGTGTTTAGCTATGGGTGTCTTTTTCTGCTTCCATCACCTACTAGATGAAGGCTCTAGGATGGCATATAAGGTAGTCATCAATCTCATTATCAGGGAAGAACATTTAAGGTAGCCTCTCCACTATTGCTTAGATTGTTAATTGGGGTCATTCTTGTAGATCTATGGACATTTCCAGCATGATAGCTGGGAAACCAGCATAGGACCAACCCAGATTCCCTGAATGTGGTGTTAGTTGGGAGGACTGGGCAGTCTATGGGGCCTCTGGTAGTGGATCAGTATTTATCCCTCATATGTGAATGGACTTTGGGAGCCCATTCCACATAGAGGGACACTCCCTCAACCTAGACACATGGGGGAGGGTCAGGGCCCTGCTCCAAATGATATGACAGATTTTGAAGACTCCCCATGGAAGGCCTCACCCTCCCTGGGGAGCATAAAGGGGATGGGATGGGGTTGGTGGGGGGAACAGGGGAGGACAGGAGGGTGTGGGAACTGGGATTGATATGTAAAACAAGCTTGTTTCTAATTTAAAAAATATATATATATATTCCCAAACTGATAGATGCCTGGCATTGGGGCAAAGGAGATGTAGACTAATTATCTTCTTTCAATGGCAGACACTGGAATTATGAACATTTATTGCCCTTGTCAAGAGGTTTTCTGGACTTTATGGAGAATTTTCTGGGTCAAAAGCTTCAACATGTTAAATATTGAGAAAGTGTTTTCAAAATTATATGAATTTGTTCTCTCAAAGTTACTTTATTTTTCTTCAATGTTATACTATGCTTCATAGAGTAGAACATCAAGGTCCATTAACCATCAGTAATTTACATTATGAATTTGAAAGTTTTGTCTCTTTGCTGTGACTTGTCACTGTCAGACATTTGAAAACATTTCTAGTCTAGAAGACATGAAAGGATATCCCACTTTAATTTGTATGTTTCTAAGTCACAGCTATTTTTTCCTTTATGACTTTATTGTGTTTTTTTTTTCTGTCCTTCAAGCTGGGGGATTTATAACCACATGTTTACAAGGTTTGTCTTCTTTTCTTGTTTATAGGTTTTTAAAATATATTTTAGATTGAATTTATTGTTCAAACATCCTGTAAATATTTTCCTTCCTTTCTCTCTAGCTTGCCTTTTAGTTTTGTTTATAGTGTCGACTGGGTAGACATTAAAATGCTGATGTCATAAAACATATTCCATGATTTAATTTATGCTTAATGGCTTGCTCTTTTATTTTTCACAATAAATCTTATTTTTAGAAATGTTTTAGCTTCATAGTAAATTTGAGAACATAGATATTTTCCATCCTTTTTTTCTTTTTTGCTTACCCTTATCCACATACATTTTCTTTTAACTTTCCCCTTTAAAATTTGAGAAAGAGTTATTTGTGGTCTAGGCTATCCTTGAGTGAGCATGTGACCCTCCTTCCTAGGCTCCAAAGTGCTGGGATTACAGGTGTACACCACTATGCCTGACCCAATAGTTTATGGGTTTCAGTTCTCAAAGTCTGTGAGCTTCCAATTACTCTAGGAAATAGGAGGAGTTTAATTTTTTAATACATGTGGAAATTTATTCCTCCATCATTCTGTCAATCTGATTTAAGGGTCATTTGAAAGACCAAGAATAATGAATTAGTTGCTTACAGGTATCAGGACAGGATTTTGGGGTTAACCCATGAATGGGCCTCAGAAGCCAATGGGCAAATGGAGATATTACAAGCATTGACGTGGGAAGAGAGATCAGGTTTCCTTCCCCCTGCCCCATTTAAAAAAAAAATGTTATTTTATTTTACATTCCAACCACAGTTCTACCTCCCACCTCTACTCCTGTCCCCCCTCCCACCCTTCACCTCCCCCCCAGCCCACCCCTGTCTACTCCTCATGGGTAAAGCTTCCCATTAGGAGTTAGCATAGTCTGGCACAATAGGTTGGGGCAGGGCCAGATCTTTCTTCCATGCTTTAAGGCTGGAAAGCTGCCAGGGATGTTGATTTACAAGGGACTAAGGATATATACTCATTGAAAAGGGTAAAGTGGCCTTGACTCATAAGTGGTTATAGAAAATGTTGCCTAAGCAACTCAAAACCAACAAGCAAACAAAAGAGCCAATATGGCAAGGCTGACACCAACAGCACTTTCTTGGCAAATGTGGGGAGTAGTCATTGGGGTATTTATTTTGTCTTTATTACATGCATCAGGTTTAACATGTAATAAAGCCTGGAAAGTTTCCAAAGAGCTTCATTGTAGTGGAGAGAAGAGAGAGAAGCACACTATTTTAATGTTTAGTTGGAAAAATTACAATTTATTTCTCTTTCTGCTTTTCAAAAAGTATTAAATAAAGCCAAACAATTTCAGTGACTTGAACAAAAATAGTTTTTTTTCCCTATGCAATACCATAAGCAAAATATTGCTTTAGGATTTTATGACAGATGAAATTTAAGCAATTCCTTCAAGAAATAAAAGGACGTTTTATATTGTATTATCCTTACTAATTTTTGCTTACAAAAGTTAATTTTTGTAATTTTTGCTTGATAAGCAAATTGTTCAACACTGAATTATATCCTCAGCCATTGTATTTTGGAGACAATTTCTTACTGGGTAGAATAGACTGACCTTGAATTTGCCATGTATCCCCGTCTGGCCTAGAACTTGTTATCCTGGCCCAGCCGTCTGAATGATGAGTTACAGGTGCATGTCTCTACCTTTATCTTGGTGCTGTACTTTCTAAATCAGAATCCCGGTGTATATTGTCTTAGTTATGAGGATTAAAAATAATTCAAAGTACAGTTCAATTTGTATGATAATTGTCAGTGTGAGAATTTGAAAACGATTGGGTCTTTGTGAAAAAACGTTTTTTAATATAAAAATAATTAGCTGGGAATATCCCTCTTGTTATCTAAATCCCCAAATGGCCTGGGTAATTTCTCTTATTCTTCAGTAGCCCTGGCATTCTCTCTTTGAATGACATCAGTCTGGAAATACCCCATGGTTTTCTGAGTTATAAATGGGTCGCTGGCCCTAAATTCCTTAGTGCAGTATGATTCAAACTTTCACTTCTGTTTTTTTCAATACTATCAGTTTGAGAAAGTGAAACTGAAAACCAGTTCCAATGCTAACAGCTCATAATGCTAAGGAAAGAGTGGGTTTGACGGAATAACCTAGAAATATTCAAGGAGTGCTGATTGCCAACCAGGTGGTAGCCAGTTCTCAAGGAAAAAAGGTGTCATATGACAAATGACAGCTGCTGGAGGGTTCATTCTCATGCTGTGCTCTACAGCACTGGTGGAGACAGTGTATTGCATTTGTTTATTTTTATATATTAATCAATTCTTCATGACTTTAAATCACGTTTTTCTTGGTGTAGATAGGGTATACACTTCAGCTCTAGAATTTATTCTCTTAATCATTGCACTATGATAATTTAGAGAGAGGGAGAAGGAAAGGGAGGGAGGCAGGAAAAGGGGAAGAGAGGGAGTAAGGGAGAGAGACAGGAGGAAAGGAATAGATGTAGACAGGGAAAGAGGGAGTGAGGTAGGGAGGGGGAGGGGAGAGACTGAGCCTGTAGGTTGGAGAAGATGTGTTCAAATCGCAAGTTGCCTTCTGGCAAGTGTGGCACCTGCTCAGAGCTGTGTCATAGTGCCTCCCTTCCTGGTAACAGCAACATTTGACAACCAGTTGCTGGATAAATGAAAACAATCCGAGAAACAAATTCTTGTACCTAAGATGCTCTGTGGAAATCTACAGGGAAATTTTTTTCTTCTGAGATTTCAGCATTTTAGCAAGTGTGAAGAAGCAGGAATCTTATGAAATTCTCCTATGAGATCGTAAGGAAATGTCAGCATTATAAAATATGTGACTTGTGCCTAATGTTGTAGTAGTAGCATCTAGTCCTTTGATCAGACTTGTTGAGTGGGAATTTTAACAGGGTCTTAATAGAGTTTGACATCATTTAAGAAGGTTTTTGGTATTTAATCTTTCCATTAAGAAGAAAACCACCGTCTCATACTATCACCCATTGTTTCCACCAAAGAATTACATTTCTATGTCTTTTCCTATACATTTATTAGTTTCTTACCTCTACAGGTTCCCTCCCCAGATCAGAAAATTTTCTTTCTACCCTGCTTTGGATCTTGTTTGATGTTACCAGTTCTTCTAACTGAAGGTGTTTAAGAGAAAGCATCTAAGAGAAGATGTCATCTCTCAGTTATGTAAACTGGGTTGTGAGGGCCATCTGGCTGCAGCATATTATTACCCTGATGATCTCCAGGATTGATTTGGCCAATCTGGTTATCTAGAAGGATATCTTCTTCATCCCTTGAAGGTCCATGTTCAACCCTCCTGATGCACTGAGCTCAGCTAAATGACAACCCTCCCCCACATAGATGAGGACCAGTCCTGTCAAAGGTATAAGCATAATTGCATCCAACCCTTCCTACTAGAACCTCCAAACAAGCTCTCATTTGTATGAGATGAGCTTTGGAAACTTAGTTAATTGGTACATAATAATTGTACATATGTATGAGTCATAGTGATATATATATGTATATATTCAAAGTTATGATTAATATAGGGTAATTGACCTTAAAATGTTCCATTTTCTCATATTAAGGACATGCTAAATGTTCTCTACCAACCACTGACTATATAATTAACTCTTTCCCTACTGTGCTTTTTGATGTAAAATATTGTGCCAGTTCAGCCAGTCACTCGAGATCTATCCAAGGCTCAGAACACAGAAGGAACAGGATCTCCATGTGGTAAGCAAGAGAAATACCTGGTGGGTATGATGTGCACCATGTAAAGAAGGTTTAGTAGGAAATACGTTACTCTTAAAATTTGTCAAGTGTGACCCAAAAGACTATTTAAAGCCATGAGAGCCTGGGATAGTGAAATAGCTTGGGGAGAAAAGTTATTGCCACCAAGCCTGACAATCTGAGTTTGATACCTGGGAATCCCAGAATGGTATCAACTTACTTCTGAAAGATGCCCTCTGACTTCCATGTGGGCACCTTGGCATGGTCCTACTTATCCACAAATCCACACCACCACCCACCAATGTTAAATAAATAACAGATGTATTGAAAACAATTTAAAATGTCAAGTGTATTCTAATGTTGGCCACACCAATAACCTGAGGTAAACATACCACTTAAATGTGACTAGAGAACAAATGTTATTGAATAAAAGGTTAAATATACATCCCATTTGGTTGTTTCCCTGGAGAGCCATGACTTATACGTCAGGTGTCTTCTCATTATGGCATATTGCTAGAGAGTTCTACTTTTGCTAATGAATTAGTACTTGCTTTTGTTGCTGCTTGTGGATTGAATCTGTGGCTCTGTACACGATGGGTAAGCAAGCACTCTACCACTGAGCTACACTCCCAGCCCTGTATTAGTTCTCTGCTTTACTCATTAGTAGGAGAAAATGTTTTCAACTAAACTTGAGTGTTTGTGAATCAGGAAAAATGTGTTTCTTGATTTTTTTTTTCCTTAATGGAGATACATCCTCATCTCATTAACACTTGTCAAATTTACCCGAAGTAATGGAAAATTACAGTTGGAAATGAATTATAACATTTTCTCTGCTCTTGTGTCAGAGATGTCTGTGGCTCATCTTTCCTGGTTTGCTTCATTTCTGATGCTGCCTCATTTCCCATAATTTAACAATCCTCTTCCCTTGAGTATCCAAACTCCAGCCTTGGCTCATTTCCCTCCTGGGCCACCCACCACACTGACAATACCCCTACAATTTGCAGACCTCGACAAAATGTTTTAATGGTTGATTTATTGAAGGAAGATACAAATCACAAGTGGGTATAGCCACAAATGTAGCACAAGGCCATTGTTTCCACAAACATTTATTCTTTGTCTACCATTGTACCAAGCTGGGGAAACAAACATGAAACCAGTATCAACTCTTTGAAGAAAGATGCAGGAAAACACATATGAAGTCTCACAGTAGCTTTCCAAGATAGGTACTGTCATTCCTCTACTAGGCATGAAAAATCTAAGGCTCACAGTGGTCCTCCATGTAGGAGTGTGGACATTTCACCTAGAATCTACCAAGCCCAGTGAGAGGACGGAATTAGAACTCTGATTTGTATGTCTTCATACTTTCATCTTTCTACTTCACCTTGTTGCCGACCGATATGGTCCAGTGCCATGTCCTCTCAACATGTGTGACACACAATAGAAGCACACACAGTCTAAACAACACTAAAAAAATCAAAACTGTATTTAAAAACCTTGTTATAAAATAGAAAATTTCTCATTATTTGGCATTATATTGGTTATATGTAGCAACTGTGACAATATTAGTTATAATGACGTATTATTCAAGATTTATGTGAACATTGTTACTAAGTAGATTTTAGATTGAAAGGATAAATGCGGATGCAAACTTCAAACATTTGCAATCCAAAATTTACTAGTCAGATTTCCGTCTTTGTGACAAACTACTTAAAATAAATAACCGTAGGTTGTAGGGTTTATAGCTGGGTGTCTTCATCAGTGACCCCCCCTCCCAAGGCTCAGGAATTTGTGAGGAAGAGTTGCCAGAAGTGGTGAACGACTCCAAGAGAATAGTGTTCTCCAGACTCAGTACAACTGGTACATATATGAACTTACAGAGCTTGTGGCAGCATGCACAAGTCCCCCACACATCCAAGCCAGACAAGATCCCAGCTCTGAGACTGGAAAAGGGATACAAAGTCTTATCCCTAACTAAGAAGCCATTTGCAATTGATACCTGCTGGGAAAGAATACCAGGTTTCTCCAACAGTGGCTACTGAGTTTATCAACCATATTCCAGGCAAGGACTCATGCCCATTGAATAGTTTGGCAACAGACACTAGATAAGTTTTTGTGGGTACACTTTTGTTTTGGTATTATTAATACAATTTTAGTCTTACTGATTTTCTTTTTAGTTTTTAGGTTTTTTTTTTGAGGAGTAAGGATATAGGAAAGAATATGATCAACTTATATCATGTGAAAACATTTGTTTAAAAAGTAAAAAAATCAAAACGCATGACTTTAATGGAGCAAATGTTTATTTATTTTTGCTCATTATTTTAGACATATCAGTCCATAGTCATTTGGCTTCATGTTTTTGCTGGGCTATGTTGAGTCAATACATCATAGCAGGTAGACTGTAATGATATAAAACTGATCAATTTATAGAGTTAGAGAAGAAACAGGAGAGGGAAGTGTTGTCACTTAAGAAAAGCAGCTCAGGAGAGAAAGATCCCATGTGACAGTGTTCAAGCAGAGGGTTCTTTTTTTAATTAGGGAAAGGGATCATGAAAAGGGGAGGGGAAAACTGGCCTCCAGAGACAGGAGCAGCAGGAGAGAGGAAAGAGGAGGGAGGGGGACACAGGAGGTGAGCAGGGCCTCTTTAAAAGGGAGCATAGTGAGTGTGCACAGGTGGTGCTCTCAGTGGCTGCAGCTGAGGTCGCATCCTGTCAGAACTCCCATGGGCACGCCAACACAAATGCCTGAATACTAACAGGAAGGGGGAAGGAGGGAAGGAGGGAAGGAGAGAGAGGGAGAGAGGAGGAGGGAGGTCGCAAAAACATGCCCTTCCTAGCCTACTTTCTGAGCATCCCTTGCTAATTGCCCATTTAGTTGTGAATTAATCAGGGGATTCATCCAGTCACGAGGTTAGCAGCTAGACCCTTATGGTTTAATCCCCTAGCAAGACTGCACCACTGAGCACTGTCACATCAAAGGCCAAACTTTTAACACCTGAGCCTTTGGGACCCCCATACCCAAGCTGTTATACAGAGGCATCGAAGTAATTCATATAAATTTTCCTTTCCCAGAAAAGCTCAATCTGGGCTCTTATTCTACATGGATACTGAAAGACATCATCTCTGACTAAATTTTAAACCTTAGTTACAAAACCATAAAGCCAATTTACACCTTCGATCTCATCTCCTGTGAAAAGGCTTCAACTTGCAGGTGTATGAACAGACATTTAAAGGACACTTTTCTATTAAGTCATAGAAAATGCACTGGGGAATATTATTTATTTATTTATTTTTACAAGAAGCATCATTGTCCTTCACAAAGATGGAGCTGAGTTAAAGCAGCAAAGATCTGAAATCAGAAGAAAGATTGACTTTTCGTTATTTCTGAGCAGCGTTTCTGCTCTACATTCTAACATCGTCTAACATCTTGCATTTCCTTATCTATGGATAAAGAGAGCTGGGGTTGACCTACATTTTATTTTATAATGTCTTCTGGGGGTTCATTTAGAATAGTTATCTTCATCTTTCTTATTTGTTATCCTTAGTACCAGATGTCAGTAGGATCCGGAGTCATTTTGAAACTTGGCTAAGGGTAGAGGATGGGTGTAGAGATCAGATCAAGTCTGTACGGACACTGTCTGGCTTAGAGCCCCCAGGACAATATGTCAGAGTTTTAGAAGCAAAGGCTGTATTTGAAGGATTGAGATTCTTATCCTTGGAAAGTACCAAGTTGCATTTGAAAGGATATAGATTTTTTTTTCTTTCTGATTTCAGAGGCACAGAGCTTGGAATGAACTATTATGGGATAAAAGCACAAATCTTTATCAGGATGTGTGCTTCAGGGCTGACCTTGGGACTTTGTACAGCTTCCCGCTAGTGTCTGAAGTCACTTAGCACTTCCACTATCAGTAAAGGGCATTAGGATTTGGAAAGCTCGAGTGCCTCTCCATCTGTCTTCCTTTCTGTGATGTCATCAGACACCACCACCAAGGAGGGAGCAATGGTAGCTACTGCACATGCATTTTTAAAAGACTTGCTGCATGACAGGCAGTACACATTGGGCAAAATGGAGTGAAACTGTGCCATCTGACCAGATTTGAGGTAGTATGTCCACGCCTTACTGCATATTTTATTTTAATACAAAAATGTCCCAAATTGAAGGTGTCATTGAATATATTTTATAGATGGTAGAGGCTAGAGTTCAAAAGGATGATAAAGGTGATTAAAGGTATTCTCAGGGTTTTAAATCTACATTTATTTCATTCCAAATTTGGTGCTCTTGAGCAGTAATCTTTACCGTTTCCCTTTAAGGGGCTAAAATTCTAGTCACAGTGGTAAACTTACTTGTCACCATTAATAAGGTTGTGGTTAAGAGATAATAGACTTTGCCAGGCATTGGTGATGCACGCTTTTAATCCCAGCACTCAGGAGGCAGAAGTAGACGGAATTCTCTGTGTTCAAGGCGGGTCTGGTCTACAAGAGCTAGGTTCAGGACAGCCCTGGAGAAACCCTGTCTTGAAAATTCAGCAAACAAACAAACAAACAAACAAAAAGAGATCATAGACTCCAAGAAGGTATTTGGGGAGACACTCAAGCTAGACTGTGGGATAAGATATGGCATCTTGGAGAAGGTAACTGTGCTGTGTGAACAACAGTTAGTTAGTAGCCATAGGACATTAGCAAATGCTGGAAACAAAATGCTATTTTTGCGAAGTTGGGAACTGGAAACTGGGATCTTTTATGGCATCACTGCACAGCATCTTTCAAGCATGGGCGTTTCCTCAAAAATCAATGGGAAGACTTTGGGGATATCACTGGTGAGTAAAATGGACAAATGTGAATTTTTAGAAGTGAAAATATACTTGAATTGAGAGACACTGGGAGCAGAGAAACTGGACTTATTTTTATTTTCTTTCCTTTTTACTTCCTTCCTTCCTTCCTTCCTTCCTTCCTTCCTTCCTTCCTTTCTTTCTTGAGACAGAGTTTCTCTGTGAAACAGTCCTGGCTGTTCTGTAGACCAGGCTGGCCTTGAACTCACAGAGACCTGCCTCTTCATCCCAAGGGCTGGGATTAAAGCTGAAACTGGACTTTTCTGTTAAAAAAAAAAAGTGCTCTGTGAAAGATGCAACCTATCTCCCAGATAACACACATCAAGAGGGTGAAGAGGACAAAGGTGAGGAGTATTTGGAAGCAGAGTTTTACTGAGTCCATTGATGGACTTGAAAGTAAAGAAAAGATGAATAAAGAAAATAGTCAGCGGTACTTTTCTGTTTGGACAAGCATTCAGAACATGCTGGCGCGCATGTGTGGACACCCAGTGGGTGTAGACTTGCATAGATAAATAAGGTCAGGGGAAATACTCAGGAGATGCCTATCAGCAAAGAGGGTCATGTGGTCACTAGAGAGGATGGATTCCTTTAGGGACAGCATGAAGGGGATGAGCTGAGGAAGTCCCAGCATTTAGAGAATGTGTAGAAGGCTAAGCATCTGACAGAGAAAGCAAAGCTAGGAAGCAGAGAGGTAATTTTATTGTTTGTGTTTTCTTTTTTCCCCTTCCCCCAAGACTTCCCCCCCATTCCATCCTTCATCCACTCCTCAGGGAGAGGGAGGCCTCCCATGGGGGATCATCAAAGTCTGTCACATCATTTGGGGCAGGGCCTAGGCCCTCCCTGCTGTATCTAGGCTGAGAGAGTATCCCTCCATGGGGAATGGGTTCTCAAAGCTCATTTGTGCACTAGGGATAAATACTGGTTCCTCCGCCAGAGGCCCCATAGACAGCCCTGACCTCCTAACTGACACCCATGTTCAGGGAATCTGGGTTCTTTGCTGGTTTCCCAGCTATCAGTCTGGGGTCCTTGAGCTCCTCCTTGTTCAGGTCAGCTGTCTCTGTGGGTTTCCTAGCCTGGTCTTCACCCTTTTGCTTATCATTCCTCCCTCTCTACAGCTGGATTCCAGGAGTTCGGCTCAGTGTTCAGCTGTGGGTGTCTGCTTCTGCTTCCATCAGCTACTGGATAAGGGAGGTAATTCTAAATAGACTATAAGTCAGTAAAACACACGGAGATGAGAACTTCAGAGTGAGAAAACACCGAGTGACCATTGACTGGTCGTTCTCCTTTCCCACCTCTGCTCCTCAAGCTTTTCACTGGGTTTGGGCTCAGAGATAACTAAAAAAACAAGGAATGGTTTACACACCGCTCCAATATCCGCAAAAAAGGTGGCATGATGGAAGACCTGCTTTTATTGTTGTTCCTTGAAGTAATTTAATGAAATGAGTTGTAAACAACCATCCTCACCACACTCCTTGGCTGGAGTCCCAGTTACCTGCAATGAGCATCAGCCCTAAATCATAAAATGAGTCGTTTTAAAGACCTTTATTGTACCATACTTGTGAAATTGCCTTAATTTTTAATGTTTTTGAGACAAGGCCTCATATTACCCAGTCTGGACTAGAATTTTCTGTGTAGCTGAGGGTGACCTTGAACTCTCAATCATCCTGCCTCCATTTCCCAAGTGCTGAAGTTACAGGTGTATGCTGCCATGCTCAGTTTGGTTTTCTAGTGTTCCCAATTTATTACTATGTATAATTTCAAAGCTAAAATTTATCTTAGATATATGTGGACAGGAGAACAGATGGCTTATGTAGGGTTTGTAGTATTTACACTTTGACTGTCACTGGAAGCTACAGTGTTATTTCTGTTTTGTACTCTACCCAAGGGAATCATGAATGTCTCCCATTGGAAAAGCCAATTTAACAGTTCAAACAACGTTGCAGGGGATAAAAGAACCCTTATATACTGTTTATGGGAATTCAGATTAGTATAGCCACTTGGAAATCAGTATGGGTGTTTCTTAAAAATCTTAGCAAAGAAAATGATCCACTTTTTTTCTCTCCTGGGCACATACCTGAGCAATTGAGATCAGCACATACTAGAGATAACCTGTTTCTCCATGATTGTTGTGGCATCATTTGCAATATTCAAATTATGGCATCTACTTAGGGCAACAGATGAGTGGATAAATAAAATGTGGCATATATATGTAATGGGGTGATAGAGGATACATAGAGTGAATGTGACCAAAGTATGCCATTTGTGTGTGAAATACCACAGTGAAACACCATTTTAAGTCCTTGAAAGTCAGAGTTATATTTCTTACCTTGAACAAGAGTTATGTGAAATAGGAATTTTCATTGGTTAAGTTTAAGTGTTGGGACACAGCCTCGCATCTTCTAGGTGGTCTTGGTAATTTGCTGAATTTCTTTTGGTTTTACTTTTCTCATCATTGAAGTGGGGTAGAGAAAATCCACCTTGTAAGAGCTATATAACAATAGGGGGCGCTGTGCATGGAGCATGTAGACGAGTTCTTTGTACAAAATCTTGTTTTCAGTAAGTGCTAACTGCCATTATTTCTATTGAATTCTCCAAAACTAACACTTCCTAGCATCGAATCATCCTTGGCTGTGGTTTTCAAACATTGCTTCCACATTACTGAACCCTACCTTTTGGGGGGTTCACAATCCTTCCCTTCTGACCTTTCCTAACATTAATCGTACACAAAGGTCTCTGGAACAATCCTGCCTTTCTTCTTTGGTTGCTTATGCGTGTTTGAACAAACCTGAAACCATTTCCTCCCATCGTATGACTACATCTTTTTACAATTCTCATAGTCATGTTTTCATTTCTTCACCATGCGTTCTGTTTGTAAACTTTGAAATTAAATCATCCTCATGAAACTTAGGCTTCTGAAGTGGATCATCAGTGATTTAGTGACATGTTTCCAGTAAAATCCGTGGCCTTTCAGAAGCCTCCTTTTATTGGGCTCTTCAGCCCATAAGATCTTGCCGAAACCCGTTTGGAAATCTGGTGTCTTTTCTGGAGCACCACAGCGTCTTCAAGTCTCGTCACCACTGGTCCCTTGTTCTCTCCCCCCGTTCTGGTCATCGGGGCTTCTCAAGAGTTAGTCTTTCATTTGTCTTCTCCTTTTTGTAGAACATTAACTTCTTAGCGGAGTTTTTCTACTTAATGTTTCCACCGTGAAAGGTATCAATGAAAGGTATCAATCAACATCCTCTCTGCGGGTTTTAAACATGTACCCACTTATTTGTTTGCACTGTATATGCTCTGGAGTCCTAGGATTCTGCAACCAGGCCCATCAGTCTTGAGCTTTACTCCTTTTTGCCATCAATAATGCCCCCTTTTCCTTTCTTTTGGGTTGAAGCATCCAAATTAGCAACTTCCTTAGACCACATGAAAATACTGTCCTTCTATAGGAGCTACTTTGAAGACAGTACCTAGATTCACTTTATTTTATTTTATTTTATTTTGTATGAAACTCAAATATGTCGTAACTGAAGACAATGTCCACTTCCTAAAACTATCAGGGTTGTAGAAGAAAGATGAAGGGTAAACATCAGAGTAGAAATTGTGTGTTTTGGACCCTGGAGTGGTGTAATACTGGGGAATTAATGTTGGCAGGTTAAGTTTATTTAATAATATTAATAAGACAATTAGAATTTGAGATTTAAGTGCATTAAACATTAAGAGTCATATAAAACAGAATAAGTAAATATTTTTCTTCTCTTGTGTTAATTATTTAGCACTTGAACTTAATCTTATTTAATATATTTCTTCATAACTTTGGTTAAGAAATGAATGGGAAATATTTTTGTGGAACTATTAAATGGGATGTTTGGCAAATATTTTGTGACTCAGCTTGAAGAACCTTATTCAGAATATAATTATTCTCATTAAAATCTATGACAATCATATTTGTGCAATTAACTAGAAAACAATCCTTGGTTGTTGAATTCTGAAGAAATATTTGGTTTTGCGTGGTATTGAGCAAAGTTTTCTTAAGCTTTCATATTGGTTTTTTTTTAATTTAAAAAGATTTAAACTAACTCATAGATCAATGTTAGATTCAATTAAAAACAAGAAATTGTCCTGATATAGATCTATTTGGAGAGAAACATTTATTTATTTATTTATTTATTTTTGTTTTTTTGAGACAGGTTTTCTCTGTATTGCTTTGGAGCCTGTCCTTGAACTAGCTCTGTAGACCACCAGCCTGGCCTCAAACTCACAGAGTTCTGTCTGCCTCTGCTTCCCAAATGCTATTACTAAAGGTGTGCACCACCAACGCCTGGCTCAATTATTTATTTTTTTAATTAGGAAGGAACATCTAATATATTTGAACAGAAGGAACCCATATCTCTGCCTATGTGCAGCCTGGTCTCAGAATGAGCAGTGGTTTGTTTGTGAACTATCTCATTAGGAACTAACTAAGATTCTATTCTGGTTGGCTGGGGTCATGGGGAAGGGGGGAACTTCTGAGGCCACCTTATCCTATGTGGGGCTCTGTGTCAGGGTGTTGAAGAGCCAACTGAAATTCTTGAAAGTACCTATGTTCCTGCAGTGTTCTGAAAATGACTTTTAGTTTTACAGTTCAATTTCTTTGCTATAAATCAAAGCAGGGTTTTAATAAAATATATAAAAATGTTTAATAATAAAGAAGTTTCAAGTGGAAAAAAAGAAAAATTAAAAACTAATGGGAGCTTTCAGGAATTTTAGATGAGAGCTAGATGTGGCTGAGTTGCAGCTGAGGTGAATTGGTGGCATCTATATCTTTGCCTCAGTCTACCTAAAACCATGTAACTAAGAGGGCATATTTCCATCCTTGGCATAAGCTTTTATTTGATGTGTTCTCACAGAGATTTCCTTTATTCTATCAAGCAATACACATTAACTATCAACAGTGTCAAAGGTTGTTGAATGGTCACCAATAATGTGTGTGATGAATATAGTGTCTACCTTTATTAAGTTACTGTCATTTACAATTTATCCTAAGATGGGGGTTGTCTTTAGGAAATTTGAGGTGAGGCTTTTTATGATTCTGGGGATTATTGATCTATGGATATTGTAGTATATGGAGATATTATTTCTGGTTTCTTTAATTTAGTTTTATTATTATTATTTTTACTTCTGGCTTCTTAAGTCACTGTGTATTCTCTGTCACCACTTCTCTGTGCAGGAAACATCAAGCAAAAAGGAATTCAGGGTACCATGTTAGAAACAGGAAGTCTGACACTGAGTTTAAATAGCTCAGGTTTTCCTTGAGGAGGGAAGTTGGTCACTGTTGAGTTTCCAGGGTGTGAATGTGAGGGCTGCTCAGTGGGCAAGGACATAGTGTGATGTGCGATGTCTGTTTAGACAGTAGCTGAGGCTCAAAGGAAAGCAAGCAGAGATCCTTTTTAACAGTTTTCCTGTTTTAATGGATCCCAAGGGCTTGTCCCTTTCAATTAGTAGACTAATCTTTATAGAAATGGTTTTTATAGGCAGGTCTATTATTTTCAAGCACTATTTCCCCCAGCATTTTGTGTTTTGTTTTTAAAATTTCTCTTGCTCTTTTTTTGTTTTGTTTTAAAAAGATTGCATTCTGTGTATTTTTAAGAGTCCCTCGCCCTCTTTTTCTCTCTCTCTGCCCACTCTCTTCTTTAGATGTCAAGCCTATTCTTGTTTTCTTTTGTAAGTTATAAATTTAAGTGGTTTATAAAAAAAGCCCCCAAATAAACAGCACAATGCTGTCTCCTTTTATAATTAGTCATGAAAATCTCTCTCTCTCTCTCTCTCTCTCTCTCTCTCTCTCTCTCTCTCTCTCTTTGTGTGTGTGCTGGACAGAAACTGGACAGAAATCAACCTTAGTTGTTCATCGGGTGCCGTCTACCTTGTAAGTTTTGGGACAGGATGTCTTAGTGGTGTGACACTGGCTAGGCCTCAGGTCTCTGCTGTCACTGTCTCCCCAGTGTTGGGAATGCAGCATGTCTCAGAATACCAGCTTTGTTGTATGTGAGCTCTAGGAATTGAACTCTGGCCATTGAGCTTGTAGGACAAGCACTTGATTGACTGAGATACCTCCCCAACACTGGCAGGGAATTTCTTAGGAAGCAGGAAGTCTAAGCATCACTTATGTAAGAGGTGGCCTTTTAGAGCGGTCCCCTGGGTACATCAATGCTTGTAGCTTTCCCTGACCCAAAATGTGTTACTGTCAGAGGGGAATTTCCTTATCTCACCCTTCTACTGACTTTGTAATACCTCTATTACAGAAGAACAGAGAAGTCATGAAAAAATAATCGGTTCATTCTGACAGTGGCATGCTACTTATGACATTGACACGCAAGAAGTCTGTTACCTCAGGAACAAATTTGAAATGATTCTGTGGAAGAAACAATTTTGTGTTAAGTTTATAGAAATCCCTACACTTTCCCTGCATATTCAGTGTAATTGAGGAGAAAGGCTACAGATGAGATTGATTTACAGCTCCTCCTTCATATATGCAGGGTCGAGGTGAAACAGAGAAGCTAATGGCAGAAGACCCACACATTTAGGTTTTCTTAATGGCTTTCTAAAAATGTCTACTCTGGATAGTCATCTAGAAATGTTCTTAACATTTCCATTGGTTTTCTTGCGTTGAAACAGATGTCATACTCTTTTTCTAAAAAGTGAAAAAGGGAAGTGACTGAAAACAAATGTTCCATGGTTCATTGGTGATGGGACTCCAAAGAAGAAAGTATGTGGTATTCTGTCTGGGAGAGAAACACAGACAGAGACAGACAGACACAGAGATGGGGGGTGTTGAGCGAGAAGAAGAGGGGGAGAGAGGAAGGAAAGGGGGAGAGACAAGCATGAGGGTGTTTGGTGTAAACTTAAAACATAAAATGCAGCCACAATCATGTTTTAAAAAAAGACAAAAAAAGAAAAGAGGCTGCAAGTGATTGCTCCTGAAAAAGGAATTCATAGGACGGGATTTTTGTCCCACGAATTTAAACATTCTATGGTTACATATTTATTTATTTATTTATTTATTTATTTATTTGTTTGTTTGTTTATTTATTTCACATCCCAGCTCCAGTTTCCCCTCCCTTCTCTCTTCCCAGGCCCCCTCCCCAACGCCCCTTCTTTTCTCTCCTCTCAAGAGCAGCAAGCACTCTTACTCACTGACCTGTCCCTCCTATCCCCTATTGTTAAATTTTTGTCTCTCCTTTCCTCAAAGGTTATAGGGTCTGATCACAATCTTTTTGTCCAGTCAGCCTTTCGTTTAAGTTGGATATAGGTGTTTTTTTCCCCTTTAGTTAATAATGAAGATTATCATACTGTTGTTAAAAAAGGATTCCAAAAAACTAATGTAACACTTATAATAATTTTAGACCCTTGACTTAGATCAGAATAATTTTCTAAAAATATTTAATGTAGTTTAACACAATTCAAATATTTTCTCATAAAACTATAAAAAACAGGATAGTAAAGGACCAGTGCTGGGATAAAGCCAAATTTAAGTCAATTTCCTTTATAATGAAATTTATATTAATATACTAACTTTTTTTATAGGAAACAACAAATCTCTTTGCATTTAAAAATTGAATTTATTTTTTAGATTTCTTGTAAATGGGGTATTAGTATATTAGTGGGGTACCCTGTGAAACTTTGGTACATGTATTCATTGTGTAGTAGGATTAAACATATCTCTTTAAGGATTTCTCATTTCTAGGCTGAGGGAGTATCCCTCTATGTGGAATGGGCCCCCAAAGTCTCCAAGTGATATGATAGACTTTGAAGACTCCCCATGGAAGGCCTCACCTTTCCTGGGGAGCAGGGGGGATAGGTGGGGGGAACAGGGGAGGATGGGAGGGTGCAGGAACTGGGATTGATATGTAAAACAAGCTTGTTTCTAATTTAAATAAAAATTACACACACATACATACATATATAAAGACTTCTCATTTCTTTGTCGTGAACGCATTACGACTCCTCCCTTCTAGGAATTTCAGAGATAGTATTTGTTCTACTGGGTAATAGCATACAAACATCTTACTGCCACCACATGGTGGCTCCATACTCATGGAAGAGCCTTCTGTTGCTCTCCTTGCCTGCTCTCCCAGCCATTGGGAATCAACATTTTTAGATTTCCTATATAATTTAACTTTTTCAGAACTTGTCTCTTTGTGCCTTATTTTACTAAAAATAATCACCTCTGCTTTCACTATGCTGATTCAAACCTCAGGGTTTTATTGCTTTTATGACTAAATACCTTTCTATTGTGTATAGGGGCAGACCTTCATTATCATGAGTATTTCTGTCCATTTGTTGGCTACTGTGAGTAGTGCTGTAGTAGACAAGGATATATAGATATCACACACACACATTGATTACATTTTCTTCTAATGTACACCCAGGGCCTGGAATATGGGATCATTTTCATTGTGATTTGAATATGAAATGTCCCAGGATCACATGTTTCAGCAGTCTCCAGCTGGTGGTACAGTTTGGGACGGTTTGGATTCTTTAGAAGGCAAAGCCTTAGTAGAGTATGTTCTGGGGTGGGCTTTCAGACTTTGTAACCTGGACCCACTTTTAGCTCTCTTCCTGCTTCTAGGCTGTAGATGCAATGGGGGTTAGCCTCATGGTCTTACTGTGTTACCTTCTCAGCCATGATAGACTGGGTAGCCCCTCTGGAACTGTGGACCAAAATAATCCTTTCTCCATTAAGTCACCTTTGTCAGAGTATTTTATCACAGCAGCAGAAAAGTAACAGACAATATGGTAATTTTTATCTTGAACTGACAAAAGTCTGTATTGTTTTTCATGCCGACTGTCCTAACATACATTACTATCAACACTGTGCTTAAGCTTCCTTTTCTCCGCATCTTACCACCTCTTGCTATCCTTTTTTCTTTTCTTTTTCTCTAGTGTCATGAGAGGGCAGTGCTCTACCGGTGAACATTGTTGAATAGACTGCTTTTTTTTTTTTTTTTTTTTTTTTTTTTTTGTAGTCTGTTCTGATCTTTTCTATTTTTCTGCTTCAAGTGAAGTTTCTTGTTACTTTTGCAATCTACATGAACCTTTATTTCAAATTCCTTGAACAAGAGAATAAGAACCTGGAACACCTAGTGAACACCAAAGGAAGGTAATAATTCAAGTTATATAATAATTCCCACATAAAAATTAAACTTCCACAAAGTCTGCAAAATGAAGAAAAAGTGTAAGATATCTTAATTTGTGTACATAGCCATTGTTAACTGAGAGTAAAAAGTTGCTGTGCTAATAGACGGGCTGGGTTCAGCTGATAGCCAGTGCCTGTGAGTCATGATCAAGAAGCCCTGGTTCAATGGACATGCCCATAACTCATCCCCTCCCCCAGTTCACTTACAAACAGTAGAATACATGTGGTTAAAGTGAGCCTTGGAGGCCATCTCTTATGTCTGCCTAATTTTGGATAATTAAGTTTGCAATGGGTAAACTCGTATGTTATGGATATCAAAAATGTTCCAATAGCCACTAAGAATGTACACCTAGCATCCTTGTTACCTAGGTGTATATTATTAATGGCTCACCCAGAAATGCTAGATAACAAGGAGGGCCCAAGGTGGGAGGAACACATAGATCTCCCTGGGAAGGAGAAATACAAGAGATCTCCTGGGTGGACTGGGGTTGATGGCGATGGGAACTTGAAGGATAAGGTTTTGGGGGTAGATGGAAGAGTAGAGTCCTGAAAGAGATGAATGGAAAGGGGGGGCTTTTTGGGGTCAGGTAGAAACCTGATGCAAGGGAAACTCCCACAAATCTACAAGAATGACCCCAGCTAAAACTAGCAATAGTAGAGAGGCTGTCTGAACTGGCCATCTCCTGTGATCAGACTGGTAACTACCCCAATTGTTATTAGACAGACTTCATCCAGTAACCGATGGAAACAAACCCACAGCCAAACATTAGGCCAAACTTGGGGAATCTTGCGAAGAGAGGGAGGATGGATTGTAGGAGCTAGAGGGTTCAAGGACATCACAAGAAAACTTACATATAAACCTTCTAAGGCTCATAGGAACTCATAGTCTACACCAACATGGAGCCTACATGTGATAGACCTAGACCCTCTACATATATATGACAGTTGTGTAGCTTGGTCTATTTATGGAACTCCTAACAAATGGAAACAGTGGTTGTCACTAACACTTTGTCTGGCTCTAGGGAACCTATTCCTCATACTGGATTGCCTAGCTTATTTTAATACAAGTGGAGATGTTTACTATTACCACAGCTTTCTTTGTTAATACATGGGAAGCCTGCCCCTTTATGAACAGAAAAAGAGGAGTAGATTGTGGTGGGGGAGGGTTGCAGAGGAGAGGAGGAGAGAATGGGAGGAGAGGAGGGAGGGGAGACTGTGGTTGGGATGTTAAATAAATAAATAGATAAATAAAGTTAAATAAAAAACAAGCTATTAAAAAGAGGATGCATACCTTTTTGGTTCTGAAAATAGAAATACAATGAACAATTTTGCTGCAATGTTAATTCCTTACTGCTTCAGAGTAGGGTAATAAACATGCCAGGGATGCTATGTTTGACAGCATACCTGCCTTACGTGGCATTACCTGAAGGATTTCTTTTCTGCCTGTTAAATACCCTTATTATCCTTTGCATATGATAGAATTGACACCCATTCATTGTTTAAATAATTAATCAAAAATTAAGAACCTTCTGTATTCGTACAGACAGTGGAGAAGTACAATGGACAGAATAGCCTGATTTCTCTAGATGAAGCACGAAGTATTACCATGCAGGAAAATTGTTATGAAGAAGACAGACGTGGCGGTGTCCAGCTGTAGCCACTGCTCTTGGGAGTCTGTGGCAGGAGTAGAGTGAGCTTGAGGTGACCTGGTCTGCAAAGTGAGACGCTGTCTCATACAGTTTTATGGAAAAGGGAAAGTGCTCTTCAGGTGCAAAATTAGAATGAGCATTTCAGTCAGACAGGAAGAAGAAGTTCAAAGGATAGATCATATGGCATACTTAATAGAAATGTAGGGCTAGGGGTGTGGCTCACCAGTAGAGCAAGTGACTAATTGTACTGGCAGTTGTGGACTTATCTCCAGTAATATCAGTAAAAACATGCTACTGTATACATGAAAACCACCAAGAGTAGGCTTCAACTGTTGTCACCACAAAATGTGTGGTGTAATTTATTAATTAGCTCAATGTAGATACTTCTCCAGGAGTACACATATATTGTCATGTCACAATGAATATAATTCTTTTTCAACTAACAACAAATCTAGAGAGAAAATTGAGTAGAATAGCACACAGTGTGGTAGTGTTGCCGTCTTGTGCTATTATAGCATGGTGCCTGATATTGGGTAATATATAAGCAAAAGAGGGTTTGAGCTCACAATTCTGATAGCTGGAAAGTCCAAATAGCTTTGCTGTTGTCTGGTGGCATCACACCAGCAGCACACTGGAGTCACATGGCAAGACAAAAAGCCAGAGAAAATGAGTCAAGAAATCTGAACTCACTGTAAAAATGTATTCTCATGGGATCTAACGCATTTCTAGAAGATCTGATGTACTTTCAAGAGACAACATTGATTCATTCACATTGATGGAATTCCCATAACTTAATTACACTGACTAGGCCCACCTCTCAGAATCACTGTTTCTGATTCTGGTTGTCATGTGACCATGAACTTCAAGCTCTTATGCCCTTGACTTCCTCCCCATGGTGGACTGCACCCTTGGACTGTGTCATGTATTTTATCACAGCCACAGGAAAAAGAAACTAAAAGAGCTTTCCATTTTACTTTTTGAGTCAGGGTATCTTTCTGAACCTGAAACTTGCTGACTGGCTAGAGCAGCTGGCTATTAGGCTCTAGAGCTCTTCCTGCCTCTGCTATCCCTCTGCTGGTATTACATATGTGCACCATTGCACCCACTTAAAATGTGTTTAGCATTGAACACAGGTCGTTAGGCTTATGCGGCAAATGCTGGTATCCATACCATCTTCCCATCACTTAAAAAAATGTTCTACAAACCAATATGACTCTGAAGAAGACTTCGCAAATCAAGGTCACTCTCCACAGGTTGGACTAAAAGACCTCTTCCAGTTTCTTATTCCCATGTATGAACTTTCTTTTCCTTGAGTTCACAAAATTATTAAAAGTTCTATGCCATGTGTCTGTTTTCCCATCCCTCTTAAGGGCAGTGATAGACAAAAATCTACCTGTAAATCGTGACCTGTTAAGGGTTGAATTCTTAGAGATGCCAAGATGAAGGGGAAAGAGCCAGTCTTCGGAGGATCGAGAAGACTGCATGGTGCTCCTAGAACAGCACTAGCTTTTGGGGAATGTAACGGAGAACATCATATGAGTGCCAGATTGGACATTGTGCTGGACAGATGACGTCTGTTCTTGACCCTCTTCCTCTCCGCATACCTCTAATTTCAGCCATTGTGTTGGTGGACTTTCCCTCACGTTTTGCTGATGGTGTCCCATTTTTCTCAGAGTTTAGGGCAGAATAGATGCAGGGCAACACTTTTCTAAGGATACTGGGACGGTCTCTTAGAAATATCTCAGATTTGTGTCTTTTGAGGGGGTGGTTGGTTGAGGTAACCAGTTTACTCCTGAGAGGCCACAGCAGAATCAAGTGTCCATTTATGATAAAAACTTGTGTGTGTACTTTCCTCCTTCTCCCTCTTTCAATTCCTCATTCTTGCTTCCCGAGCTCTTAGTCCAAATCACCACCCAAACTCACATGCCATGTCAAGCTCTGCTGTCAGGGAGACACAAGCCAGGACAACAGTGTCAGTGGCAGAGGCCTTGAGTAGATGGTCAATGTGGCTCCAGGAAGTTCACTTATCACTCATCCAGTATGACTCCCTCACAGATTTCATGCAACTCCCTTGTCAATGCTTAGTTCAAGCCAAGAATATTTGTTTGTTTGTTCGTGTGTGGTCTTAGAATATTTTTCCTCTATTTGCTTTGCAAGATTTATATAATTTTGATTTTGGTTTCACTTTGGTCTCACCTATCTTCAGAGAACCCTGGGCAGGAAATAAGCACAAACTCATGCTATATCCCCAAGCATAAGAGCACCCAGATCTTCTTGGAAACATTTTCAGTTTTGAATGGTAGTTACTTTAAATTGTAACATTTTAAGAATTCTCAAGAGGAAGACGTGTGATCTGAGTGTTTCCAAGTCCTCAGTTACCCAAGTCTTTCAAATAAAAAAAGAGTCAGTCTATGATCTCCCTTCACAAATTAAATACCCTGAGTTTATTATATATATATATATATATATATATATATATATATATATATATTTTAAATTGATTCCGTGAGAATTTATACAATGGATCTTGAGCACACTCATGCCCATTCCTACCCCAACTCACTTAACATCCAATCTCTCTTTCCTGCTCCCCCACTTTGTGTTCTTTCTCTGTCTGTCTGTCTATCTGTCTGTTTCTCGCTCTTATAGAGGCTACTTTTCAGCTGATACCCTGGATCCTGTGGCTCCTTCCCCTTCTGTAATGTCCCTTGAGACTTAAGTGTAGGGACTGCGTCGTAAAATCATTATCAGGATGGGTACCAGAAAGTTAATTAATCTCAGTACTTTGACCGTTTGTAGATTTCCATGATGATTGCCATCAGCTTCTAACCAAATCTTCTCTGACGAAGGGTGAGAGCTGAAGTTATATGTGTACATAAAGATAAGCATGTAAAATGCTCCTAGAAATTACACTGGTTAAAAAGGTCCAGATTTGGGTTGTGAAGGGGAATGCGTTTAGGGCTGTGCCTTATAAAGCTTCCTAGAATCTGTTCTCTCGCTCCATTTCCTTAGATCTTAAGCTCGCATCTCCTAGTACCTGTCCACACTTGTTCACCCAAATCTAGATGTCAGACCCGTTCATATCATCTGCACTGGCTCAGAAGTGTTATGAGATCTGACTTTATCTAAAGACTCAGTGGCAGTAGAAAGGAGTGATAACACTGTTATGTGCAGCTTCCTGCCAGCCTGGTCCCAGGGCCGTCAGTCCCAAAATAACACACAGAGACTCTCTATTAGTTATAAAGCTGTTGGCCAATGACTAGAGCTTCTTATTGGCTAGCTCTGTCCTAGCTATTAACTCAGTTCTATCAATCTAAGTGTTTCCACGTGATCTTACTGGAGAAAGGGTCCAGACCTCTTCACTCATGTCCTATATCTTGACTCCTCTCTACTATATCTTCCAGAATCCTCCTTGTCTCCTAGTCCTACCTATCTTACTTTCCTATTGGCCAACATGGCTTCATTCATTAACCAATAAGAGAAACATATTTACAGAATGACATCTCCCATCATAACACAAATCAAGAAGTAGTCTAATATAAAATTAAATGATTTACAGCCATTGTTTTCTTCATGGACTCATAGCTTTCCTTACATATTTTTTTTCATGCTCTACCATTATTGTTTCTTTATCCTCTTTTTTCTCAAATCATTAAATTTACTCTCTTATATTCAAACCTTACATATATTATGGCATGTGGAACATAATGGTAATATGCTAAATTAAGTAGTTTAGTTTCCTTTATTTTCAGGCATTTAAGACTACCCCAAATGCTGCCTTCAACCATAAAAGTGTCAGTGGTATGTCCTCACTAATGAACTGTCAGTTTGCAATGTGCAATTAATGAGTGGGGAATTAGAAGAAACTTTGACATCACAGCCCTCTTTAGCTGTTTAAAGACAAAACACTTAAGAGATTTTATGATTGAAATATTACTCAATATTATTTTTTCCCCTAGGTGCCTTTGATAGAAAAAGCAGCCCTTAGGAGACTGCTTTACACCTTCTTGGAATGTAAAATCCCAAAGTTACAAATGTTCCACTGACCTCATCTCCTCATGAGCTAAAATCCAAGGGCCCCTATCTGGGGTGTGGTCCCATCAGTGAACCCACTCTATTTCTTTCTTGCATTTCTCAGATTTCTCTTGTGGTGAGGATCAAGAATATAAAATGAATTTGGACGTTCTGTTAGAAAGGAAGTTTTTTAACTTATATTTCCTATTATGAAATATTCAAATTTGAGTTGGCCTCAGGATGCTACACCGACTGCCCTCAAGATGACAATGCACCAAGATCCCATACAAGTACCCTGAAGTAACTTGGGCCTGATTCCAGTCTGAGGATGGGTGGGGATGAGAAGCAAGGAACTGTTACCATTAAGTTAATGCATTATTCAGATTCTCCATTGCTCTCTCTGACCACTTCTCCAGCCCCCACACGGCTTCTCTTTCTCTCCTGGGATTAATATAACATGGATGTTAGATATTTTGCAAGAACCCTGGATATCCCTGAAGGGGTATTTATAGCTTTTCTCCTAATGTTTACTCATTTACTCTTAGAAAATTCGGATGTTGCTGTTATTTTATCTTCAAGTTCACTGATTAAGAATCAGCCCTTGTCATTCTGCTGTTTAGATAATAATTTACTTTTGTTTTTGTTATCTTTTTCTCTCCCTCTACACACACACACACACACACACACACACACACACACACAGACCTCTTCACAGTCTCTATTATTTTTTAAATTAAAAAATATCTTTACATGATTGATGTTTATATCTTCTGTTGAGATTTCCTATTTCTGCTTCTTTCAAACATGTTTATAACTACGTTTAAATATATCTTGCTTTATAAACATTATTAGATATTTCTGCCTTTTGTAAAACCTCAGCTTTGGTATTTGTTATATTTGTCATTCATGTTGTATAAGATGAACAGTATGGCAACAGAGTTCTGTCTTTGTTTTGTTTTTCATTGTTGAGGATTGGACCCAGGGCCTTATAGACAATAGATAAAGGCATTTCTATTGAGCCATATTGCCAGCCCAAGATAAGTGATTTTGTCATCCACTCTGCTTGTACACTTGTAATCTAAATTACTCAGGTAGCTGAGTTGGGCAGATAGAATAAGGCCAGTGGGGTCAATGCAGTGACTTCCCCTTAGGTAAACAACAGAGTAGGTATTTTTGGACACCGCTGGCAGTCAAAACAAGCAAAGAAGGGCAGTGAGTTGACTGAAAGCAACTGAAGCAAAGGACTTTATACTTGCAAACAAGAAGAAATAACCATATCCCTCTCTCAATGCCCTATTGTGTGTTTCCACCGGTTCTAATCCCAGGAAGGAAAGAAAAATAGAGTGGTGCTGGTAATAGGTTTCACTACGCTGTTTAAAATTGGAAACCTAAGTTCTTTTGTTATTTTTCTATCCTTTAATAGTCTTTTGTTTCTTTCATAAATAATGATTTTTTAAGAACTTGTAATTAGTAGGAAGAATAGGAGAAAAGCATGTCTTTTTCATTTGTGTACAAGTATAAATATCTGATAGTTTTTTGTTTTCTTTTTTGAGAAGGGTGAATCTGGAGCCTTTTGATCCATACCCCATCTATCTAACATTTTGGGGTCATGGAGTAAACTCTGACTAAACTTACTAAGTACCTGAACCACACCACATCTAGCTGTGTGAGGGCCATACCTTAGCTTTCTAGGTTCACTATTCCCACCTACATGGATCCATCTACCCATTACTATAATGTTACTTTTCATGGACATTCTGTATCTCTTTTATACTGTCTAGTCCATTTCCGGATTATGTAAAAATTAAATATTTTTTTGTTTTCTGGAAAAAATACTAAAAAGAATAAAGTAATTTCCATTGCACTATATAATTCAACATATTTCTTCATGACAAATTTTAAGTTATAATTTAGTGAGTTTAATTTAAAATAGATTTGTTTTAGCCTTACAAAATTACTATTTTCTTAAAGCAAGAAGTTTTTATTTTCTTTGTAATAGAACTAATTTTTGAGTGTGTTGTGTGTGTAAATGTGCACACACATGCACTATATTGCTGAATAGCAGAGAAAAACTAAGTAAAGTTGGAGATAATATATGTGAAAAACAGATCATGTCTCTGTCTTACTAAAGTTGCTTTCAAAATAATTTTTTAGTTCAGAACTCTCAATATTCATCATAAGTGCTTTTGCCCCTCATACTGAGTCATGAGAGGCCAAACAGAAAGGATGCCAAATAGAATGATAGCAATGCAGAAAAAATTCTTAATCTAGACCCATGAAACTAATCACACTAGTATTATGGCATGATTTCCCTTCAAAAATAATTTCTATCCTCTAAGCTATCTTTAACAAACTACCATTTCCTACCAGCCATGTCTCAATGGATGTGAAGTGACTGGAAACTTTGAACATCTATAAAATGTTTATTGAATTTTTGAATAATGAGATTATTCATTAACAATAGGAAATCATCATTTTCATGTTTGTTGAGCAACTGCTCCTACTGAACCACATACTGAGGCTAAGGAATTCAGGAGAAAAAGGCCAGTACAGTAAGTTTCTTCATGAATTATACACACCGTGATAGAAAACAAACAGCAGACATAAACCATCCAACTAACCGGCCTCAATTGAAAGCAAATTCAACACAAAACAAGTTTGTTATATGGTAGAGTAAGTCCAATGTACCCAGAGGGAAGAGAGTCCAGACAACAATGTGTGTTTCATACAGTGTGTTCTGAGCAGTTCATTTTACCTATTCTTGTGCAACTATGCTGCTTAAACTCAGGATGGCTTAAGGGGAACATGAGATGCTGTGTTCCTTTCAGTTTTTTCTTCATCTATAAAGGAGACACTCTCTGTGCAATAGGTCGTCTAAACCTATTTCTCCAATCTGACTGACGTTAATTTTTTGAGATTTAAGTATGACCTAATTTCCCCCTTTCTTCCCCTCTCTTCACGCCCTCCCATATATTGTCTTTGCTCACTTTCAAATCCATGGCCTCATTTTCTTTAGTTGTTGTTACACATATGTGCCCAGGCGAGGAGGCACCTGTCAGACAGATGCACAATGGTGGGATCCTGATATCACACTTCAGGCATCAAGAGCTGTGAGAAGCAAACATCTATCAGTCAAGGAACCTTTTCTGTGGTCCATTGTCACAGAAGCACAAACCGACTAAGACACTCCTTATGTCTTATGTACCTTCTAAAGTAGGATGGGAGCACTGGCTTAAGAAATTCTCCATTCAGTGCAATTCAGTCAACATTTGGGGAAATAGTTATCAACCACATCTTCATTAGGTGCCTTTGTTATTTCAGTGGATGTGACAGTGGTGTTCACACTGTTTCTTCATCTTGTTCTATATATTGTTGTTTTATAACAGCTTCCCCAGTTATATGACGATGTCACCTCCATAACAAACACCTTAAAGCTTCTGCTTTTGGGAAAAGTGTTCATGGAGGCTACTTCCTCTCCTCCCCACTAAACCATGACTTTTCTAATTGATCTTATTGCAAAAAGTACTTACATGAGGGAAAACGTGGTCAGCAGATTCAGAAACAAGTATTTCTTGGGAGAAGAGCCTTTAGTGGCTTAGGGTTTGGGATGCTAGATAAAAGAGGACTTGGGAGGGACTAGGATGTGGGTTAATGAACAAAGATGTAACTGACACTCTTGGCTGGAAAAGGGGGAAAAGAGTGATAGGTTAGCACCTAGAGTGAAAGAAAAGTTTAATCATTGCTGGGAGGGAACTTTTGGAGGTTTGAATGAGAATGGCCCCTTAGGCTCATATGCTTGAATGCCTTGTCCCTAGTTAGTGACTTTTAACAGGTCTCTCTTTGTACAGCTAGCTCCTGACATGGAGACTTCTTATCAAGTATGAAAATTGGCCTTAGCTTAGGCTTGTTTCAACTTAGCTCTTAAAACCTAAACTAACCCATTTTTATCAATCTACATCCTGCCACATGGCTCCTTACCTCTCCTCAGTACCTTAAGTATGACTTCTGCATCTAGCTGGTGAATCTCCCCACCCCTACCCGCATGCCTCAGATTCTTCTCAGAGTTCCTATCTACCCTCAGAAGTCCCACCTATCCTCTCCCTGCCTAGCTATTAGATGTTCAGCTCTTTATTAAACCAATCAGAAGGTGCCTTAGGTAGGCGAAGAAGGACAGAGACACAACTTCACATAGTATACAAAATTATCTCAACAGGTACTGCTTAGGAATGACTAGGAGATGTGTCTTTATTGGAACAGGTATGCTCTTATTGAAGGACTTATGTCACTGGGGTTGAGCTTGGAGGTTTCAAAAGCCCAGGCCAAACCCAGTCTTGCTCTCTCTCACTGCTGTCTGTGGTTCAGTGCCATATCTGCATGTCTGCCACTATGATGATCATGAACTCACCCTCTGAAACTGTAAACAAGCCACCAATTAAATGCCACTGTTTATAAGTTGCTTTGGTCATGGTGTTTCATCATAGCAGTGAAAGAGTAACTAAGACAGTAAAAATAAGAGAAAAGACATTTTCTTCAAACGATCTTGATGACATTTGCTTTTCTCCACATTTCTCTCAAAGATAAACTGAATATTTAAGTGATAACTAGAACTGGGCACCTTATGGGAAGAGTCCAGATGTATCATTAAAGTAATTTAGTTCAGGTGACAGCTGGATGAGTGGACAGTACATTTGCAAGGTTATATGTAGAGGCCAATTCGGGCTAGAGGTTTAGAATGGAAAAAGATTCCTAGTCTGACCCCCTTCCTTTATGCCTTCAGTTATTTATTTATCCTAAGCCTGTGATTGCTGTTTGTACAAAAGCATCATATTGAGCTTCGTTCTTTTTGTGTGTATTTGTAAAGTGAGAGCCCTATAAATCACTTAGTATTGTTGTATACAATAGATAGTTCATATAAAAGAAAGGGCTTGATAGACAGAGAAAAAAATCAAGTAGAAAGAGCATGTACTTCAAATAGGCCTACAGGTCATGAACCAACCACCCATTCCTAATTATGAGAAGAAACCTATTAAATATAATTTATTATATAAGTATTAATTTTTATATTATGACAGGGATCTGATGCTTTCTTCTGAACAGCGTGGGCACCAGGCAGGCATGTGGTACACATACATACACCCAGGCAAGGCACTCATGCACATAAAATAAAAAAAAAATTTTAAGAAGAAGAAGGTTGGGTTATTCATGACCCAGTCAGAAGAGCACTTGTCTAGTATCTACAAAGCTCTACCTTTGACCCCCAGCATCGCCTAAAATGGGGTAAAAAAGATAGCTCAGTGGGTAAAGGTGCTTGCTGCTAATCCTGAGCACCCGAGTTCAATTTCCAACACCCACGCTGTAGAAGGAGGGGACCAACTCCCACAAACAAGTTGTCTCTTGACTTCTATATGTGATCGTGACACGCATGGGATGAAAAAAGTGTATAACTTTATTCTTTTGGCTTTTTCATGCCTCCAGCTTATACCCTTTTCATCTCTGTTACCCTGTTTGCAAACAGGGTCATTTCTGTTTCTTCTCTGTTATTTCCTGACAAGGCACGACCAATGGGATGCATCTTCGATCCCAACCTCGTTTGTGGCCTTACCATTTCTTGTGGATTAAGATTTCAGAGGAAGGGCAGGGCAAATATTCACATCTGTTTCCTGTCTCCTATTCTCATCTGGGGAAAACCACTATCTTCTCTCTAAAGTATCTCCCTGGTCTTTCTTCCGATGTCCTCGAACCAGGCAGAGTATTTTTTCCTAGTCTCCAGGGAAAATCTCACTCAGATTCCTTTTTTGCCCCTTTAAGCTAAGAACACAAAACCAGAGACAGATAGGAAGTTTTGGTTTTCCACCCCACCCTGTTATGCCCACATCCTCAGGAAATAATGCAGAATGGACTAATTGCCTGAAGTGGCTGCACAGATGGGGAAGAGAAAGTAGGAAACTCACGGAAAAAATTCTATTTGCATCTTAGCAACTGGAGGCAAGGATAATACGTGGCATTAGCTTACGACTTGTAAAAGGAAATGAAAGTGAATGAACTCCTGGTGCTGGTCATTTCAGTTTGATTCAGGTGCCTGCAGCCTCCATTCTCACTGAGGAGAAACTTCTGTATACAGTCTCCTCGATCAGCTGATGAAGACTCGGATTCCTTGGCAGAAATGTCAATGTGTGGCAAGGATAATCCTGAAACCACAGGGACAACATCTGAAGATGGTTACATGGGCCATGCAGCTCATTTTTACAGAGGAGATAACTTCAATTTAGATTTTTCTCCCCTTGGAAGAGTACAGAAAATTCAGTATTGAATCTTGCCCCAGGTTCCTTGGTCACTCACCAAGGACATGAAAATCATTTTTGGAAGGAGTGGTGATGGGAGATGTCATTCTGTAAATATGTTTCTCTTATTGGTTAATGAATAAAGCACTGTTGGCCAATAGGAAAGCAAGATAGGCAGGACTAGGAGACAAGAAGGAGAGAGAAATAGTAGGGAGGAGTCAACATGGACAGTCTGGAGAGAGCAAGACACCAGCCCGCTCTCAGGTAAGATGAGACCATGTGGAAGTACTTAGATTAATAGAAATGGGTTAATAATTAAGACAGAGCTAGCCGATAAGAAACAAGTACCTGGTCAACAGAATTATATCTATTACAGCGTCTCTGTGTGTTATATTTGGGGCTGGCGCTGGCAGTGAGACCAGGCTGGCGGAACAACCTTACTCGTAACAATATAGTGTCCAGGCAGTGGGGAAAACTACTCGTAACAGAGTGGTATAACATAGACCATCTATCTTTACTTAAAATCTTATTCCATAGGAAATGTCGTATTTTATTAGAAGATTTCCACTTTTAGTTAGTGATTTCCTGAGACAAATCTATGGTGTGTGCTGTGTGAAATGAGCAACATGGAAGGATAAGTTCTGTGTGGAAGCAGGATCGAAGACTGTTATGTAGGTTTGCAGTTGCTTTTCTCTCCCAGGAAGATCAGCATCCTGTAGAGATGCTGAAGGATATGGTGTACCATTAGCATGTTCAACGATGCTACAGAATTTCTCTGGATGACACTTAAGACATGCATGTTTTCTATTTCTTTTCTAACTGTCCACAAACATACTTGACACCAGGCTTCGGATGCAAACTTTTAGAGCCATGTGGACAACTTCAAAATTAAAAAGAGCATTACCCTCTGAGAGGGCCATGAAGAAAGGGCTTGAGGTCTGTGCCAGTTATAAAAGCACACGTGTGAAGCAGTGATAGGACTTCTTGTTACCCCTGGTAGCAGCTGAGACATGGTTGAGCAACACCCATGCTCAGAGTACTCTTGAACAATTGATGCCTCCGAGCCATCTGGCACTCTGTGGGTAGCCACTGCATCAATGCCATGTGACAAAGTGTCAGGCACAGGAAACTGTGGTTTATAGCATTGTTTTCTGCTAAAAAAGCCTCAGAAGTCAGTAATTGCTTGACAATCCCACACAGATGATAATGTGAGGATCCAGCTATGAGTGCATGCATTGGACTGTGTGTGTGTGTGTGTGTGTGTGTGTGTGTATGTGTGTGTGTGTGTGTGTGTGTGTGTGTGTGTGTGTGTGTGTATACATGCTTTGTACATAATCCTGGAATCATCCCAGGGATATGTGAAGGCCTAGTTCTGTTTTCAGAGTTGATGAATCACAAAGTAGTAAGATTGCTAGCAATAAGAGTATTTCAAAAGGTTCAATCAAGATTTCAAAAGGTTAGATGATGATGATGATGATGATTTGGTCTGTTTCCTTGCTGAATCAGACACATGGCACACACAATGAGGGGGACCACATGATCACAGGTCTCTGAGTGTATCTGATCTTACCTCTACAGTGAGTCACTCACTGAGGATTCCACAACTGGAACTCTAGAACATTACTTTCTAGGGAACACAAATTCTAAACTACTTACTCTAGAGAGCCTCTCACAGGTGTCAGTAGTTTGAGTGACTGCAACAGCGTCTACAGAGACCAAAATTGTTGCTACATTTGGGGCAGAACTGTGACTACAGGCTATTCCATAAACTTGTATTTAAAGTCAGAAGGTCATAGTTCAAACTGTAGACACCAGCTTAAGTTTTGACCATGACACTAAGTCTGAATATGGGTAAATTACTAAGTCCACTTGGATATCAGTTTCCTTGGTCAAGATAACTCTTTATTGAAATTGTTATTTTAAAGATGAATTGATGAATTAAGTATGAAATTACTTGATGTACATTTAGGATTCCATTCATGTCACTTATCTGTATAGTCATATCAACTTTACCAACATTTTTTAAAATTATTATTTTTTTTATTTTAAATTAAAACAATCTGATTTTACATACAAATCCCAGTTCCTTCTCCCAACCCCCCATTCCCCATCCCACCCCTATCCACTTCTCAGGGAAGGTGAAACCTCCCACAGGGATCATCAAATTTGTCACATCATTTGTGGTGGGACTTAGGCCCTCCCCCATGTATCTAGGATGAGGGAGTAACCCTCCATAGGGAATGGGCTCCCAAAGCCCATTCGTGCACTAGGGATAAATACTAGGGAAAACGCCAGAGGCCCCATAGACTATCCATGTCCCCCAACTGACATCCACATTCAGGGGGCCTGGTTAGGCCTTATGGTGGTTCCCCAGCTGTAAGTCTGGAGTCAGTGAGCTCATACTTGCTCAGGTCAGCTGTTTCTGTGGGTTTCCCCACCATGGTCTTGACCTCCTTTACTTATTACTTCATCGAGTAGCTGATGGAAGCAGATGAAGAGATTCACAGATAAGCAGTGAGCCAAACTTCTGGAATTCAATCATAGAAAGGGAGGAGTGATGAATAAAAGTATCTTTTAGTTTATGAATTATTTTATTGTAAATACATCATTCCCCCTCTCCTTCCTTCAAACCCTTCCTTATATCTACCCCTTGATCTCTTTTGAATTCATGGCCTCTTTCTTCATTAAATGTGCTATAGCACTTTTAGAACCATAATGCACAAGAGAACATCTGTTTTACTTTATATATGTTGGCAATAGAATTTCAACCTTGCCTGTGTGCACTATTTCCACTGCAATATTCATCTTTTTAGTTTTTCTGAAATAACTCCCATCTAGAAAGAACAACCTTAGATTTTTAGTAATTCTAAGTAACTTCATAAAAAAATCCCTCTTGCTCTTTTGAAGAGAAGATGATTTTATATATATATATATATATATATATATATATATATATATATGTATATATATATTCAATATCACCCACAGAAGTATGAACAGAAAGAGAATGTCAAGCATGCTGATTTTACTCACACATCACTCTTCTTTTATGGCTATATCACCTGTAATCATCTTTAATCTGAGGTTTGCTTTAAATCTAATCCTTCACTCACTAGCTTGTGCTCTCCGGTGGCCTTCTGGGTCTGCTGCTCTCGCCATTATATGCACGGTCCTCCTGTGGGCTTTGACTCCAAGCCATGGGTCTGTGATTCTGGAATTTAAAATCATTCTTCCTTTGAACATAGCAGAGCCTTACGATTGGATGAAATAACTGGGGAATAGTGCCTAAAATGAGACTTCGTGTCTGTCCACATGTTCTTTCACTAAATTGTGTATATGTGCATTACAGAGTAGGGAAACATGGGCATGTTAAATGGAGAGAATTAGCATGTGCATCAGTTCACATATTTTTTAAAGTTCAGGTACTTTTGTGATTTTTAAAACTTCTTTGCAACATTCAAGTACACAATGAGCTGTTATTATTGACTATACCCATAGATAGTTAGCATATTATATAACAGATATCACCTTTTTTTTGTTTGTTTGTTTTTCTTTTCTTTTTTTGTGGGGCTCAGAGTATCACTGCATAGCCCCAGCTAGCCTGGACCTCACAATATAGACCAAGGTGGCCTCAAACTCATAAGGCTTCTCTTGTCTCTGCCTCTTGAGATTGGGATTAAAGGTGTGTTCTACAATGCTTGGCTATAACAGACCTCTTGAATTTTATTCCTCTGGTATGGCCGACATAACACATTATTTGCTGAGCATCTGGGTTTCCGTTGCATCTTTGATTCCTGATAACCTATCCTCCCTGCTTCCATTCTTGCAACTATTTTGATTCCATTTACAGGAAAGATCATGCATTATTTGTCTCTGCAATAGGCAATATGGATTTTCATCTATGCCATGAGTGACTTCTACTCCAAATTATAAGCAGGGGGTAGAAGATTTTTGGGGTGATGAGATGGGTGCCTCAGCCTTAAGGTTCCTTGCCACCACACTTGACCACCACCAGAACCCACATAGTGTGAGAAGAAAATGGATTTTTCAAATTGTCCTCTCACTTCCGAATGATACCCCCATGTACTCCTACTCACCTACCCATGCATTCTCCAGGTGTCTTCATTCCTTGTGAAACCCTCTCCTTTACCCAGTATCCATCTTTTAAAACCCGATTACAAGATTCTGTGTTCTTTTCTGGCCAACCACTTATTATCAAAACACACCTCTACCCATTTTATGTCTTAGCCCAGCTATTATCTTCAATAATGATTTTTTTCACTTTAATTCTTAGAATGCTTGTACCCTTATTCCAAGGGATGTCTTTAGAGCCATTAGCCTTCCTTTTTAAATGATGTTCTATGCTTCTGGGAGGCAGGTATCTAGTTGAGTTTCAGTTTGATTGTGAGATTATAGTAAGATAATTATTTCTGAAATTAGTTATGGTCGGTTTATGTTAAAATTAATCAAAAGTTTAATCAAAATTCCTTTTACATAGAAGATTTAAATTAAAATTAAAAAATTTAATTAGTAAATGAAAGTAATGGTTTACAAAAATAGAACATTTTTGGGCTACAGATACAATTCAGATTAGAACATTTGTCTAACATGAGCATAAGAACCTAGGTTTGGCCTAGCAACACAGAAAAAAGAAAGGAAGAAAAAAAATACCAAAACCTAACACTTCTTCTAAGTTATACTATTAAAAGATTACACTGTAAAATCAGTCAGAGATGAAGTGTAAGTCACAGTTTGGGTGTTATTTAGCTGGGCAATTTTAGAGTTTTGTTTTCCAACACATATAAATCTATACCATATTGATATGTATCATGCATATGAGACATTTGTTCCAAGTTTCTAAAGGTCTGGAAAGAATTCATATAACCCCTCTTGTGTTTTAAGGTGGAGAGATGCTGGCTTGAATTCCTATCTTGTAACTGATACATTGCATTGGCTGGAAAATTGTCATATGTTTGGCCTTTATACTGGCTTTGGGCTTTATTTTTAACATTTATGATTTTTCCTTTTGGTTGTATAGAAGATATGCTTGTGAGCTTTATTTCTATAATTGAAAACTTGCCAGGGATAGTTAGGTTCCTGTTGTCTAAGTCTGTGCCTATCCAGCGTAGTCTTAGAGCCCAAGGCTGCATTTGGAGTCCGATGGTCCACACCCTGTGTGAGAATCACTATGAGACAATGTCTAAATGGAGAAGGACAGAATCCAGCAGTTGTCTCACCATATACCGTAGCATCCTTATTCGTGGGAATGATGGTCGATCAGAGGGTCTGAAGGCACGAGGAGCACTAATAATTCACTAGAGGGGAGGGTCTAGCAGGGCTCTCGGTCATATGCCACTCCCTTTAATTTTCCTCTGATCTCTTTGAAGACATCCTTTTCAAAAGTGATCTGAGACAATAAGTCATTTGCATTTTAAGAGTCATGGCATCTCCCCAGTCCTATGTAGGCGTTGCACTGGAGTTCTGTCCCTACCTCAAATATTGTCTTTACTCCCTGCATGGAAACTTGTGCTACTTACCCTTGCAGCTCGAAGCCCAGGGATCTGTGCACCTTTATTTAATTCTTTCTTCAGTTTAGCCATGTATGTGTCTTGGTGTCCTGACATTAACTTCTTCCAGTTAATGTTTATATCTTTGTATTTTATGTACATTTAAAAATTTAAAATTTTATAACTTAAAATTCACTTTGAAAATTGTCAGGGCTTTGGGGAAGCTTTTTCTGCCATAATAAAAAATTATAATGTCTTATTTGGAAAAACTTCTTAGAAGAGTAAAAACAAACCAACCAAAAACAAACAACAAAACAAAACAATAAAAGCCCAAACAACAACAAGCAAAGCAAACATCAAAAATCCACAAAATTATTTATGTTTTCAATTAACCAAAGGAAACCATAAGTTACATTTTTTGTTTGTTTGTTTGTTTTTGAGACAAGATCTTACTTTCTTATTCAAGTTGCTCCACAATAATTCTTTTGCTTTAGTTTTCCGGACCCTGAGATTGCAGTCTGTGCCACCACACAAAGCTTTTATATATTTCCCATCAACACATCACCATTCCATCTCCCCTAATATATGTGTCCTATCTCTTTCTTGTTGGGTTTTGTTATATATTTATAACTTTAAAAAGCCATATGTAGTCACTGGAGATCACTTGGCAAATGAAGAAAAGTATGTAGAAGTAAAAATGTCCATCACTAATAATCCAGATGATCCCAGACCTAAGAGGAAGTTACATCCCCCAACCCTATCACAAGTTGCAAGTGCACCACTTATACCAGGTATCATAGCTTACCAAGTATCATAGCTTATCCACACAGAACACTGTTCAATGATGGATGTTTCTCTTGAGATCCCATGGATGATTGATAGCTGCAGCTTGGTGTTGCTGGCCAGCATTGAAGACAGTACTTACTCTATGTTAAAGCCAAGGGGGGGGGGGGACAAACAACAAAAGCAAAACAAAACAAAACAAGAAAAAAAAAGACAAAATTCAAAATCTGAATGATTGTTTCTACTACCAACATACAGCTTTGTCACTGCTATGAATGCTGAATGTCTCACAGTAACCATGATAGGTCAAAGGTCCTTTGCATTTCCATGTGTGTCCTTAAAATAAGTACACAAATTCTTGAAGGTGCAAGATACTCAGCTGCATCCATTAAAGTACTGAAGATAGGACAAGACAATGATATATCACCTGGGAGATGATGGAGAGTAGGGAACCTGATCAGATGTTGAAGGCAGAGTTTTATTTTATTTTATTTTTTTTTAAACAAGGTTTGCTGTTGTTCTTTTCTGTGATATCAGATTTTCATGTCTGTGACCAAAGGCTGCAGGAAACAACTGGAGGAAGGGAAGATTCATTTTGATGCTGAGATTCATGATGCATGGTCAACTGACTCTGCTACTTTTAGGTCTATGGCGAGGAAGTGACATCATGGCTGAACACAATAGAATTAAGTTGCTCACAGAATGATAGCCAGGAGAGAGAGAGAGAGAGAGAGAGAGAGAGAGAGAGAGGTCAGCAAAAAGTCTTCAAATCCTGCTTTCAGTGACCTACTTTCTCCTCTTAGGTCCTATTTCCAAATAACCCCTCCCCTTCAGTTCTGAACTCATCATTGGTGAAATTAACATCGTCATGATCCAGTTTATCTGGAAACCAAGCTTTCATTGACCCCTTTTTTGGGGACATTTCAAATCTAAACAATGGATTTTATAAACAAAACAAAAAACCATAAAAACAAAAAACAACAACAACAAAAACCAACCAAACCAAACCATACCAAAACAAACAAACAAACAAACAAAAAACAAAAGCAAAGCAAAAACAAACAAACAAAAACTCCAAAACAAAACAAAAAATGTCAGTTAGGTTCAAGAAGAGCTGTCTAAAGAGCCTAACTAAGGCTCAGTCAAGCAAAGGGTCTGTCACAATTATGGTTCATTTGTAATTAGTTTATCTTTCTGGATCTAGGTCACTCACTCAGGGTGATTGTTTCTATCTCTATACATTTACCTGCAAGTTTCATTTTTCTAGATAGCTGAATAATACATGTTTCATTTTACTCAAAATCTTTAAATGAAGATTACTCATGAAAACTGAATGAAATTTTAAGGAGTTATTCAAGTTCTTATTCTATTCTATTTATTTTCTTCCTCCATTCTTTATTTTTCTTGTAACTATATAAGGAGGATGTTTAAGGGATGTTATTAGTATGTGCCTAAGAAAAGATTTCTCAGTCTGGACATTTGGAGTTATTTCACCTACCACTTTGAACTTAGAAGAGGGCATTTGTTTTAATTAAATTTGTTTTAAGCCAAACATGCACCATGTCAAATGATGGAATACCATAGCTTCTAAATCATCAGAGACTTTGTGAGGCAACTATGAACCTTGCATTTTCCTTCCCTAGGCTGTTTGTGAGCTCTGTGACTCCTTAGCATTGACCATGAGATGCTGTAAGATGGTTTATTGGCAAAAGGTAAAGAGGCAAACAGAAACTTGGGGAACATGCAGAGACCAACAAGAAGGCATGCTGTGTTCAGAAGTTATTGCAATCGTAGAAAACAGGCCTCAGTGTAGAAGTTCACTTAATTCTGAATATAAGAAAGATAAGTCGGGGTACAGAAGAGTGTAGGCCAGTGGATGGAGGGTCACTATGAAGGAACACCAGAAGAAATGAGGGCTTCTGACAACCTCCTTGATGAGTTCCTGCTAAAGGCAGGCCAGCATGCTTAGATATCCACTCCAGGGAGCAACAGGGGGTAAGAAACCCAACCACGCTTTAATGGTGGGGGAGGGCCTCTCAATATAATGAAATGATAGGATTGTCACTACAACTGTGTAATGTGGATCCAACAGCAGTAGATGCAATGGGGGAAGTGTAGAGGCTTATCGGCTCATCTACAGTTATGTGGAGGAGAATCTTTTTAAATCCTTGAAGACTGGGACTCTTGTTCTCTGCAGATTGAACCGTTATTTCTCCTAGCAGTGAGATTTTCTTTTTTTTTTCCTAGGCAGGCATTTTGATGAATTACACAGGCAACTCAATGCCTTCAATATTCTCATGGGCTTGAGTCTGTTTTTGCCAGTGAGTAGTGATAAGGACTTTAATGATGTGACAACAATTTGTCCTGTGATTAGTGAGCAATGTGAAGTGAGCAATGCTTTTGGTTATAGGGCTGGTGTTAGACACAGAGGATTTTACAGAGAGCAGCTGAAGGGCTTGATCTCAACACACCAGCCCTTCCATGTGGGCCACAGTGGTGTTTCTCTCTATCTATTGCCTCGGGAAACATCAAAGTTTTCCAGGCAGCTTAGAGAAAATGGCAGAGTGTCAACACGGTACTTTGTATCTGGGCCAAGAATGTCTATAGCTCACTTTGGTTTGGAGTTCTTTTTCATTTCAGAGTCTGGCCTAAGCTGTGGTGGCATGTCTCCTATCTTCTTGGGTTCTCACAGAAGGGAAAGCAGCTCAGATGAGAGCCATCATTAATAAGCTTATGAATCTGTCATGACTTCTAAGGCCTTAGCAGTTCTGACAGCTTGAGATATTTAAATGATTCACGACTACTCCTGGAGTCTTTATTAACATGCATTGCTGTACCCCACTTGTGGTTCACAGGGAGTACGACTAACTTATTTAGTTTGGAAGTACGGGGCAATGAATATATAGAAGTTGAGAGCTTTCATATTCCCCCTTTAGAGTGTTAGTTATGGGTAAAGAAATACAGAACAATACAAAATTAGTTTTGGAAGGAGGTTCCAGAGGTCTTTGAAGTCAGTGCTAGCGTTCTTGGTTTTATTTCTTGCCCATGAGACACTTACACAAGTAATTAGTGAATGGAGCATCATAGTTCCCTAAAAGGGAACGTTTAGTTACGCAGAAGCTTGCAGAAGGCAATTGAGACTGACACCCAGAAAAGGGTGCTCAATTGAGGCTACTCTGGTTGTCAAGGCTTTAGACCAAAGGGCAGTTCTAGAAACAAACTAGCAGACCTATAAACGTCTGGTGAGACATTATCCGATGCTAGAAGGAATCATCCCTATATACACTTGGAGGCTCCATGTGACCCGAGTCTCCACCTGAACTGAGGGTGCCAAGAATGGGCCTATGTATATGAGAATACATCTAATGGTATGGGTGACAGCAGAGCTGGGGAGGCCAGGGCATCAGTCAGGAATGTGGAAAGAGAAATCCTGGGGGTATACCAAGGGGATCACAGTCAAATTCTCCAAGTACCAACATCTAAGGACATATGTGGTACCTTAAATATGACATCTCCCATGGCTTGGCCCCAGCTCCAGTGATAGCTCATTTCTCCACAGTCTTGGCTAGTCTCTGTATCCTAATTACCTCACGTTATCTGATCTTGCCATGAGCATCCATGTTGACCAAACTGTATCTGCCTTTGCCTGATTGAGGGAGAGGGTGTTGGTGGGGGGATCTGGGACAGTGAAGGGAGGGGAAACTGTGGTTGGAATGCAATGTATGAGAAAAGAATATATTTTCAGTGACTAAAAATAAGGGTTTATTTACACTTCTAGAGACACCTGCATGCATGCATTTATTTTCTGTTTTAGGAGACTGCTTAATCTTGCAATTCAAAGTTGAGAATACCTTTGTGGACAAAATGTCTAAGAATTGGACAGGATTGTTAGTGTTCAGGCATCTGTACTGGCCTGTCCTTGGGATTCTGACAGGATGCGCCCTCAGCTGCAGCCACTGAAAGCACCACCTGTGCACACTCACTACTTTCCCTTTGAAAAGGGCCCTGCTCACCTCCCATCCTTCTCTCTCTCGTTCATTCTCTCCCCCTCTCTGTTCTGCTCCCTCTCTTCAGCTTTCCTCTCTCACATTGCTCCTGTCCCCGGAGGCTGGTCTCCCTCATCTCCTTCCCCTTTTTTATGATCCCTTTCCCTAATAAAAATCCCCTCTTCTTGATCCCTGTCTCATGGCATCTTTCACTCCACGATGCTTTTCCTAAATTACAAGGATGCCATGAAAGATCTTTCTGACTCCTCAATAGTAGAATAGTTACAGAGCCTAACTAAAGACAAATTTGGGAGCTTCTGATAGTGACAAGAAAATCAGAAAGAGGGACTGAGATGTTCATGAGACACTAAAGACTATAGGGAACAGTACAATTTATTTAGGGACCTGGTCAACCTGAAGCATTTGTTGGGCAACTACAAGTACATATTAAATAGATATGAAATAGATGATTAAGGGCGCAATTTGAGACAGATGATTCTGTTTGGTAGACAAATACTATCTTCATGAACCTCATGCCCAGAGTTTGATTAACAGCATTGGAAAACAAAACAAAATAAAACAAAACACCAAACCAACCAACCAACCAAACAACAATGACACATTTGTAGAAAGTGTTTAGTGTATTAGATTTACACTGCCTATTGTGGGAGACATGGACATAATAGAGGACATTAAAAGAAGGTGGCCAGTCTTGTCAAACAAGTATGTTTTCAAGTACACACTCAATTTTAAAGGCATTTTTCAGTATAAATTCCATCTTTAAAGCTTTAATATTTGAGATGTTGTAGATCGCTCTATTCCATTGATTTCATCTGTTGTTTCTGATTTTCAAAAAAATATTTATTTTATTTTAAATCTACGAATCTACACACTTGTGTCTGTATGTGTGCATCTGCATGTGCATGCAGATTTCTATGGAGGCCAGAGGCTTCAGATTCCCTGTGGCTAGGGGTCAGAGATGATTGTTAGCTACAACAGGGTTCTGGGAACTGAACTCAAGTGGTCTATAAGCGTAATTCTCTTAGCCATTGGCTTCTCTCTTACTTTAAAAATTCAGCTACCAGAAAGTTAAAGCTTACCTGTGCTGCTTATATTTGCAGCTGTTGTTATATTTCTACTGGGAAGTTCTACTCTACAGAGAATTATGGATTGATATCATGGATGGAGCATTTGGGGCTGAGACTATCATTGTAGAGCATGCAAAATGCACAGATCTAAGAGTGGGAAGAGGCCAAGGAGAACTGGAAGCCAAAGGTGATGCCGGTGACTTGGGGGCACCAGAAATCTGGAGTTTTAGAAAGCCATGCCAGCGAACATGATTTTGGTAGATAATTGGGCTTTATCCTATTGGAAAACACAAGATGGCGAATCATAGCCATCTTCCCCCAGAAAGGCATATGACTAACTTAAGATTCTAGGAACAAAATAACAAAGGATACACTGGGTTGAGGGAGAAGCTGATATCCAAGTGCCCACTTAATAAATCAAGAGGGAAGAAAAAAAATCCCTTAAGTATCTACAAAACTGAATTGAAAAGAAACATTGTTACTTTGAAAAAGAACTTCCTTCTTTATTTTCTTGCAGTGAAAAATGAGGTGTTTTGAACAGTGAAATTCTGCTAATTTAAGCCATGTGTCTCCTGTTTATAGAATCTAGGAAAATGGGTTGCAGTGGAAATCACTGTCACAAGTGATTAAAGATGCATTGTGAGGGAAAAAGAAAGATGCTCAAAAACGAAGGACACAAAGATTATAGGATTTCTAAGAAACAAAGGTTGTCTCTCTGTGAAATTGTCCTGTGCAGGGAAAAGAAAGAAAAGAATGTTATTCCCACCGTGAGTACCTGACTGTAGGAAAGAATGGTTTCTAAAAGGAGTTTTCCTTAAGGCTCCTGGCAACATACCTTGTGACCATTCCCAGTTCTTCGAAGTGTTTACCAATCAAGTGTATTACATCCTACAATGTCCTCCTGGCAGAGACTTGGGTACTTAAAGTGATTTCTTTAGAGATGGGTTTAGGGGAAAAGAACAAATTGAAGCTCTACCAAGTCTCTTCAGGGTATCAGTGCTTTGGAGGTATTTGAATCCTGTTTGAACTTATAAAATCTTAGCTGGATTCAAGGAGAAGACAAAAATGATGAAAAGAGATAAATCAGGGGAAATAAGCCACACTTACAAGGTCCTAGCAAAAAGAGGAACCTGCGTGGAACCAAACTAGACCCTCTGAATGTGGGTGACAGTTATGTGACTTGATCTGTTGGGAGGGGGGGTCCCTGGCACTGGCACCAGGACCTAAACCAGAGTCATGAACTGGCTTTTTGGAGCCCATGCCCTGTGGGGGGATACCTTGCTCAGCCTTGATACAGGGGGAGGGGATTGGTCCTGCCTCAATTTGGTGTGCCAGACTTTGGACTCCCCAAGGAAGGCCTTACCCCCTCTGAGGAGTGAATGGGAGTGGGAAGGGGGTGAGAGGGAGGCAGGAGGAGGGGAGGGAGGGGAACTGGAGTTAGTATGTTAATGAAAAATAATTTTTTATATAAAAAGTAGTTAAAAGGGAGAAAAGGCTGGTTAATAGAAGACATTTGGAATATAGACCTGAATGGAACATTAGGTGAATGAGATGCTGATAGAGATCACATGCACACAAGGGTAGATTCCATGTTTGCTGTGCTATAAACCAACAGCAATATTTATTAGCTGTATATTACATGGAATTTTTAGGGTGTCTGTGCTTGCAAGTTTTCACTCATTTATCATGTCAACCTCATGGTAGTTATGGTGCCTGTGTCAGCAATGGGGCACTATGAGAGCTTGTGTGACTTGTTCAAGGTCACAAAGTGTCAGTATCTCAGAGTATTAGTGTATACACACCAGTGTATCACAAAATACCAGTGCATCACAGTACTTACATGGAATAGGCACTGTTAGTTAGTGTATGCTAATGTGCTCCTGGTTTTTATTTCATTGCAGGATACTTGTTCTGCCTCATTTTTGGACTTAGAATGAAAATGCAAGTGTCATTTATGACGCTGTTAGTTTTTTGGAGATGCAATAAGAAGTAGGAGAAGAATCACAAATCACGTGAAAGGTAACAGCTGGTGTATTGCTTTGTCTTTGTCTGGGGGAAGTCATGTGACTGGCCTGTCAGGGGGATAAGGTTGTGGTGTCATTGCATGGAAGGACTTTAGGTGTAAGAGAGCCAGAGGATCCATAGAGAGTTTTTTTGTAGGACTGTTATGAGCATGTTTTCCCATAGTCCTGGTCCCAGAGCTGCGCCAGCCCCCAAATAACACACAGAGACGCTGTAGTAGATATAAACTGTTGGCCAGTTACTAGTTTCTTATCAGCTAGCTCTGTCTTAAATATTAGCCCATTTTTATTAATCTAAGTATTTCCATGTGGACTCATATTACCGGAGAGAGGATCCAGAGTGCTGCTGTCTTGGTCCTACATATTGATTCTTTTCCCTCTATCTATCCCTGAATCTTCCTTGTCTCCTAGTCCCACCTATCTTGCTCTTCTATTGGCTAATCTTTATTCATTAACCAATAAGAGAAACATATTTACAGAATGACATATCCCATCATAGGACTTTTTAAATGTTTGTTTTAGCCTTTTTTGAGTGTTCGGGGGTGAGCAGTCATATGAATCTCCAGTTTCACAAAGAAGAAAATATAAATGGTCCACTTGGATTTGTTCCACAGTAAGAGTTAATGTTGTGACCCAGAAAGCAATTCCTGGGCTGTCAGTAGAGAATGGGGAGGATTAGGGAAACAGAGATTTGCAATTTGGTGTGTGTGTGTGTGTGTGTGTGTGTGTGTGTGTGTGTGTGTGTGTGTGTATGTGTGTGTGGTGTGTATGTACCCCTCAGAATGACCTTCCAGAGTGGAACTAGGTGACAGCAAACATTCAAACAGTGAAAAACAGAGTAAAGCCTCACTGTGTGGATTGAAAACCTATACCTTCCAAATCTTTGCTAAGCAAAGCACAGGGCAGGAGAGCAATCTCAACAATGAATTAATTCATAGAAACTGAGGACTAGCTCAATTGAGAACTGGAAAAAAATGGATAGCTCAAACAGGAAAACAGGTTGATGACAATTTCATTTATCAAATGCAGGAGTGGGCTTGATATTTGAATGGGAAGAATCCAACCCTTGAATTCTTCAATCTAGGCCCCTTGTCTACCATGAATTTCTGAAAGATACTCTATGATGTAATGGGCACCAGAGTGTGTAAGAGAGAAATTTTTACAGACACTCCCCATTTATTAATGAATGGTAGGTTGGGGCCTGTAAGTATGTCTGTAGAAATGCAGTAAATCAATGCAAGAGTTTAAAACAAGAGAATAACTTAGTTCTTCAGCAACATCAAATTCAGCTTTACCTTGCAGACTACAGCCATGATTTCTGAATCTTCTTTGAATCCCCCATGACAGTGCCCCTTACCAGCAGGAAGTAGTTTGGAAAGAACGATGCCCAAATACCCAAATATTGTCTATAAATGTTTGTTTTCATTTAAATGGACTTGGTTATATAAAATAAATAAAAATTCAGCTTTAATTTATTGAATACATTTCTCATTTTATGTAAGTAAATCTAAAGACTCTAAGTCTAACAATTCCAACTGAGGACATTTCAATGGCGGTACATATTGTTCTTGGTCATGATAAAAGCCAGTTATTATCACTTTTCAGCAATCAGAATGATGCTGCATCAAATGTAACTTATGGAATACTTAAGGAACAGCAGGTTTTTTTTCTTTTTCAAATACTAAAATGTGTAGCAACTTTAAGTTGGAATACTAGCACAGTGGGAAGCAAAAAGTGATTTAATCCATCACCCAAGCTCAATAATTCTAAGTCTTGCACTTTGCCTATAGTCCTTTCCTGTGTTGGTATAGAAGTTGTATCATGGCAGAGTTTTAGACCTTTAAAGATCCTTGCGTTTTGCTACGATGTGTAATTCACCATGAACTTGCTGCTTTCAGGCTGCAGCAAGCCCTTAAGTAGCAGCAGACCACGCCACTGCACAGAATGAACGCCATCTAGTCTTTCCTTGAGCATTTTGCTTCTTCATTGCTGATCATTATTAATAATGTTACTCCAGCCAGCCTCATCACATCTATGTAGCTTTGTGTTGCATCAAATGTAGTTGATGGGCCAAGGGTTATGAAACCATTGACTATGTAAGCTGACATACACAGTTCACTGCACTCCCTTAGTTTAGCAATTAGATTGTGAGCTCCTATAAACTAACTAGTGTGACGGCCAGTTTCAACTGGCCATACCTGGGCAGGGGTCTTCATGGAAGAATCTAGACAGTGCGGGACTGTGGCATGCCTATGAGGGATTTTTCTCATTTGGGTGATTTGAGGCTGTGTGTTGGGCTGCATGAGTGGAAAAAGTGTGCTGAGGACAAGCGTGCATGCATTAGTTTGTTTTCTCTCTTGGCTGTGGATGTGACCAACTGCTTCGAGTTTTTGTTACCTTGACTGTCACAATGATGGACCGGCACCTGGAACTGTGAACTCAGACCAACCCCTGCTCCTTTAATTGCTTTGGTCCTAATATATTTATCTCAGGAATTGGGACAACTAGTTAATGCAATAATATGCTATTCTGTATGAACGTGTATACCTGAATACTTGTGAGGCTGGCTGTGGCCCTGTGTACCTATTTACTGAGCAGAATGGGTCATAATTTATTCATTCACTTATTTTTCCATCCAGTCATCCAGCTGACAGTATGCCAGGCACGGTTTTTATTTCTGGGTCTATCACGGTGAGGTGAGCTAAACAAAAATCCCCATGCCCATGGGTTTCATACTGTGTGGTAGAAAAAAGGAAATAAACAGAAGGCATATTAAAATTGTATAGCTTATTAGAATGCTTTAACTGCCATGGAAAGAATTAGCATGAGGAGGAGAATCAGGCAACCTTGCAAAATATGGTGTGGTGAGAAAAAAACAATTGAACAGAGGCTTGAAAGAGGAGGGCCAGAGTCCGTGTGAGGACCACATGCTCGATCCAGAGACACCAGGTTGGGCAAGGCCATCTTAGAATGTATATGCCACGATAGGCTGGCTTGGCTAGAGGGAGGAAAGATTTGAGACTTTCATTCTGAGGGTGTTTACTCTGTAGGGAGAGAACAAGGGACGAAAATATAATTGCACTCAATGGTGGGAAAAGGTTTGAAGAAAGAAGTTGTCATCAGTTCCAAAGATTAGCTGATACAAAGGGAGAAGAAAATGGAAACAGAGCAATCACATAGCTGAGGATCGGATTCCATCAGTCCAAGCCCAGGCACGTGGTCAAACCCTGTTAAAGAAAAGCACAATGAAGGTTTAGCTGCAAGCAGAGGAAGAGGGGCCGCTGAGGGTAAAGCTTGTATACTGGGACACATCTAATCTAGAATTACCTAACACATCACTTCAAACAACTGGTGTTAATTCCCAGTCCTTTTCCACACACACAAACAGGGATAAAAAAAATATGGAGTAATGGGCCCCAAGGGGGTTTTTAGGGTAACCGTGTTAGACATTAATATTTAGAAAGCACCCAGAGTGTAGTCTGTCTTTTGAGAACAAATAATACACAAAACAAAATTCTTCTGTCTTAAAATGGCTGTTGCTATAACACATAAGAGCCACTAGGTGGCAGAAGAACTCCATTTCTGCCTCAGAGGCCCACCCTTGTTTGATCTTTAGTCCATCCAATTTTCCTTGAATTTTTACCATTTTGCTGGTTTGAAAATATATGCAGCCTAGGTCCTTTAATAAGAGCCAGTGTTGACTTTTTTTTTAAATTGCAGTATTAACAATTTACAGGAAAAAAATCAGTAAACTATTTAGAATTACTGTAATTCAATAAACTATATATTTTTGAGGTTGATAGCTTTTCTGATGTATTCTGAATGCAACGAAACATTATGAGGTAAAAATGTTTTAGTAGCTATAAGTACATCTAAAAAGTAGATCTTATGTAGAGACATTATTAACACATATTGAATATCCTTAATTTATTCTTTAAAAATTATTTTTTTTTCCTTTTAGAAACTCTGTTTATCCTATACATCAAAATGAATGAAAAGCTATGTGTTGGAGTTGGAAATGCCCAAAGCTTACGGATTCAAATAGATCCTTTGTGGATTCTGGCTTCACCGTCTCATGGCTGACCTTGGGCAAGTTCCTCCACACCCCTCAGTTTGTCCCATGGTGTAACAACAAACCCCGCTCCGCTCCACATGGCTGCTTCAGGCTCAGTGACATCACGAGTATGCATGGTGAATTTAAAAGGCAGTGCAAAAATAACAGAATTGCTTCCTTTATTTCAAAGTTTCATATTGTTAATTGATACACGTGTTTTAATGCAAGCGAGCATGCCAAATCCACATAAAACCAGCAGAGTAGAAATCTCCACACAGTTACTCAAAAAGATCAGGCTAAAAGGTCTCCAACCCTAAACCCCGTGTTCACTGTTCTGCAACATCTTCCCGTTTGTTAGAAAACATGGTATTTCTTTGCAGCTCGTGCATTTGGGCTTTTGTTCCTTATAACTATGTATTTGCAATGTAAAGTATCTACTGTGCTGTTCAGTGCATTGTAGAAAAGGGAAAATGAAGAGTATGGCTCGTTGACAGGTCATGTTCTCCTCTTTATCCTTAGATGTGATTTACCAGGAGTTGACAAAGTCAGGGCACAGGCTGCAACTCCCTACCCCACACGGCAGAAAGCCTGGAGACCGACCTTGCGCCTCTGCGCTCTAACCTGGGCCACTGTAAGAAGTCCGATGAGGTTATAGTGCCCGTTTTTCATTTCTACACTCTGAAGGAATGGGGTTGCGTACAAGAAGGAAGCTTAAATCTGCGTACTCTGAATGAGGCTACCGGCAAAGATGCTATGAGCATACTCAGCATTACAGTATGCAGCTGGGAAAGCGTTTTAGATCTGTCTTATGTGTTTGGTCTTAGGCAAGAAAGACATTAAAGCACGCGTTCAGAAGAATGTCTGAGAAAATGAAACGGGACACTGGGGAAGTGTCTGTCACTTCTTATCTGAGATCCGTGTAGCGGTACTAGGACATATCTTCATATACCTTAATTATAGCTATGTTTTCTAATTCATGTCTTCAAGGATCGAAAGTGTTTAGAGGATTTAGTTTTGCTCCAATACCCTGATGGACCCGGACTTTGTGGATTTTCTAGGCCCATTTGATGAGCTTGAAAAACGGGCTTGACTTCAGAAGCGCTTGCAAGCAAGCAGGGGAGACCTTGCGTCTGTCTGGGTACCTTCTTCCCATCGTAATTGTTTCCCGTTTCTGTTTGCTTTGCCAGCAGTCCTGCAAGTGGACATGACCTTGTTAGTTACCTGGAGTTCTGCTCAAGTATAACTGAATAAAAAACTTCACATTCCCCATAGAGACAACATCTTTGCTCCTGCAGCCGGGAAGCCTGGAGTGAGTAAACACCCCAATCCCCATTGAAGAAATGACTCCCATCCTCTAGATCTATATTAACTACTTGTTACATTGCTGTAATAAAATAACAACAAAAGCAACTTGAAAACGGAAGGACTGCTGGTTCTGAAGAAGTCCACCATGGCAGTGGGAGTTTTGAGGCCCCTGCTTATACTGCATACAGCAAGGAAGTGAGGAGGAGGAACTTCTATGTATAGCTAGCTTCCTCCTTCTTATACAGTCCAGGACCCGTGCCCTGGCAATGACATCATCCACTTTTAGGATGGGCTGTCCCTCCTCAACTGATCTAATCAAGATTACCCATAATAAGTCCAGAAGCCTGTCTCAGTGGTGATTCTAGATCCTGTCATGTTGACAAACAATATTAGCCATTACACGGACCTCATCAGTTAAAATGGCTGCTGAAAGCCTGGCGTTGGTGGCACATGCCTTTAATCCCAGCACTCAGGAGGCAGAGGCAGGTAGATCTCTGTGAGTTCGAGGCCAGCCTGGTCTACAGAGCTAGTTCCAGAGTTCCAGGACAGGCTCCAAAGCAATACAGAGCAACCCTGTCTCGAAAAAGAAAAACAGAAACAACAAAACAAAAGAGACAATAAAAGTCTGCTGTTGATGGGAGATGGCATTCTGTATATATGTTTCTCTTATTGGTTAATGAATAAAGCACTGTTGGCCAATAGGGAAGCAAAATAAGTGAAACTAGGAGAGGTGGAGGATGATTCTGGGAAACGTAGGAGGAGTCGCGTGATGTGATCTTGGGAGGGGAGGACTGATGAGTGAGATAACCATGTAGAAACACATATATTAGTAATTTTGGGTTAATAATTAAGACAGAGCTAGCCAACAAGAAATGCTAGTCACTGGCCAATGATTTCATAATTAATACAAGTCTCTGTGTGTTATTTGGGGCTGATGCGCCTGAGGCTGGCAGGAAAGTGCTCCTGATTCTCTGAGAGAAGATGTTTCCTTCCTTTCCTGTGCTCACGGGGCAGACAGTCCATCAGTCGGCGCCCTCAACTGTACTGCTGTGCCACACGTGGTCTTTCACTTCTGACTGTGACTTCAGTGGCCTGGCACTTATCCCAAACCCCTCCCAGTAAGGAAAACCAAGAGTGTCTGTTCTCCTTTAAGTTTGCCTTAGTAAAGGGCAAAAGGCTGAAACACATACACATAACTTGCAAAATAATTATTATGCAATTATAATTAATATGTGATTAAATAGGTGATTCACGTGTAATGGAAACAGACTTATAACAACACTTGCCATTTAGACCAATTTTTAGGTTGTGATTCAGTAATAATAACCATATCCATATTTTAACAGAACCATCACTGCTCTACAGTTTCTCCTTTCTGTGCTTGAAATCTGTGGGGTTTTCTGGGGTGGGGGGAAAGAATCCTATCATTTCATTTGTAAACAGTTAGAAATTTAACTATTCCTTTTCAATTTACATACCTTTTGCCTAGAACGCCCCACACTGTGTTGAACAGAAACTGGATGAGGAATACGCAATGTTCCCAACTTTGCTTACATGATGTAGCCAGAGGAGTCACCTGCCTAGAGACTTTAGCAAGGACTTTGGAAAAGAGGTAATGACAGCTGTCAGCTTGAAGGTATGAAAACATTTTGAGCAACTTTAGAGAGCTTCTGTCTTCGGTTTTGCTTTCACAGAAAACAGTCAGTCTTGTATGTGATGCTCCTTTGCCTATGACTAGACAACAGTGGTCTGGTTAAGCAATACATAGAGAGGTAGAATTGGCCTAGGGCACTTAAGGTGAGAGGTTATGAATTTTCCTGGGTGTGACACATGTATTGAGACTCAGTGAAGGTCCTGCTCAATGAAGCTTTACAGTGTCAACTCACTCCTGTCCGACAGACAGAGAGAGGTGGTGGGTTTCTGGTGGGGAAGTCAAGCCTCAATTTTTACCCTTGGAGAACCCCTAATGCACATAGGGAGAAATGGTACTTGGTATTTGCATATTTAGTATTCAGTGGCGGTGTCTTTTTATTTTCATACTATTGTGGCCAGTGACAACCTAGAACAGGCCTGGAGTAATGTTAGCCTAATCTGGAGAAGATGAATGAAGACTGAGCTTTCTAGGTCAAACAGAAAAGCCACCTTGAGCTGCCAAAATACTGGCCAACGGAAACTGGAAATAGATGATGAAGGAGATGGACGGTGGATGCCAATCACACCTCAGGCTGACTGCAGCAGCAGTCACTGGTGATCAGTGTTTAGCTGATGGTCTCTGTGGACCCCGGCTGTGGGAACTGTGTATTCTGGAAGAGGCAGTTGGATGTAGTGTTATCTTCTATTTCATTTACTTCCGTGATAGCCAACTTGATGCAGGCTTTAAGTAGCTGCACATATCCAACATGACAGAGCTCATAAATAGTATTGTCATTGTGGACTTCTAACTCTTTGCCTTGGGTTTCTCTGAGACCTTGACATCGAGTGTCCTTAGATACATGCTCCATTTGCATAAGTGTAAAGCCTGAGCACTTGTGGGAGATGAAGCCCTACCCACAGAAGGATAAGAACCCACTGATAGATGCTTTCTATTTTCTCTTTCTAGAGAGAGATAGAGACTGGGGAGGAGAAATGTTGATTCAGAAATGTTGGATGAAATTTGTCAGATACTTTAAGCGGATCCAACACCAATCACTAACTTGATAAAACACCCTTGTGTTAACATTTCTGTCTGCTTCCCACGCGGCTCACTTCCCAAGTAAAGCATTGCACTGAAGACTTTGATGAAGGGTGGCCTCTCGGGGATCACAATGGAAGACACAACTGCAATACCCGCCAACGAGTGAAAACGACAAAAACAAAAGCTTGGAGAGGAGATGGGGGATGTGTTAAACAGCGTGGTGGGTTTCCTTATACCAATGTGGCAATGCAGGGATTAAAACACTACGTTCAAGGCACAGACAGATTGTCTGTTCGTATCCCCATGATGCATCTGGCCTTCTTTCTTTTTGGGCTTCACTATTTGCTGTTGATCCAGTGGCTGGTCAGTGGAGGAGAATTAAGACTATTCAGTATCGTAAACCAGAGAAAGTTAGCGCATATTCTGAAGGTATTAGTCAGAGATGACAGAATGTGTGGCAACGGCTTTGTCGTTACTTCTCCCAGATGGGTATATGAGGAGGAAAGAAACACAAGGGCGTGAAGGGAGGAGAGGAGGACAGTGCCAGCCCAGCAGACCAGGTGTCAGCTTGATGGTCTCCTTCAATGCAGGCTCGTTGGTGAAACCAGCAGAGGGATTCCTCTCTAGACAGCCTTACATACAAGTCCAGGCAGTAAGAGAGGCAAGCAGAGCTCTGTCTCTAGGGATGCAGGATGCAGTGGGAGGACAGCCGTGAGTGCAGAGTGTGTCTATGAAATTGCCAGCATCATATGGTTTCCCCTATACACCGGGTTCCATCTAGATCCCAAAGTGTAGCCTCTGACTCAAGCTCCTCGTATATGGCATGGGTAGCAATTTTTTCTGAATTTGGAAATGTAAACAAGACACTAATCAAAAGTTCAATAACATAGTCCTGGCTGAGGGCAGAGAAGTCTGGAGTTTGTTTCTGGGAGGTACATGCTGGACCCCAATAAAGCAAGGTGAGCAACCTTGCTCACAGTAGAAACCAGAGTGCATAATCCTTCCCGTGAACATGTTCCCATATTGGCACAAGCATATCATTTTTCATGAACAACAATATAAAAATGAATTCCCCAGGTTCTTTTCCTTTGTGGGAGAAAATACTGTTTATCAAACACTTGATCTTCACAATGCTGGAAGTCATGCAACATTTACTCAGATGCTGTCACTTACAGAGTGAAATCTCAGTCATGTGCAATGCTCCTCTAGAGAATAGTTGCTGTAAACCAGTGAAGTTTCGTGCATTCTGTTCCAAGGGAATTCAACCAAGTAGGACAAGAAAATACTCAGATGGGTCCATGTGCTCACAGCACTGTCTGAAGAAAGGTGGAGCGTCTCCAGCAGAACTAACCGCATGAACACGATGAGCAGAGTGCGACAGCAGGAGTCAATGGGAGCTCCTTAGTGTATTTGCCACATGTATACCTCCCCGTCCCCATCCACGGCTGCTACAGCCCTGGCACCTTGTCTGAATAAGGGGAAAGGCTGTTTTGGAAGGGTTCTGTGATTCGGTGTTAGAAAACACAGATTTTCAGTTCCTGCTATGCAAGAAGCCAACTGTGGGACCTTGATTTACATAACCCTTTGTGCTTCTATCTCCTCATCTCTAAAATAAGGCCCATTATAATTCCTGTGCCACAGTGTAGAATATCAAGTAGTGTGTGTGAAATTATTTATAAATAGAAAAGCGCCATCCATCTCCAGTTCGTGCAGTTTCTTCTCTTCCGGGGGAAACTTGGAATCTCCACTGTGGCATGAGATGGATGGCACAGACTGGGAAATTTACCTTTCCTGCTGCCCGCCCTTTTGTCTGCATTATTCATCTTTGTCCCGTTTGGAGGGCATGATGCCATCCAACTGTGCATGGTTCTACACCTCAATAACAACTCCAGAGAAATTGAACTTAATGTATGCTGCAACACGTGTCTGAGAATAAATGGGCTGTGAGACGGGAAATGCCGGTTCTGCCTTGCTCCTGGGGAAGTCACGATGAGCCAGCTGCGCCTAAAAATGAAGCCATTTGAGGAGTTAACATGGAAGAAGGCACCACATAATCACCAACTTCTGTGGAGCTACACATGGACCATGCTTTAGAAATTAATAAAACCACTGAAGACGGTGGAAAAGATACACAAAATGAAAACCGAATGAATGGATTCGCTTTCTTGCGTGGTTCAGCAAGTCTGATCCAAAGGCTGCCAGGCTCTGCTGGGCTGTGGTTTAAATGGTATTTCTGAGTGATTTACACCACAGCCATGTGAGAAATCAAAGTCAAGCAGGGTAAAAATGAAGAATGATCACACTTTTGATTCTAGTGGCTAAAAATGTACATTGGATGTGGGAGAGAAGTTGGTAAATAAAAATAGTTTTTGTCATTGTTGCTGATTTAAAAGCTAGCAACATATCTCTCTTCGTATTTTTCTGCATTCATTTAATTTCAAAAGACCTTGCTCATCTAGATACTCATTCATTCATCCAACCAGCCATAAACATTACAGAGCTTTCCCTGTGTATCTGGAACCACGCTCAGGACTTGTAATATGGACCTGCCTTAATCCTCACAACAATAATTTCACACAGTTAATCTACATTTTCAGTCAAGGGAATCGAGATGCCTAGGCTGGGAGCAATATGTCATCATGAGGAAGTTATTCAGCCATAGCACAGGGATTTATTCAGCTTTCCCCCCTTTACTGTACAGTAACCTTTCCCAGTATAACATCTGTATGTGGTTATGGTCACCTGTGCCTATGTAGAACCCAGAGGTGGACATCTGGTGTCTGCCTGTAGTGTATTGTCACCTTATTCTATTTTGAGGTAGGGTCTCTCACGCAACACTGTGCTTGGTATTTTGGCTACACTAGCTGGTGGGCAAGTCCCTAGACATCTACCTGTTTGCTGTTCCCAGGGCTGGGGGTGCAGGTAGGTGTGGCCGCACCTGGCTTTTATGTGGGTACTGAACTCAGGGCCTTGTGCTTCTGCAGCAAGTGCTTTACCTCCTGAGCCCATAAGTTCACTCTTTAATATGTATTAGTTTTCTTAGCAAGTTTTGATAGCCCCTGAAAACTGGAGGCAGCATAATGGCATCCTTATACTTAGAATATACCCAGAGTGAGAAATGGTAGGAAAGGTAAAATTGTATCTTTGAGACATTAAGGATCTGTTGACTATATTCCACCCCATAAAGTAGAATATAACTTATTCATGTAAACAGTAGACTTCGAATTCATGCTATGTGCTTTTTCATTGGAACACCACATTGGAATTGCAAGGGGACATTTTAAAAGGGCAGGTTTCTGGGTTGCGCACCTGCCTACTGAAGGAGCTGATGGGGTTGCTTTAGGAAAAGTACTTTATTTTTTTTAATTATTATTTTTTTTTAACCACAGAACATTTCCTTCTGGGAGGAAGGCAACCATCCCAGACCATGCGATACACCTTGTGGATGGGAGCATGGCCATTCCTTTGAAAGTTGGCCACTACAGACAATTCTTTGGCCCATGTCAGAGTCCAACTGTGCTAGGAGACCTTTCTCGACTATATCACATGGGTCTGTGTCCCCGCATAGCCACTCTGTATAGTTCTTACTCCATGATAACTACGTTTTTACCCATGTTCACCTTAGAGTTCTGGGCACTGTGTGAAAGTGGGAATGGATACTAACAATGTGGCCGTCTTGAGTGTGTGTGTGTGTGTGTGTGTGTGTGTGTGTGTGTGTGTGTGTAAGAGAGAGAGGAAGAGGGATAGGAAGAGAGAGATCTATGTGTGCGTACCTGTTTATGCATACATGAAAATCTTTGTACATGTGTGGAGGTCAGCGGTCAGCATTGGATATCTCTTTCAAAGGCTTTCCATCTGAATTTTTGACTGAGTCTCTCGGATCTCTCACTGAAGGTGAAGCTTGCTGGGTGCTGGGGATCTGAGCTCATACTTGCTAGCAAGAATTTCACTTAATGAGTCATCCTCCTAACCCTTGGCTGACTTCTTATTAGAAACTTGTCCAGGCTAAAGTATTTTCCTGCCCTCAGTATGTACCCCTGTGCTGTTCTCCTGCCATTATACCTGAATTATTTTCTGGTCAACACTGGCTTTTAGTTTGAGTAGCAATCTCTCATGCCCTAGTGAATAAACTAATTTCTTTCTGGTTGATTTAGGTACTGAAATTAAGAGATGTAAAAATATTTATTTACGCAGTTAATGATGAATTAGTGCCTTGCAGGAGTCATGATTAATCATGCCCCACCTGGAAACCAGTGCCAAAATGTCTCTGCTAATAGAATCCGTCAACTTCTGAAGTAACTGATTGCACTGAAGATTGCTTTATTATGAGTTCCTTAATTTTACATCCTAGTTACTCATCATTCCCTAATAAAAATTGTTCAGATTCCTTTCTGCAACATTTGGGCTTCATCTGGAGGAGATAATTTACATTAGCTAAGCATGAAATCATAAAACTATTTCCATTATTCTGGAAAGGTAAAACATTTTTACTTTACGAGATTTATATAATCACTTAAAGTTATCATTTTAAGACAACAAACAATAACCAAAAAGGTTTTTTAAAATTGTGTGTGTGTGTGTGTGTGTGTGTGTGTGTGTGTATGTGCACATTCATGCAGGCATTAGATCGCCTGGAACTGGAGTAACAGGCAGTTGTTAGCTACCTGCCCAGTATGGGTTCTGAGAACTGGACCTTCTTCCTCTGAAACAATGGCAAGTACTCTTAATCACTGAGCCATCTATCTTTCCGGCCACAAAATAACAATTGTTAAATGTATAAGAACCATAGCTTTGTATAAAAACACATGGGTTATTAACCAAAACATTTCTTTGCTGCTCTACTCGCTGGCACTCCAGCATGCAGTACGAGGCATGGGGGATGCTTCAGAGTCTTTGCTGTCAGTGACTTTCTAAACCAGAAAGTATTTTCTTGCTGCCAATGCCTGTCAGGGGAGCTTCAGCATTCAGAAACAATCCTTACAACACTGTGCTTCTGTGGTAGCCTTTTATATAGCATTATGTTCCTAATGGCAAAAGGACAAGGGACCCATGCCCTGGAAAGTAAGAGATGTGGGGAATGACTCTAGACATGTCTGATGGAGGGACATTTTTAGGTATGTCCATTTCATTTTCCGTTTTAACTTTAGCAGAAACGGGACGGGCACAATCTTTGGAGTTGAGGTTGATGTTGAATTCTGGTCATGGCTTTTCTAAAGAACTTGGGACATGACTTTTTCACCCTTCTCTCATGAATACCTTGAGTTTCTCAACTGCCCATGGTGGTTTTTTGGATCCCATATGGATTATCTCTTGGGTGTATCCATCTATGTCTCAATTCTGTTCATTGGCTTTAGAAGCCTTTTCTCAATTTTAATGTGAGAAAGTAGACACCTTCTTTTATATTTCATGAACTTCATCAAGTTCCAGTTGCTTATCTACTTAGGAAACTTTGTGGTATAGCATAAGAAAATGGAAATAAATATTTGTAAAACCTTTGAAGTATCAGTGTGGATATAGGAGTATCTGTTTCAAATGTGATCATTGGAAGAAGGCGATGATAGTGATTTTAATGTTCCCTGGACAAAATAGAACTGAATACGTTCTAAATTGTAATTTCCCATTGGTCCTGGCAATAGATAGACCCTATAGACTGTCTTTTTTTTTTTTCTTTGCTTACTCCAACAGTTTTACAGCCAAGCCTGCCTGGCCTTTCTTAGCCCGACTTGCTGTTACAAGCTCTAGTCCACACAGCAGCATTTGTTTTAGATTGAGTTGCCAGAAAGCAGAAGCTAGGACTAGGTAGGAAGAACTGCTTAGTTTGGTGATGCATGCCTGGAATATTAATTAGTCCTCTACAGGCTGAGATGGGAGGGTGCGGGTGTCTCAGGTCAGCCTGGGTTACCTAGTGAAATTCTGTCTCTAGAAATCGAACCCAAATCCCTAACCCCAAACCTCTTAAAATAAAACAACCCCCCCCAGGAGAAAAATAGATTGAGTGGATAAAATGTCTGTCAAAGAAAGAGGAGGAAGCATAGATTGAGGAATCTTGTCATCCCAATGGGGAAGCCCTGAAACAGTGATTGATCTATGGGAAGGGGGAATGGTCAATGGTAGAAGTGGTTGGAGTCTTTTACAAGTCTGCATAATCTGTGCGTTATCATGCACAAGGCATGCCTGTGGCTCTCATCAATGTGCAATGTTTGATTTTGCCCCAATTCTGAATCAGAATGGGAAGGGGGGGGTGCTGTTTGCAGCTGGATAGCATGGCCTTTGTTGCTGCTCGCTGCATCTGGTGCCACACCTCTGGACCTGCTGCAGTTTAATAAATGCTCTTTTAATAGTGCTGCAGTATTGAAGGTTCTCACAAAGAGCGGGTAGACCCACATCATAAAATTGGCCTTTTGGACACTGAGAGTCAGGTGGATATCTGGGCTTCAAGCTTCTATGTACCATTTAGAAGTTCTTTTAACCCAACTGTTGCTAAGATTCAAAACATAGCTGTACATGTGCCTTCCGTGAGTGATTCCTTTCCCTCAGCCATGCCTCCTGACACTGCTGAGTTCATGACATCTAAACCTTGTGTAAGGAGGAAAGATACATGGCCAAGTAGGTTTGTAGTTATAAAAACCCCTGTTCTTTCACTGAGAGCAACGAGGAACATTTAATATAAAGGACAAATATATTAACGTTCACTGTGTGTTTTGTAAAAAAGATGTTCTCTTTGTCTTATCAATACTCAGTGATGATTCTCTAAATGAAACCATGAGAGTTCAAGTTATCTGATAAGCATGGGAGTAGCTGGGAGTTGGGGAAAGGAAATATAGGTATGGATACAGAAAAGAAGGTCCCGGAGTTCAAGGCACAACAGTACACAGCATGCATCTCAATATAGACAGACAGTGAGGACTCTGCACTCAACACAGAGAAATGATGACAACTGTACGTGATGACCAGCTCTTATGGGCACACACCCAAATCAAAACACACTGTATCTCAGAAGTGTGCCCAAATGCTTTGTGTCCCTTCAAAGTATTTTAAAGAGACAATTACTACTCTTGGTGAAAATGAACTGCATCCTAATTTGCAGTTTTTGAAAGAATTTGTTACACATTTTAAATTGCTAAAACAAATATGACATTATAAGAAAATCTAAAGTGCCCCGAAGCTACCATCACTAATTTATTCTTTCTCCTCTTCTCTTGAATAAACTTTAATGGCAAATTTAACATTTACCCTACCAGTGTATTTTCCCACATTATTTTGTGTGCAGCATAAAATATATCCTAGATATAATTTAAAACTTTTTGCAAATGACAGTGTATTTCATTCTCTTCTTATTGTGAGCTTATCTATGTTGATTTATTTAGATTTTTTTTTTAAAAAAATTGCCCTTCAAAACCCCATCATGTGATGGGGGAGATTTTATTTGTTCACCTCTGCAATAATGGAACATTAAAACAAAACAAAACAAAACACCCCAAAACAAAGCATTCTACTTCTTGTAGTTAGCATTTATTTAAATTTTTTTCTGTACAGAACCATGGTAATTGTTGTTAATAAGAGTGTATTGCATAGTCGGAACTTCCAGAGTAGGTTTTTGAATGCTTTCATCACAAAACACCCTGTGATGTCATTGATGTATTAATTACCATGATCTAGTCATGTCACAACATATACATACATCAAAACATGTTGGGTCTCATAAATATATAAATTGGTTCCCAATGTGGCAGAGTTGGAAGAGCTGGAACTCTTACAAGTTGGGGACTTAACTGGAAGGTAAGTATTTCATGGGGATGCTGTTTCCAGAGGGATTAATGCTGGTTTTAGGGAGTTAGTTTTTGTGGTAGTAGATTGTTACAGATCTAGGCCATTCAACATACTTGCTTTCATCTCAGCCAGTTTGCATATTGCTTTTTAACAATGTAGTGATACAGGATATTATCAGGATAGCAGCACTATGCTGGCTGGATTCTCTAGACATCTTAGTGTGACACAAGTAAATCTCTTTATAAATTATTCAGTCTCAAGTATTTTATTACAGCAGCTCAGGATTGACTACACACACACACACACACACATGCACACACACTCAACACTCACACATACATATATATTAGATGTTATATAACATGATATATATTATATACATAATCTTGAATGTTTACTTACTATATTTCTATTTTATTACAGTTCTAATAACTGAAAGCTTTTGTAAATTATTATAGTATGCTTGTGCTCAAGAAAGGAAGTAGTTTTGAGGGTGGTAAATCCTAATTCTTGTAACTGGCTAGCATTTTGCATGTTCTTTTGTTATAATCTATAGACCTCAGAGTGGCATGGGGATAATGCAAACTTTAAAAAAAAAGAACTCAACACATGAGGCTGAGTAAATGGGTTGGCTCTAAGGCTCTAAGGCTGAAATTAGAAACTTTCTAGTACTCTCTCACTGGCTTCCCAAGCCATGTGCCCCAGGGAGTTTTAATACCAAAGACAAGTGTTCATCTCTTTTCTTTCTGTATCTCTACATTTTCAGTTATGTAAACTGAGATTGGGTTTAAAGAGACATGGATTAAGAAAAGGTATCCACTGAACATGCTGTGTAGTTACTGCAGAACCATGTTAGCCATCTACAGGCAGAATACACTATATGACAAGGTTGAAATGTACCAGGTATAATGCTTTGTGGTGTGAACTGGCTACGTTATTCAGTAATAGATGTTTATCACCAAGCTGTCTTGACATCAAACCAACAGAAATCTGTTCTTTGCATAGATGGAGTTGATGAATATTTAAACTTAGGATCTCTAGTATCTTGACAACATAGATGAGTGATATCTTTCAAAATATGTAATTTCGTAAAAGCTGTTGCAGATGTGAACATAAAGGCATTTCTGGTAATTATTTTAGAGTTTTAGAAATGTTCTTTGCAGGAACTTACATTAGATAAAAAGTTAATATTCTTTTAGATCATAATGCATTTGCAAATTGTGGAAGCACTTTCCATTATCTTTATACACAGGGGACCTAGGTAATGACATTAGGTAGACAATTTTACTCAAACAGAAATGGTATAACTGTAGACACCAATGACGAGAAAGACTCAAGAGATACTTCAGCCCATTAGTATAAAAAATTGCTAAGTATTTTAAACTTCTTATATCAATTCTAATTTGTATGACTTAATAATACTACTTTTAACAATTTTTGAAGAAAAAGTTTTGAATTTTTATTTGAGATATTTTTCATTCTACCTCAGGTAATAACGAGAAATTATGTGCCCCAAATTAGAAGCAATATAAACTTTGGAGTGATGTTTGGTGGCTGGCTCCAGGCTTTTATCTTTCCTTTGAAAATATCTTATATTACTAAGTTATGGGGATACAATGCCAGCTAGGTAACCAGGTGAGCTTTTGTGTGTGTTGACAGTTTCCTACTTAAAGACTACAGATCCCAATTTCCCTAGGACTATGGAAGTCATTTCCACTCTTGTAAGAGACCACATCCCATCTTCTTCTGTAGGCATTTTGGTCATCTGAAAAAAGTTGCCCCTAGCTGTAAATAAGTATGGTCCAACCTAAGGTCAGGCCAAGTATCTTTTTCTTTCTGTTTTCTGTCTCTTTACAGGCAGCTGCTGTTTGATAATCTAACACATGATGCTAAAGACCTCAAGCCCACCCCTGGTTGTTGGCCAAGACCCAGTCAGGCCCATTTCTCCCCCTTTCTTTTCACTCTATTTCTGCCTTTCCTCTTTCACCCCCTGTCTCTCCCTGACACAGTCTGACCTTATAGGAGGGATGCCATAAAGCTTTTAACCAGCGTATGCATGCAGCATAACAAAACACCAGGGCAAGGTAATCCACTGGACCTAACTCAGGGGTGCTCTTGTTAGGTTTTGTAGTTCACTGGAGCTTTCTTCTGTCTGCCTTAAGGCCTACTCTATTGAAGGCACCAGAGACTTTCCAGTGCCTTCAAGAATGACTGGATCACACAAAACAACAACAACAACAACAACAACAAGTCCTCCTTATCTAAAGATGAATTCTCATATCTCCTGTCTCACATGGCAGGGGGATGGATTCTCTTGCTCTGTGGAGCATCTCAGAATCTGTACCTTCATTCTAGATGTCTCAAACAACAAAGAAGCAAGTAGTAATTATTATTCTGCCCTTACTGTTTCTGAAACTGACACACAATGATTATGTGAAGAGGGGAACATTCCTTGTAAGCCCACACCCCACTGGCATGGCACCTGCATGCTAGTTCAATAGGTCATGCGTGCCCTTTACCCTGACATTCAACTCTCCCTCTTAGGAAAAGATAATTCCAGGGTCTATACCCTAACCACTCATGTTCTCTCATTAAAGGAGGACATCAGATACTTTGTCATCAACTCACAGCTTTGCAAAGTTCTTCAGAATATCCAAGCAGTGTGTCCTTGTTAGTTGATGTATCTGTAGAGTCAACTAATGCTGCTAATGTGATATATCAACCTTCAGATCCTCCAGGAGGAGATGACTTGGATGAAGAAGTGTCTCTCACCTGGATTCATCTGTGGTGTTTTGAGAACATAATCTAGTCTCTTCCCAGACAGAGAGCTCCAGGACCAGCACCTGCAGGCACTCTCACGTGGAAGCTTAGAAGGAGCACACAGGCTTCAGCAACTGCACTTATGGGTGTTTTCTGAGATATTCCAAAAGCCAATACTTGTTAAAACTCATTTAATTTGGTTATCTTGGTTTACAAATTATGCCTCTAAACAGCCCATCTCTTTTTAAATAGAATGGTGTTAAGAAACATGCCTACCACTGTGAATATGTGGCAAGCTCGAGATCTGACCACCAGCAGAAGGAGTAAAGAGTTGGCTGCAGCTTTCATTGTTAATTCAGTCCATGTTACAGGTAAATTATTTATTACAGATTTGACATGACTGACTGTATTCATCTTTCATCTGTTGGTTGAGTGCATGGAATGAAAATGTAGAGATTTTTGAACAGTTCTGTTAATAGGGTTAATTTTAGAAAAACATTCTTGTTGTTCAGTGTAAACTTCATACGATGAATGATTTACTCTTGACAAAGTATATACTGTCTCTGGGAATATGGATTTTTAATTGGAAATTAGACATAATTTTTTTCGGGGGGGGATGTGACTTAGAATTAAAGTCTCTTTGGGTAGTTTGACAATATAAAGTGTATTTACTGTGTCATTTTGGAATATAGGTATACCATTTTAATGTTTAAAATATACTAGCTATGGTCATTTAAGCTAATGATCCTCATTTTTATAGGAAAGCATTTTTAATTTTTTATTTGATTTTACATTCCAAACAAAGTTTCTTCTCTCTCCTCTCCTCTCCTCCCAGCCCTCCCCCACCTTCCCTTCCCTCATCCACTCCTCCCCTGTTTCTCTTTAGGCCCTCTCATAGATATAAGCCAGCCGTGGTATATCAAGTTGCAATGACACCAGGCACACCCTTATCTATTAAGGCTGAATAAGGCTATATGGTAGGAGGAATGGGTCCCCAAAGCAGGCGACAGAGTCAGAGACAATGCCTGTTCCCACTGTTAGGAGTCCCACAAGAATGGCCACTGTTTTTAAAATTTCACCTTATATAATTGTTTCGAACTAAGAAAAGAAAAAAAAAGTGTTTTACTTGAGATACTCCATTTTTGTCAATTAAGTAATAGCTGGTATTAATATTTGAAACAAATATACAAAGTGCATTGTATGTAAAAATAAGGAACATTACTCAGACACTTCCTGTCCAGATTGATTCCTTGGCTGCTGACTGTAGCTGACTTCATTTACAAAGTGTCCAGGTGCTTGTTTCTTGTTCAGGAATATGATGTAAACAAATAGTTAATGACATTTCCTCTATTTGACTGCAGAACCCTGGTACATAGTCCAGCAAGTTGTACTACTGTGCATTAGTCTCGATATCAAAGTTTTTCCTATGTAACTTTGTCTTTTAGTTTTCTTCACGAAGTTGTAGAGTTACTACCTGCTGACTTCTGTTCTGGATCTCTTCCAACTCTTGTTTTATCCAGCACCTTTCGGTCAGCCTTGAAGCAGTTACCAAGAGATCAATGCTCCCAAACTCCTAAAAGCAGTTCAGATGACCTCTAAAAGGGGGCTAATGGAACATGGGTCATCCAACTCATCACTCTTCTCGCCACTCTGGACATTGGTTTGGGGACTCAGAACTAAAATGTTGGAACTGAAGCTTGCTTTCTATCAGTTCACCTCTCTAGCTCACCAGCTAAGATCAGCTCAGCATCCTTGGGGGTCAGCTTGATTTCTTGACTGCTTCTGTAATCCATAGTTAAAATGACCAGATCTGACTACTGCTGGGATTTGTACCCTCCTCGAACAATACTGCTTCCATGCCAACATTTCAAATGGGGCCTAAACAAATGGGCCCAGACAGAGATTCCTCCTGGTTCCCTCTCATGATCGCTCCTCCCCTTGGTCACTCTTTCTTCTTCAATAGCCCCATATCTATTTTCACCTTTTTAAATATTTTACTTCTGAGCTTCCCCTATATGCAAACCAATTGTTCCTCCCTAGTTCATCCACTAGTTCTCACCCTACAACAGCTCCGTTTGTTCCTGATGACGCTATGGAGAAACTCTGGGTGACCTTCATCCCTTTCACCCCAGGCCAGACACAATTCTTTACATCAATCTTCTGTTTCTCTCAGAGTTAGGGATGATAGTTTCCTCTGATAGACTACACTTCCCGACTTTCTTCGCACACCACATAGGTCATTTCCACTCCTACAAGGTCTGCATCCCAACTTTTGTAGGCATCTTGGCCATCTGCACATGTGGGTGATGAAAGTGCCCCTCGCGTGAATAAACATGGTCCCCCCCCCTAAGGACAGACCAAGCTTCTCTTTCCATTTGACTTCTGTATGTCTATAGCTGCTTTTTAAGTAATCTAACATTTGTAATTTATTTCCTGGTCTGTTGAAGGGATTGGGCCATACTGCTTACTTGTTTAACACATTATGTGACATCTCTGCTCCAAATTAAATGCATATTTGGTTTCCTCACAATATCCAACCAGTAATTTCATGGGAAGCCCCTAGTGCTTGCTTCCTTTTTAAAAGGAAAACAAAAAACAAAAATCAAAAACCACCACCACCACCAACAACAACGAAAAAACAAAAAACAAAACAGAAACAAAACAAACCTAATGTTTGGTTTTAACGCACTTACAGATTTATAGGATGTTGCAAAGATATCCCAGAAAGATCCTCTCCATCCTTCATCCAGTTTCCCCAGCGACTGTAGCTCATGCAGCTGTGGTGAATATTACACACATTGAAGGCTCTCTAGCTGACCCGAGCATGGCAAATATGGAGCCTGCAGGTTCTGTCCTTTCCTCTCTCCTTTACCAAAGTCTGTTAGATTACATTCCTAAATCTAGCCACCAACAGGATGTATTCCATTTTTGGCCACCAATTCATTCTTGAGACAAAACATCAAGGTCTGAGAATTAAAATTCATTGTTTGGCTGACATGTCCAGTAAGGATTTGCCCGCTCACCCTAGCATGAACTCCTCCTTTGTCTCCTTAAAAACCCACTCTGGCAGAAAGCACTGTTCCTGCATTCAGCTGCCGCAGCCTTTGCAGCCTCCCTGACCCCTGCTTGCCTTTGTTCTAGAACTTGGAGTCTGGGAGTGTCCTGTACCAACCCCAAGGGGCTGACCCCCATCACAACAGTGGTGTAACTCGGATTATTACTCAGCTGGGTCTCCAGGACCCGCAACTCAGTTCTTGTGCTTTGTGGAAAAGATGGTGCCTGTTTACTTCTTCCAACAGAAGCTGATTGGTGGGTTTTTCCTTACACCCACACTGAACATTTTTCAAGATATCTGTGATGACCGTTGAATGTCTGGCACCCCCACTCTGTCTTGTTGGGGTGGGGAGAATGCATCCCTCCAAGGCCTTCAGCAGCCATGATAGAGTCCCTTGGATGGCCAGTAGGCACATTCCGTTCAGCTGGGTTTGGTTGGTAGCTTTACTTTTGCTTTTGATGGTTTCTGCCGAACCCTGGCGTCCTTTCTTAACTGTCTGAAAATCCTGTCCCCAGGTTCCAGATTTCTCTTTTGACCTTACTGTGTGCTTCTTCTGTGTGACAGAGCTTAGGTGAAGACCCCTTTCTCACAGAGACTGGCTTATCAGCCATTCCAAAGTCAGGGATGCCCTTGGCTTGACCCTGGCTCCTGGCCACCACTAGCAAAGAGAAATCCACTTTCTTCATCTCGACTGAAATTTCCTACACACGCCCAACATTACTGATATATCCTAATACTCAAAAACAGACCTCGTACTCTCTAAACAAAACTAAGCAATTTTATGGGTAGAAGGGCTAAATGAAGGAGGTGTATTCCTTCTCCTCCTCACCACATCTCCTCTCTGAGATGTCCTGTGCCTCCCTCCCCCTGTCCTAGCCTGCTTCTTAGCTTTGCCCATCCTGCATGTTTCTTCACAGCCTGCTTCTGTGCTAGGCCAAGCTTTTCCCTTGCGTTTGGAGAAAGAGTAGCAGAGATCTAGCATTGAAATGAAGTATTTGATGTAAGTAGCAAATACTGTCCTGTCCTGACCCCTAGGGAGCTTTCCTCCCTTACACTCATGGGTCTAAATAAAACCCATCATGATTAAGGTACAGGACCAGTATCAATGTGGAGGTCACGTTTTTGCTATCTCTTAATAAGAGTCCTTTCTCCCTTCACCCTATCCCCAGTATCACTAACACCCAGGAACCACAATTTTTTCCAGCTGTATAATTTTGTCATTTCAAGAACATTTACTGAATAGATTCACACAGTATGTGGCCAACTTTGTGTGATAGTTTTATGGGAAGTCCCAATTTCTGTACTCTCTTCTCATTTTAATAACTTCCTCTTGTTTCCATTTTATGTGACCTGCGTATATTTATTTTTAGTTGTGACATCATATAGTATTAACCACAGAATTAAATGTGAAAACATAAATCGACTTTTGTTAATTGCTATGAAACTTTGGAGTTTTTAAAATTTTACAGGGAACCCGTCATAAGTGCACGGGTGACTGCCATATTTCATTGCATGGAGAGAGAGGTTGCTTCCTTCAAAAACATATTGCAGTTATGATTTATCTTCAGCACTGAGTATAATGTTTGACAAGTAGCAAGTCCTTTATACATTTTGTGGAGAGAATAGGTGAACACAGGTCTTTGGATTTCTAGGAGTTTGTAAGATTTGCTGTAGTGTGAATGGACATGTGCTATTGATCACTGAGGGGAAACTCAGCTGATAAACTTCACACTGCTGAGATTGTGTGATTACTCTGAGATTATTTCCTTTCTATGTTCCAGGGGGGTAGGGTGTATGCTATGTCAGGTAGAGGCTCAGAGCTTCTGGTTCGAGGTTCAGAGTTCCCTATGAAGCATTGGTTCTCAGTTCTCCTCCTGAAGGGAGAACTTGGCTGTAGTCATCGGCCTTAGGAGACCCTGGGGCTTATCTCTTGTCTTCATATTAACATTTAACTAACTTAACTGGTGGGCAACATAAAATATTGTCTTAAATTGATAACTTTAAATTTACAATATGTACTCTGTGTAGTAGGAACAATGACATCTTAGAGTATTTTATTTATTACTCCTTGATATTTTGTCAGCTTCTTTGGACATTTTCCCAAGTCCTACCTGCACTTTTTTTTTTAAAAGAAAGATAACTAGCAAAGGACAAGCAAAAACCAACAAAACAAACAAATTATTAATTCAGAAACACCTTGTGAAAGTAGCCAACAGACATCATACAATGTTGTCACTGTAGTCTGCAGCCCAGTGCCTTGATTAAGGATTATATAATATAATAAAAAGCTGTTTGGATGATGGCTAGGCAGGATTTTTGGGGCAGAGAGAATGCTGGGAAGAAGAAGGGAGGAGTCAGAGGAGTTTCCAGCCACATGCAAAAGGAGCAGAAGGTGTACAAGATGAGGTAACAAGCCGAGAGCCACATGGTAGCACATAGATTAATAGAAATGGGTTAATTTAAATTATAGAGATAGCTAAAAGCAAGCCTAGCTATCAACCAAGAATTTATAATTAATATTAAGTCTCTGTGCACTTATTTTGGAGCCTGACAAAAACTCCATCCACAACCCTATGGACACACAAGTAAGGTATATTGTGAAAGCCCAGCTGCTATCTATACAAATTTGTCCATTGAAGATCTACTCAGAGTATGCAAACCATAAAAATCTCATTTCAATTTGTGCCCTATTTCTGTTAATAACAGTATCTAGTAAGACCCTCTTATAAAAGGCTGCAATGTTAATTTAGCGAAATGATTTCGATTGACCCATATGAGACATTTTCCTGTCTGTTATATGAGCACTGGCACCATAATAGATGTCTTAATTTAATGAGCATATTATACTAATTGAAATAAAGACCCAGGGGTGGAAAGAAACAGAGTAACACTTGCTACTCACCACTGAAATATTAAATTCCCGACAGAGGATCACCTCCACTATTATAGAATTAAAGAAAAACATTCATTCGGAGAGGAAAAACACTTTATGATGAATGACAAGCAAATGGAATTGATTTGAATATAATTTTCCAGCAATACACAATAAAACACTTACAAAATTGGACACCACTGAGACAGAAACTGAAAACTGAGTAAAGGTGAAGTATATTAAATTCAGAAGGAGTATCTGGTCCAAAGGCTGAGGTCTGAGGTGGGGGTGCAGGCTTGCAACCCTAGCATTTGGGAGTGCAGGGCAGGGAGATTTTAGTTCAAGACTAGCCTATACAGGCTTTGTAGATAGGTCTGGTTTTTTTTAAAAATAAGCATGGATAGACATCATACAGTGGTAAAGTACTTTCTCTGGCAGGTGTAAGGCCTGGAGTTTGATCCTTAGCACTAAAATAATTAGCCGTTTTCTGAAATCATCTGTTTGGTAGGGATGGGTGTTAGCATTCAG